>NC_086172.1:111194846-111833013 GCF_023053635.1 Elgaria multicarinata webbii
AGGTTGTGGTATATTTGTGTGTGAATACAGCTTTAAGAGGTGGTGCAAGTTTTAAGTTTTCTTCTTTCCTGGGATCTGCCTTGACGGTGTTGGGTTGCCTCCACTTTTAGAAAAAAACTGCGCTTTTGCTGCTGCAGGGTGGCGTCGGCTAATCCTGACGCAGGAGGCCACGAGGGTTTTCTGACAGCCCAGCCTGTCCCCTGCCCCCCACCCAGCTTCCAGCAACCAATGGGATGTCACTTTCCACCCAAGAATGCTGCTGGTGTGACGCTGAGACAAGGACAGTTGGCAGAAGAGCCATAGTGACCTCGCTCTGGCAGGAAATGTTGGTCATGTGCACTTTTCCATGTTATGATTAAATATAAGGAAAAACTGTCTGACCATAAGATCTCTACAACAGTGGAACAGTCTGCCTATGAAGGTGCTTCGTCTGGAGATTTTTAAGAAGAGGCTGGACAGCTACCTCTCATGGATGATTTAATTTGACTTTCCTGCACATTTCAGAGGGTTGGACTAGATCCTTGTGGTCCTTTCCAACTCAACAATTTTATGATTGAGTTGGATAGGGTCGGTGATGTTAGAAAATATCCAATCCATTCTGAAAACTGCTATGCTGTGTTCATTGTTGTTTTCTCTTGTTCTTAGGTTTATTTAATTTTCTGTCGCTCCAAATAATGTTTTGTTGGAGTTTGTGAAGCTTCTTGTGTAGAATTTGAATAGAAAACTCTTTTTCATTAGTGCTGTCAAATCGCAGGACTATCTACTACATTTTGTAGGCTTCTAAATGGTCTGGAATGTGACGCTAAGCAACAAAGCATAAAATTCATTTTTATGTATTTTATATTTACTGTTGTTCCCTGCCTCGATCAAAATGGAGAGGTGGGTAAGAAATAAATTTTGTTATTACTGTTATTATTTTTATTTGCATAGACTGAAGGAAAATGCACTGGATTGTTGTAATTATGTGCCCTATGCACACACATTGCAATCTCATATCACTGTGGGGATCACACACACATACACGGGAAAAAATCCCTGTCTTCATCCATGAGCAGGAATCTCCATGCTCTTTCATAATAAGCTGATGATGTGATGGGCAGGGTGATGCACAGTGCACCAACACCATATCAACACACATTATTTGTGTGTATTGATGATAGGGCAGAGAACATAGGGTTGGTGGTAGCTCTATGGCCTTAGCTAGACCAGGCTATATCCCGGGGCAAACCCCGGGATCATCCCTGTGTGTCCACATGACGCACAGGGGATCCCGGGATCAGGGAGGGATAATCCCTCCCTTGCCCCGGGATACAGCCCTACACTTTGGGCCCACTTTTTCCATGGTCTTGGGCTGAGCCCAAGACCGCGGAGCATGTGGCCTGTTTCTGCGGGTTTACCTGGCTCCGCACGATTACTTGCGTGGAGCCGGGAGCTGCGCCCATAGGGGTTAGGATGGGGGTAGCGAAATTAAATTTTAAAAAACACTTACCTTTGCGCACTACCGTTCATGCGCTCCTCTCCCTTTAAGATTTTTTTTAAAAAATAGTGGATGCGACACCTCTCTTCCTGAGGTCGTCGTACCTTATGTGTAAATGAGGGCAAGATCTCGCATTAATCACAATGCAAGGTCTCCGCTCCTTTTCCCCAGACTTTCAGGTAGGTCTAGCTAAGGCCTATGTCTCTTAATGTCTAGTTTGGGCTTTAGTACAACCCTTATGCTTTTTTAGTGGCCTGGCACCAATTTTAAAACACATCTAATTATATACATTATGAAAGCATTTAGTCACTTCAGCTAAGATTTGTGCACTAGAATTGATTAAAAGCTCTTGAACAAAACACTTTGCAGATCAAGAGGCCATGACATCTTTAAGAAATGGCAAAAAACGAAGCATTAGATTTTTTTTTCCCCCCTCGAAAGGAAGCATCTGCTTTTTAAACTACGGTCAAATTTATGGAAAAGCGGTCTCTGGAGAGAGACCACACATGCAAACTTGGAAGCATCAATTACTTGGTTTCTTCATGCAGCCTAATAAAGGAATAATTCTTGAGTACTTTTGTTTAATTAAGAAAAATTGGCTTTATACATGAAGATCCTGATCTGGAACATTAGTAATAGTCCTGACCACCCAAACCAGCCCAATCCTTCTTATATTCCAGTTCTTTGGTGCTACTCGGGTGGTCTTAAGCTGTCATGTAAATATACATTTATAGCTAGTATCAGTTCACACTGATTTTCTTTTAAATTGTATGGTGAAGGAACTTGCTCACTGATTTACAATGTATAAATTGAATGTGCATCCCAATGCACAGTGTAAACTTGGTTTATCCACATTGTATTGATTCCAATGGAATATGAACTTGGATATACAACCAAATGTACCTTTTTGTTTAGAAATATACCTCTTTAGGAGATGCATTTTTTTTTAACAATGCAAGCTTTAATTGCAATATCCACTTTTTGCCACTGGGACGTTACAGGGGTGTAGGGGGTGGGAGATGAATTTCCATTTTAATTTTCCATGAGAAAGAGTCATGAACGAAGCAAAAACTGAACCTTGGTCCTTCCCTGGCTGAGGTCCATTAGACTTTTTTGGCTGAGCTATATACCCAGCTGGCTCCTTTCAGTCTCTTTTAAAACTGATTTCTTTTTCAGATGATATGGAGTAGCAACAAATGTTTGAACGTAATATTAATTTGTTTGTCAGTAGTAAAACCCAGATGCGTTTAGTGGAGAAGGGCAGATGTTCTCTGCTATATTTACATCACAGAGAGGAAGGGAATGCACAAAGTGGCAAAGCGGAAGAGCTAAAATTCAAGCTGGTCTGCACAAAGCTTTCTGAGGTGGAAAAGTCAGCTAATGATTTTCAGGATGTGGTAATTTGAAATCTTAACAAACATTGGGTGGCTAGGTGGTGATTTTGATAAGATCCATTGACTGTGCAGAAACTGAGGAGGCAAATCATTTTCTGTTGTTCTGTTACCTTAAAATTTGGTTTTTGGAATTATCCTGAGTCTAGGGCATAGCTAGACGGGGCGAAACCCCAGAGCGATCCCCAAGATTGTCCCTGTGCGTTCACATGATGCACAGAGGATCCCAGGATCAGGGAGGGATGATCCCTCCCTTGCCCCGGGATCTCGCCCTCCCCTTTAGGCCCGGTTTTTCCGCGGTCTCGGGTTGAGCCTGAGACCATGGAACGTATGGCTGGGCACCACGGTTTGCCCTGGCTCCTCATGGTTACTCGCCAGGAGCTGGGACCCGTACATAGGAGCACTGCGCCCATGGGAAATATTTTTTTAAAAAAACCACTTACCTTTTGCGCACTAGCGCTTGTGCACTGCTACCTCTTTAAGAAAATTACAAAAATTGGGGGTGGCACCTCTCTGAGGTCGTCGCGCGCCGCGTGTAAACAGAGACAGGATCTCACGATAAAACCTTCGCAAGATCTTCACCCCTCTATCACGGACTAACAGGTAGGTCTAGCTAAGGCCTAGATCAGCCTTGTCCAACTTAGTACCCTCCAGATGTGTTGGACTTCAACTACCATAATTCCGAGCCAGCATGGCCAATGTGAATTATGAGAGTTGTAGCCCAACACGTCTGGGCACCAGGTTGGAGAAGGCTGATCCAAAGAAATGAATAAATTCCTAACCACTGAAATATCAGGTACTAAATTGCCTTGTTTTGTTGAATATATTCAGAGTCTGATAAGCTTGCCCACAGGTTATTCCTGTTGTGGCTGAAAATAAATATTTAATACTTAACAATTTTGGTTTTTAATCTTTTAAGTCAAAGAGACTATTAAACATTCTTCCTTTCCTTTTCATTTACAGTTATTAAATTCATTCTCGCAAGATCCAGATGCCAACTGCAAGTATGGACTTTATTTTAGAGATGGGAAACGGAAAGTGGATTACATCTTGGTTTACCACTACAAGAAATCGTCTTTCAGCAGAACACTCACCCGGCGCATCCATTTCAATGACTTGGGGCCACGAAGCATCAAACAGGATCAGCCACTGCCTGGGAAAGGAGGACACACGGATGAAGGCGAACCCCACATGGACTACCATGAAGATGACAAGAGATTCCGCAGAGAAGAGTATGAAAGCAACCTTATGCAGGCAGGCCTTGAATTGGAAAGAGACGAAGATGTAATTACTCTCCCTCTTTTAATTTAGCTGGGATAAAAAATTATTGGGACTGTTTGGCAAAGTATTGAAAGTTCCCGTGGTTCTGAAAGCTTCATAGGCAGGGTTGGGAAATGGTTTGGCCACCACAGTTCAACGTGGAAAAAATTAGCAGGTGAAGTGCTTCCTAGCATGGAGATACAACTTCAGCTGCTTCGTTTCTGCCTGTCTGGGTGCTATTTAAGACCTAGGAGCATGGGTAGTAAGAAGTCACTTCCATTTGTGGAACCTTTAATTCCACAAATGTAGAGGGAACAGATATAGGAGTATACTGTAGAGGCTGGCAGGATACCAAATAAGCTACACTAAAGGCTACTTTAATGTTTTACGTTGCAATTTCTCTTTGCAGTCCACAGGTTGAGGTGATTCACACTAGGGCTACATCATCAGTACTCTTTCAGTTCAGCACCATTTGTTTTATTTATTTATTTATTTATTTATTTATTTCATTTCTATACTGCCCAATAACCAAAGCTCTCTGGGTGGTTTACAACCTTCCCCAACCTAGTGGTCTCCAGAGGTTTTGGATTACTCCCATAAGCCCCAGCCAGAATGACCAACGATCAAGGGGGATGCAGTATGGAGGGCACCAGGTTAGGGAAGGCTCATCTAGGGGTTTAATTTCAACTGGCTCCAAGCTAGAAGGGTCATGAGAGAGGAGCAGCAGCAGCAGCAAACATAAAGCAGACTGTAGTACACAATGGTGCTATAGATCAGGGATGGATAATAGGTGGCCAACAGGCCTCGTACACCCTGTGCTGCCCCTCTGCTACCTCCCAAGTTTGGTTAAAAATAATAATGATGGGGTATGGGAATTGCATCTGTAACAGCTATCGAGCAGCAAAAGGATCAAAATTGGCATGCAGACAAGCTAATGCTGACCCTATTTATTTATTTATTACATTTATATCCCTTTTTTCTTCTTGCAAGGAAGCCAATGCAGCTTACATGGCCCTTCTCTCGATTTTTATCCTCATAACAGCCCTGTGAGGTAGGTTAGGATGAGAGTTGGTGACTAGCCCAAAGTCACCCAGTGAGCATCATGGCCAAGAGGGAGCTAGAATCCGGATCTCCCAGGTCCCAATGCAACACTCTAACCACTATACCACACTGGCTCTCTGTAGCCACTATGGAGTTTCAAAAGGGTCAAAATTAACTTTCAAATAGTGTTGGTAATGCATCTTGTGAGCATTAGGAGGACAAAGCTTGGCTGACTTTGCTGAATGCAAATTTTTGGGATTTTGTTAGTATTCTGATTTTTCAGCTATTTTATGGACTGTACTAGTGTTAAAATGGTTATCTTTTCAGGGCTCTAACAAGTCAACCTACAAAAGACTAAAATTCATTCTGACAATATAAACCGATGTCAGAAAGAACTATTGTTTCAAGTTCTCCCTTGAGCTGCATATTAAAGCCCCAATTATGTAGGTTAGAGCTCCACCAGGAGAACTGGTTTTCTGCAGGTTCATCCCATGTTATGATTGTAATATTTAATGATCCATAACCATAGTTTCCCCACAAAATTGGCATTCTGCCTGGAGAGAAGCGCTAGTTCCAGAGGAAAGGTCCATGCAAATGGTGGGCATGAATACAGGCTTTTAAAGATTACAGCTGTATGGTAGAACAAACCCACTACTTTTCACTATGAGCAGCATATTGTTGGGAATCTGTATGGCAGAGGAGATAGATAGGTGGAGCATATACTTTCATTATGGGGCACAGTTCCAAGACAAACCAGTGGAAAGATTCCCACGGCAGTATATTTTGACCTTGTCAGTATTATCTCCCACAGGGATGTGTCCCTTTCTGCCAGTGGCCTCATACAAGGCTTACATGCAAGGGTGAAGATGAGTAACAGAAAAACAAGAATCATGTTTACCGAAATAAGAACAAGGCCTGGGGTTTCACACAAAGATCCCAGTTCTCTGTAATCCCAGTAGAGTTCTTTGTTGACACTCACACTTATGCAGGCTTTCTCTGCAGATCTGGGAATATTCATGCTTAATCTTACCAGGTCTGCTTCCTTTCCCTCAGGACTCCAACTATAGTCGGAGAGGACTATAGGCCTCCAGATTTAGGCTTAGGCCTTCAAGTATAAGCCTAGTCCTCCAGTACTTTTTTCTGCACTTCGGTAGATGTTACATGTTTTACATAATCCTTCTGAATTTAACCTGCACTAGGACCCATTCTCATGACCCAATATCCCCCAGGAATGTTCATTAGTAAAGAGTTTGCATGTGGCAAAGTGTTTATGTGATTTGTTCACAACTCAACCCCTTCAACATGCATATCCCAAATGCCAGTTTGAATTGTGTGACCTGGCCTCAAAGTTTGGAAAGAATAAGATGAACCCAGTATGCTGTTGAATTAACTTTCATATTTAGAAAATTGAATGAAATTTTAAACAACCAGTATTGAAAAACCCTTTCCAAAAGGTTACTATTAAAATGCCTTTATTTGTTCTAGATGGTTTTTATTGTAATCAACTATATTTTTCTTTAAATTTATTTAAGAAGCTAGTACTTCTTCCATGCCAAATCAAGCCTAGATGTATGACAACAATCCCAGAGAGATTTAGAATCAAGTCTCAGATTCCACTGGTTTAGAACAAGACTTGTTCAGTAATCACCCTAATTCCTTTCATGCACTATACATCAAAATTATGGTCCTTTATTGGAGGTGGGGGAGAGGATTCTGATTAAATCCCCCCATCCCACCAATAAGTGATTGTTACTGTCTAAGAACTGTGACATTCCTGCATTTAGCAGGGGGTTGGACTCGATGGCCTTATAGGCCCCTTCCAACTCTACTACCATATTTCTTCGATTCTAAGACGCCATCGAGTGTAAGACGCACACTAATGTCAGTACCAGCAACAGAAAATAGTGTTGATTCTAAGAAATCATAAACGCACCTGCGATTCAAAGACACACCCCGTTTTTAGAGATGTTTATATGGGGGGGGGGCAAGTGCGTCTTAGAATCGAAGAAATACAGTATTCTATAATTCTATGATTCTATGACAATAATATGTCCAGCAATATTACGATTTCATAGCTGAAGGGTGCAGAATGTGTGAAGGGATGGTGCTTCATTCCATTCTGCATCCTTTTACGTACATAAACCATGTACAGAAAGGGTTTAAAACAGAAACCTGAATAAGAATTTAGTTTTGTATTTAAAATTTCATACTAAGGTTTTCCTCCACCTAAATACTGAACAGTATTCAACAGATACATACATTTCTCATGTTATGGTTTCTAACAACTATAGAAATTCCAATTCTCTGTCAAAAAGTAGTATTGATACCGCTATTTTAGCTTCCGTTTGTTCATGGGAACCTTTTAGCAAATGTTCCAAATTAAATGCTGGGATCCAAGATGCAATTAGGTTGTGATTAAAGAGCAGCAGTACAGTATAGCTCCTTTTCACCTGTGTAGCCAAAGCAAAGTGTTCTATTAAAAGAGTGTCTATCTCAAATAATGATTGTGGTATGTGTGAACCAGTGCCAGCATGATTAACTGGGAGAATCTCAGCTATACTAATTTCAAAGGGAGAGTCTCAGTTTCAATTGGCTGCTGCCCATTTAGTGTTGCCAAAGGCAATATGGATTTCTCTGTGCTTAATACATTATAGAAGGGGAAATCTGGGCAATTCAGCTTTTCTCATTTAGTAATGCATGAAAGGCATAGGAGACTTATCATATATATTGGATCTGGCACACCCGCTGATTTGGAAGAATACATTTATGTGTGTATTTACTGGGATGGGGAGCTGCATTTGAACTTTACTGCCCGAATACATAAACCATACTCAAATTGTAGAATTAGCAAATAATCAAATTTCTCATGAAATATATCTAAGGAATAGTTTTCAACTGCATTAGCAAATTGCTAGGGCCTATTAAAGATTTCCTAATTCGTCTATCGTGGCAACCTTCTCCAGCCTGGTGTCCTCAAAATGTGTTGGACTGCAGCTGCCATAATAGGAACGGTTGTACCATGGTATGGAATTTATATGCAGGTATACTACAGAACGAGTAAGGTAGCAAAAATTTCTCCAAACAATTTCAAATATTTTCCTCGTATTAAAATCTTGAAAAGTGATAATTCATATATATTGGTATTGATATTGATATCAGCATTACACTGATATCCAGTTTTTCTTTGATTTTCTTTACATTTTGAAATAGTATTTAAGCATGTCTTAGAATTCTGTCTGACAACCCTAAATTTTACAATTTGACTTAGTTTGGGATTCATACCAAACTTTAGAAATCCATTCTGTCATGGTCTGCAATAACCATTTTGACTGCTCTGAATACATTTGTAATTACTGGATGATGTACATCCTGCACAACACCAACTAGCAAACTAGCAGCTTGGATTTAAATGCAAACTGCAACTCATCATTCATTTGGTTTCTGTTATTATTTTAAGCCAATGTGGACTTCTGTGGATGCAACCCATCTGAAAGCATCCCCTGAGTGGAGTTCCGCTTAGAACACTCTGGTCAGTGGAAGGACTGGAAGGGAATTTTTGCCAGTTTCCTTATCCCTCTGCAATCCCCAGCACTACCTCCCCCATCATTTTTGAAGGTCCCCCCAACAATCAAACAGATATTTGTGGGGTAAAGGACTAGAAGGGAAGGGAGGAATCAATAAAGATCACCTCTTCCAGTCTGTCAATGGAAATGCTCTGCTGGATCAGAATCAGTGCTTCTTCTATCCTCAGAAGGCAAATACTGGATCTGTCCCAATTTGTCTGGATTGATGGACCAGTTTCCACCACCTATGTATAAAATCACTCAAAGTGAATGACACCTCCAACATTTAAATTGCTCTGACTTACACCTCTTAGTAATCTTTTATGGTCACATATCAATTATACAATATCTTTTAATTATCCTCTCTTAAATGAACATATGCAAATTTGGTTCGTAACTCATAAGAACATAAGAAGAGCCATGCTGGATCAGACCAAGGGTCTAGTTTGTTCACACAGTTGCCCACCGCCTGTCGGACCAGGGACCCACAAGCAAGACACCAACTCATGAAAAGCCACGGGCATATTGCACCTGAATTGTCAAACTATGGTTTTGGCTTGGTCTCAAAATAAAAGTTGGAAACCATTGTTTGAACATAATTACAACTTTTGTGAAGAAGCCAAGAACAAACCATAGTGTGCCAGTTCGGATGCAGTAGCAAACTATGTTTTCAACTATATAGGAAGGAGGTAATTGAATTGGAGCATGCATAAGGGAGTGTGGAGGAGAGTGTGTGTGAGCTTGAGCATCGCTCATATAATGCCAAACTGTAATTTGGCACTATGTGTTAAATAACTCGTGGTTAGCAGCATATTTTAAGAAAATTTGCTTCCATCAAGATTCTGCAATTATACTTTTTGGAATTCTTTCCCAACTGAATATAAATTATTTCCAATGCTTGTTCATTCACTAAAGTACTCTGAAAAAATCTTGTTAATAAACCCCCATAGTACGACCATAGTACATGTGGTGTATTGGTTATCTTGTAAGAGGTGTAGAATTGAGTTTCTGGAGAGACAGTTTGTTTATTTGTGGCATTTCTATCCTGCCTTTTCCTCCAAGGAGCCCAAGGCGAAGCATCTCCCTCCTCTCCATTTTATTCTTACAACAACCCTGTGAGGTAGGTTAGGCTGAAAGTCAGGGACTGGCTCAGAGTTATTCAGTGAGCTTCATGGCCAAGTGGGAACTAGAATCAGGGTTTCTCCACTCCCAGCCCAGTACTCTAACGACTATCCCACACTGGTTCTCACTATCCTTTAGTTTAGTTTATTTACCATTTTTTACAGAAGCAATGTTATTTCAAGACATTTTAAACTCACTGGCAACACAATAGTATGCATGTTTACTTGGAAATAAGCACCAGTGTGTTCCACAGATCTTATCACCAGTCAAGTGTGCATAAGATTGCAGTTTAAGACTATAATCCTATAATCTTTTATTTTGTTATTGATTGATTTGATTTGTATACTTTAATCTGTAGACTGCAATCCTATATCCATTTACCTGGAAGTAAGCCTCAATACATAGGATTTCTCTGTATGGCCGAAAACCTATACACACTTGCCTGGGAATGAATGCCTAATAATAATAATAATAATAATAATAATAATAATAATAATAATAATAATAATAATAAATTTCTTACCTGCTTCTCCACTTGGATCGAGGTGGGGAACAACAGTATAAAACACATTAAAAACTTATTAATTACATGATTAAAACATCCTAAAAACATTCTAAAGTTTGTTTACCTGGGGCTTACTTCCAGGTAAACTAGGGTGACCATATGAAAAGGAGGACAGAGCTCCTGTATCTTTAACAGTTGTATTGAAAAGGGAATTTCAGCAGGTATCATTTGTATATATGGAGAACCTGGTAAAATTTCCTCTTCATCACAACAGTTAAAGCTGCAGGTGCCCTGCCCTCTTTTAAATCTGGTCACTCTAGTATAGCTCCTGCACTTTAACTGTTGGGATGAAGAGAGAAATTCACCAGGTTCTCCATATATACAAATGACACCTGCTAAAATTCCCTTTTCTATGCAACTGTTAAAGATACAGGAGCCCTGTCCTCCTTTTCATATAGTCACCCTAGGTAAACCTGCATCACATTGTGTTGTAAGACACTATCCAACAATATATTTAATATTAAAAAGTAAGCAAATGTATGAAGGTGTTCACCGAGAACTGAATGAAGTCTAGATATAGGGCAAAGAGGTTATGTGCAGTCATTTGATTGGCTGTCATTGAGAGTTCCCTGCAGCCTTACAGCTGACCTTAATATTGGTTAAAAGTAAAAGCTTGTTTCAAGGAAGGCGTATATTAAATTGATTAAATTCTCCTCCCTGAAGTAAGCTAATACGTGTTTTTGAAGCTATGCCATATTGGAGATTGGCAGCTATTTGTGTCCCTTGAGTAATGTATTTCTAGTAAGCAGGTGCACAGGGCGGCAGGATGGAAACAGGCTTTCATTGTCTATGTAAACCAGTACAGCAGCAACAGCAGTAAAACAAAGGGCTGAGAGATGAGTCTTTCAGCCTTGGAGCTGTTGTGCCTGAAAACGTTGACTTGCACATACTTAAAGGAAGTATTCATCTGGAAATGATTTTTAAAACTGAAGTCCAAATTTGAACATTGCCTAATGGGACAGCCAGTTAATCCACTGACTCTAATACTTCGAAATCATAAGGAAAATGAACATCCCTGTAGAACATGCTTTGAAACACCCAGATTTATACTAGAGAATTAATCAAATATTAAAGCTGCCATGCTGAAGATAGGATTTGAAATTGAAGACACTTGTTAATTTGAGTTAAATAAAGAGATATTCCCACTACAGTGAATAGGACTGCTGTGGAGTAAATAAGTAATGAATTGCAGGCAAATGTTTTTGGTGAACCATCACCTTATATTACAATCTTTACCTGGTAGGTTTAGGTATTGGTGCTAACTTTTCATAGTGGGGTTATTTAATTTTAAAATATGACCCTTTAATTTCAATATTGTGCCCACAAACTATCTTTAAGGAATACTAACTTATCCTTTAGGATGAAGTCCTATGCATGTTTAGAATGAAAAATGTCCTTCAACTCCCAGCATACTCCACCCAACATGGCTAGCTGGGACATGCTCAGAATTGTAGGATTTTTTTCCTGTCTAAACATGCATAGGATTGAGCCCCAAACTTATTTATCTCAAAATAGCATAAGTGGTCTCTCCATCAGCTCTGTCTTATTTTTCCATAGTCTTTATTTTCTCCTTTTTATTTTAATACTCATGAATGAAAAAACCTTGTGAGCTCACATGAAATTTAACAATTTTGATTTTCATGTTATTTGTTCTAACGATTCCTCTTTCTCTCCCGTTTAAATGTTTTTTAGACAAAAATACATGGGCTTGGATTTGTAAAAATTCATGCGCCTTGGAACGTTTTGTGCCGGGAAGCTGAATTTATGAAACTGAAGATGCCCACAAAAAAGGTTAGTTTCAGTGTTCTTATAGTCTCTTCCAGTAGGCCTCCCCAGATGAATTTTAAATCTAAGAATGTTAAGATGTTGTGATTGTTATTTTAATATTGTATTGGTTTTATATGCTCTTTTAACCAGTTTTATGTATTGTATTTAATTTTGTTTCCCACCTCGATCCAAAGAGAGAAAGAGATGGGTAATAAATAAATAAAATTATTATTATTATTTTATTAGACTAAGAGACATAAAATAGGTATTTCTGGTTTATGCTTTTCAAAAGACTTCACACATGTTGATGGGCTTTCACAACCTCCTCTTTAAAAAGGATTGTCTTTCTCTGTAAAATAAGTGAAATAATTAATTGACTAGGTTGATACAGTTTGCTGTACCATTTAATCTATCTGCATAAGCTATGAATGCTGTGAGCTGTAAATCTGAGTACATGTTCAGTGCACTGCAATGTTAAAACCTGTGCCTTAAGAGGCATAGCAAGGTGGCTGGTGCCATTTTGTAGTTTGATTACTATAAATATTTATAACCTGTCTTTCTATAAATTATGCCCAAGGCGGTTTGCACATGTGTGCATTTAAAACAGCTGCACTTTACTCTGTTGCTAACAGTAGGGTGACCATATTTTGGAAACCAAAAAGGAGGACAACAAAGTCGCCCCCAAGGGGGTGTGTCCAGTGCCAAGGGGGCGTGCCCACCCGAACATAGCCTTGGTCACGTCTGATTTTACAGCACACATTTAAGACAAATTTGTTCTACATAACATCTTAATGTTAAAATTACTGAAATAAAGAACAAGTGAGAGATTCAATGTATCTGAAATTAACTTCACTCACTCCTACTTTTGTAGGTTTTGCTGTCCTTTGAAGCTTTTGCTGTACTCTGTGTGTTACATTCTCCCCTTCCCTCAAATATCTTTTCTGACTGTATCTTCACTCATTGCAAGCTGCTGTTGTTGTTAACAGGGTTTGCTACTGGCCCCAGATCTGTTTCAAATTTGGTATGGCCAAAGCTCTACCTAAAAGCTATCATGGTGCTAACTTTCAGCTCTTTATCTTTAAAAATGACAGTTTAAAAATAATAATTTTAAAACCTCAATTTTTAAAAAAATCCTAAAAAATCAATGGATGAACGGATCTGTTTCAAATTTGGTATGACTAAAGCCCTTCCTAAGAGCTACCATTGTGCCAAGTTTCATGTCTTTATCTTAAAAAATGACGGCGTTATAAGCATTTTTTTAAATTCCCATTAGAGCTGCCCTTTGAAAAAAAATCCGGATTTCCCCTCCCGGATTTGCCGTCAAAAATCTGGGCAAATCCGGGCAAATCCGGTCATATGGTCACCCTAGCTAACAGCCAGCCACTCTAGAGTCAAGAGCAGCCTTCTCTTATACAGTCAAGATACTGCTTATCTTTTCCTGAGTTGCCTTAAAACCCAAATGGGCCACAATTGCCTTAAGATAATAATCTGATGATCAGGTGGAGAATTCTGAAATCCATGACTTATCCAAACAATCTCTGGACTAACAAGGGAGTGTTACGATTCTCAAAGAAATAGTATTCTGTGCACGCTTGAGACACTTTGCTTTATTCTGAAAAATGAAAACTTTTCTCACACAGAAAGAAACTGTCTACATGCTCAGATATACCAGAATTTTTGAAAATAGATATGTGAACCCTCACCTGAATGATGCAACTTTAGGGGTATATCTACTCTACAAACCAAAAATGTTTTTGTACCAGTTTCACTGTCATACCTTCTCCCATGAAAATTTAACTGTGCTGACCTGCTGTGGAGTTCTTCTCTGTTAGAACAGCATAGGCCCTTACAGGACTGCAGTTCTGAGGATCCTGTGATGGAAAGTTTAAAGTAGCCAACTAACAGTGGGGATGCAGACTTAGCCATGCTTAGGGTAGACGCATTTAAACAGTCCTTACCAACTGAAGTCCCAGCTTAAGTCTTATTGATTTCAATGACTCTGCTCCAGGTATGACTAAATCTAGATTTATTTATTTTGTGGTATTTAGATCCTGCTGAATATAATAAAATCTCTCAGCAGTTCACAATATTAAAATACAATATTAAAAACACAACATTAAACAAAGCATTAAAACACTTCCAACTGCAATAAAAAATCAAGGAGCAATAAAATGGAGTGGCATAATTAATTTACTTTCAGCCCACATCTGGCCCAATGTGAGTGGGATTTCTTTGCCACCAGTGCTGGATTCCCACTCAACTTACGACAGGCCTTGCTGTGGTGGAGCAATTATGCTACACATCTTGCTTATGACAAGCCCAGCCAGCATGCTCTCTTGTGCTTTGGGAGGTTTTTCTTCCAAGGCTGGGAGACGGAAAAGACCCAGGAAAAGGGTTCCTGTCTCTTGGGTTATTTCTGATTAGGTATTGCATGTGCAAATATGAAAAGGGTGGTCTCTGTGTAATCTCACCAACAACATGGTAAGGTATATATAATTCCATATGCAGCAGTGGAGGCTGGTTTCTCCGATACCACTGGGTGCTGAATCCCCTTCAGGTTTTAGTCAGAACTCTAAAAGAGTTTTGCACCTTGGATAGCTTTTCTAGAGTGCTGACCAAAACCTGGAGCGGATTCACCACTGACGCGGGAGCCACCACCCTCCACTGATATATAGGTGTGTGTATGCGTGTGTATGTGTGTAATATGTATGCATGCCTTTCTTTATGCATGTGAATAGCCCCAGGCCTGTCTGTGTCCAATATTAGCCAAGCATGGAAGGATCAGTAGGATCCAGTCCTAAATTCCCAATGAATATTTGAATTATCATTATGAAAGTGACAGCATATTGTCACCAGAGAACAAGCTTATATGATAAATGTGAAGCTCCTGAGAAAAGTATCTGTGCCTGTTCAGGGTACAGAACTGATAAATGGATCAATATTTAATGACACACGAAGTGCAGGACCCAGACTCTGCAGGGAAATGTCTGTAATGGAACAAGAGACAGCCTGAGAGTGCAAAGTAATTTATTGCAAGTAAAACTAAAATTAAACTTTGGGTTTGAATTTTATATTAGTAGCTGGTCCAGTCCTATTTATCATGTTACTTATTTTAATTATGTTTCCAGCATTTTAAAAATAGCCTGCCCATTTTGCTTAAGAATTTTAAATAATGGAGATGTAGGGTTGAAAAGGATCTGATCTTGTCCAATCTCCCATCCTGAAGTTCAGTGCTCCTTGACCAAAAATAGATGATAGAATGGTCCAAAGCAGGAAGGACAACGATGTTGCAAGCAGGTGTGTGTGTGTGTGTGTGTGTGTGAGAGAGAGAGAGAGAGAGAGAGATGTGCGTGTGCGTAACCTTTATAAATTATTCTAATTTCCACGACCCCATAAGTGGCGTAATTTATTCCGCAATAGTACTATTTACAAAGTTCATGCTGGGGAGAAAATGCATGGGGAAAAGCAAGGAAGTGTACAGGCACAAGTGACATTTTCATTCAGCTACTCCTCTGGCTTCTGAGATTTCTCTTGGATTGTCCATATACATTTAAGTTCTTATATAACCTTGAGAGCTAGAAACATTTTTTTTTAATGAGAACTAAGATTCTTAGAAACATTAATTTCTGAAGCCATTTTTTCTCTGTGGTATTATGCTAATTCTCTGTACAGCCCAGGGGCTGTCTACATGTAGGGAGAACCCTGCAGTGGCAGTGGAACTGTGCTGCATCAGTTAGACAACGCAGTTGCAGTTTCGCAGCCACTCTGGGGCTTCCCCATGATCCTGCGGTTTGAAAAAGTCAGGTATTTACCTCAACTTTTTCAATCGGAGTGACATTAATACAGCACTACCGTCTTACATTGCTCCGGGGCCGATCCGGGGGCAGTACCCAGTGGAAGGTGACTGGTGATTGGTCGCCTTCCACTAGTAAGAGGCTCCGATACCTGGATGACAACCCTGGGAGAGGGAAAGCACAGGGGTTGAGAGGGAGGCAGTGCCAACCCCCCAGACTCCTGTCTGTAGGTCTGCTTTTTAACCATTTAATGATGTACATTATACACAATAAGTGTAAACTAGAGATATGCACTGCCCCAGAGATTCCACTTGGACCCTGATTTGGCACTTTAAAAGATGGCCTGATTCTGCTTGGACCAATCTGGAGGATGCCTGCTTCAACTCGGGGACTGAACCTGAGCTGAGATTTGTAAATCTGAGGATTCATGACTCCCACTGACTATTATGGGATTATGTAAAACAGCTGTAACTCCCCCCACCCCCTTAATCAGAATTGAATGATATCTGCAGGCCTTATAGAGCATTAGGAGGGAAATTTTAATGGAACTGCCAATAACGTTTTGATTTTTTGGTGGAATTGGATGTAGTTTGTAAGGATAGGAACCCCTTCTATGGGGACTGAGCCTGCCAAGTTACAGATAACTAAGTAAAGGAGGGATTGTATAAGATCAGCCTTGACATTGCAAAGGTATCCCCAAGAGAACACGCTTAGCCTCTTATGTTCATTGTGAATCATTGCTGTCAAAATGGCAGTCAGCTTAGAGGTGTACTAAGTAAGAAAATTGCAAGGTTTCAGGAGGATGGGTACAGCAGTTTATGTGGAAGGACAGTCTACAGATTTTTTGGGTGGGGGGAGAAGTGACTTGCTTTCCCTTCCCTTCCCTCTCCCCTCTTTTGGGGGTCAATTTAAATGAAATGGCATCATAACCCACAAAGTTTCAGAAGGATAAGTGCAGGGGCCGAGGAGTTCTGATGATTGAAAACCATTTTAAGCCTTTTTTTCATACTTAAGCCTGTTGGAGATGGAAAAATTGCCATCTCATGATCCCTTTCACTCACTCTCCCTATCCCACCCCCCCACCCCCCACTCATCAATGTTTTAGAGAAACTTTGGACAAAATATTTGGAAAGGACTCAGGATGTCTGCATTTCCGAGCAGTAACCTGTAACAAAGCCTCATTCTGGTGGCTTTGGAGGGAAGCCCACTTCATATTTGAAAGGACCAGAAACAGTCGGAAGGGGTCTGACTCTGCTAGGGCTTCAGGCTACATCTAAATTTGATATACATTCCCAGTGTAAACATAGTGCACATTGGAACTTTTGAAGTGGCTGTTTCACTGCATGTACACACAACAGGGAGCAGGTACATGGCTGAGACTTTTTAGTGTGCACACTGAAGGCTGAACATACAATCAAGTAGGCACATATACCTGTTTCAGACATAATGGGACATCCTAATGTTTGTAAGGTACATCCTATTAATCTTACATATTAGCTACTGATATCCACATTTCCCTTGTTATTTTTTAAGAAACTGATATTGTGCTCCATAACACCAGCGATTTATCACACACTCGCCATTCCTGGTATGTGGTTTTGCAGCACTATACTCACATGATATCTTCCCTGTCCTGCACTCATCTCGCCCCTTACTCCCTTGTTGCGTTGTATTTTGGTGCGGGGAAAGTGTGGATTATTTTCCCCTCTCGCTTTTTCCTTTGTTGGGGGTGTGTGCTAATGGAGTATTGCTGACGAAAAGGGGGGGCGGGGCAGATCTCCTCCAACACATTGTCGTAGAGACTTGTTAGTCAGTTGGATGGTCTTTTTAGTGCTCCAACCCACCCACCACCCACATTGCCTGCAGAAATAGAGCCCAGATGAAACCTTAAAAGTAATCACTAGATAACAAAGTCAGAGCGAGGGGGAAGAGCCCACGCCCAACGGAGTACGACAACCAATGAACTGGAAGAGGAAGGAGAAGGGGCAGGAAGAGCGAACAAGCAAAAACCCACGTGGAAGGGACCGTGTGTGATGGAGCCCTTGACGCGCTTATGAAACAGAGATAAAAACCGCGTAGACAAACCAGGGTGGGGGTTGGAAAAGTGCAATAGAGCCCATTATGACATTTTGTGTCTTTACCTTTACCGGTGAAGAACTACATTGGTGAGGTTTGTGGTTGTTTCTTCTTCTCTGTGCATTTCCCTGTTTTACTATGTTTTGATCCCTAACATGTTCTCAGCTTTTAAATTGCTTGCCTTCTTTTCATTCCACAATGTGTCTCCTCTTGTTCATTACACTATCAAGATTATGAGGACTAACAAAGTAACATCAGAATATATATTGCAATATATATATATATATATATATATATATATATATATATGCATTAGTTGCAAAGGAGGTAACTTTTAGGAGGAGTCTCAACTAGTGGTGTGTTCACACTGGCTAGCAGTTCTCACCCAAGCATTTTGAGCACATGTGGAGTGGTTGCTTGGCTTGCAACAATGGAAATCAGCAAGGGGGAAGAAGGAATTCTACCACTCTAGCAGGAAAAAAATGAATGATGAAACAGTAATGAGCAATTAATTATACAGAACAAAATCCAACACTGCATGCACGGACCTCTGCCCATAGAACAGGCCTTTACCCATATCTCCTCACTCATGCAGCCCCATTCCCCCTCCAAATGTGCTCTGGAGGGGCCCTGGGTATTTGAGCTGGCCCTGGGTCACAATATATACAGTGTTGACCTTGCTTCATTTTAAAATTTGACAGAATTATGTATAATTTTATATAAATAAGTGATAGATATTGTTTGAATCCCTATTGTAGAATTGTTTGGGTTTTTCTCTCCTGTTTTGCAATATTCCTTGGCTTGAAGCAAATACAGATTGAACTAAGACCTTGCTTCATCCATGCCTTATCTGTTTTTCAGTACAATATTTTAGCAACCTGCCTTTGAACCTATGAATTTACCTTTCCTTGAGTCAACCAATTGGTCCATCTACCTCACCTGTCTTTCCTGACTGGCAGAAGCTCTCTAAGGTGTCAATTAGGGGACTCTTCTGCTATCCAAGATGCCGGGGATTGAACCTGTGACTATCTGCTTGCAGCACATTTGCTCTTCCACTGAGCTCTGGCCTTGGTTGCAATTTTAATTGTCCCCTTACAGATGTTTGGTTGCTTTTGAAGAGCATTTTGTTGCCAAAGCCCGTTGTGTGTTTTGCAAATAACTTAGAAGAAATTGAAGATTGCTTCTTTGTTTGGTCCTCAGGTGTATCAAATTCATCAACCGCATGGCCTTTTGAAAAAAATCAATTCTGTAATTCAAAAGATAACGGAGCCCATCCAACCTAAAGTGGCAGAACACAAACATCAGACAGTGAAACGCCTCTCCTACCCCTTCTCCAGGGAGAAACGACACTTGTAAGTCAAAGTTCGTCATCTTTATTTAATGTCATTTTCAGCAAGATTGGCCTCTGGGGACACAGCTAGAAGCAAATCATGAGAATATTAATAGAAATACGTAGGCCAGTATTTTGATACAGCTTGCACTAAATTTATCTTTTTTTCCAAATAAACAGGACCTCTTCTGGCTCAGAAAAGAACTCTGTCATAGTGAGCTTCCCTAAAGACTTACACTGCAATACTATACATTTCTGCCTGGAAGTAAGCCTTAGGCTACAATCCTGTATATATGTACTTTGGAGCAAGCTCCATTGAACCCAGTCGTCTTTTATTATTATTATTATTATTATTATTATTATTATTATTTATTTATTTATTTATTTATTTATTTATATAGCACCATCAATGTACATGGTGCTGTACAGAGTAAAACAGTAAATAGCGAGACCCTGCCGCATAGGCTTACATTCTAATGAAACCATAATAAAACAATAAGGAGGGGAAGAGAAAGCAAACAGGCACAGGGTAGGGTAAACAGGCACTGGGTAGGGTAAAACTAACAGTCTTTACTTCTGTGTAGGCATCTATAGGATTGCACTGGTAAAACAAAGACATATTTGTACTTCCCCAAAGTTACAAAATCATAATAAAGATGGAGAGCTTCTGTAGCTGTCCTTGTTCTCATCTGAAACCCAAATGTGGTCTGAGAAAAAAAATGGCCCAAATATGATTTCATTCATGAGTCAAGCCTTGTGTGACTAGTTCACCACAAGCAAAGTACAATCCAAGCCAGAAAAATAGCAGCCTGCTATATGGTCAGTGTTTGCATGAACCAGGCATGAGACAGAAAGAGTAGGTCTCTTGATGTCCCATAATGGTCACAAGGAAAAAGAGGGCGTGGGAAAATAGGACACCACCACTGCCAGTTCCTATTGAAGCAAATGAAACCAACCACTGTAGTGACCTGGGGTTACAATCAAATGTTTATGTAAAAAACTGCCACACAGTTGCTCTGACCACATAGAGAGCTAGAGCCTCTCTACATGAAGCTTTTATCCTACAATCGAGATTGGTTACTCACAGACATTTGTGAGTCCTTTACATGATGTCATCAAGCTCCAGGGTCTCTCCTGTGCTTTCTGACTTTTATCCCTTTTTTAAGATTGGGGAAAATGAGCTATTTAAACATTGTGAGTTGAATTTCTCCATGTAAAGAAAAAATTGTGCTATAACAGCAGCTATACCACAGTGGCTGTGTAATGAAACATATAGAACTTGCAGACAAAGGGACTCCCCAGGAAAAAAAACACAGAAGTGTGTGTAAAGGGCCAATCTTAATCCCGCAAAGAATCTGGAAGCAGAAGCCAAAGTAAAGTTGCGGAATAAAAAGCCTCTGTGTGGAGAACCCCCAGTTAGCCTTAGCTGTTAGCAGTGTGGTTAACCAAGAAGTAATGCATTTGCACAACTGCTTGGAAAACCCAGTTGAATGGCGAGAAAAGATAGATGACTAGCCCGCTACTTCGTTAGAATTGCTATGTGGTCAGTTTTTCAGCAGCATCATATGGATTTGCCCTGAACTTTAATTAAACATAGAATTAGGGAGAAGCTTTTGCCTTCCTAGGGAGCCCAACCTCAAAACAAGAGAAGTACAAGATGTGGGTCTTTTTAGAATCTCTATGTGGCAGTTTGTATTCATTTTATCTATCATTTCAGGATGAAACGTGATTCTCAGCAGAGAAGCAAATGTGCCTTTTATTTTGTTGAGATACATTTTTACTGTACCAATGGCAATTTTACTGTGCCATTTCTCATATTTAAAAAAAACACCAGTAAGTTTTGTAGATAAGAGTACATGAAATTGAGAGAAAGGCACATTAATTTTGCAGGAGGAGGAAGAAGTGCTATGCACTTTCTAGGAAATAGCAAACATTGTTGATACTTTTCCCATTGAAGCCAGTGAGTCGTTGTATATCAAGGGCCAAAAGCTGGATCTAAGAGCTACAACCTCTTCTCTTTTCATTTTTACTCTAGAATAGGGGCAGAGCCCCCAGTGTGGATCTTAAAAGCCCCCTACCCCCACCCAGATCTGCAGCCTTGTGCCTACTCTAGAGTAAAAACAAAAAAAGATGTATCTGTTAGATACAGATTTAAAGTAATGTTTGTTTTGGCCCTAAATTTGGTTGAAAAGGCTTTGAAATTTTAAGGCTTCTAAAGAAGAATGACTACTGTCTGAAGGCCGCAAAAATCAAGTAATTTTCTTGACCAGAAAATAAGGCTATCTTGTTTGAAATCCATCTTACTATAAATTCATTCATTTTCTCAATTTCTAATATTTTGACAGATTTGACCTCTCTGACAAAGATTCCTTTTTCGACAGTAAAACCAGAAGTACCATAGTAAGTATTATTATTATTATTAAAAAAGTAACACCATGTGTTAAAGCTATTCCCCTCTACAGCAATCTGGTATTCCGCTTAAGTTAAACATATTCAGGATTAATGTTACAGTACTCTGTGAACTCTGTATGTAGGCATGTCAGAGGAATCTGTTTTGGGGTTGGAGCTCAATGCATTTTTCCCAGCTCGGCCTCCCGAACACCAGCTTGTGGATCCCTAAGCTGCGTTGACTCAGCTCACGCCAAGTTGGGCAAGATCATGGTTTCCTGCTTTGTTTTATTTGCGCAAATCACACCTGAGAACATCTGTGGAAGATGCTATTTGCAATCATAGCTGTAAATACCATAATTTGCACAAAATTTTTTACGCAAATTGCATTATTTACGGGGTTTTTTTGCACAAAACGCAATTTCTGTAAATATTCCCAGCCACAGATTTGTGCAACTCAGGGCTCATAGGCAAAAAACAACAACATGAGCTCTTCCCAGTGCCCATGAACCATCTGGCAGTTCACCCTGCATGCGAGAATCCAGCGAGCAGAGCGCAAACAAGACAGGGGAGTTCGACCATCCCTATCTATACTTGCAGATACACACATATACACATGTGTTTATGTATACATAATCGATATATGTATCCTGGTCAGTGGAAAAATGCAGTGGGTTTTGCAACTGATTTTTATCGTTGAAATATAGTGCACATGTATATAACTGATAAGAACAGAGTATATTTATTACTAGGAGAACATGTTACAAAATATGTTAACATACTGTAGCAGTATGAATATTTAGGACTAAGGTATGCCATTTTTTTGCCCTTACAGCAATTGTGTATTATAAGTAAGAAACATTCCAATTAATATTCCAACGTTAGAAAGAGAAAATGAAAGCAAGAGATATTGGCCTCCTTTTTCTCTGTCCCTTACGTGCACGGACGGGTTCCAATGTGGCCCCAATCTGGCTTTCCAAGCCACATTAGGATCTGAAATCAGTAATCCTCAGTGAACATTGGGCAACTGTATAACCAAGTGTACACAACAGTTCCAATAAAAATAAGGAGGAATAACTCACATCCAACCCTAGCCGTTCACTGGGAATAAGTAAAACCATCCCTTCATTTCCAGAATGTTTATATTATCATCATATGGAATGACAACCATATAAAGAATTTGTGGTAAAGCAATCACATTTTGTGTGCTTTCTTTTGCATATATCTATAATATCCCAGAGATCTTTAACTGTAACTAATTAAAACATGTAAACTTGTATGTGCTTCTTTAATCACCGGGGGGGGGGGGGGATGGAAAAACATTTGGCCTTCTCCTTTTAATTAGGGTGACCATATGAAAAGGAGGACAGGACTCCTGTATCTTTAACAGTTGTATTGAAAAGGGAATTTCAGCAGGTGTCATTTGTATATATGGAGAACCTGGTGAAATTTCCTCTTCATCACAACAGTTAAAGCTGCAGGTGCCCTGCCCTCTTTTAAATCTGTTCACTCTAGTATAGCTCCTGCACTTTAACTGTTGTGATGAAGAAGGAATTTCACCAGGTTCTCCATATATACAAATGACACCTGCTGAAATTCCCTTTTCTTTGCAACTGTTAAAGATACAGAAGCCCTGTCCTCCTTTTCATATGGTCACCCTACTTTTAATTCACTTGTTTCCTACCTTTCAGGGCCTCATGACTGTGAAGTGGGTGACATTTTATAGCAAACCTGGTTTTGTAAGAGGGACCCTTTGTTGTTCATTTCTCAGAGTCAGGGGATACCTTGATTCCAAGCGGTTATATAGTCTGCACTCTACTGAACTGTTAGTACGGTGAAAAAGCTGTAGAGCTGAGGGCTATCTATAAGTCACTGTTGATTAGCATCCAGCTTGTGGTAGCTTCTTTTAGTCAGCTGTTACAGAGCAAAGGAGTCTGTATAAAGGCTTTTACACCCTTCACACAGCCCCTCCATCTTCCTTCTTACCCTAATCTGGCTTCAATAATCCAATATCCAAATACTATCATAAATCCTGCTCATGACTCCTACGTTTGCTCATATGATGATCTCACCTTCTCCTTCGCTGACTTTCCTTCTCTCTTCTAGTACAGGTCCTTTACTCCCCAACAGACTCACTCCATTTTCTCATATCTCCTTCTTCTTCCTTCTGATATCTGAAAAGAGAAATTTCAAACGTGGTTTTAACACATTTCTTTATTTCTCCTTCAAATTTTGGGGGAAGAGAATATAAAAACATTGACTCTCAATGTTTTAAAATGTTTTAAATGCCTATGGATTACAGTAGCTAATTTGTAAAACTCGTTTTAAGAACAATCCTCTGGTAAGAATGCTTGTCAGAATTCATTATCATATAAGTTAATTAACGACGCAATCCTTTGTATTTTTAGACAGATAAGTGTCCTACAATTCCCAGCATCCCCCAACCAGCTATGCTGGCTAGGGAGTTGTAGGACTTTTTAAAAAAAATCTGCATAGGTTTGCACCCGAATTCTGCATAAAATGCAACAATTTCTCTATAGAAATTCACATATAAATCCCATAAACCAACAAGGAAAAAAGGAAAGGAACCTCTCGTGCAAGCACTGAGTCATTACTGACTCTTGGAGGGACGCCAGCTTTCGCTGACATTTTCTTGGCAGGCCTTATAGCGGGGTGGTTTGCCATTGCCTTCCCCGGCCGTTATTACCTTTCCCCCAGCTAACTGGGTACTCATTTTACCGACCTCGGGAGGATGGAAGGCTGAGTCGACCCGAGCCGGCTGCCTGAAACCAGCTTCCGCTGGGATCAAACTCAGGCCGTGGGGAGAGTTTCAGCTGCAGAAACTGCTGCTTTACTGCTCTGCGCCACATATAAAAAACTGCTTGTCATAAGAGTTACAAGCAATTCTCTTGATTTTCTGTTAAGCATTCAACTAAATGTAAAAGGAATCATTTTAAAAATGTTTGAATTCATAGTCACATAGTTTACAAATAAACACTAAAGAAGGAATAGCTTTTTTCATTGTGTCTGAATTTTAAAATGTCAGTAGTTATTATTATTATTATTATTATTATTATTATTTATTTATTTTCTAAGTTTTCATTTTAAAAAAATCTCTGAAGGCTGTAATCCTATATACATTTTCCTAGGAGTAAGTCACACTGAATTCAGTGGGGCTTATCTTTGAGTAGATATGCATAGGATTGTGCTGTCAATATTCACTTTACCTTCACTTTTCAGTTTTCTTTTGCAAGAAAGAAAGGTAAGTGAAGATAGTACGTACAGTTCCTTATAGTTTGTTTCCATGGCTTGAGAATACAGCTGCAGTAGCCTAATTATATGACTTCTATTTTTGACACACCAACATCCATCTGAAAGATAAACATAGCCACAATGCTAAAATTGTACATGTTTAAGCAAAACAGGAAAGAAAAAGGCATCAGCCTAATTCCAAATGTATACCTAGACTTGGAGGTAATATATGCCACTTTGGGGCTCATTAGAGTGGAAGGGAAGCATACGGCTTTGGAATTTTTTAAATTGGCTTGAACCTTCCCTCCACAAGGCAAGGAACCACAAACATGCAGATGATTCATGCATCTCAAGGGGGACGGTTGCAAGTGAACTCTTATTATTCAGGGTGCTCCATATTTACTGCAACTGGTTATTACAGTCAGATGATTATACCGGGCACAACTGGTAACTATTTGCCATACATGGCAATAACTACAGTTTCTGCTTACATTATCCATATCTTATGTTGGTCAAAAATGGTTTATATAAATATAAGACGGCAGCATTGCACTGCATAAAATTGTAAGTGTAAAGAATTAATTTCTCCTTTTCAATTCCACTATTCTTCTTGAATGTTAGTGTGGAGTATTAACCTATTAACCTATATCCATGCTATTATTATTATTATTATTATTATTATTGTGCCAAAGCTCTCTGAGCAGCTTACAAAAAATAAAACAATAAAAACAATATACAAAATTTAAAACTAGAAAAGAAATACAACAAACAAAACCCACAAAGACAGCATACATCTAATAACAACTTTAAGCAATCAGACAAACCTAGCAAATTATGAGTTTGTGAGCTGATTCTTCAGTGATAATCAGTTATTATAATAAGAGGAGTGACGACCCTCTGTTATTTTTATTATTATTAATGTATTTATCTATTCAAAGTTATATACTATTCTATACAGGTTTAGAGTAATAGCTATCTTATACGAATTATATGAACGCCAAATAGATAGGTGTAATGTGTTATGTGTTTGATATTTATGGTTTTGGGCTTGTGTGTGTGCATGTGACTGGGTTTCTAGTGATTTAAAGAACAATGCTTTCTTTAGTTAAAATTGCATAATTTAGTTGTAAATGGTTTTGCTGGTATTTAGTGTTGTTGTATAAAGATATATAGGGTTGTATCCAGCAGTGTCATTCAACTAACGCAAATGACATTGCACTAGTGGAAACCAACTTACGAACTATGTCTAAGGGAAGAATCCAACTAAAGTGTATTTATTTGTAATTTTTATATACCGCTGACTATAATAGCAGTTCACAATATTAAAATACAATATTAAAACACAACATTAAAATACAGCATTTAAACACGTCCAACTATAGTAAAAGAGCAGTAAAATGGAGTAAGTGAGTCTTCAGGAGGCATTTAAAAGATGCCACGTTTTCTGTCTCCTGAACTACAAGAGGGAGATTTTTCCAAATGGTGGGTGCTTGCACGCCTACTTGCAGAGCCTAGGTTTACAAACTGACCCACTAGCATTTGCACAACTGGAAAAGGCAGCAGAGCTCTGCTAGCACAGCAGTTTCTTCTGCTAATGGTACATTGGTTTTAGGTCATAGGTTTTAGCTATATTATTTATTGTATATATTCTATATAAAAAATAAAATAACAATTGATATAACTGTGTATAAATTTATTATTAGATGAAATATAATTAAGATTTATTTAAAAATTAAAATGCATTACAAATTCTGCCCATTGCAGTTCAGAGCCATATGGTTCATCACAATGTAAAGAACATACAGTACAATACATAAGTAATTTAAAACATCAAGGCATTAAACACATACAAATAAAATCTACTAATAGTTAATAATCTAGCCTATTATATGTATATGTATAACTAGCCTATATTATATATAAAAATCTGCTGGACCTGGTCTTTGAAGGGTAGAGGGAAAATGTGTTCACCTGATCTTCTAATGCTGCAGCCTGCACGCTTTTTTGGGAATAAATCCGATTGAACTCAGTGGGACTTATTTTTGGGGGGGAAACATGCATAGGATTGTGTTGTAAAGGTGCTAATAGAATGGATCTAGCAAACCTCTTGGAGGAGGGAGTTCTACAGTATTATTATTATTTATTATTATTATTTATTTATATAGCACCATCAATGTACATGGTGCTGTACAGATAACACAGTAAATAGCAAGACCCTGCCGCATAGGCTTACAATCTAATGTCAGATTGCCTTGGAAATAAATCCCCATAAAACAGAAAATAGCATGTCCTATTTCCAAGTCTACCCAAACGTACCTTGGAATTAAGCCTTATCCTCCCCCTTCCTATCCAGCCCCCAAACTCCCTTTTCCCCATTGTCCCATCCTATTTACACACATCCCCTCATCTCCTTCCTTTCAGTCCCACTTGCCTGGCTGGGGCGGACATTTCCCAGAGACATTGTGTGGCCTTGTATGCTGCAATACAGTATGCCAGGTGCCAGAGAGAGGTGGGGAGACCTCCTCCCCTTACCATCCTCACAACTTGCCACCACAGTAAGCAAGAGTGAAGAAAGGGGCAGGGAGTCATAAGAAAGGGGATGTGGGTGGAAAGGAGGTTGGTTGAGGGAGAGGTGGGGATTTGGGTGAGGGAAATACTTTTCCAGCTCAGATTAAAATCTAAGCCGGAAAAGAATTTGGGGATCAGCTTTTAAGTGACCATTTTGAGCCCCTAAGGATTCACATTTCCAAGTGTGTAAATATGAGTCACGGAAACACATATAGGTGCTACTTCCTTGTTCTATCCAAACTCATTTTGGATTGTGATGGAGATAAAAGTATTAGTCATAGTAGTATAGTAGTAACTGTAGTAGTATTAGTTGGATTTCTTAGTTGCCTTTGTCTAAAAAAAAAAAAAAGTCAACTAAGGCAACTTGCAACAAGTAATGATCCTGTCAGTGATTTTAATTCATAGGGCAAAATGTTCATATATGAGAAGACATGTCATCAGCCTTAAGTAGCAAATTCTCAGTAATGCTGTTCTAGATGTACTGAACAAAACTACTAATTTCTGTATCCTCAATAACAAGTTCTTAATATGCTACTCTGGTTTTCATTATGATGCAAAATAATGTATATGTACGAATGCTTTAATTTGAGTTGTATACAATCAAAATTGTATAGTTTATTTCCCAAGGGTTACTTGTGGCTTGGTGCTTATGAAACTTTTTTTTTCTATAGGTTTACGAAATATTGAAAAGAACTACATGCACCAAAGCCAAATACAGCATGGGTAAGAAAGTTTATGTAGCTTTCAAATCAGCACTTTTTCCAGATTGTAGACTGTTTGCAATTTATACTTGAAGAGATTGTGAGTTGTTTATAGTTTTCTATAGTATAGTTCATATAATTGAGAGTAATTGATGTGCTCATTTAAGATGGAGAAATTATAAATTGCTTAAAGTAATTTTGTGGATTGAAGCTTCAGTTTGCATAATATACCTACCTATATAGGAGTGTAAAAAACCTATAATAAATTATCTCTTTCTCTCTCTCTTTTACAAACACAAGCATTGTTTAAACATCTCTTTGTTTAGACCCACATTTAATTATGGATAAATATCATAATCTCCAAGATCTCTGGATAGGGTTGTGCCATTTCTTAAAACAAGACATGCACAGGGCACTCCTATGCATGCTTACTTGGAAGTAGGTCCCACTGTGTTCAATAGGGCTTACTCACTAGAAAGTGTGTTTAGGATTGTAGTCTTGGTGTGTATCATTCATTTCACTGTTCTAATCAAAGCTAATCTTATTTTATTTTAGTCTAGTTTATATTCTAGCAAGCAGTTCACCCACAGGGGGTTAAATGCAACTGTGGGAAAGTGGATTACTGCTAAGAGTGTGCAAATATTGGAACAGAGACTAACTAAACTTCCTTGTAATGGAAGACAAGTTCAGCTTTGATTAATTATCAGTGCCTGACACATGATCAACATCATACAGCGCTCATACACATGTATTTATTTATTGAAAGCATTTATACACTAGCATTTGGCCCTTATACGGGCCCCCACAGCTGCTTACAACCATAGAAGCTACAGAGTGCTTTCCAAACAAACACAAAACACAATGAATTAGGCCACAAAAACACAATGAATTAGGCCACAAAAACACAATGAATTAGCAGAGAGAAAACTCAGGCCTGATCAGACACATAAACCTGATTTGCACATAATGCCAGTTCATGGTTTAAACAAGCCATGAATTGGTGAATTGGTGAGTCTGCACTGGAGCAACTGAGCGAGTGAGTAGCCTCCTGCCCGCTCGACACTTCTACTTTACATCTGTTTTGCTAAACAAAGTTGTTAGCTGTGACATCAAAACCCAGCAGTCTGGGTTGCTGAGGGTTAAACACCCAGAGTTTGAACCGAACAAGCCATAAGTTCAAACTCTGGCTTGCTTTACACTCAACAAACTAGAGTTTCAGGTTCAGCCGTCACAACTAACAGTCCAAGAATAGGGGTTCCTCAGTTGTTTAGCAATGAATGCAAATGAATGCAATTCAGATGCAGTGGGTGAGTGGTAGACAGCGAGCTCATTCACTCTTGGACCTGAAAACCCAAGGTTGCCATTATGTGCGAACTGGGCCCTAGAGAAATAAAACTGTTTTTACACCCCGCATAAAAACTGTAAAAGTTCTAAGGGACCAGTCTTCAACAGGGCACTTACGTATGCCCCCTATTCTCCAGCACCTCACCAATTCTGTTGTGCATATGGCCCCCATCACCTGCACATTGACAATTTAGTGCTTTCACAGGAAACACAAAATGAGTGGAAATGTTCATTTCTGGAAAGAGGGAGGTTTGCAGAGCTCACATAAGGGAGCTTTGCCAACCAGCCTCCTTCCAGAAATGAACGTTTCCTCTCATATGGGAGCTTCCTCTAGGAAGTGCTAAATCTCCTGTGTAAGCAGCGGGTCCCATTTGCACAGTGGAATCAGTGGGACCCACCACTTGCAGAACAGAATCGGTGAGGCAGACGGGAATCAGCACTCCATTGGATACTGTCCAGGGTAAATAACACTGAGATGTGTAGTTGTATGGAGCGCTGCTTATATTTTTCATTGAAAGTTGAGCGGTTTCTCCCATACCTTTAAGACATTGGAATCTAGGGTTTCCAGCATGCAGAAGCTCTTCCTTCAGTGGAACGTTACTGAGAAGCTTGTTGCAGGAAATATCTAAAAGCATGTGTTTGAATAAGCATATGGATGCAAACTGCTCATTATTATGATCACAGGATACTAGAGTTCAATGTGTTAATGTGTTGAGCTGGCCTTGTTCTTCTATGACCTGGCTTTACACAATCCTTATAAATCATCTATTTGATCCTATAACCCATCAGAAAATATTTGTGGTATCAGTCTATACCTACAGCTTCTGTGTTAGCTTTGGAAAGCCATGATATTTCTCTTCCCTGAGAAATCAGGATTCAGACTCTCATTTCCTCTGCTTCTATCAGACTTACTTCATAGCATTTACAAAGCACTTTACCATTGTGGTCACAAACTGACCTAACAGTCGTGGCTACATTAACAGAGAAAGTGGTCTAATAAATTATGTATTCCTTCCATCAGATGTGGATGTGGGTAAAACCAGTGTGCATAGCTTGATTTAAAGAAAAATGCTTCGGCACTTTCTGCAGATGATATAAATCAGTGTACTGCCATCGGGGGCTGTATTTTATATCATTCTGATAAACAGCGTTTCTCAACCTGTGGGTCGGGACCCCTTTGGGGGTCGAACGACCCTTTCACAGGGGTCACCTAAGACCATCGGAAAACACATATTTCCGATGGTCTTAGGAACCGAGACATTTCATTTATTTGTAATTAGAAATAAATATTTCACAATATATAATTACATATTGTTTTTGTGGTCACTATGCTTTAATTATGTTCAATTTGTAACAATGAAAATACATCCTGCATATCAGATATTTACAGTACGATTCATAACAGTAGCAAAATCACAGTTATGAAGTAGCAACGAAAATAATTTTATGGTTGGGGGTCACCACAACATGAGGAACTGTATTAAAGGGTCACGGCATTAGGAAGGTTGAGAACCACTGTGATAGTACATCAAAATTTGAAGTCAGGATCAACAGTAATACAAAGGGCGGGCCCATCTCAAAAAAACTCCAGTATTCTAATCATATATCTAGCTGTCAAATGTGTTTCTAAGATGTCACCATTCCCAAAATCTGACTTCCGATACTTCCAGGCATCTCAGTTTTCTGACGATTGGCACTCAGTGTGCCTTTTGCCTCAAAGTACTCCTTCTTGGTTGGATACCCATTCCAATGGACGGACTAGCAGCCACAGTGCTTTCTAGCTTTTTTTGTGGGCTCTGGGTCCATAGAAGTTTTATGTTGATGAAAGTGGCACAAACTTGGCACTTGTCTGGATCACCCTTTGGCATTGGGCAAACCTGTTGTCAACATGGGGGTTTGTACCTCCATCCTTTTAATGCTTGACAGAATGCCTAGTGATTCAGTTGCTTCCTGTGGGCGAAAAAGCCATTGTGCAAATAATTTATGATGTTTGACAAATGAGCAGTGCTGGCATTTCTTTTTTCTTTATAGCGTGATCCAAGCTTCTGACGAACTGAGAGCTTTTAGTAACTCTACTGGTGGTCTTTGGCATTTTATAGACTCAGCCCTTTATTTCCCATTTAGAACCATAAACATAACTGTGCTGACAGCATTGAGGCAATAAAACTGATTATAGCTTTTTCTGATGGCCAGGTAGTCATCTACACCTTTGCTATTTTCAGTAACATAAATAAATACTAGCAGAAGACTTGCTTGGCTGAAGGAATTAACTGAGGTTGCTATTTCATTGTTGATAATAAACTAGTTCATGTGTGGGTATGCTACACCGTTGTATTACAATATAGCAAACAATTTTAGCCGCAGGTTTTCTTGACCATTGTAGTCATTTGAATGCAAAGTCCTTGCTTTTGTCTTTTAAGTGAATTTGTTCGGGGTATCCCAGATTCCTGATAGGTTACTTCCAGAGACAAGCTTTTCTGTTGAGCATGAATTCCCCGAATGTCATGCAGAATACCCAGCAACAATACAGAATTCAATGAAATCCCAGCATGCAACTGGAAATAGTACATGTTGCCACAGCAACAGACAGTAATCATAGACTGTAGCATGAGGATGTTCCTCAGGCAGAAGAAATACTATTAGTGAAATTAAGGGCAAATTAAATGTGTATTTTAGGGCGCAGTCCTATGCATGTTTAGACAAAAAAAAAAATCCTACAACTCCCAGAATAGCTAATTTGGTAGTGTTGAGAGTTGTGGGATGTTTTTTCTGTCTAAACATGCATAGGATTGCACCCTTAATAAACCTAGGGGTGGGAGTGGGGAACTGAAAATATTTCTCCTGCCACAGAATACATCATGTAATAGTTCATCATGTATGTTTTTTTATTCCTGTTTAATGCTTTGTTATAGTGTCCATATCCATGTTGCTTTTTCATCCTGCTTTTTAAATATTTGTTTTACTGCCTAGAACCAAGCCAGCATTAAAGATAGGATATCAGAATCCTCAAGCATGTTTTGTTAGGTAACATGACCCTTTCAAAGTCTGTCAGGTATCCCATATTTGGAAGTAGCTATATTCATGCCAGCAGCTGTAATGAAAAACATATACTGTATAGGAATCAAATACTGCAGCCTTCAAGAGTCTGTAATTAAACAAGCAGTCACTGGAATTCTGTTGCAAGCTAAGATTTCTAAACACATTCTTCACCCATTGCAAAATCCCAGCTATACTTACAGCATCTCCCCATATGTACTCTCTCATTCGATTCCAAAATTAAAGATTATTCCCCTGAAGAAACAATGTAAACCTCCTCAGAGCCCCCATCGCAGAAGCGTTGTATCTGCTCAATCATATAACTAATAGACAAATGTGTAAACAGGGAAAGGAGAGGGAAGAAAGAAGGAAACTACCCTTTTAAATAAAAGACGAAAATGTGGTAAATATGGTAAGTATTATCCCAAGGTCTTTTCAAAGGCTTTCCAACCAGCTTTTCTAATCAAGCTTAAATCTGAATTTAAAACTCTTGGTACGAATGTGTATGTGTGGTTATGTGTGTGTATGACCCCCAATGGTCAATCCCAGCTGAACTCTCCTTTTTTCTTACAATCTCAACTTTTGCTACACTTCCAAATCTGTGGGCTTGCTTTTCAAATCCAACTTGAAACTTCAGGGTGTGCAATTTATTGTAATGACTAATTTCAAATCATTGGCCTCCAGCTCTTGACTCTGAAATATTTGACTTCCTCTGATTCTCCACAGCTTTCCATTTCTTAAAATGAACCATGTTTAGCCGTCTATACAGTCAAAGGATGTGGAGGCAAATAAAATGGGTCAAGATTCATTAGCTAACCAAATTAATGATGTTTTGAGGGGGAAATCTCCAGAATTGGAAGGTGGGTATACTTGAGGGAATTCAGACTTGGAAGCATAAATAGCTATCCTCTGTTGTTTTTCCAGGGATCACCAGTCTGCTTGCCAATGGCGTTTACAGTGCTGCATATCCCTTGCATGATGTAAGTAATCTTGGAATATGTTTTATGTTTCTACCAACCGATACCAAGAATCCTTAATACGTTAGGTATGAATGGCACTATCCTAAACATCTTCAGTGTTTCATGAGCTCAGTGTGATGCTCTACTTCTATATTATGTTTTAGCAGTTTCTTCAGGAATACAGCTGCCAACATTTTACGGGTGTTGCTACACATAGAATAACTTCCTTTAGTTTTATATAAAATAGAGCTGAAGAAATGGACCAACTCAGCAAATGGCCATGCTTTTGACCTTCTTCTGTCAAGGGCACTGGGACTTTTAAGTTACATATTTATATCTGTGGCACCGTCTAGCTGATCTAAATCTCTTTGACATCCTCCGGACAAATGCAATGCATGGTGTGGACAATTTCGGTTGGAGAGGTGAATTAGTTATCTATTCTAATTGTTTATAGTCTGAAACACTGGCTATATATTAACCATATGTATGTTTCTGCCTGGATGTCCAACTTGTTGGTACTTGATATTCATACTAAACTACCCCAACGGCTGCAAGTAATTTTCATATTTAGGAGTATAATTAATTACTTGGGTACCTTTGGATGCTTTGTAGTAATGATGATAATGGTAAGAATAGTAACAACAAAAGCATATTCAATGATATATTATTTGGCCCACTAAGGCCCTAATTATACAATTCCAGAGAAGTGTGTGAACCACTTCCCCAGGGTCTTGGAGCTGCATCAGGCCCAATAGTTTAGGTTGCCTTCCGTTTTGTTATAGCAATTCATTTCAAGCTTCTGGGTATTAATCTTTTTCTGATTAAATGTGGGAAATTTCCTCTGGTCCTATTATTTCACTTTGCATAAAAATTTTTTATAAACCTTAATATTGCATTGGCCCTTCCCTTTGAAGTACCAGTTCATGCTCTTAAAGCCACTTCATGGCTTTTGCAAACCAAGCCAAAAGAAACTTGTGGCATCTTAAAAGATTATAGAGATTTATTTTAGCGAGAGATTTCATAGGCAGCAATCTACACTATCAGAGCCTACTGGTGAAGTAGGCTCTTGCTGCTTGCAAATACCAAGAGCATTGCTGCACACACCTGTCATTAGCTGACATTGGTTAATCAAAAGATTAAAGAATAGAATGCTGAACAGGGTATATTCTTCAGCCCTTCTGAAGTTGGGAGTCGCTACCAGCATTCTGTGTAGGGAAGCAGGCCCAAACTATGCATCACATTGATTATGTACTTTTTATACCAGTGTTTTCTTCTTTATCTTAATCAGCCACCCAAGGTACATTATCTAGTGGGAGACTAGCACAGAGAAGGGCATATTGACCCTTCCTCTCAGTCTGCCTCACCCTCCAACTGCATTCAGCCCCAGGGAAGAAAAGAAATGGATTGCCTTATCTTTTCTCCCACAAGGCTTGCAACTGGAAAATCAAGGCGAAGGAAAGGATTAATACGCCTCTCCTTACTCCAGTGCTGGTCTCCTGTTTCAGATAGGAGCTGGGGTGGATGTTTTTGATGGAGGGAAGGAAGGAAGAACATCAGGCAATGAGAGGTGAATATGCATGATCAATATCACATGTAGTTTGATCCTAAGATGCTGTTATTTGTGAATCCCACTAATCCAAGTTGCATCCTGTTGCCACAACACAAGACCTTCAAGTAGAAGGCTCTTTCTGAAACCTGCATGCCTTCCTTCTCTTCCTTTATTAAAACATGTAGTGGAGAGATAGAGGAGACTATTGTCCTCATAGTCATTGTGTACCTAACAGAGCAGAAGTCTTCAATTTCTGTTCATTTGCTTGAACTGTCTAGGACATCGTTTGCTACTTTGAAATAAGTATGTTACTTCATCTGGGCTACTTTTCTGGCTGTAATCCATTACCCTGGATGCAAGAAATACATCATATGCAGAATGCATGCCAGCTTTAGGTGTGACTTGTTGATAAATGCCGGTTTTCTTTTTTTAAAGGGCGATTACGAAGGTGAACATGTTGAGCCCAATGACAGAAAAGTAAGTTGATATAAGGGGACTCAACAAGTTCTCAAGAATGTCCACTTCAAGAGTCACCTGTTGGGATGTGAACACTTGCCAAGATTTCACAGAACCGCAATCAGAGCTGTGTAGGAGTGGGTTTTTTTTTTAATGTTACATTCACTCTGGCAGAAAATGCTATATAGATACATGCCAACTGTCAGGGTCAGCCAAGCCACCCAACTTATTGCTTTGGACAGCAAATGAGAGGGAGCAGTATTCTGGCAGCACATTCCAGCATCACAGAGTCAGGGTGGGGGAAAGGTTGGTAGCAGCTTAGATATTGTGGTGGGTTGTTTCTGGGCATGTCGGAGACATCACACAATCACAGTTCTGAGCACGTGCTAAGGCTGCAATTGCGCCAGTTTCTTAGGGAGAAAGCCCCATTGATATCAGTGGAACTTATTTCTCAATATACATAAAACAGAGCTTTTGCATCCTTCCAGTGTTTACTCAGATATAAGCCCAAGTGATTTCATTGGAGTTTACTCTCAGGAAAATCTGCACAAGCCTTTCCTGTTGTAATTCATGTCAGACAACTAGCTTCCCCTGGATCCCGAAATCTGACTTCTTTGGAGCCTCATCCCTACTGGACCCTGACTGGAACTTTCTTCCCAGTATGGCTACAGTCTGCTCCTATCCATGTTTAGTTAGAAGTAACACCCGTTTATTTCAAGTTAATCTGCATAGGATTGCAGTTTTACCAGCTCCAATTCTTGTGCAGAATTTTGTACATTTATTTATTTATTTATTTATTACATTTCTATACTGCCCAATAGCCAGAGCTCTCTGGGTGGTTCACAGCTCTCTGGGCAGTTCACATAAGAATCTATCTTATAAATCACACATATAATTGTAGTTTACAAATCTTGTATAAATTGTGTGATCTTTGGTTATGCAGCCAATATTGTACTGTTCAGATGGCCAGGCAAGGGGCAGAGGCACCAGAAGGTCACCAGACGTGCAGCCAGTCCTGCCAATTGTCAACCGCCCAGAGAGCTCCGGCTATTGGGCGGTATAGAAATGAAATAAATAAATAAATAAATTGTCCTGAATGTCATAGCAAATGTTACCTTTAACAGTATATGTAACATGGTCTGGATCCTTTGGCCTATTTTATATGTCAGGACATATTGCTGGCCTGTGAAAGAAACTAAAGAACAGAGTATCTTTAAGAATACACATAGTGAAGGCAGCTTTATATACTCCATTTTTTACCAACAGTTCTGCTGGGAATGAAAGCAGAATCACAGCCACCTATTGCCATAATAAAAAGGAGAGAGACTGGTGAATGAAGAAACCTGACCATTGCTAAAGTGCATTTTTTAAAATAATAATAATAATAATAATAATAATACTGATTAAGAAACAATTATTAAAATGGCTAAGCAGCAAGGAAAAAGAAACTGCATGTAATTTGTTTCTTCATGAACCTATATATAAAAAAATACCCTCCCCTACCTGAGAACCGGGTGACTACTGTTTGGCTTACTGCCCCCAACCTAGAGCTCAGAAGCCATTTCGTTAGGCATGTTAGAGCTCTGACAGCACAGATTTCCCAATTCATCTCTGAGGATGCAGTGGAGCGGGGTGGGGTGGGGTGGGGTGGGGTGCGCATTCCAGGAACCTCTAGATCTGTTTGCCAGTGTAGTGTAGTGGCTAAGGTGTTGGACTGGGAGTCGGGAGATCTGGGTTGTAGTCCCCACTGGGCCATGGAAACCCACTGGGTGACTTTGGGCCAGTCACAGACTCTCAGCCCAGCCTACCTCACAGGGTTATTGTTGTGAGATAACATGGAGAGGAGGAGGATTATGTATGCTGCCTTGGGTTCCTTGGAGGAAAAAAGGCGGGATATAAATGTAATAAAGAAAAGAAATATGTTGCTGCCTGTCCACACCAGAGTACTTGATTAACAGTGACTGTCGCCGTGCTGTTGGTGCAGAAGCAGGACCCTTTCGATCTTTTCCTGGCTGGACCCTCTGAGACGTTGCCACATCATCTGGAACATTTTATTGAATGTTTTTGAATGGATGGATAATAGCAGATGTATTCTAAATGCACCCTGTTGCCCTCTCTTTTTTCTTTCCCCCCCCCTTTTTTTATTACTGTCTTTGGAAAAAATAGAAAGTACAGAAACACTAAATAAGATGAATAATGCTGTAACAATATAAAGAGAACCTTAATCTATACCTAAGTATAATTCAACCAGGGATTCAGGGTGAGCAAAATGTAAGCACAGGCTGCATTTACCCATAGCACTAAACCATAGTTCAACATTACAAGGTCAACTCTGTGTGATCCTTGAGCAAATGGGCCCCTGCTTCCCTTTCTTCCCCTGGCATGGCCATGAGAAGGAGAGCAGAAGCTTCCACATTTTTAATTAACTACTGTTTAGTGTTACATCCAAACACTAAACTGCAGTTAATCTTAACTATAACTACAAGCCAATTTCATAACCCAAAGTCTGAAATTGGCTTATTATAATAAACCATAGTTAACTACAGTTTGTCCAGATTGTCAAAACAAGCTACAGTTAGTCCAAAATGGAAGTGAAAGCTTGCGAATTTCTCTCCACAGGTGTACTAGAGGAGAGGGGAGGCTCAGGATGCCAAATAATACTGTAGTGAATATAGTAGTGCCTTCTGAACTTCCGGAGTGAACATACAAAGCATTTCAGTATTCAAAAGTTTGGCTACATTTTGGTTATTGTTTACATAGAAACACACCAATGGATGAAAAGGAACTTATATAACTAAGTGTCAGATTAGGGCATTCTACTTTGTGTAAACCTCATTCTTGCAAATGATCGTGAAGTAATTTGTTATTACTGTGAGAAGCTCCAGTAGAGCTACAAAGCCTTTTTAAAGCTGAAGGCCAGAACATACTGGCCTTTCACAGTAACTTAAGAGCATCACAAAATCTCAATCATGTAAGTTGGGGACTACCCAACATTATTAATTCATTTTGTGTTTCCATAATAAGTAATTCAGAGTTTAATTATCTCTGGCATTGAGATCTACAGGCAGTTGCACCTGTTTATTAACACTCTTTGTTGTTGTCGGGCCTTGTGATATTTTTCACATACCCCAAAGCTAAGGAATTATATCTGAACTTAGGCACCATGGTGTAAATCCAGAAGAGCTCTGTGACCTTAACAATTCGTTTTCGAGTTCATTCTCAGTGCAGTTTTGATTTGTGAATTTAGGGCTAAAATGTGCTCTTGCTCAAAGTCCTGAAGTAAAGGCAGGAAGCTGATCTGATACATCCAAGTCAATATTCCTACCTTCAAGAACTAATCCTCCAATGGGTCTATTATACCTGATGCAACTCTTTTATCAGCCAGCTAGGAACTGGGCATAAAATCAGTGCTCCCCTAATTCATGGTTTACTTGCATTGATGGGGAAGAGAGTCACAAAATAGATGTGATGGGACATCTGTCCCATTCAGCAAGGTTTTTTACAATACTGACCTGGGAAAGGGTCCTTTCGTTATCACCTCATTCAAAGTGCAATTTGTCCTCCCAACGTCATGTGAGCAGACTTCTCCATCTTCTGCTCTCTGCAACTTTCAAATCTGTTCCTGAGGTCCCCCAACCCTCTACAACAGATTTTGGGGGACATGGCTGTGGGGGAATGCAAAAGGAAGGAAAGGGAAAGGAACCTCTCGTGCAAGCACTGAGTCATTACTGACTCTTGGAGGGACGCCAGCTTTCGCTGACGTTTTCTTGGCAGGCCTTATAGCGGGGTGGTTTGCCGTTGCCTTCCCCGGCCGTTATTACCTTTCCCCCAGCTAAATTTCACCAATAGTGTACGTTCTGCTGGTGGACGGACACTGTTAGATTTCACCCAATGAAATCATACGACCAATTGAAAAGTCTATTGTTCATTGTCTCAAAAAAACAAGGGAAAGAAATTTGGAGAACCTGATTATTTCAGAAGTCAAATTTCAGCATAATAAATTAGAGTTTGATAGTTGGAATAAATGTTGCAGTGTTGAAAACTCCAGACTTTCCTCCTCCACAGCATGAAGGGGTGTGGACTGCTCCTTCTACTCTCACATATTTGAAACAATATGCATCCCAATCTTATATAAAACTAACCTCCAAATTTGCACCCACATTGGTATACCCCAAGGAGCTTAGGTGCAAATACAAGATGCTTGGTAGTAAGATGCATGTCTCTATAGAATATTTAAAGTCCTTGGCTGTGATCCAATGAACAAATCAAAATCAATATTCATAAATTAACAGGTGGGGCAAAATTGCACATCCAAAAAGGGCCATTATAACTTCTTACAGCAGTCAACAATTCCACAAGTCTGAACAGGTTTAATCCCATCATTACACTGGGACAAGAAGATTCAATCTAAAAAATATAATTTGTCTTCTTTTGCCAACTCAGTATTCTCTGTACTAACTTTACGAGTTTACACAAACAGTGTCCTTTATTTCATTTGGCTAATATTCTGTGTCTAAAAAGAATTAATAAACATCATGTTGTTCTGCTTTTCAGTTTATCTTGCATATAGAGGCATAAAATTAGATCAGTGATGGAAAGTCCATTCCTTCTGGCCACCCACACCAATAACTCAAAGAGCAGGCATCCTCCAAATCTATTAAGAGGCTTTCTGGTATATGCAGTGCTACAAATCATAGCATCATGGCCCCTCTTGCTTCCCCACACCCTTTATGCTTGTCAATTAGCCCTCTTGTAGATTAATACAAGAAGCTGACAGTGAGCCAAACCACCAAGCATGTTCAATACTTAATGCAAATAGTATGTATTGGTGGATTAAGAAACATAAAAAACCCTCAAGATGGTGACGCAGAGGACTGTGAGAACTCTGCAGTGGAGTTGAAGGGAGAAACTGCTTACTTGTGGTTTTCATTTTCATTTTAAATTTCTTTTACAGCTCCTGTGTGAGGAGTGGGCAAGCTATGGAGTCTTTTATAAGTACCAACCAATTGACCTGGTGAGGTAAGAATAGAAAGAGGTAGTTCCTGTGTTAAAACCGGGAGACTACATTTTCCCTTCTCTAAGTGCTTCCATGTTTGTATGCATGATGAGTTTAAAATATGATGATGATGATGATGATGATGATGATGATGATGAGTGTGTGTCATAGTTGCAGGGCTACAACCAGTGGAGACTGGTGGCTCTGATTTTGGTGGGGCTGCGAATCCACTCTGGGTTTCAGTCACAACCAGCCAGAACTCTAAATGAGCTATCCAAGGTGCTGAACCTTGTAGGTTCAGCACCTTGGATGGCTCATTTAGAATTCTGGCTGGTTCTGCCCAAAACCCAGAATGGATTCACATCCCAACCAAATTTGAGCCACCAGCCTCCACTGGCTATACATATCTGGGAAACAATACATGTGTTTAGCAGAAATCTGCCTCTTTGTTCTGCCCAGATAATTATATATTTTCTCCCTGGATGTTGCTGTTTCTCAAAGCTGTTGTTTTGGCTGCTAAACATTGTCTTTCAAAAACATGTCATCTAGAAGCTTGGAATCAAATGAAATGATCCTCAAAAAAAGGGGAAATGGAACTTGAGGCTCAGGATTCCAGATTGCCCAGGCCCATATGGTGATCATCTGGCTCTATCTGGTTTCACAACCAACAATAGTGCTAAACTGGGTGGGAAACTTTTCCAAACCAGCATTTGTTTATTTTGCTTTTTCAACAAATGTACTAGAAGTGCAACACAGAGATCTCTATCAGCAACGGAATCAGATCAAGAACATTTTAATATAAATTTTACAATTCCACCATCCCACTGCTCCCACGGTTCTCAAGTCTTCAGAATTTTACTTCCCCTTTCTACACTTGCCTCCATCTCCTACTCCTGGAAAAAACCTTATTCAATGTATCTGCCCAGGTCCCTTCCCAAGCCGTTGCTTTCTCCTCCATTGCCTGTCTCCTAGGCTCTGCTCCCTCCTTGCTCAGCTCCTACATACACTGCCTGCCATTGCCCCCTATTTCCGACAAATATATTCTCCCCTTAACACTTCATCAAGAATTGCTAGGTTACAACCGAAGATTTGCTCTTTACCTTTATCTTTATATATTAATTTTTATTTATTTAAATATTTATAAGCTGCCTGTCTGGACCAAGTCCACCACTGAAGTGAGAGATGAAGCAGCTATACCCATTTGGCCCCTAGTTCTTCCATTCTTTCACCCACATAGGGGCCTGCCTTATACTGAGTCAGACTATCTAAATCAGTATTGTTTACACAGACAAGCAGCTCAGATGGGTCTTGGCAAGCTGTCCCTTGGAGATGCCAGGCATTGAACCTGGGGCCTTCTGCAAAGCATGTGCTCTGCCACGGAGCTAGCTATGGCCCTTCCCCAAAGTTACACACATGCTTGTTTTATTTTATTATTTATTAAATTTACATCCCACCCTTTTTCCTAGGAGCTCAGGGTTGTTCTCTCTATGTTTTATCCTACAACAACCCTATAAGGTAGGTTCGGCTAGAGCATGTGACTGACACAGTGAGCTTTATGACCGAGTGGGAATTTGGTCTCTCATCACTCAAGCCACTACACCTTGCTGGATCAACACCACTGTGCAGACCTCTGTAGTGAGGAGACTCCAGGTGTGCCTGATGATAAGTGGGCAGATAGCCTGTGGGAAACGAGCAGAAGAAATTATGGCTGATTCATCTCCCTCTTCATCATTGAAGTGAAATTTAAATGATTGATAGCTTTGTCTCCAGCCTGAAGTTACAGGGCAAACAGCAGGGTACCCCTTGCAGTCATTTCAGTCATTCCTCTTTGAGAAATCCTGAATGTGTCTTTCTGTGGTTGTTGTCACCAGCCATCCCCAGTCCCCCAATTCAAGTAATCACCACATTATTCCAAACTTTGTAATTGGAGCTGAATGTAAGATAATATCCATTAGCAGTTCACTTTCACTAGAGATAGTGCTTTTCTCTCTAAACTCCCACTTCATTCTTTCTTCTCTTGGCCAGATACTCCAATATACTGCACGGCCCCACTTACCGCATTCATTTACACAAAATAAAGTAAGGCTTTATTAAAATAACTCTCTTTGGTTAGAATCAGAATTGCATTTCTTGCTTTTTTCAATAGGATAGTCTGTACACTTAGAGGAAGGCAAGGCATAACCAAAAGAAAAGGCTTTTCATTATTTGGATGAGCACAGACAAGCCTCAGACTTAAACTCTCTCTTCCACATCCTCCATGTGCCATAGGAAAAAAATAGACGGTTCTGTTACTAGTTAGTGGCAAACCACAGTTTGCTGTAGCCTCCAAATGCAGCAAACTACGGTTTGCTCAAAGCATAGTTTGCCCACAAACTAAGATCCCAAACCAGGATCAAACCATTTTTTGGGATCACAGATTATGGTCAAACCATGTCTTGGTGATGTCAGATGCACTGGCAAACTGCTAACTAAAAACAAAAGCTTCTAATTTCCTCATATTCTATTTGTACATGGAGGGAGGGGCCCATGCCTGATCGTCATCATAACAATGAACAATAGTTTGTCATTACTTCAGAACTGAGGCAGTGTGAAGAGATTTCCATTCTATAGTGACCAAGGTATAGAAACAGAAGGGCAAAGCTGCTTGATAAACAGGGATGAAGGACTTACTTGATGGCTCCAGCCCTGGATCTGTTCCAAGCAGTATGCCGTCAATATTTCTCCAAGGGGAAATGCATTCCAGCTAATCAGCAGGGCTTATTTTCTCCTTCAAAGTCAAACCTGCTGTGTGATTCATAAGTTTAGCTGTGATACCATTTAAGAAATAGTAAACATTACACAGTGTTTTCCTCCTTCAATGTATTTCAGAAAGTACTTTGGTGAAAAAATTGGACTGTATTTTGCCTGGCTGGGAGTTTATACACAAATGCTTATTCCAGCTTCCATTGTGGGGATCATTGTGTTCCTATACGGCTGTGCAACAGTGGATGAGAATATACCAAGGTAACATATGCCTGCATGCAAAGATGCCTCGTTCTCTTTTAGTACAAGGGGAATATTCATTGTGCTCGAAGTCATGTTAACTTTACTTCCATTGAAGACCATGGGTTTTATATAGGGCTTCAGCCATAGTAGTCTTGCATGTCATAACATAAAAGTCATTTCAGAATATTTTATGATTCCAACCCATCCTTCACGTGAAGGCATGGCTACTTTGGTGTTAACTATCACATTTCTGTACCCTGATCAATCAATGCTATGCATATATGATAGCTGTTTCAATGATGAGGTCAATTATATACATTCCTAATACATAACATAACGCAGCTTATTTATTTTTATTTTTATTTATTACATTTTTATACCGCCCAATAGCCGGAGCTGAGATAGCATTGTCTCTCCACGAGGAGAGCAGAACCATTCCTGCTGCTCTGACTGCAAGGAAGTGTGCTTCCAGTCTCAGCAGTATGTGGATATTCAGAGACTCATTATGAATGGCTATCCATCTCCAACGTATGTGGATGCCAACCACAGTTTCTGTGCATTGAACTACTTGTGTTGAGAACCTATTTACACTACGCTGTTTTTGGTCCATAGGTATATCTGGATTGTGGCCAGCTTGTAAATAATACCTCTCAATAGGCATGGAATTGTGGACTGCCCAGAGAGCTTTGGCTATTGGGCGGCATAAAAATGCAATAAATAAATAATAATAAATTATTTATTTTTTTGTTTGTTTTAATTCTCATGTTTGACTTACAGTGATATACTCATATTGCATGGAAAAGATAAACCTGTAAGTTGCATTAGAGCAGAGCGTTAGCAGATAATAAAAATTTAAGAGCAATATTTTTAATTAGGAAGCAAAACTAATAATTTAGGATAGACAAACATCTAACTTACAATATGCACATGTATGTTGCTTTTGCCAATAATGTAAGTATTAAGGTAAGTGAACACTCATCTATCACAAGTCATAATTAGTTTACTATATGCAGCTATATTCTCCAAATATAAGGCTGCAGTCCTACGTACACTTATCTGGGAGTTTGTCCCATTGAAATTAACAAGGCTTACTTCTGAGTAAACCCATATCGCGTTGCACTGCACGAGATACAAAGCTGATTAGGTGATACATTTTACTGCCTCCACGTAATGATCATGCCTTTGTAACTTGAAGTCTTGTCGGTTTGAATACTGTGACACCAACAGATGTTGTTCAAGAAAAAGATATCAGCTTACTTGCTTTATATCTCTCAAGAGTCCTAGTTCACTGTAGCTGCTTTTTAAAGCTTTCAGATGTTTAATTGAAAATAGATCAATATAAGCTACAGGAAATAGAATGAAGCTAATAGTACGTTTTAGTCAAGTGCCTCAACAGTACAACAATTGTGGTTTATGCTTTTACTCAACATTTTTGTTTCCTTTTGGTATTTGGCTGAATATAAAAATGAAATATTAAATATATCTTCCAAAAGTTATACTTAGCATGGTTCTACCTTTAAAAAATTACCTTTTATGTAAGTAAATAAATAAATAAATAAATAAGAAATAAATAATGTTGGGATAAGGAGCTCCCTTAGTAGCATAGAAGACTTTCCACTACCTGGAGCTAGTTTTCGATCAGCTTTAGTTCCAAACTCTTTTTCTGAGCTATTCTATACATTAGCTGAAATGAAGCAGTGGATTGAAGTGGTGGTCAGAGTTTGGGGCTGTACCATTTCTAGCTAGGCAGCAATATATTTGAATGCTCCCCTCAGTAAAAAGATCCCTGGATATCACATGAGGGAGAAAGCTATCTTAAACCTTGCAGTTCAGTCCAGAATTCTACCACTCACCTCATTCTGCATTATATAGGTCAGTTACCAATCTATGGCCCAGATCTAGTTCTCAGATTATATTATGGCCCTCTTTACACATTAATCACATGTGGGGAGCATGAATTTAATGGGGCCCTGACAGTGCAACATTGGCCCTGACCCTAAGGTCACAGGGCTCCTGCTGACATGCACACATTGGCCCTGTTCAGAAGACACCTTAAACCACGGCTGTAACCATGGTGAATAAGGCTTTTTGCATTATTCACCATGGTTAGATCCATGGTTTAAGGTGTCCTCTGAACAGGGCCATTGAATGTGGACATCTGAGAAAATGAAGCCCACGTCTGTAAGGCATCTATGGGATCTAGATCTCAGATCGCACAGGATTCCAACTCCTGTGGAAGCCTGTATGCTTAGAGTTCTACATGAATAGGCATCCCCTTTTCTATTGTTTATGCTTAGTGCGTGGGGTTAGGGGTAACTTTGGGGAGCCTTGCAATCTTGGGGTTGGGGCCACTGGCCTGGCCCCACTGTTCCTTTAATCACATGAATGGTGGAGCTAAAATTCTTAGTATATCTCTGACATGGCCCCACCATTACAGACTGTTAAGCACAGGCTATATGAGGACACCCTTTTCCCCAAGAAACTGCTTATTTCTTTTTTAAAAGGAAATAAGACTATACCTACCATCATCTTCATCAGGCGATCTGGTGCCCTCCAGCTGGGGGACTTCAGCATATCCAGTGATCAGGGATGATGGGAATTGTTATCCAACAACACCTGGAGAGCAGTTCATGATGAATTGGCACTTAAGAGACATACTAAAACAGTTGCCATAGTTTTCTTATGATTATCAAAATTCCCTCTATTTCTGATGCTGTTACTTCCGAAGCTAAAAGTGCACAAGAAGGAGGCAACAGCAGGTAGAAGCAACACACACACACACACACACACACAGAGTCAGGAAAGAAATCCTAAGGAGGGAACCCAAAACCAGCCTAATGAGGGATGAGCATGCTTAGTACCCATGGAATTATGGGTGTCTGTTCGGGGAAAAACGGGGGAGGGAGAATGGAATGGGTGGAATCCAAGACAGACGCACTCCACACTGCAACATTTTGTTGCATATCTCACTTGTCTTTACTACTAAGTTCAAGAAAAACGTTGACGGGTTTGGAAAGGGTTCAGGAGAGAATGTGATAAGATTCCAGAAGTCAAATCATATTAAGAAAGGATTAAGGAACTGTTTATGTTTAGCTTAGATAAAAGGAGTGGGTGATGTGCCTACATTCTGGGATTATTTAAAAGGATCAGAGGAAGAAGGGGAGCATGTCTTCATCCTGTTTACTGAAAAAAGGACAAGAAGGAATGATTTAAAGCCATTTATTTTCCACATTGCATCCCACCTTTCTTCCAAGAAGTTTAGGGAAGCATACATGGACATGTGCTGGCATGATATTAAGAAGGCTTTTTAATGGTTGTTCTTTATTAGTTTGTTAAGCTGTGCTTTTATTGTTTTTCCTAATCATATGGTGTTTTTACTGTTTTTGAATTTTGTAAGCTGCCTTTTAAGAAATTATTCTAAAAATAGTAATACCTTTTTACACTTACAGAAAGGCTTAGCGATAGAGTTAGTTTCAAAGAAAGTGATTTCCCCAGTTCCACTCAGTAATCTTCACGCCCAAACCCAGGCTTTTCTGGTCCAAGTACTCAATACGATAGGAAGTGAAATGCAGTAAAAGGTCTTCCTTTGGGGCAGGAAAACTAGGAAAGATGGCACAATGTGCATTCCTTCTACCTCAATCGTTTTACGATTTTTAAAAAGCATCTCCCAATCATTGAGCTGGATCTGGACTAAGAGCAATCCTAGCACAAAACCACTGGCTGGGGATGGGGCCGGGGAATTAGGATGGGGTGCAAGTGCCCCTACGCTGTCAGAGAGGAGCTTGCTGTCCCGGGGGGTGGATGCCGCAGTATGCCCTGATGTGCCTGTGGAAAGCTCAGTGGGAGGCCCCCAAATGAAGCTTTCTAAGGGTAGGGCAGAGGCAGCCCTGGATTTGCTGAAACCAAAGCCGCTCTGTTTGATCAAGAGACCCCAGGACCGAGCATATTATCTACACCAGCCTGGGACTGGCCTAGGTACTTTCCTCCCCACTGAAATCAATGGGAGGTGGGGGAGGGGGGAATTGGGAAAAAAGGAAAATAACTCTCATAGCTCTCTGTGGCAAATTGTAGCCTTCTCCCTCCCTGACTAGCACAAGTCACAACTTTAGCACTTCTGGCAAGTTACTTAGAGCAGGGGAAACATTGATGGTACTATATAAATAAATAATAATAATAAATAATAATAAATGCAGCATTTTATTCTGAATGTGAAATAAAGTGTGATTTCCTCTTGTGTATTTGCGCTATTCTGCTACACCGCAGTGCCATCTAGACGTTATGTAGCAGAAGAGCAGGAAAGGAATCTCTCCTTGTGTAGTACAATTCTGCAACAAAAGTGAAAGTCGATACAGCCGTTTAACAGCCTTGTGTAGAAAAGCTGTATGTCTCAGGAGATTTGAAAAAAAAAGGTCTTAGTGCTCTTCTGCAGCCTCCCAGGCTAGGGTTGTCTAAAACATTTAACAGCTCAAGTTGAATATCGTGTACCAACCCTGAAGTATTTAGATTAGTAAAATATCACAAAAACTCAAACTAGCAGAGTTACAACAACATAATAGGTACAGAAGTTTTAAGTTAACCTTAAATGTTAACCTTTTCCAAAAATACGTGTTAGTACTTCTTTCCTGGTCCTTTTAATTGACCATATATATATTTGTATTCTGTGTTTTTGCCAACACTTTATGAAGCTTTACGTAGAGTGTCTCAAATGGAAAGAATCATGAAAAACAGGTTGTGACAGACTAGTCAGATGAATATGCCTGGCAAATAAGCTACAGGTCAGGGGGCAGCACAAGGCAAAGCCAAACTTGAACAATGGGGTGTATTCACTTGACATTTACTGCTTGCTTTCCCTCAGCATGGAGATGTGTGACCAGAGAAACAATATCACCATGTGTCCCTTATGTGACAGCACATGCAGCTACTGGAAATTGAGTTCTGCTTGTGCCACAGCTCGGGCAAGCCACCTATTTGATAACCCAGCAACTGTCTTCTTCTCGGTCTTCATGGCTCTATGGGGTAAGAATATCTGCATGACTTTGGTTGGCCTGGGCTTTGGTTGGGGTTTTCAGTTTGCTTACATGCATAAGAAAACAAGCAGGAGGATAAATCAATGTTTTTACAATTCAACAGTTAATTATGTGTAGTCCCTTTTTTTCCTCTTCTCCCATAAAACTGTCATGCTTATATTTATGTTCTGAACTGAAGGTTAAAATGCAGAAAGTTGCTTGGATGAATATAAAATTAAGCATTTGTCATAAAATTGCTGCATGGCATGCATAGATAGCATTAAGGGGATTGCATAGCTTGCCAACAAAATCTATTTGCAGACTTGGCTTCCAAATTAGACCATTGGAGAAGAGATTTATTGGGTATTTTTTTCTTACACAAATGGTCTTTAACTTCTCAGAACAAAGCAAGGTTGAATAATGACCAAGCTTCTAAGTGCATTAGTGTTATCAATAGGATGGTGTTTGTGCCTCTCAAGGTGTCCTTTTATTTTTGAGGGGCATCCCACATTTGCAAAAACTCTTCTGTGGTGACATATTGAGATGCTGTAGCAATTGAGAATCATACATTAAGTGGACTATGGAAAACCAAGTAGAAAAATGGAGATCTAGACTTAAAGTGTAAATATAAGCAAGGATTTTCTTCACACTAACTAGCACAAACCCTAGTCAGAGTTCCTGAAAATACAGCAGGTGGGGGGTCTTGTATGTGCATCCCTACACATGGACCACGTGCAAAAGATAATATGATATAGGTGCTTTCACATAGAGCTTTTTCAGACGAACATTTTATCACACGCTCACTACTGGCCACTCACGGATCTTCATAGGTCATTTTGACAATGCTGTGTTCCTTCTGCATATCTCCTGCTGGCCTCCTGCTCCTTCCATCTTTTTTTTGTTGTTGTTGTAAAATAATCCTCAAAAGACACAACTCTTCTGAGCCATAGCGACATTTGTCGTTATTTCCTACCATGTGTAGGAGAAGTTTCGCTATAAAATGCCCACTAGAGGGCACTGTTCCTCTACACTGTATGGGCCATGTGGTCGCTGCTTTCTTCCCCTTTCTCCCCCATATGATTCTTCTCCTTCCTATCATGGAAGAGAAGCAAGAAGCAAGAACAATGGTAAGGAAACATGAAAGAGCTCATAGTAAAATCATTTGCATCTATTCCAAGGCGATCAATGACTTCTAGTTATGATGACTATACATTACCTTCAGTATCAGAGGGAGTATGCCTCATAATACCACTGAGGAACGTGACCAGATGGGTGCTGTTGCACTTAAGTCCTATGTGTGGGCTTCCAATAGACATTTGGTTGGCCACTGTTGGAACAGAATGCTGGACTAGATATGCACCATGGCTTTTCCTATGTTCAATTTGGAGATCATATTTAATGCAGTTCATATACAGAATTCAAAACCCAAAGTGCTGCTTTTGACCTATAAGGACTTGAATTGTCTGGGATGAGGTACCTTCTCCACATGTCTCTACCTTTAGAGGTTAGTCAGGCTACTGAAGAGAACACCTTTTCTGTAATAACATTACCATGGTTGTGGAATTTCCTTCTCTGACAAGTTTACCTGAGATAAAGATATAACGCCAAATTATATCTTTTAGATGTAAGGCTAAATCGGTTGTGTCCACCTACGCTTGAACAATACCTCATTTTTATTGGTTTAATATACTTCGTAATTTTTGTTTGCCTGCTGATTTTATTCTGTATTTTTTTTTGGTTTGGATTTGTAATATTTTTAATTTTTATTTTGTTTTTGTAGTTGTTGGGTTATTTTTTTTCCTTTGATGGTGTATTGTTGTTTTATTATCTTAAGTGAATTTGTAACCTAGTGGGGCAGTTGGACAATGTTCAGATTATCATATAAGTGATAGGCAATGCAAGAATTTGCACATAGAACCAAAAATCAAAAAAATTCAAGGTCCAGCTGTTCTAAGATTGCTTCCATTGCTTTAGAGCAAGGGTAGGCAACCTGGTGACTTCCAGGTGTTTTAGACTACAGCAAAACCCAGCCAGCATAGCCAATAGTCAGGAATTATGTGAGTTGTAGTCCAAACATCTGGGGGGCACCTGGTTGGCCTACCCTTGCTTTAGAAGGAAGAGGAAAGAATGTGAAACCATCCGAGTTCCATACTCTCAGCGCTTTTCCAGCTACGGCCTACAGAAGATCAAGGAGCACTTGTTTGAGTATGCACTGCACAAAATCCAATGCAGAAGGAAAAACCTGCTTTCATGTACTCTTGTTCCTCTTATCCTTTAAAACATGCAAAGGTAGTCTAAAAACTCTGGGTGATGATTTTCCACTGATGGAAGGCATCAGTGAAACAAGGAGGGGAGGGATTTTCAGTGATCTCCCCTGCAGCCAGTGCTCTGGAGGGTTGTGAGGGCCTTGGGAACAGTGTGGCAAGTGGTGCAGGGTTCTGCAACAGTGGGGGGGAGGAGGGGCTGAGTAAAATTTCTGCCCTCCCTATTCCACCTCCCAACAGTGGAGGGACACCAATTGGATCTCACCTTTTAATTATTTCATGACGATCCATAAACCCCAGAGGTGCTTCCTAAGGCCTCATTCATGCACTTGGTTCTGAGGTGACAAAGAATACATTTGAAGGGTTATCATCATATTTTCAAGTGGAAAGATACCCAGTAGTTCTTCTTAAAGCTTTGTACCTGAAGGCTGTTCTACAGAAATGTTCAGAAAAAGAGACCGTAAGGTCATTGCCTACAGATACTGGAACCTCAGAATCAAAGGTGCCAAATAGGCCCACTTTGCCCATGACATTTTTCCCCCAATTATATGTAGTCATGTGTAGGAGGGAAATTGTTCAGGCTTCTGCTTTGCCACTTGTATGAAACCATACTTTCGTACGCACAGCTCCCTACAATTTGCCTTTCCGCAGGAATTTTGGTATATAGTCTAGCCAAGGCAATAAACCATCATTTCAGAAGAGGCAACTTCAGTGCAATGAATTCCAAGCTCAGTGACTCAGACCTGCTCCTGCATACCTCATGGCAGGAATCCACGTGCTCAGGCTTGCTCTCCGCTGGCTGAGGGGAGCAGAGAGTAAAGCTGAAATAGATATGAGAAGAGCCTCCCCTCAAACATAGCAAATTAAAACCAAACTTCTAAAAATGCACCAAGAAATACTTTAATCTAAGGTGCACTGTAATTTCTCCATTCTTTTTTCCATGAGATGATATAAACAAGTGTACACCCCTCCCTGCCCCCATATCTGATTTTGAAAAATGCCACGTGAAGCAGCTTTCGCATGTCATTTATGCTCTTCTTTCATATGTTTACATCTATCATCAGTCACAGATGTGACTTGCAGAAGTGTCAGTGGTAGAGCACAAGCTTTGCATGCAAATGGTCCCAGGTTCAGCCCACAGCATCTCCATGTAGGGCTGGGAAATACCACTGTCTGAAAACCTGGAGAGCCACTCCCAATCAGTGCAGACAGTTCTGGTGTGGATGAACCAATAGTCTGATGCAGTCTAAGGCAGCTGCCTGTGTCTTCAAGGAACAAGTGGGAGTAACTTCTATTATACCCCTTTTTGCTAGTGTTACCTCTAATATACGTTAGTGGGATAAATTCTCCCACAGACTGGAAGACTTTTTTCTGCCCTTGAAAAGATCGTAGTATGCCCACATGGACAAATTGTCAACTGTGTTCCAGAGACCATCCAGAAGAAATATGAGATTAGACTAGAAAAGGAAACACTTTCTGAATAGATGTATGAAGAATGAAGTAGCCTTTATTTATGTACTTCTTAGACAATAGAACTTGTAACAATTATTCTTACTAATCTGACTTCCTGCATGAAATCCTACTGAGGCATTTTAAAAATTAAGATAATTGTCTGCCATATAGAAAACGTTTTCATTATTGATGTCACATTGTGCCATTTGATAAGAGAAATACAGTTCAAGTTTCCATTTGCTCAGCTATATAGAGAATCAATTTTTTTTCTATTAAAATAAATTCCAGTTGAGGTAGCCTCTGTGAGAGTTCAGCACATGGCTTTTCTTTTCACTAAATCATCACTTTTGATTTTTCTTAATATAAAGGGGGGTATTGGGGGAGGGGGCTGTAGTAATGGCAGATTGAAAAGCAGAGTGATTGAGTTTAGATTTAATTTTATAGTGCAGTCAGCAGCAGGGATGCCAAGAAGGAAGGAAGATTAATCTGAGCAAAACAACCTATGTCACTGAGATAGATTATTTGTTATCATGTAGAGTGCCTTGTCACATTACATGCATTGAGAAATGTGATATATAAGCCAAAGCAGAATGTCATGTCTTTAAATAGTCTCATCTCCTCATCCAGACAATCAAATATCCATTCTCTCTCTTCCAGCCACCACCACCACCACCACCACCATTTTTTCACTATACCATTTCAAGTCCTTTAGACTAGTCTTGAGCAACTCAAATATATGATACACTGAAAACAACACTCCTCCCACTGAGTCAGTTATTTCCTAGACCAGAGATGAGCAGAAGGTAGAGCTCCAGATGTTTTGGGCTTCAACTCCCAGAAGCCCCTACCACCCCACCTCTACCCAAAAAAAATACTACCCTTCCACTCCTTTGGAATTTTTTTCTGTGCCTGATGGCAACTATTTTTCAGATGAACTTCTGTAGCCTCCATGTCTTTTTTTTAACTTAAAAATATTACTTAAGCTTTCTCTTTTTCATTCCTGGTTGCTCTGAACTAATGTGCATATGAGTGTATGTTAACAGTGCAACTCTATATATCTACTGAAATGTAAGGCCCATTCAGTTAAATGAGCCTTTGTTGTTTATTCGTTCAGTCGCTTCTGACTCTTCGTGAGTTCATGGACCAGCCCACGCCAGAGCTTTCTGTCGGCTGTCGCCACCCCTAGCTCCCCCAAGGTCAAGTCTGTCACCTTCAGAATATCATCCATCCATCTTGCCCTTGGTCGGCCCCTCTTCCTTTTGCCTACACTTTCCCTTGCATCAGCATCTTCTCCAGGGTATCCTGTCTTCTCATTAAGTGGCCAAAGTACTTCAGTTTTGCCTTTAATATCATTCCCTCAAGTGAGCAGTCTGGCTTTATTTCCTGGAGTATGGACTGGTTTGATCTTCTTGCAGTCCAAGGCACTCTCAGAATTTTCCTCCAACACCACAGTTCAAAAGCATCTGGGTCCAGCTCTCGAAGCCATAGGTTACTACGGGGAATACCATTGCTTTAACTATGCGGACCTTTGTTGTCAGTGTGGTGTCTCTGCTCTTTACTATTTTATCAAGATTTGTCATTGCTCTCCTCCCAAGAAGTAAACGTCTTCTGATTTCCTGGCTGCAGTCAGCGTCTGCAGTAATCTTTGCACCCAGAAATACAACGTCTGTCACTGCCTCCACGTTTTCTCCCTCTATTTGCCAGTTATCAATCAAGCTGGTTGCCATAATCTTGGTGGGTTTTTTGAGGTTTAACTGCAACCCAGCTTTTGCACTTTCTTCTTTCACCTTCGTTATAAGCCTCCTTCGCTCCTCCTCGCTTTCAGCTATCAAAGTAGTATCATCTGCATATCTGAGATTGTTAACGTTTCTTCCTGTGATTTTAACTCCAGCCTTGGAGTCATCAAGTCCAGCACGTCTCATGATGTGTTCTGCGTACAAGTTGAATAGGTAGGGTGAGAGTATACAACCCTGCCATACTCCTTTCCCAATCTTAAACCAGTCCGTAGTTCTGTGGTATGAGCCTACTCATAGGGAAATGTGTATAGGGGCCCTTCCACACGCCGTACTGAAGGCGCATACATGCGCCCCAAGTACGACCCCAAAACGATAGTGTGCACTACAGCCAGAAGAGACGGAGGAGGAGGCGGCTGGGGAATCCGGGCGCGTCCTTGCCGCCACCGCCGCCTCCCCGCCGGCCTCCTGCTGCCTGGGTAAGAGCGACCCGGGTCGGAGAGCTCAGCTTCCGCCTCCGCTGAGCTCTCCGACCCGGGTCGCTCTTACCTCGGCAGCAGGAGGCCGGCGGGGAGGCGGCGGCAAGGATGCGCCCGGATTCCCCAGCCGCCGCCTCCTCTGTCTCTTCTGGCTGTAGTCTACACTATCGTTTTGGGGTCGTACTTGGGGCGCTTGCATGCGCCTTCAGTAAGGCGTGTGGAAGGGCCCCTGGATTGTACTGAAAACAACAACCATCTCTCATTATGAAATCCAGCATCCTTTGAGCCTGCTGCTGCCATCCTAATGCACATTAAAATACATTTAAAGTACCATTGCTGTGTGCTGAATGTAGAGTGAGAATTATTGAAAATGAAAGATCTATTTTTCCTCGTTTGCTTTCAGGAATCCTTTTTACAGCATCAGCTCACAAATTCACAAAGGAAATATATCACTGTCCAGCATGCAAATACTCTAGGTACCAAAACAGGCATTCCTGGAGGAAACATAGGAAGTTGCCTTATACTGAGTAAGACCATATGTCCATCTAGCCCAGTATTGTCAACACGGATTGGCAGTGGCACCCCAGTATATTAAGCAGAGGTCTTTCACATCACCTGCTACTACCTGTTCCTTTTACCTGAAGATACCAAGGATTGAACCTGGGACCTTCTGCGTGCAAAGCATGTGCTCTATGACTAAACTATGGCCCTTTCTGCCAGGGTTACATGACAGCACAAGGGCAGTATGCCTGCACAACATTTAGTCTCCATTGGTTTGAGGAGAGGGTTTTGTGGTTTTTTTGTCAGGGTTCCACTAAAGTTATGGGCTCAAGCTTAGTGGTAGAGCTCATTCGCTTCATGTAGAATGCCCCAAGTTGAATCCCTGGTATTTCTAGATAGGCCTAGGAAAGAATCCAGACTTAAAACCTGCAGAGCTACTGCAGGTAGCAATCAGTACTGGCAGTATTGGCCAAATGGACCAGCAGTCTGAGAGTATAAGGCAACTTTTCTACGTTCCCTTCAAGAGTACCTGTTTTCTGTCTAGCATGTTTGCATATGTGATGGCAATATATTTCCTTTATGATTCTGTGAGTTGATGCTGTAAAAAAGGATTCCTGGTAACAAATGAGAAAGAAAATAATTCTTTCGTTTTCCATAACTCTCAGGCCTCAGCTAGACCTACCGGGTCTAGTGCGACAGAGCGGTGAGGATCTCGCGATATTTTTATCGTGAGATCTCCCCCTCTGTTTATACACCATGATGACCTCGAAGGGAGAGGACATCGCACTGCACTCCCTGATGGGCGCAGAGCTTCCATGTGCGGGTCCCAGCTCCTTGCGTGTAACCGCGAGGAGCTGGGACAAACCATGACACCTTTACACATGTTCTGCAGTCTCGGGATCAGCTCGAGACCATGGAAAAAGCGGGCTCAAAGGGCAGGGCGAGATCCTGGGGAAAGGGATCCCTCCTTGCTCCCGGGATCTCCTGTGCGTCATGTGAACGCACAGGGACGATCCCGGGGATCGCCCCAGGATATCGCCCCACCTAGCTGTGGCCCACATCTTTATATCCAGACTACATTGAGCAGGTATGCAGAGCACCAAAAGAGCCATCAACAAGCTACAGTAAGGCAAAAGAGATATTTTAAGGATTATTATATTATATATAATTATGATGCCAGTTTACAAGGAGCATTTAAGATTTATAGATAGGAGATGCAGAACAGCAGAGTAGAACTGAATGAAACATGTATACAAATGATTAATGCTGAAAACAGTTGGCAAATTTCCATTGTTGCTACATAATTAAGATACATGGCGACCTTGTCTAGTTCCTCCCATTTTCCCTGTCTCCAGGGGTTTACGGAAGACCATAGTACAGCTTGTTGATCTCATCTGTTAGCAGTCACTTCAGAACTATTCTCATGGGGTTAGGCTTTCTCAGTACGCTTGCTTCTTTCACAATTACTTATTTACTTTGTAGTGCTGGTTTGTTCCCAGTATTCAAATCCTTGTCCCTTCAGCCTCCCACAGTGGCAGATGCACACAGACTGTATTTATTGCAACTTAAGAGTTCTCACTATGCTCCTTTTTTACAGTAATTTCCCTATTGAAAACTGCTTTCTGGGTTCCATTCCAGTTACCACTTCAAACCTCCTTCTGTATATACCTTCTTGAAACTCATTTGTCCAGTTAAATTAAAGCACTTGCATTTGACACGATGATTTCATCATGCAAATCTGTATAACTCTGTGTTATCACAGATTTGGGAAGGGCATTAATGCAAAGTCTTCAAGGGGCCCAAACGTATTATGGCGGCGTCTGGCAGACCATTCCTGTGTTAGGCAGTTTGCTTAATATGGGTGAAAATCCCTCTGTTTTTTGTGATCATTCCTTGCAAATACCCCTCAAAACACTCTAAGACTTTTATGACTACCTACAAGTCTGCACAGTAGTGACCCGAGTCCCCTTCAGCCACTGGTTACCCCATTCCTTTGCAGCAATAAAGAGCGGGTGGGGAGGGGTTGTGGAGAGGGGGGAGCTGTGTGTGAATCGAGAGACTGGCATAGGACAGCCCCTTAGTTTGTTTTCTTACAATTTTAGCTTTTTGTAAGCTGCCTTGGGAACCTCTTGAAGGGTATAGATCGGATGGATGGATAGATAGATAGAGATAGATAGATAGATAGATAGATAGATAGATAGATAGATAGATATCATGATGCCAATATGAATTGACTTTCAGTTCCCCAAAGCTGCTTTTGACTTTTATTTATTTATTTATTTAAAATAAATAACTATATCAGCAATTTTTATCCCTATTGATAGCGATAAATACGACAGTTTACATTTGGATTATCCAATCCTTTCCTGAACTGGGATGATTTTTTAGAATCGGCAGTTTTGTAGGCAGTATATTGTGTTCCATTTTGGGCTTTCTAAGAATCTTTCAGATTTATCTTTGGGCAAAGTAGAAAGTTCTGCTTTATATAACCCAGGCTAATTTTGAAAGCCATAACTAAATGAAAGTGATGGAAGTAGCATCTCTTCTAAGGTTTCGGGGGTTTTCTTTTACCATCTAGCTGCTACATTCATGGAACACTGGAAGAGAAAACAGATGCGTCTGAACTACAGATGGGATCTCACTGGGTTTGAAGAAGAGGAAGTAAGTTAATTTTATCATATGCTGTTTCATTGGTTGTTACATCTGTTTGATGATCTTTCATTTCCAGTCGTTGACCTGCTGGAAAGGAAAATCCTGCACATACACTATTTCTAAGTTTGGGAAGGGTGTGTTAGTAGCATGTCATGTTACCATGGAAGCATAATGTCAGAGTTACAAAATGGTCACACCTAGTCCTGTAGGCATTAAAACATATATAGTTCACAAATTACTCCCTTGATGTAGAAAACATATTAAGTGAGCCCAATCATTAAAATGGATAGAGGAAGAACTGTGTAATTTGTTCAGTTTTAAGGATAATACTCCCATGAATGCAAACTTCTCAAGTAGTCAAATCGTTCTTGCTATGCAAATCCAACTTTCTTAAATGTAACTTATATCCAGCATGTTGATTAAAAGGTGAAATAATTCAAGCCACCAAATTATTTACAAAATATTAGCACAGGCATACTTAAGAAATACAAAAAAGGAAAGAGTTGATCATTTTGAAAGTAGGGGTTTTTATATCTTTCTTTTAAAAAATAGTTTTATTTTTTCTATTCTTTTTGAAATGGATAATTCCCAGGAAATAGTTTGTGAATTAAGCCTTGCCTGTACAATTTGTTTGTTATGGGTTTCTAAAAAAAAAAAGTGTAAATATTACTTAAAGTATTTAAATGTGGAAGATATCAGGTAGCTACTTCGTTGAAGTTGTGAGCTTTTATTTATAAATTTATTTATTTATTTATTTATTTATTGCATTTCTATACCGCCCAATAGCTGAAGCTCTCTGGGCGGTTTACAAAATCACTTATGGGCTTGAAAATTAGAATTGCTGAGAGAGAGAATGTTAAGTTAAGAGAAGTTAAGTTACTCTTCCCCCCCCCTAAAAAAAAAATTAAGTGAAAACTAAAATGGGTGTAAGATCAAAGGGCTGCACCAGATTTAAGACAGATGAGGGATATCTTGTGATTTCTGTTTGGATACCTCAGTCATTGCTTGTTACAGGCATATGAACCTAAGGGCTTCCTCCTTTTCTGAGCTGCCACAACTTCCTCCAAATTTATTTTTGGAAGATTCAGTTGGTGGGTTTTGCTCGCATTTAGTATTAGGGCCACACTGTGTGTGATACAGAACATTTAAAACGTACAGCAACTTACACTGTCGCTGGAGAAGCGTGGATAGGGAGAGGCTGCTTATTCATTTCCCTCGGGCTACGCTTTCCTCTGCAACAATTGTTCCAGTTTTCTGAATCTACTGTTCCTTCATCTTTCTTTTTAAATTTAGCATTAGACTGTATGTTCTACCTCTCTAGTATTAGACTGCATATCTGTCGTGGTTTTAAAACACTGGAAAATAGGCAATCCCTTGGAAGCAAGAGTGTTCATTCAACCCTTGTGGGCTATGTACTGCTAGCATATGTCACAGCAAGTGTAATGTAGCACATTGCACACATTTGCATGAATAAAAACAAGAGTACTGAAACAAACAAACGAAACCATTGTTTCAGGATTATCTATGAGTACGTTGTAGTACACATCATCTTAGAAGAAGCATTCCCTCCTTTGTGCACGAGAACGAATACTATTTTATCAAGATTTGTTAAGATTGTGTTTGCCATCTGCAGTTTAAGTAGAGCTTCAGTTATTGGGCAGTATAGAAATGTAATCTGAAGTAATAGTAGTAGTTGTTGTTATTAAAATATTCTGACCAGTTATTCAGGGGCACCATTTTCATCAATCAAAGGTTTCTTAACTGATTGATCTAACTCATTAATTCATTTAATATTGCACTCCTAATATTTTTTGCCCATTGTCCTAAATGCCCTTCAGTGATATCTAACTGTTCTAAGGTCCTGATCCTGCTGTCTGCTCACATGGCACTGTGCTAACATAAACTACATATCTAGGATTGAGGCCTAACCTGCTGGATAACAATAATAGAATGTTTTTATAGATACCATAAGACAACTGTTCTTTTATTTTTGGTACCTTGTTGTTAGCTTACATGAAAGTGGGAAGGATTAACTGTATCCTTCTAGTGGCAAATATCTTTCAGGGTTATGTTCAGTGTTCTCTGTAGTGATAACAGCCTGTGACCTGAGATAACTGCTGTTAATAGAATGTATTTTATTTTTTCACTTAACATGCTCTGGTCCTGTTAATTCAGTCCTATGAGCAAAGCACTTGAGCATGTATTTAAATCCTACTGAAGACTGGAAGGGGCTTAATACTATGAGCTAACATCTCTGGGGGCAAGTCCCATTGGAATGAATCAATGATATGCTGGAATACTGCCATACAACTGTTCTTTCATATGGTCATTTATTTCAATGAGTGTTGTGCAAGAGGGGATCACACGCTTAATTACATGACCCAATCAGGATTGTTGACCATCATACTACATAAACTCATATATAATATTCTGGATCTTGGTGAAATAAGATGTTTCCTGCCATGTTATCTGTACATTCTCAGTATAAATACAAAGGACGACCATTTCCCCAAAGATACAGATATGTATCTTCTAATTCTTTCATCTACATTCAAATGAATAAAAACAATTGTATCCAATGTGCAATTTTGCAACAGTGAAGTAATTTTAATTTTTATGTTTTTTTGTGTTTTTTATGGTTTCCTGAAGGAGGCAGTCAAGGTTTGGAAATTTTTTTTCTAATTTCTCTACCTTTTTATCTATCCGGTGGTGAAAGATGCCTTTTGATCTGCTCTCACCTCATTCTTTTTTTCCTAGTATCTGATTTCCTTTAGAGTTTACACTGCAATGATTCTTTCTTCCTATATAAATATATCCCTATGATGGGACTTTTTCATATCCATTCCCATCTCCATCCAATGCATTTTTGAAAGTATTTTCTGAATCTTTTGGCTGTCTCATTCCTTCAATTTCTGATTCTTTTCCACATGTTTTTCCAGTGTGTTTGGCTAATATGAAATGCAAGGTTTTTGGCAAGATAGATCAGGTTAATTTATAGGAGGCGCATCTAAGATATCCATGAATTGGATATTTCAACTCAGACCATCTTATTGCTACCCCCGCTTCCTCAGACATGTGTGCAGTATATTTTGGAATGCCTACTGATATTGCCTCTATGAAATACCTGGAATGAAACATTTCAGTTTAAACACACTTCAAAGCTGCCGACCAAGAATATTCTATAATCTGATGCTACTTTACTGCTAGATAAAAGTTTGGCAGGCTATGCCTGATTTGATTCGTTCCTTCCCATCCCTAGCAGTGAGGTGCAATGCTGTGGCCACACAGGAGACACGAACAACTTCCAGCACAGCAGCAGTTTCTCCATCTGTTGTGCCAGCATAGCTTTAGGCCCTTAAGTTTTAATAGAATACCAACAGACAACATTGGCATTTGCAGCAGGCATTGATGCCATGAGGAAGAATTAAATTAAAATTATAGCAGAACATTGACTTAGATCTGTCCCTCTACATTTGAACTCGTAGACAATGGGTTTCATGGCTCACTTGCATGTATGACTTATTTGCAGGATCATCCAAGGGCTGAGTATGAAGCTAAAGTATTAGAGAAATCACTAAGGAAAGAATATAGAAATAAAGAGGTAAGCTAACAATGTATTTTTAACATTCATAGTTAAGGGGTTTCCCATTTATATTAATTGTAACGCAATAACCACCAGCTCCTTCCCACCTCATTACCATTCCTTAACCACGTACAAAGAAAGAAGGGTCAAGATGGAGAGGGCAGACACCCAGGCATAAGACAGGAGAGGAAGGACAGAAGAGGAGGAGAAGGCAGCCACAGTCAAAACACTCTGAGCCCTATGCAGATGTGGGTTCTTCACAAATATAGTGACCATAGGAGTTGTTTTAAGTTTCCAGTAATTTTTTAGAACGTGCACAGCCTTATTCAGTGCTTATTCTCATAAGTAAGTCACAAATAAGTTCAAGGCAGTTTATTCCCAAGAAAAAGTACATAGAATTGTACCTTAAATTTATGTAGTAATTTATATTAGAAGCTGTGAAATGAGCTGCTTCTGAACAGGTAAGTAGAAAGTAAATAATTTATTCAAAGCTGGTACGAGTGTGGAAGCCTGTAGAAACAGTGGGGCACATGTTTTTTCAAACTACATTTGTTCTTTCATCCCAAAAGATTTACTATTAGATTGTGAAAGAGTAAGAATGACTTTTCCATGAAGAGCCCACCCATGTGACCCTGCCTATGTCATTGATTGGAGGAACAGTAACTCATTACATGCAGAGATGCAATGGGCAGTCTCTTCTGTGGATGGATACTTTACGGTCACAGGCACCTTTTTTGAGTAGATGCATTTCTCATGCAGCACATAATTTGCAAATTATCCTTCTGAACAGTCATTTGAACCTACTGGACATAAACATACCTTGTGACATTGACTTCTAAAAGCTAATTATGCATTGTGATTTGGCTTACCTTTGCATTCAGTCATGTTCCCCAAAGTGATCAATCAGACCCATTAGTTGGCTGCAGTTCTGACGAAAACATTAATAGTAGTTGGTGGGGGGTTTGCAAGGAAGGTCAGTTAGCTCAGCAGAGGACATTCTTTCCATTTTGCTTGCGCAAATTAAAAAGTGCATTAATTCTTTCATTGAGCTGCTACAAGCACAACAACATGGATTTCACTGTCCTCTGTAAGAAGATTCACATGAAATCTGTGTATAGTTTATTGCAGGTTTACATTTACACCCATGTCAGTTTGTAGCACATAGTCTGTACATGGGTTTCATGTTAATTTCTTTTAAAGAAGTGCTTTTTTGGTAGGAGTTTTGGAGTCTGAATTGTACTTAATAAATAAAGTGGATTGGTATCTATAGGACATCTGTAGCACAATCCTGTGTATATTTAACTGGAAGTGTTCATTTGTGTCTCATAGTGCTTACTCACTAATAAATGAGTGAGATGAGAGTTCAGAACAAAGTATTACCAAGAATGCAGATTTACTGACTTCTGGTATAAACACATCAGGCATGTCTTTGTATTTTTTAACTTGAAGTCTTAAGTAGTTTTTATATATTTTTATAAACTCAAAATTATAACCCAGATCTTATTTATTATATATGCTGGATTCAGCCCAAAAATTCAAACAAAGATAAGAGCAAGATAAGATTAGAATAGAGGCAGGCATTTCTGAAAAGGTAGATTCTGGGAGGACAGGCAGAGATGGGTGAAAAGAGTTCAGAATGATATATTATCAGCAAAGCAGTTTAACCTCTGTTTGCTTAAATACTACACTCCCAAGATAGGATCCCAAAAGAAAAAACATATCTGACAACATACATGGTTATTACTTTTCAATATATAAATACTTTTGATAAAAATTAGAATGCCTATTTTTTTCCATTGATTTCGGGTTACAAAACACACACGCACACACAGAGTACCTTCAAATGTTGACTCATAACATATTGCCAAACCTTTACCTCACTATACTTGGGAATAATCACCTCCATGAAAGTCAGCTCAGACCCGTTTGAACTTTATAGTTAGTGTAAGTCCAACTTTTCCTTCAGGGTCTCTTCATGCATGACGGCTTTAGGTGTAGACGTAAAAATGTAAAGTGTGACTGCAGCAAATTGTGTATCACATGGGAAGACTTGTGATTAGCTGCAGCCTCCTGTTGAGTGTATCGTGATAGATCTGAACTTGCCTCTGGGTAATGTGTAGAAGAGCCCAAATTCTCCTGGGCAGAGAATAGCAGACTAGAGGATCTGTATGTGGTTGGTTATGGTTTTCTCTCCTGTCCCCACAGTACCAGTGAGTTCCAAGGAAGCCTGCTTAGCTGCACATACCAATCATAAAAGTCCAATTTCTAGGCAATTTTCTGTTTAGTCATTAGTTTTTCTTACTTCATTTTCCAGGTTATAGTCTATCTGAAATACCATTTTCAATTGATCTGTATATGTTGAAGGATGTTCTGAATGGAATATCATGTGTCCGGATTGTAATTCAAGAATCAAATTCTGTATCAGTTTTTCAGATTTATAATACTTAAGATGTAATCCTTTGAGTCACTGCATCAGCAAAGAAACAGTTAGAATGGGACGTGGGCATCTAACTATATTGCATTGTGCTGGTGTAACAAGGACTCACTGTGGACACCACATTAATCAACACAGTGTGAAAATTCCATTCAACGGTTGAGTTTTTAGGGCATACTCCCCACACAACATGTTCTAACTCCACCATTGTGTGACTGTGGACTACCGTGGAGTTGAGTGGACTATTCCTCCGTCCTCTCTCCTTCCATCAGCCATTGCTGCAAAAAACCAATCCCGGTGGCAATCACTCCTTTCATCACTCTTGGCAAGGAACTCTGTAGCCAGTGGGAAAAGTCAACGCAACGGAAAACTCCACGGAGCCCGCCACACAACATGCAAAACAATGGTTGTGCATTAACTCTCCTCTGTACAGCACAGATATTCAGCATGGAGTGTTTCCCAAAATAAACTCCACCGTTGCATGGAGTTTTCCCACCAGCCAACACATTTCTCAACAGTGGTGTAAAACTCCACCGTGGAGTTCTAAAACCGCCATTGACTAACATGTTGTCCAAATGGAGCTACTCTGTCCTATCAAGCCACATGAGTGACACAACACGTGATAGAAACAGCTATGAGCAGGCATAATATTTTTTTTCCACTACCATATCCAACTATTACATGTTGCAGACATGGGTAAAGACGAAGCTTGTTGGGATTAAGTTTGGGATTACTCACCAGTCACTGACATTTAAAAGCTTTTCTGCTATCACTGAGCTAGGTTCATTAGTGCAAACAAATTTATGCACTTAGCATTTTGATAGTAAGATGTTAAAACTGAGGGCTATGGGGCACTTGTCAGACATAAGACACCTGTATATATTCCAAAAACAAAGCAAACAACCACTAGTAGTGCATCAAGTTTATAAATTCTAATGGATTTAAAAATTCTAAAATTATAAATTTTATAGCTTTAATTTTTTTAAAAATATATACATATATAAACAGATGTTAAAACGTGAAACCTTTTGATATAAAATACCAGTTTCAGTCACAAACAAGACTATGCTACAATACCACTTATAAGCTAAACCAGAACCAATCAGGGACAGGCCAAACCTCAATGAGGGAACATGGATTAACAATCAACACTTTTATTCAACAGCCAATCAAGCCACATTAATAAACATTGTGGGTTGTTTCATCTCATCCTTTACATTGATACCAGGTTTCAGCTTATCACTAAACATTGCCTCCTTAATCTTTCTTCCTTGGAGGCTCTGTTTCACTGCTAGCACAGAGGTCTTCACTAAAGTTGCTCTACCAGCATGTTTCTCCCTCATATGAAGGGACCAATGTCTAGCAAGTGTTTTATTATGCTGAATATCAGCCAAGTGTGCCTTATATCATTTTAGAAGAAGTCTTCCAGTTTCACCAATGTAATAAGTGAAACTGGGAGAGCTTCATTTTATATACAGAAAAAGTACCTCTCACATTTAGGCACTTCACCTGCCCAAACATCTCCAGGCCCAGTTGAAATCAAACTCCTGAGCTAGAAATACAAGCTTTTGGAGAAGCCCTGGTATACTAAAAAAAGGACAGACATTTGACATTTTCCCCCCCTGTGGGATAAATGGCTTGGCAAATGCTCCATAGTATGCCCAAAGGTGCAGAATGAAGCCGTAGACCTACAGTACATAATTATGATTTGCTGCTGAATTTGTAAAAGCCAGAAGAAGTGAGATAAATGTGTTGAATCAGCAAAGGAATAGGGCATGTTAGTGGAGCTCACAGAAGAGAGCTCTGCTGACCTGTCCTGATCTGGAAATTAGCATTTCCACTCATTTCTGGTCTTGCTTTAGGCAGCACTAACTCTGTGTTATGGTAGTGGTGGGTCCTGCTGGAACAACAGAATAAGAGAAAATGCAGCAGCAGAATTAGATACTGCCCATTGTCTAACAGGAAGCAGAGACTAGGAGAACAGACCATATTTGCAAATGACACCAAGGCAGCAAATTGGCACCACTCCACTGCCAAACCCCGTGGTATCGCTGCTGCGGGGTGGCGGCAAGTTATCTAGACGAAGGGAAGCAGCGTGGGGTTCTGACACCCGTTCGGCTTGCTGGGCCAATGGGAAGTCACCTTCCACCAGGAACACCCCCCAGCGTGGCACTGGAGCAAGGACAAATGGCAGAAGAGCTGTGATGACCTTGCTCCAGCAGGAAAAGTCGGAGTAAGTCCCCAAGGGTTCCGCTGCGCATCAGTATCTCTTTGCCCCGTAGTAGCAGCGAATCAGCGTCTGCATCATATAACCGAAGCATCGCCAATTCAGAGCCACTGCAGGGCAAAGATGATGTTTAGACAACCCCCAAATTACTTAGGGTAGTGAAAATCCAAGCAGACCTCAGCAAGCTCAAAAGGATGTCTCCAAAACAGGGGAATGGGCAACAAACTGGTAAATAGGATTCATTGCAAGTAAGTGTATAGCGATGCATATTGGAGCAAAACAACAACAACCCTGTAACCTCATATTCACTGATGAGATCTAAACTAGTATGAGTAAACGGATAAAGTGTTGTGTTGAATAGCTGAATGTAAACTTCAACTCAGTGTGCAGCAGTTGTGAAAAAGTAAATTTGATGACAGGGCTTAATTGAAAAGGGACGAAAAAACTGCCATTGTTAATTCCTTTATATAAATCTATAATGTGTTTGTGTACAGTTGTGCTCATCCCATCTCAAAAAGGGTATCATTGAGCTAAAAAAAAAAAGCAGGGGGCAGGAAGTAAAGGGCTGATCTCCCAGACAGATTGATCTGGATTTCTTCACAGTGCTTTTTGTTTCAACATGCTGACTACTTTCACCTGCAAACATGATCACCTCACTGCTCACCATGACTCCAAATCATTGCCAAATTAGTTAAATAGCTCTAGGCATCCCACTGTAGGATCTTGTGAGACCTCACTGCTTACTTTCTTCCATTGTGAAGATCAGAGTCTTTTACATTTTGGGCCCGTTCAGAAGACACCTTAAACCATGGCTTTAACCACAGCGGTTAAGCCAGAAAGCCAGGTTGTGTTCAGAAGACACTTTAAACCACAGCTTTGACTATGGTGAATAAGGCTTTTTGCTTTATTCAACATGGTTAAAGCCGTGGTTTAAGGTGTCATTTGAACACAGCCCAGCTTTCTGGCTTGATCCCTGTGGTTAAAGCCATGGTTTAAGGTGTCTTCTGAACTGGGCCATTGTGAACATATAGAATGGTGCAAATTCTTTTTTATGTATATAATCCCTTGCATTGTTGTTGTTGTTGTTGTTGTTTTGCTAGATAATACTGGTCATTTTCCTGTGATTTTACTTTATATTTTCTCCATTATAGTAATTTACTTCATAAATGAAGACATAGCATTGGCCCATAGCAAGTAACAGCTTTTATTTATTTTTAAGCTGTAGCGTGTCCATGTTCTGCTGAGGGTATTGATCTATTTACCTATATGAGTCAATGCTTTGTAACAACCATATTGCATGATCCTTTTCTGTTTCCTTCGAATGCCATCAGAAGGGCCCGCAATTGCCAGAAGAGGCAGCAAACAAATGGCGACAAAGAGTTAAGAGAGTCATGGCTGGGGTGAAATTGGTACATTTCATTCAAATTTGTGGAAACTTTCTGAACTATGAATAACTGTGGAAAACACAAAGTGATTTCCCCCCGCCAAACCGTGTCTGTTTGTTTTTTAATATTCACATATACGTCTTTTACCTTCCCCACCCTCCTGTTTCTTCAGCACTCTTGTTGAGTCTGGTTTTTGCCTCTCTTTCGAATGGCACTGCATGGTTAATCTTTACCTATTGACTGTGTGCCAGTTTTGCAATGGTGCACGTGCCTGCTGTCTCTCCCCACAGACAACATGCATGTGAAATGCATGTAAGGTGAAATGCTTGTTGTTCTTACAGTGGCTTTATACATGTCATGCCATTACATTATTTAGAGATCATTCCCTATATTTGGGCTTTACAAATAAAACCATCTTAATGACAATATATTGAAATAAAATGGGGATCGCTCAATGGGCCATGAAAATAAATAAACATATGATCCAATATGTTTAAGGTGTCTGGGCGGTTATGTGAACTGCCCAGAGAGCTTCAGCTATGGGGCGGTGTACAAATGCAATAAATAAATAAATAAATAAATAAATAAATAAATAAATAATAGTAATAATCCTGTTCCTATATCTTGAGTCCGGAGATGCTGCCTATGCCTTTAAAAGTCCTGGAACATGAGGAGAGGGTGCAGCCTTGCCGTTCCCATTCTGTTTCTCTACCAGTCTCTTTTCGCGCCAGCCTTCCTTGCTAGCTGTAGGGGACAACTAGATTCCTTCTGACTGCAGGGGAAGAAGATGGAGGAAGGGGAGCAGTGGACAAACAGGGTGGGAGAAGCAGTGGTTGCGTTCCGTGTTTTTGCCTCAGAACTATTAATGGAACAGCAGCAATCTCTGGTATGAGATGAGGCGACTGTTAACAGAACAGGCAAGACTGGATTTTCGTGTTTTATTCTCTACTGACATTTACAAACACAGAAAGACACATATCTAGGCATTATCTTCATGTTTGTCCAGTCTAGGCTGCCTGCCCTTGAAATCGTCTGCGGTACAGGTACTTCTCAGGCTAGCCAGACTACCATTTTCCTCATTTTTACTACATCTGAGAAAGCAGCCACAGTTCCTCTGTCTTGGAATGAGGAAGATAGTGCATAATTAGTACACTCCATATTAGTATCCTGCATACAATTTATCTTCACCTGTTTTTAAAAAGCTGCCTAGCGTCTGAAGATTCCCCTCTTCCCTTGCCGTCTTCCACACCCTCCCAAAATCTGCTGTGGAGGGTTGGAGAAGCCCCTCCAGCAGGTCACAGGGGCTGCAGAGGGGATGAGGGGAAAGGAAAATTGCTTTGAGCAAGTGGAAGTCTGCTCGTGTAATATTGGATGTAGGCTTTAGACCGGAGGTGTACAGCCCACTTAGAACAATACACAAATTAGCTCTACTTGGAAATGCAATGATTTACTGACTCCCTTTATATAGCTATTATTCAGTGAATGTCACTGAATTGATCCCACAGTGTTCTGATGTTTACGTCTCTTTAAAATGTTTACTTCTGTTCCTGTGTCTTTGCACTACTATCAAGTTATGCATCTGATTGCTTTGCTACACATCAAAGTTTGGATGACGAGCACAAATGGGAATGTTTAGCTGCTGTGTAGTGCTGTATTAAATTGCACTGCTGTTGTATTTTTTTTTTCATGCCTTAGACTGAAAAAGAAAAACTGACCTGGAAAGACCGTTTTCCGGCATACTTCACAAATTTTGTGAGCATTATTTTCATGGTAAGCATTACATAATAAATATGAAACATTTCATTGTACTGCCAGATTTTTCCAATGGTGAAGAAAGCTTCCTTAAGACATTAGAAAAGTAGCCATTTTTCCTATGAGTTCTAGTTGTTTTGGGGTATTACTTTAATTGGTTCAGGAATTGAAACATTTCTTAATTTGGTTTGTTTCTTTCGATTAATGCATCAATTTATGGTGGTGCAAGTGACCAGTATAGCATCCCCTTATTTTATTTTTTGTTTTGTTTTTCCCCTTCCTTGCTGTAGTCGTCCTTTAGGAATTATAAGGTCTTCAGTGTGTTCTGAACTCCTCATTTCATTTTGCAAAAGTAACATTTTGGGAGGGTTGAAGCAAACTCCCCCCCCCCCAAATAAACCTGACCCATGAAATTTCACAGAACTTTAGTTACTGAGCACATTCAGAGGTGTTCATTAGACGAGCGTTTTAATGCAGGCTCACTACTGCCCACTCACGGTTTTTCACACGTTGTTTAGACGACGCCACACGCTTCCCACTCCTACTTTCCTTTTTTCACAAATGAACCCTTTTTAATCTGACTTTTTTGAGGTGGGAAATGGAATGTGCTGCTATTTCCTGCTGTGATTTAAAAAAGGCCCCCTGAATGGGCCAGGTGGTCTTTGTTTATTTCCTCTATCTTCTCCAGGAAGAAAGAGGAAGTAATGTGGGACAGGAGCGGGGATGGAGAAGTGATGGTAGGGAACTGTGATCCCCACCCATCTGATGACGCTCTTAGTGAAGCAACATATGCCTGTAGTTCATTGCATTCCATAGCTGATCATGCGACCTATCTGGGAGCATAGTTCACAGCCATCATTTAAGGATATTTCCTTGGCAATTCAAAATTCCTCTATATTTACACTACCGTTCGTTTCAGTACTGATTTATTCAGTTCACCTTAGGACAGTGATATAACAGATTTCAGAAAATGCCTAAAGGTATAAATTAGGAGCAGCAATTATTATTTTTAACTAAGGGCTGGTTCCCACTAGGTTGTGGGGAGGGGTGCATAAATCAAATAAATACATAGTTAATAAATATGCATGAACTGGTGCCTGCACAAGAGAACTGTGTGGCCACTGCAATTTTTGCAGTAGTGTATTGTAAAAATTGGGCTTTTGATAGGGAGTGAATAATTCTACTGCCATATTTTGCTGAAATATGCTTCCTTACAATCTAGATCTGGCTACCCTTTTAAAAATTATTGCCGAGTGGATCTTTGTATAACAGGTTACATTCTTTCTTCTTTCCAGATTGGGCTGACATTTGCTATTGTTTTTGGGGTTATCATATACCGAATCTCCACTGCAGCAGCTTTAGCCATCAATTCCTCTCCAGGTGGCCGATCTAATGTTAGAGTAACTGTCACTGCAACTGCAGTGATTATTAATCTGGTGGTGATAATAATCTTGGATGAATTATATGGCTGCATAGCCAGATGGCTGACCCAGATTGGTAGGTACAAATCCACAAGTTACTTGACTTAAAGTTTTGGTTTCATTTACTAACCTGTCCAAAGAGCAAAATAATTCAATTTTGGCCATGCAAACAAAACTACATAATAAACCTCTGGCCAATAATGTAAAAGATCCCTTGGCACTATTACATGAACATCTTTCAACCACTAATATTTGTTTAATTATAAATGGGGAAATTTACATAGATTAATCAAGAGTCTCTTCACTTTGGACAACTAAAGCTTTTTCAAAAGTTGAGAAACATAATTCATCTTCATTTCTAGTCTTTTCTTACTTCATGGAGAATATAAATTCAAAGCTGAGAAATAGAGTTGTCCAGACATTGCTGAGCATGAGTGCCTTGTAGAATCATCTAACAGAATAAGAATGATCTTAAAAATGGTCTTCTAGTGATCTGGCAAGATTGGCATCTCAGATGCATGTAGTCCACGTATAGCACTATAATGCATGCAGCCCTAGTCATGTAATTGTAGGGTTTTACTGGGAATTAGAAGGCTTTCTGGTTCCACCTTCATTATGCAAACAACATCATCCATATCCAAGACATACAAAACATCAGCCCATGTACTCTACTACAGTATATTGTGCAGTATGCAGAAAACAAGAAGGATAAGAATTTACTCAGCAAATGTCAACTTCTTAAACAGATAATTCAAGCAAACATGATATGCCCATTCATGGGATTACACCTTCTGTGGAGTTGCCGCCCAATCTTAAAGCTCGAAAAGCAATTTTCATTTTTTGCAACAAATGTGGGATGCTATTCTAGGCATTCAGAGTAGAGTAGTCCAACTTTGGTAGAGGGACTCCAGTATGCCCCCCACTTACTCAGAAAATAATACATTTGATTATGCCGAGTAACCTTTGTCTATAGCGGCCAAAAAACTGCTGGGATGACTATCTAGAACCACTCCGCCTATGCATGAATTTCTTGCCCCAGCACTGTTATGGAAGTGTGCCTGAAGAGCATAGCTATGCAACAGGTGCAGATAGCTGCTAGTCCAGTAGCACTAGCAAATGCTGCAACGTTGTCACTGGGACTGGCATCGAGACCATCATGCCCCACACACAGTAGCTTGTAGGATCTCGGTGTTGGCTTCTGAATATTCTGTATACATACATATACATACATATTGTATGTCATTATGCTTCTTCAGCTTCATTGGTTTATTGGTTTTGTATACATGTATGTGTTTTGTGGTTGTTCCATTTTTATTTTTATTTTCCCTGTGATTTTTGAGGGAACCGTGTTTTCTCCCTTTTTCATCTTGATATAGATATACCCTTCTTTTTAAAAAGTATACAGATCATGGAAAGTTATCTAAGATCTTAAAACTTAACAAGACACTAAAATGTACAGTAATTTGAATGCACATTTCAGTCACATTTACCTTAATGTTATTTATATCAGAGGTTCCAAAAACAGACAAGAGTTTTGAAGAACGTCTTATCTTCAAGGCCTTCCTTCTGAAGTTTGTCAATGCCTACACTCCCATTTTCTATGTTGCTTTCTTCAAGGGCCGGTGAGTTGCATAAGAAGTGAATTAGCACTTACTTTAAGCTGACTCAGTCTTTGTTCAGGAATTACGACTATCTGTGCTAGAGCATTTCCCCTATGAGGGAAGGTTACAACAGCAGGGATTGTTTAGCTTGGAAAAAAGGAGACTAAGGGGAGACTTGATAGCAGTGTACAAAACTATGCATGGTATGGAGAATGTGGATAGGAAGACATTTTTTTCTCCTTTTCCCATAATACTAGAACCTTGGGTCATCCCATGAAGTTGATTGTTGGGAGATTCAGGACAAATAACAGGAAGTACTTCTTCACACAGTGCATAGTTAAATTATGGAATACACTACCACAAGATGTAGTGATGGCCACCAATTTGGATGGCTTTAAAAGGGGGTTGGATACATTCCTGGAGTTGAAGGCTATCAATGGCTACTAGCCCTGATGGTTGTGTGCTATCTCCAGTATTCAAGGCAGTAAGCCTGTGTGCACCAGTTGGTGGGGAACATGGGTGGGAGGATGCTGTTGCGCCATGTCCTGCTTTGTTAGTCCCTGGTCAACAGCTGGCTGGGCACCGTGTGAACAGAGTGCTGAACTAGATGTACCCATAGTCTGATCCTGCATGGCACTTCTTATGTTCACTTTCTGAGTCATTTCTGTTTAAGTCCAGATTTTCATGAAATCTGGTTTGCTTCTCCCATGGCAAATGTAGCCAGTGAAGTGGTACACACACACACACACACACACACACACACACACACACACACAGAGCCTTCATTGGGCAAATGGCACCTGAAGCTGCATTAATTGGGGGTTGGGTGGACAGGGCCCCACGAGTAGAACTGAACAGCATAAACTGCATTGTTGTTGGGCAGTAAATGAGTGGAAGCTTGTTCTCTGCTCCTCTCCTCACTCTCGTGTTCAGTGAAGTGCGGTGGAAGAGAATGAGTCACTTCCGAGTAGACATGTTTATCCAATACAAGGAGAGGTACCTTTGTTGGTGGAAATAAGGGTCATTTGGGGGCAATAAGCTTTTAAACTCATTAAACCTATTCACACCTACACTGGTCTAGAGATTTTTTTAAAAAAGCAGGAAAAGGAATTCTCCTGGCCCCTCTTTCCACTTGGGCTCAGGAAAACGCAATTGAAGGCAATGAGTTACTTCCAAGTAGACATGTTTAGCTCACTCTTCTCGTCGTGTTCACCCTTTCTCAGTGGGTGTAAGGGGTACTTGGGGGTGATCAGCTTTTAATCTCATATACGCTGGTCCACTCTTTCATTACACAAGTTTCCATTGCATCAGTCAGCACTGCTCGCCCAGCCCTCACCCAAGGCACTTGAAATCACACAGGCTCCCAAGCAGAAAATGCTGCAACAGGGAATTGAATCACAAAAGGAGTTTGTGAAGAAGTGGCTTTGCATGAAGAACCGTGCTTGCTACAGAGAGGAACTTACGTCATGTGCCACAATCGTCTGGGAGGTGCATTAGAAACAGAAGAAATATCCCATGAAATGGGTTCCTAGATACTTAAATAAAACATCATTTCATAGCTTATATAAATGTACAATTATGCTTTTGTAAAATATCACCTATAGGGGAATTAGCATGAATACATGTTTTTACCCTACCCAGTGCCTGTTTGCATTCTCTTCCCCTCCTTATTGTTTTATTATGATTTTATTAGAATGTAAGCCTATGCGGCAGGGTCTTGCTATTTACTGTTTTACTCTGTACAGCATCATGTACATTGATGGTGCTATATAAATTAATAATAATAATAATAATAATAATAATAATAATAATATAACATTTAAATCCCATTAAGTGTGCTTTTATATTTCTCAAATATTTCAGGGGAAATAATTGTGGTGTATTGCGACAAAAATGGGGTTCTTTTTTAGGCTTATTTACTAAATACAAGTAAAATAAACATGCTATGTTAGATCATTCTATAGAACATCAGAAAATTAGCATTGGAAACTTTTCAGTTTGCATCAGAATATGTACTGATGTAAACTGAAACATTTCTGATGCAAACTAGTTTAATTTGCATAGGAACTTTTTCCTGGAAAAATGTTGAGCAAGGTCAGATGGGAGAAGAGACGTACTGATCTCGTTCTTTGGGTTAAGTCCCCAACTTTTTGTTCTTCGCAGCTTCACAGGTGGTGGCTGTGAAGCTGCGGCTGCATCATATAACAGATTTGCAGCCACCGTAGGGCTTTGGCTGCGTTTAGGCTGCCCCCAGGTCTCTTGAAACTCAGAAAACTTTAAAAGGTGACCACTAATACATAGAGCTGCAATCAGAATCGGAAATTGGCAAGGCCTATGTTTATTGAATCCTCTGAGCATGCCCACAATATTATTTGTATCTGTAATATTTAACATTAATAAAGTTAGCTCAGATAAGTTACTTCTTTATAACGGTGATCGGTAATGGCTTTTGTTTTGAAAAAGGAGAAAATATCCCAACCCCATTGGCTAGATCTGCTTTTCTATGCTTTCTTGTATGATAGCAAATTATTCGTTGATTGTAAAATGTGTATCCATGTAGATTTTGAATGCATGGGGAAAGTTCCAGCAAGGGTATGAAACTATAGAATAGGCAGGACACAACTCTAACCAATGTTTCAAAATTGTCCTAGATTTGTTGGACGCCCGGGAGATTATGTCTACATTTTTCATTCTTTTCGAATGGAAGAGGTAACTGCAATTTATTTTGTGCATGCTTATTTCCAATCTAGAAAACAACTATGAAAGTTCAAGTTATATGGAAGCCCCTAATTTGTCTTTTTGTACTTTAGTGTGCTCCTGGTGGTTGCTTAATGGAATTGTGCATTCAGCTTAGCATTATTATGTTGGGCAAACAACTGATCCAGAACAATCTTTTTGAAATTGGCATCCCGTAAGTAGCAAAGGAATTCAAATATATTAACCATCTTCTGCAAAAATGCTTGCATATCAACTCTTGGTAGAGAAAATACTGTCTTTTTTCTTGTTTGATATAAAGACAGAATGCAAGAAAAGATCAGAATAAAGCTGTGCTGCAAATACCCCAACCTTTTTGAGCATGTTTGGCATTTTGTGCTGGGTACCACCACAAAAGGATGGTGTAGGAAGGGGGGGGCATGACAAAAATGATCTGGGTCGTCGTCTCCCATTGCCTGAACTGTGTTTGTGTGCATGATTGTGCACCCTATGTGTGTGCTACTCATTCTGGCTTCTCTTTCTCTCTGTCTCTGGGCAGTATCCAAGTGGATCATTCTACAAACTGCTTGCAAACTGGGAAGGTCACAAGTTCTGCCAACCTGCCTAGTTCCAGAAATGAACATTTTCACTCGTTTCCATTTTCTAGGGGAAGTACTAAATCCCCATTGCACAAGTGGTGGGTGCTGCTTGCGGAACAGAATCAGTGGTGGCCCCTGTTTGTGCCGTGGCCCACTTGGATACTGGCCTCTTTTCCCTCTACTTCTCTCTCTCTCTCTCATACATACCCACCCACCTCTTTCTTTATTCCTTTCTTTCTCTCCCTGACAGATTTCTTTCCTTCCTCCTCTTTTCTCTTTCTCCCATTCTGACTCCTCTCTCCCTCTTTCTTTCTTTCCCCTCCACTGCATTTAAGTTTCTTTAGGAACCTTGCCAATATATAGATTGGGATCCAAGGAGGTATTGTTCTCCCAGTAGGGCTTCTGAGTCCTACTCTTCTACTTTGCCTCCCAAACAAGCCACTCCAGGAGCTCAGAGGAACTTTAGGAGAAGCTCTTGTTGCAGCTGTGGGTTGGGAGATTAAACACCGAAGCGTTGGTGTGCACAGATGAAAAGGTCTGTGCACATCTGAGGCGTACTTTGCATCCTGTCCACAAGTCCAGTGTACTAGATTTTATCATCAGTAAGCACTTGCTTATACTCACAAGCCGTTTTTATCTTTACATGTATCATCTCGTACAAATCTTCCTGAAGTATGATAAAAGTAGGTATTTTCAAGCCTACAAATGCTGTTATGAAACCTGCAAGATGTCTAAATGAGTTACTTTTTTTGTTGTTCCTGTTAGAAAAATGAAAAAATTAATACGATACTTGAAATTGAAACGACGGAGTCCTGTAGACCATGAGGAACATTTCAAGAAAAAACAACGCTATGAAGTAGATTATAATCTAGAGCCTTTTGCTGGCCTTACTCCAGAATACATGGAAATGAGTAAGTGAGACTTCAAGAGTCTAAACTAGGGCTCCAAACTTTAATTTCCTAATCACTGATTAATAAATTAAGGCCAGTTTTAATTGGTTGAAGGCAATTTTAGTCAATCGGCTGATTGCTGAGGCCAGGCTTATTTATTGATAGCTATTTTGAATATGATACATTACAAAAAGAGGGAATGATGAAAAAACACAGCCTTCTAAGAGAGAATGGTCATTCCTTTTTTTATTATTGCACTGGATCAAGGCCATGATGGGCCCCGAGGCTAGCCATCTGTAGTAGGCCCCCTATGCTGCTCCCAATAGTGAATTCACACATGACATTTGTGCATACACAGACACACAGTCAACAGTAGAATAATAATGAAAAGACATTTTTCACTACATAGTTTAGTGTAGATAATCTTCCAAGCTTTCCTGGAAGCAAAAGATTAATATCTCTTCCATGGTAGAGTACTGAAATAGAAACAAACTTCCCCTTTTACAGACACAGAAAACATAAACAGACATTGAATCAATCAATCTCTCTCTCTCTCTCACACACACACACACACACACACACACACACACACACACGGAAGAGACATATGCTGACTCAGTGCCTCATTCAGACACAACAGCCAGGCAGAGGACACACATTAAAATCCCCGGCTGGCCCAGGCTATTTTGCTGCATGAGAAGGACCAGAAATGGCCAAATGTTGATCATAGCTGCAACTTCACACTTAAAAATGGTAGCAGGCTCATTTCTCATAAAACCATTGGACAAAATGATGGTCCATCTGGAATGTGCCTGAATGTTTTGCCTGATATCTTAGGTTTTACAAGGGCTGGAGACCTGCTCTTTTTTTCTTTTCTTTTTTTGAAAGCTGAAGATCTGGCCTAGCTAGTGGGCCACCTGAGACATTGGGCCAGGACTATAGCCCCCTTAGCCCTGTGGTTAGTCCAGATATCAAGAGCTTTTAGCATCTCAAAGGGACACCTTTATTGAGCTTCTGATAATATGCAAAATCACGTAAAAATACTTAACTAATTGGTTAAAAAGGAAATGGTTAATCAGCTAAAAATTCTTTAATCAATTGAAACCTGCAGCTTATGTTAGAAAAATGTGTCCAGGTGAAACGGTCTGATGTGAACAATTAAATATGGATTGTGTTGGACTATACATTTTTTCTCTATGTATATAAGTTTACACTGGCCAAGTGGTTAAATTGTGGAATGAATAGCAATTTTTGATGTTCCCCATATGAACTTGCCAAATCAAAACAGTTGCCCTGCAGAGCTGATCTATATGCTGCACATTTCTGGTTATAGCAGATAAGTATATATGGAGTATTGAACTGCCACAACAGCAGAGTTGTCCTTCGCCCCCAAATAATGCTTCTGTACGCCTGGGTCTCACTGCAGTTGCCGTAATGTTTGTAAAGTTGTTGCTGTCTGGATCAGTACTATCATATGGGAAATCCCCACATCCACACCACACCTTACCTTCTGGTGGTAGCTGCTACTGCAGTGGAAATTTTGCATATGCAGTGATTCCTGTAGAACAGAAGAATTACAGACGCTGCCTCAGAGCAAAAGTCCAGCTAGTCCAGCATTTTGTGTCCAATGGCAGCCAGTTAGATGCTTTCAGAAAGCAAGCCATTTCCATCATTGGGGGAATGAAGGTGGCATTTAATCTGCATATTATGCAAAAGGTTTTTGCAAGGTGTCAATGTGGCATTTGACCTTGAGAGAGGGAGGCAAACATAAATGGATATCTTCAAAGATAGAAAGGTAAATTGGGAAGACTGTAGCCTTGAAATGCAGCTAAGAAATGTATTAAATAAATAAATCCCTGGTTTGAGAGGTCATTTTCATTCAGTAACTAACTAGATATCATTCCTTTCTCTTCTGATCAGCTTGAGGCTTTTGCAATTTTCAAGTTCAGATTTTTATTTCTTAAAACTTTGCCAAGCAGTTAGCTCTGAAGTCCTTTCCTTATGGAATATATGACTCTAATATTTTTGCACTGAAACAAAGCATGTTATGCTCCCCCAAAGTTCCTATTTCATGAAATGTTATCATATAGAACACCTCGTGTAAGTGTAGGCCTAGATAACATAATGGGTTAAACACCTAGTTACAGAAATGTACATGCTATTTGTATGAGTTACGGTTTCGGTAGCTGTTTTTGGCTGTTTGTTGATGCTAGTTTCCAAAACATCCCATCTAGAACAGTATAATATGCAAATTACACTAATTTCTTTTTAAATTTTCAGTTATCCAGTTTGGGTTTGTAACCCTGTTTGTGGCATCCTTTCCACTGGCTCCTTTGTTCGCACTGCTGAACAACATCATTGAAATACGTCTAGATGCAAAGAAGTTTGTTACTGAACTAAGGAGGCCGGTTGCAGTTAGAGCAAAAGATATAGGTAAGTAGTCCACTAATGGCACAGACATTAGTTAATATTGGATTATATCCAATGGAGGCGTTGCCTTGGCGGAAAGCACTTTTGCTTGCACAAGTTGGGGCATCTGATTTTCACCAATGCCCCCTACTTAGTTAACTCACTGCCGCTACCACCAAACCTGTTCTTGATGCAAAGGGTAACGAGAGAATTGGGTGCCAGGATTTGCAGAAGTACTTTGCTAAAGCAAAAGCACTGTTGGATGCAATCTGCTATTCCATACTTATGTCGCGTACTTACGTCACAGGAGAAGAGGGATGTTATTATTTCTATTCCGTTTTCTTGCGCTAAAGAAACTCAAAGCAGCTAACATCAAAGAGATTCAAATAACCACACAGTTTCAATCAGCATGATAATATATTATAATAACAGAATCAGAAAGCAGGACATAATATTGGTTCAGCTTTCCCTTAAAGAGCCAGGTGTGCACCAGATGCTATAAGAGGCCATATAGGCTTCTTTAAGGAGGAGCTTCCGTCATAGCATCAGTGCCATGACCAAAAAGACCCCACTTGTGCCTACCAAACCACAGTCAGCAGGGGATTGATGTAGGATCTCACATATAGCATGGAGTGTACAGGATCATGGTAGAAGGCCATTCTTAAGGTGCCCAGTCCCAAACCGTTTAGGCTTTAAAGATAAGAAAAAGTATTTTGAACCTTTGCTACACAAAGGATAAAACAGATGATAATGTAGCTGTGGAATTATTTATAGTCATCAGTGCTTATTCTATCAAGTGCTTATTCTAGTCATCAGTGCTTATTCTATCAGTGCTTATTCTATCTATCAACATCTTTAACATCCTACTTGTCTTTTCCCAGGAATATGGTATAATATCCTCAGAGGTGTAGGAAAACTTGCTGTGATAATAAATGTAAGTAATTTTTATTTTTATTTTGCAAATGGTGATTAATCACAATGGTTCACATTTTCTTTTCAGTTAATTTGAAGTGTTACATTAAAAGAGCTCGTGGGATGCGGAGCCTTGAGCGTTGGGTACAGACGCAAGCATCAGATTCTTACTTGAGCTATGAAGCTCATGGAGCAGCTCACTAACTCCCAGGCCCAACCTATCTCATAAAGTTAAAACCCCGCTCTGAGCAAGTTGGAACGAGGGAATGACAAACTGCTAATGAAAACAAACTTTTATTTTAGATTTTTAAAATCCCAAATATAAGTTGTCATCTGTTGCAAAGGACTTCTTTTTAGACCTTCATAAGCAAAGGATTATTTGTCAGTAAAGTGAACGGTTTTCCTGACATCTTCCCATTCACACAGAAAGTAAGGGAACATATATGTTTTTCCACATGAAGCAAGTTCTTCAGGGCAGGTAGGAAGTTGCTACGAGAAACTCAAGATGCCCCTGGACACCTCCCAACCCAGTTTTTGTGCTTCTTGACTGCCGTGCCAACTGGATGCCTCCCATTCAATAGAATTAAGAGCAAATATGAGCCATTTATCTTTTTTTCCCTTTTCTTTTTCCCTCGCTTAGGATGTTTTCCCTGTTCTTCCATATTTATTGCAACAGTCTGTTCAATAGTGACAATAGCATTTTTGTTCCTCTGAGTCACACTACTCTGCTTTTACTTTCATGGAACAAATTAAACATGCCTTGTTCTACATAATATCTCGCACACACCCTTCCCAGGCACAAGAATTTCAGAGCAGACTTTACAAGCTCAGGTTCCTTTGAAATAAGGCAACGTGGTTGTCTTGTTGTACTGTTAGTTGTATTTGCAAATGTATGTAGTAAGCAGGCATTACAGAAACACAGACGCGCGTACACATGCGAGTGGTGGTACACCAGGGGGCCTGTAGGCACATTTGAAAATCTGAGAAATGATGCTGGTCATTGTCTCAAAATAGCTGCCATGGAGGGAATGCCTAATTACAAAATGGCTGTTGTGGTGAGTTCAGTAGTTACAAAAGACAAGTGCCTTGCCCAAGAAGCTAAATTCAAGGCAGAGGATGGGTTTGATCTCAAAATACCAAACCACGTATTTGCCCCCCCACACACACACACACAAAACAAACAAAATACCCATTTCAAAGAAGTTGTACTAATGATACTTAGCCATATAGAAGAGAGCCAGTACGGTGTAGTGGCTAAAGTGTTGGACTGGGAGTCGGGAAATCTGGGTTCTAGTCCCCACTCAGCCATGGAAACCCATTGGGTGACTTTGGACCAGTCACACACTCTCAGCCCATCTCACCTCACAGGGTTGTTGTTGTGAGCATAAAATGAAGAGATGGAGGATTATGTATGCTGCCTTGGGTTCCTTGGATGAAAAAAGGCAGGATATAAATGCAATAATAAATCAATAAAAATATACACAAACAAACAGACACAGAGGAAAAACATGCACACATGCTCCAAAAAAGGGGGGTCTCTCTCTTTTGTGCAAACACACACACACACACACAAAACACCCAGGCAAACACACATGAACACCAGACAAAACATCCCCAGGCCACTTCCCACTGCTCCTCCTTCCCCATCAGGTCACTTCCCGAAGCCCGCAGGCCTCTCTCCATTGCCCTCATCACAGAGCTACCCCCAGATTGCTCCATATCCACCCCCCAGCTACTAGTCAGCAGTGACATCCCTTTTTTCCCCTTCAAAGGAAGTTTTAGCTGGTGGGCTGTGCAGTGGGGCAACTGAAAGCCTGTTTTGCTTTTCTTTTTAGAAGGGTTTTTAGAAGTCCACAAGAAAAACGCAAACAAACACATAAAACTAAGTACCAGAGGGAATGTCCAAGGGTGCCATGGTGCCCGTGGGCACTGCGTTGGAAGACCCCAGTTAGACCCAAATCAACACCAATTTCCGCAGAGCCACTAACTTCCCCACAAACACCTTGGTCATATACCAAATCAGGCAAAATGTATTTCATCCCTTACCCTTTCAGGTGAATGTGAGTCTGATTCTAGAAACTCGCAACAATAAATTGCACAGTAGTGACCGTTGTTCTCCATCAACAACAACCACCTGACAGCAACAAGCTTAGAGAGGAACAGAAGCACTTCTCAGCTTTGCTAAATACAATGGCATGACTCACAGTAGTATATTCATCCCATGCCTAATGCTCACTTCTTAAACACAATAGCATTAAAGGGGGGGGGGATTGATGAAAACACGACTGACCTAGGTTATTTTTTTCTAAATTATGTGGCTTGCTTATTATACAACAAAACTGGTAAAAATCCTTAGGCATATATTATTTATAAAATATCATATGGCCCAGTGGGTTAGGTCCTTTTAACTTGATGCTTTTAATAGCCCTGTTAAAATGGATGTTTTCATGTAATGCAATGGCTGTTTACTGAAGGAGTTGTTTGTTCTTCACTGATTTTGCAGCGCTTATAAGTACATCCAAAGACTCTTGTCAGGATTCACACAATCCAGCTGGGTCTTTTTGTTGTTGAAGTAGAAGAAAGCACTGCAGTGATTTTGCTAGCTTTTTTAGTAATCACAGGAAAATTATTATTGTTGTTGTTGTTGTTGTTGTTATTAAATCAAAGACATAACCATTTAATAATTTCATGACTTAGTAGTGAGATTTCCAACAAATAATGGGAATATGTTTGGAACAGTAGCCAAAGAGGTGGACTGAAACTAAAGCAAATGCCAGCCTCAAGTCCTCTTCCCACCTGGCTTTGCCCTGCCCTTTTCCTGCTAGGTTCCTGCTTCTTCCCTCCCTCTGGTTCTAAAGGGAACCTCATCTCTGCCTGGTGCCTCATTTGCATCCTTATCTGAGGCCCTTCCCCTTTTCCCTTCAGGTGTAGCCCATCTCTGTGGCCTTGTTAGCAAGATGCTTACTAAATGGTGGGAAGGTATATGGAAATGTGGAATAGAGATAGGTGAGTCTTTGTTAAGCAATGGAGAATGTCCCCCCTGCTTCTGCAGCTCCTACACTGTCTCTCAGTTGTGTTTCTAGACATTAGCTGTGCTGGTTGTTGCTCACCTCTGTATACCCACATTCATACTTGACTTTTTTGCTTCCAGGCCTGTTAAGCATGGCATTCTTGTCCCTTTCCTTAATGTGACGTGTGTTAGTTGTTAGGCATGCAAATAGGGCTGAGATGGTGGTTGGGATTGGTATGTTGGCTGCTGATGTCATAAAGGCACTGATGGCTCTCCAAAGCAGGAGAAAACAAGTAATATTCTCCTATGGGATTACAATGGAAATTGATCATTTGAGCCTTCAGGTGAGTGTTCATAGGTTCCCCAAATACAGAGTATTCTCTCTCCCACTCTCTCAACTTTCTGGTGGTTCTTGCCCTGCTCACACTATTGGGCGGTATAAAAATCCAATAAATCAATAATAAATAAAGTATTATTATATAAGATTTGTTTTACTTATAAAAGACAAAAAATATTGGCAAATTTTTGAACATTTGTGCCTAAAATGATTTCCCCCCCTTATCTTTCACTATCTGAAGTTTCTTGTCCCCTTTATGTTATGATCAAGGCTGCAGTATATATGAGGCAAAAGCGTGGCAAATGTAGGTGCCCTTGATGAAGTTATCTAATTGGAGCACCTGAATAGACAATAAACCAATAAATGCAAGGTAGTTCAAAATGATTTACTGTGCACATGACAAGCACAGGCAGTAACAACATGTGAGCGGACCCAAAACCAGAGAGAGAACAACATATCAAGCATTGCACTTCTACTGAAAGCATATTGTGTTTAGAAAAGTAATGTCAGGGTTTTCTGAAGGGCCTGTTGTATTTGTCCATGTGATGTTATCTCCCCAGTCAACCTCAGCTGCTTGTTCTTAATTTACTTTAGTTCTAGATTTTGAGTATCAAACTCCCATGATGTGAAGAAAACCATTAGCTGCAGGTCTAGTGATATGGCCTGAACCAGCCGGATTCACAGCAGTCTGTCTACTGATCAGCCCTACTGGGGGAGGAGACATTTGATTCTGGTTATATAATCAATCAAGCGTTGCCTGAATATTGCGCTCATTCTTTACTCTTATGGCTTAGGCATTTGTGATCTCATTCACATCTGACTTCATTCCACGCCTCGTGTACCTGTATATGTACAGTGCGAATGGCACCATGCATGGCTTCGTGAACCATACGCTATCCTATTTTAATGTCAGCGATTTTCAAGAAGGAACAGCTCCAAATGAAGCTATGGAGCTTGGCTACCCAGTCCAAATATGCAGGTACATAAAGTTATTTATTTATTTATTTATTTATTACATTTTTATACCGCCCAATAGCCAAAGCTCTCTGGGCGGTTCACAAAAATTCTTTGAAATAGTTTTTCCTTAGGAAAACTTAGGTTTTTCCCTGGGATGTTGACACATATATGCATCTCACAAGGTTGCACATGTAAGTTTCCACGTACTGGTCCTAGGCTCTGTATGTATTTGAATATAGCCTTGCTGCTGCCATCTTCCATCTGTAAGTGAATCTTCCTTCTCGTACCTCATCTCCTGTGCACACACTGTCTTGTCTCAACCATCACAGCATGAGTCACACCAAGGGCATAAAACCTCAGCCAGTGGGAACGTCTGTTTTTAGACAGGGCTTTTTTTTTCCTTGACACCTTTCTCAAAAGTTGAAAGTGTTGAGCTTTTAAGTTTCTCTAGCACCCACAAAATATCGTCCCTTGAGGACTCCACCTGAGATGTCCCAAAAGGATCTTAATGCCAATCAAAGTACTCCCATCATACCCCAGAGAGAATAATAAAGAAGCCTTTTCACTTCACCATGAAGTGCAGAGCTTGTAACATCCACGCTAACAAATCCAACATGATAGGGAACAAAAGCCATAAACATTATTACCCACAGGATTCCCCTAGACCATTTGTCTTACACCCACTTAACACAGAGATCTGCAGAAGGATCCACTTACCCAAAGCCACTGCATAGAAAACTGATGCTGCTGCCCTGTGTCCCTTACTGTGATCCCCACCCCACCCCCCGGGAGCCTTTCAAATACTCAATACAATTCTCCATGCTCCATGGCTAAGCCAGCATCAATCCAAGTGATTAAGCGATGTCAGGAAAGGCCTGTTGGTTAGGTGGCCATAGTCACGAATGTAGAGGTCCAGTCAACTTCTACACTCCTGGGCTCCATATGTCTTTAGCTACTACAGTTGGGTCTCTTTTTGCCTCTGGTCCAAAGACTGGACCTGAAAATCTAAACTTTAAACTGAACCTTGCTATCCCATCTGTTACCCCAGGAACATGTCCAGTTGTAAATATAACAGTCAGCTCTACATATGCTAGAACAGATTCATGAACTGATTGCATAACCTTCCTCCATGTCCAGTACCAATCTACACTTGTAAACCACCATGTAAATCTTTGATATTTCCTGGGTTCCAAACCCAAATAAAATCTTCTTCCGTAAGCATTCCTAGTTTTACCTCTTGGATTAAAAGCAAGCCACACAGCCCAAAGCTGACACCCTTCCCTCCTTGCACAAAAGTCCCTCTGCTGCCTCATCCTCACTTCTGTCTCTGGCCTCAACAACCTCGTAAGACAAGCTGCATCAGGATGTCTTCCACTGCACCCCATGGTTCAGTGCATAGGAGGGATGGTAACACTTTCCCAATATATTATACTTACAGCATGTGCCTTTTCAGACTTTCCCTCCCTCCCAGCCAATGTTTTTTTTAAAAATGGCTGCTACACCCCTTTGTCCCAACCACGTCTTTTCCCAGATAAGAATTCCAGTCAGACCCAGCTCTTCCAATTGCAAAATGGGGGAGGGTTTGTTTGTTTTGTTACATATTTATCTTTTAGCCCAACCAAATGGAGCAAGGAAGCGCAACTAGAGTAAGATGACTGCAGCTACTAAAAACCATCTGTAGGGACTTGTTACACCCACACACACACCCCAAAAAATGGTCTATGTTCCCCCCCACCTCTCAGAAAGCAGGGCAGAATCCATGTGTAACCCCGATGTATGCAGCCAGTCACAGCCTTAAGTTCATGAGGTAGCTGTGCTACTGAATAAGAAAAAAAGATTGCCTCAGCAAGACTTCCATGGCAACATTCTCAAAGGACATACTAGTCCTACTCAGGCTGCTTGCATGTTATTGGCCTTTATACACCTGGCCCCCATCTATACGACAACAGGATTGCTCCTCATTAAATTTAAACCCAAATTTTCATTGATTCGAATGTAGGTAAAGAGTGTCACACTGCAGCAGCAACAGCGATTTATCTCCTGAATTTATGTATTTTTATAGTCAGTTATAAATGCGCACATGCGCGTTATCACATATACAAGGCTACGGAGGAGAGAGGAGCGAAGCTATATATTTTATATACGGAGCTCCGCAGATTCAGATAACAGACAAACTGGGAGCGGGGGGGAGGAACGAGGCAACAGAGGGAAAGGAACGAGGCAGCAGAACACACCTCCTTCCTCTGGCTGCCCGTTTCCTCCTGACCTGATTACTGGATTGAGGCTTGCAAGACTCAACAAATCCTCCTCATTTGTTCCCTCTACCATCCCAGCAACTTTTTCTTCTTCTCACACTAAGGTACAATAGATAGGAGGAGATAATTTCCAATTACTGTGCCAACAGGATAACAGTGCATAGGAGGCTTCCAGAGATAATAACTAACAGAATAACAGCGCATAGGAGGCTTCCAGAGATGGATTTTATGGCATTCTCACCCTCCCTCATACATAGAATTTTACCAGGGGTCTGTCTATATGCACTCAAAGCTCTGCAGTGGCTGCAAATCTGTGCTGCGTCAGTTACATGACGCAGCTGCAGATTCGCAGCCCACAAAGCTGTGTTGTGAAAAAGTCGGGGACTTACCACGACTTTTTCAATGGGAGTGAAGTTATCCTGGCTCTTTTGCCGTCTGACCTCGCTCTGTGGCTGATCTGGGGGGGGGGGCAGTCCTGGAGGATAGTGACCAGCAACTGGAAGCCAGAAAGAGGATGGGCAGGTGGCTCCAGTACCCAGATGACTGCTGTAAACCCCACGCTCTTTCCTTGGCGTGGGGATTACCTGATGCCACCCCTGGTAAGCGAAACCCCAGGGTTTGGGGGAACGCGGAGCCAACTCATCACCATGAAGACAGCCCCCAAGTGTCCAGATGAGGTTGTCTTCCACTTGTAACCCAGCCATATTTCCCCACCGCTTCCTCTGTCTTCCCCCCGCCCCCACAAAAGATCCATTCAGGAGGAAAAGATGGAATAGCTTTACCATATCTTCTGATAGGTAGCATTTGGAACTCTCTGTCTGGAAGCAGTCTTAATCTCCAACCTATCGTTATATTTGGAAACAAATCCAAATACTCTTTGAAAGAATCTAACAATAATTCTACTTTTTTCCTATGTAAATAGCCAACATCATTAAATACATACTTGATTTTAAAGACGATATTTTGAGGTTTCAGCCCATCACTAACTCTTCATGGGGTTAGTGTACAAGAAGAGACATATGCACACACAACACATTCTCCCTCTCTCTCTCTCTCTCTCTCTCTCTCTCTCTCTCTCTCACACACACACACACACACACACACACACACACACACACACATGATCTCTAAAACATTTACAACTGAAATAAAAGGAGTCACTAGTAGGTGGATATGGCAAGAGTGCAAGAAAGCAGCAAGATAATACTGTCAGCCAAGTGTCTGGCTGTTGTCCTATTTTTTTATATTCTCCTGGACAGCGTCATTTTAAATTGAATCAAACCCATATAACTTGGCAAACGTTTAAGCTTTCTGCAAGAACCTGCTCTCTCTATAGAATATATCTGATGTTGATATAGCCCAGGCTGCTGAACTACTTTCAACATGAGGGCCAAATTCCATTTTGGAGAAGTTCTTGGGCCGGGGTGGGTGGGTGGGTGTTTGTTCCAGTGGTGGGAGGGGCCAAAGGTAAAAAGGGCTGTGGCCAAAGAGGTGGGCAAAACGCCCAAAATACCAACATATTTGAGCTTCAAGCCCTTCCTGCCAGTAACTATGCCTTAAGGGAGGCATTTCAACCTTTTAGAATAGGAAAAGAAAAACCTACATAAAAGCCTGGAAACCACTGAATGACTGGTAGTTGTGGAAGGAGCGTGGGGCCAGGGAAGGGGTCATGGCCTTCTGTGGAAACCAGAGGGGCCTATTTGGCTCCCAGGCCTGAGGTTCTGCACCCCAATACAGCCTTCAGTGTCTGATATAATCACGACTCCCAGCCGGAAGCTACTGATTCTCAATTATGTCCTGTTTTTCAGGTACAAAGATTACAGAGAGCCCCCATGGTCTGAAGATAAATACGACATTGCCAAGGATTTCTGGGCTGTGCTCGCAGCAAGATTAGCATTTGTAATAGTCTTTCAGGTAAAGTATGACCAAAGCCCATTGGTTTGGCTTTCTATACCAGAAGGTAATTGCAATGAAAATAAACACAAATGGAATGTCATATTTAGCAGTGCATAGTGTCTTAACAGATGAAGCTTTTGAAAAGAGAAGTACCCAGTTCAGATCAAGTCTCTGTGATGCTCATTAGGTGGGCATGGAGCTCCTGTCACTCTGTATTTCTCCCATCTTCCTGGTAGCATCTAATGTAACACAGCGCTGTACATCTCTGTGTTTCCCTTCCAACACCAATAATGTACGGCGGGGGCAAGGATCTGATGACATATATTGCTTTAAATGTTACCAAAGAGAGGCATATAAGAAAAGGCATATATTTCATAACATATGAAGTTAAATGGATCAGCCTCCATCAGCTTCCCACGTCATGAATCCACAGTTGAAAATTGTTTGTGCTCTTAACTTGTTACAAAATACACTTTTTATTTTCATCTTGATTAATCGTCATTTATGAAAAAGTAACATATAGAAAATAGAGTTATCAGGGCATTTAAAATCTGTGTTCATGTACATTATACAGAGAGATGTAAATCACACATTAATTTCACACAACTGTGGTTTCTGAAAATTGTTTCTTATACATTAGTCATAATCTTGGAAGTAATTCTCATTGATTTCAGTGGAGCATTTTTCAAAGCAAGTTTGTTTGGGAATATAAATTTAGGACAAAATGTCCTGGCTTGCGAAATCAAATAATCTATGCTTAACAAACCATATGTTGTTTGCGAGTGCACAACCCAACAAAAAACTCTAAAGAACCTATAGTGCCGAGTTTCCATGTCATGATAACCATCCAGGAAAGGGGTGTTTCTGGATGTGGTTTTTTATTTATTTATGTATTACATTTATATACCGCCCCATAGCCGAAGCTCTCTGGGCAGTTTACAAAAGTTAAAAACAGTAAACATTACAAAAGTATACAAAATTTAAAACCATCAAAAACATAAGAACAACAGTATAAAAACAACATCCATTTAAAAACAACAGTTCTGAGGTCCATTAAAAGACAAACTTAGCGTTGTTAAATGCTGTTAAATGCCTGGGAGAAGAGAAAAGTCTTGACCTGGCGCCTGAAAGGTAACAGTTGTTGATCACAGTAAACTGAAAGCTGAAGCAACAAGTACGCGGGAGGCAGTGCACTCACTTGCACGCTGCTGTGCGGCCCCACCAATTCCTGGGATAAACACACCAGGAACATGTGAACCAGGTCATTCTCTGGGCAAAGTTAAGCACTTTTAAAGGGCCATTGATTTCTGTGGGCCAAATTTGTGACCAAACGTAACTCTCCATCAAAATCAATGGAATTTCGGTGTGCTTAGTTTTGACTGGCTTTAATTTTGACTTTGGTAACATTTTTTCAAACATTCTTATTTTTTCAGAACTTGGTCATGTTTATGAGTGACTTTGTGGACTGGATTATCCCAGACATTCCTAAGGACATTAGTCAGCAAATTCATAAGGAGAAAGTTCTGATGGTGGAAGTCTTCATGAAAGAAGAACAGGGAAAGCTGCAGCTACTAGAAACGTGGAGGGACAAGGATAAAAGGAAAGGTGAAAACTGTAACAACCACAGCCCCAGGTCATCAATGAGCCATAGAGGGAGTGTGTCTTCCTGCCATTCATGCCACATCGACGTGTAGAAAAGGAAGTCGTTTTATGCTTGGGCATTCCATTCATAAACAAGCCATTACTTAACTGATAGAACTTAATTCTTTAATAATCTGGTGCATGTTTAAGCATATGCAACCATTTTGCTTATATATGTAAGAAATAATGTTCTTACAAAAATGAGGACCATATTTTATTTCTGACTAGAGATTATTATTTTTTGCACAAAAAGTAATGCAGGGATTTTTTTACAAACACATATAGATAGCTACCACATTGCTTGCTTATAACTATCACTGTTTTTATTTTAAAAGCAGGTAGGATTCTGTAGGCTGTTATCAGAGAATTTTATTTTAGCTTATTTATTGAAAAAATGACAGAGGTAAGAATCAAATTACAAGTATTGGTATAATTTTGGGCTCCCCATTCCTGATAAGCTATATGGGAGCCTTAAAATATGCAAAACAAACTAAATAGCGTGCTTCCTTGAAAAGCTGTGGCTGAAAAACTCTGGACTTAAATCTAATGGCTTTTTTGAAAGCAGAAATCCTGCTGAATCTCCGTGGCTGTCTGCTGAACACACTATATTTTCTCTCAAGTGAAAGCAGTGGCAAGAACATTTTATTTTTCATTTGGGGCTCTTGCCTTGGTAGAATTCAGTTCATCACTTCGGCTGCACTTTACTCATTCTAATGAACAAAAGAGTCGGGATAGAGTTGCTACCTTCCTCCCAGCGCTACGGAGAGGGGTTGACTTGAATATCTTTAATTTCTTCTCAACACGTAGAGATGGAGGATTTGTGAAAGGCCATTTAGTTTAGTAATCTAGGGTGTGTCTAGTGCACATTCCAGAGGGGGTCAAGAAGACAAGAAGGAATATTAGTAACAGCACAAACTTCCCCAAGCACTGAGGGGCCTTTTTGAAAAGTGCCCTGAATTAAAGAGCACACACAGAGCTACTAGCAAATCACACTGCCTGCCACAAACCTAGAAACCTTAGAATACACTGAATAATCGTATTCTCTAAGCGGCCATGCTCACATGCCATCTCCGCCAATTGTAGCCAGATTTGAGCACATATAGAACACTTTCATTTCACTGATCAGAGCACCAATCATAGCTCACAGCATTGTTCAGTTCAACAGATATGACCCAGCAGCCCAATTTCCCAATAAAACCATCCAGTTGTTGTTCTCTGCCACTTTTACATCCTTTCTATTTTTATTCCTCCCTCACACACTCTCTTTCACAGCAAAAAATGACCAAAGGGCTGGAGCACCTTCCCAGTGAGCATTTGAGGTGTTTTACTTTTTTCTAAAAACAAATTAATAAAGTTCTACAGATTTATACAGTTATGACTGACACGTGAGTACAGAGAGTTTTTTTCTCTCCCTTTCTCATTATACTAGAACTCAAGGTCAGCCTGTGAAATTGATCAGCAGTAAGTTCAGAACAGACAAAAGAAAGTGCTATTTTACACAATAAGTACTGCACTTGGGGTGCAATCCTATGCATGTTTAGGCAGAAGGAAGTCCTTCATTTTTTTTCAGTCTAAACATACATAGGTTTGCGCCCTTATAGAATCTACTGCCACAAGATATGGTCACAACCACTAGTTTAGTGGATTTTTAAAACAGGTTAGACAAATCTTTCAATGGCTGTTAGCTATGATAACTAAATGAAACATCCATGTTCAGAGGTGGTATAGCTCTGAATTCTAGGTGCTTGGGATAGTCAGCAGGGAAGGGCCATTGCTTTTATGTACTGGGTGTAGGCTGGCCACTGTTGGGTTCAGGATGTGAATTCTAGGTCTGATCCAGCAGGGTGATCACTCAGCATTTTAAGGGCACATGCAGAATCTGTGTAAGGGGGAGGCCAGAGTAAGCCCCTGGCTACTCTGGCCATTTCTCCTCTTAAAAAAATAGCAACCTTTATTATCTGTCTTTCTAATTGCATTTATATCAAGTTGCAAATAAGAACTTGAAATGATCCAATAGAATTAAGAACCATTACAGCTGTCTACAGGGTGAAGTTCCTCTGGGCTCATCACCGGCAGCTAGGATTTGTAAACAGGAGCCCCAAAAATGGTAATGAAAAAGGGGAGCTATATCGATTTCTGGTTGATCCTGGTGTCATGTGTATTTTTCCTCTTTGAATAGCTAGAGCTAAAAGCCCTAAATTGGCATTAAGACTGCTTTTCAAGAATAGCTGTGTAAAATATAGTTGCAGTTGGGATGCAGGAGGATAAGGAGAGGGAGTGAGGAAAGAGTGGAAATTAATGGCAGAAAGCCTGGAGAGAATAAGTAAGAAGAGGCAATAGGCTGAGGTTAGCGGGGAGGAGATCACACTGAAAAATGCAGTGGGCAGCTGCCCCCCCCCCTGCCCCCGGTAAGTATATTATAGATTCTGGGATGGAGTTATTCCTGAAGATTTGGGAATCCTTGAGGGTGGGTGGGTTCTTCTTTTATCAGAAAAAAAAATAACGATAACCTTCAAAGTTTTGGTAAATGAGGGATGTTCCCTGTATTAAATTACAGAATTACAGTTTGGATCAGGTTATTCTGTGGAGTATTTCTCTTAATTTTTCTAGTTCATTGGATTATATGCCCTCTTCGACATATAAAACAACACTACCCCAATCTACCCTTCCCTGGCTTTTCTATATAGTATATATTCAGGAATACTGGTATCCCACCAGTTCTATCCATTCCAGTGGTTTCAGATATATATTGGACATGTCTACACCAGTCATTTATCCCAGGATCATCCCGGGATCATCCCTGTGCATCCAAATGACACACAGGGAATCCTGGGAGCAGGCAGGGACGATTCCTCCATTTTCCTGGGATAATCCTTAGGTGTAGAAAGGGCCATTGTTTTTTAGCACCAGGTGTTCCAGTTCCCTTGCCTTGGCCTGGAGGCTTCTAACTTTAGCATATAAATACTTCATATTGCGTCCCTTGTTCTTTTTTTTTAAAAAAAAAAAGTGGGCGCAATTTCTCTTATGACCAAACGGAGTGCCATGAAGAAAGATCCAGTTTCCATATGCAGATCTCAGACTTATTACAACAGCACCTAGTAGTTTCACTCTGGTAGCATCCATGTCCGGCAAACCAGGAACAAAAGCCTGGCTAGGAACACCTACATAGCTCTCAAAGTTGATTTTCACTTTACATTTTGTCCTGGGATATGGATAGCCATCACATCTGAAGGGCACGTATGTGTAAAATTTAATTCATGCCTCCTTAAAATATTTGGAAACTGCATCTGAGATCAGATCAGGTCAGGATTTATACAAATCATTCCCACCACCATTTTCATAGCACTTTTGAGTGTTCAGAGTTCAGATATATTACCTTGTTGAAAGCCATGATGAGAAGCAAGTGTATTTTGTCCACAGGTATCTGTGCAAAATGTAAATGATGGCACTAGCCAGCACGTAACACTTGCTGCTTCGTACAGGCCAAGGGACTAAGAACTTTCTTTGGTGTTTTTAGGCATCCAACAATTCCCTCCCCCATCTAGTTCCTGAGATGGGGGAGGAAAGAGCAGGAAAAATCAGTTTAGGATTTGCTAGGCAACCATCCCTGTACACTCCCTGCTATTGCAAAACATTTGGCAGCAGCTGGCACTGGTGACAGGTTCTGGGCAGGCAAGGCACATGACAACATTCCTTCCAGTGTCCGTATCCAGGAAATGGAACCCAGGAAATGTAACCCAAGAAGAAGGATCTGGATTACAAGTTCTAGACCTAGAACATCCCTGCCAGAACCCCAGGTACCTCTAATGTCAGGCCTGCTGCTTAGGATAGGAGTTACTAGTTGCTGAAGCAACATGGCATTACAGAGAATTAAGGCCAGTGATGTAGATGGACACACGTGAAAATAAAATCAAAATGCCAAGGATCCTGTGGGGGGAGATCCAGTTAAAAATCTTTGTTAAAACCAATTTTGCTTATATGTATGTTCCTATCAATGCATCAATTCCAACTTACCTACAAATTCTATGCAGCTGTAACAAGGGAAAAGCCTGTGACTTCATTCAATGCAAATGTAATGTATAGTATGGTTTAGTTAACTGCCTAGTTATGAAGTGCAGCACATAATATCATATACCAAATTATTCATACCTTGTATAAGTTGAAGATGAAATTTAATTTTAAAAGGGAGTGAAATTAAATTTAATTTCATTCACAACTGCCACTCTCTGGCAATATATTGCAAGTTAACCTACTGTATGGTTTGATACAAAACCAAATGTCCAATACTGTTATATATCAATAAAGATATAAAATAATTTAAAATAAAAGCAAAATCACCATGTAGTTCTTTTAAATATTTATTAGCGTTAATATAAAGTATGTAATGAATTCAATATTTTTAATATAATTTGTCCAAAAACACTTTATGTGGAAGTGAATTACATTAACAAAATATTGTCCAAACAAGTTTAAAATATCAATCTAACCAAAGATTGTTCTTAATAAAGGGCTTATTTTGTTTATAACTGCATATTGAATTATATATTGAATTGCAGGAATGTCACTTTTAACAACAACAACACAATACTTAGAGGTCTTTTATTATCATTGTAGTAAGCCTTGTCTGTCATTTCTGACATCAGAATTAACATAAGACAATAAAATGTATTTTTACTTGATCTGATCCAACAATTCCCATTGGCAGTTGTAGGAGCTTTTTACAATATGGAACAGCTTCTGGACATGTAGGTTGGACCTTCTACCAACCTGTATGCATGGATTTGGATGTAAATATGCAGATCAGATGTAGATGTGGCCCATTCAAAGACATTGTATAATGTTGGTGATAGTCTACATTCCCACCTGTCACTTGAAATGCATCTCCATATGCCATTTGTGACATTACATGCAGTTTTTCATTGCATATTATTAGCAATGAGTTTGTTTGATGTAAATAAAGATGCCTCTTAAACTCTAACGTAGACTACACAGTCCAAATTATGCCAGGACTGACCTTTCAAAATCCCTAGACCATAGATCCTTACAGGTAGCAACATGTGCAGAACTTCCCACCAAACTGATGATTAGCAGTGTCACCTTTGACAGTGTTCATCATCTGTTAGATTGAGAGGGAATGCCAGAGAATCCATTCCATCAGCCCCCAGCAAATGGTCAGTATTTTTAGGATGCATACAGATGCAAATTTTAGCCGTGTGCCTGCTATGTCCACTCCTTGCATTTTGGGCACATGTACAACCTTTTCCCATGGAAAAAAAAAAACTTAGGGGAAACCTGATCTTCTGTATTTCAGTGGAAGCCAGTTTTGCACAGAGCGGATTGAATGACCCTTGTGTCAATCACAAAGCCAACTCCCTGAAAGTGTAAAAAGAAAAAAAAGAATATAATAATAATATAATAATAATAATAATAATGCACCAAACAAATAAACATGCTGCAAAGTGCTTGAAAAACAAAAATAGCATTCTTGAAACATGAAGCTGGGCCAATAGGATGACAGTAGATCTAGAGGCTGTACGTGTTCTTTGAGGAGCAAAGACAGGAGAAGCAGGATTCACCCTGCAGCAGAGCAACCTGTACTAATCCTGTTTTCATTTACATCTGAGTGGTTGATATCATCTGTTCAGTGGTACATGTACAGCAGGAGTAGGCAGATGGTAAATCTCCAGATTTTAGGACTTCAACTTCCAGAAGCCCCTGCCAGCATAGTTTATGGTCAGGAATGGTGGGAATTGAAGTCTAGAACATCTGGAGGTCTAGTTTCTGTCCACCCCTGATGTACAGAGCAAGACCTGGATGCATTTCTCCACCTACATAGGTAAGGCAGTATTCAGAAGTGTAATCAACATAAGGAAACTTGTTTCTATGTACAGATGATGCTTGTTGGATTTGGATGAATATGAGGGAAAAGAAGATAGGAGACAATCACCTCTTGTTTTCACAAAGTTAATCCCATTGTAATTTTCATCTTATTGTTGATCTCCCTAGCTAGTTTACATTCATGTAAAATGTATACTTAGCTATTACACCCGTTATTTTTACCAGATTAATGTACTACACAACAATAAAAATTGTATAGTCCATTTCATGCTTATCAACTTGCAATTTTAAAAGTGGATGGATGGCCCAATGTGGTCACATACTCTGAAAAAATAAATAATGGGAAATAAAGAAATTGTAAAGAATTATCTTGAAATGTTGGCCTAATACTGACATTCCTGTAAATATTAAGACTATATACTTAGAAATGTTCATTATTTTCTGAGATCATTAAATAATAACAAATGCTTATGCTTGTTTTATAGTTTCTTTTGTACTGCATTTTTTTTTAAAAGGGGATTTGTATATGATGCTGTATTGCTATCTAGAAAATTATATAATGCTCCTTTTTATGGAATCTTTTTAAAGAAAAGTAAATGCATATAAAGCTGCTTTAATTTTTTGTTGAATACTTATTTGTATAACTAATGTCCATTGATTTTCCCTTCCAGACAAATGTCATTCACAGCACTCTATAGGTATCTAAAGAAAAAAGTCAGTGTTGTTGAACTTGGGATATCTAATAAGTCAGTTGAAACTGACTGTATGTTTTAAAATTGAGTAAGCTTCAAGAAGAATGCTACACCCCACTCTGTTTTGGGATTATGGAAATCCCAGTACTTCATTTGAGTTTCCTATTGCTACCCGGGGTATTTCCACTCAAGGCTGTTATTGTGCAATCACCCTGCCTCCATCACTGAATTTTACAGTGGAAACAAGTAATGACATAGTCCATTTATAACACTCCCATGTTGTCCTGCGACTTCTGCCATCATTTTTCTTTCCACACTCACAAAATTGTTAAGGAGAAAAAGACAGAATGCCTTTTGATTGATAGCTTTAGGACCCATCAGTCTGGAAGCACCCCGGGGAAAATAATTTGAAAGTGTTATGACACCTTAAGGTTAAACAAATTTATTCTGGCATAAGTGTTCATAGTTAATAAAAGTGTACACTAGAATAAATTTGTTATTTTTGCTGCAACAGCATGCTTACCCTCTGGAAATTGTGGAGAGGATGTTTCTGAGTAGAAAGGAACTGGAGAATTTGTCGCTGATCAAAGATCTGAACAAAGTGAGGATACATACCAATACATCATATTTCATTTCTTGGTTTTGTCCCATGCTGTTCAGCTGCTAATTTTTGTGCCGGGGGGGGGGGTCCACTTCCCAGATTGAGAGGCATAGATCCTGCTGCATGCCCCCCACCCTCGCATCCTAACCCTGAATCTATCACTCACGAATGCAAACATTTGTAGCAAGTGACAACCTTCCTCAAATGCTGCTGCTCCTATCATGAGGATATGGTACTCATACATAAGGGAATTCCGCCTTTTCTCCTCAGTAGTGTTACACAGTTTTGACTCTGCTCCAGCAATATTACAGATCTGGACCACTAATTTGTAGAGTAAAAAAGCAGCACAAAAAAACCAACAACAAGGAATAGTTCACTTCTGGAAAGCAATGTGCCTTTTGTTTTCCAGTATGATAATCATAGACAATTTTAAAAAGATTTTTTCTCCCCCACCTGCTATTGCCATTAAAGATCATGTCAAATCTATAGTAAAAAGGTGTGTTTGGACGCTTATAAACCAAGTTCTGTTAATCCAGTCTTAACCTCACTTTCAGGGACATTCATCTTAACCATGGAAGGTTTCTGTTTAAAAATTCTATGCCAGGAGGGGACATTTTGAACTTGGGGCATGGCCTTTTGCAGTCACAAGTAAACCAGCTAGTAAGTCATAAATCAATCCTGTCAAGTGAAATATACAAATGTTGTCATGCTCTTCATCTAGTGGTATAATTTAGCCATTTTAGATTTGTTTATTAATGAAAGTGTAATTCAGGGTGCAAATTTTATATAAATATCTTGCACTTGCCAAGATTGTTTCATGTCGTAAAGGAAGGCCAGGGGCAACATGATTCCCTGAACCTTGGTCCACTGCCACCACCCTCCACCAGCATAACCTGGAAATGGAGGGAAGGTGAACACAAGGAAGAGAGACCAAAACCAGTTCTCCCAGTTCCTTGAGTCTATACAGAAAGCTTAGTAGCACCAACCACAAACTACAATGGATTCAGTACTGATGGAGATAGCACAATTCTTGGAGGCTAAGTAGTTTATTACAAGTGAGGGAAAGGGGTTATGAGAAATATACAGTAACAAGTTAATTAGAAAAAGATCTACACTACATCAAATAGTTTGAAACCCATGTACAGACAAAATTAAAAAACACTAACTGGCCTATGCTACTTAAGGGTCATAAGCTGCACCAAACTTGAAACTTCCTCCTTGACACAGGATGAGAACAAAAGACAGTAGCAAAAAGCCCTCCCCAGATTTATATTATATCCAGACCCAACTCTGGTGCTCTCCACCAGGCCTTCAGGAAAGAAGGGTCGAAGGGAGTTGTGGCGTGATTCACACCAACCCAACTATAAGCATTCTCCCCTCCCTTCAGCCCCAAGTATTTTATGACCTTGAGGCTGGAGATCGCAGAGCCATATACTTTGAGATAGTGCAGACTCATCCTCCCCTCAGGTGTCACAAAGTCTTCATGCCAGCATGCTCTCTTGTTGGGCCCCTCACAGACCAGCACCCACTAAGTCACACAATATGAAATATCACAAGCAAAACGGAACACGGAGTTCTTTACAATGGCTTCCTGACCTCCGTTTGCAAGTAACGGTAGCAAACTGGGGGTTAATTAACCTATGATTTGCTGTAGAACATGCTGCATGTACCACCACCATTTTGAATAGGCGACCTCCAATCAGCTGGATTGGAGGTTGCTTGTGACATCTGAGCCCAGACACTGGATAAATCATGGAGTATACAACCAAAATTTAAGCTATTATTAGGTGGCTACAATTGCCTACAATTACCAAACTATGTTTAGATAAAACTAAGCCTTCAAAGCTTCTTTATACAAAGTATGCATTGCTAAGAACAAAAAAAAACACCTGTGCTAATACCTTTGTTCCATTTTCATGCCAAAGCCAAGAGGAATGAGTTTTTAAAGAATCAAATAAAGCTGGTAGTTAAGGTGCTGGCACTGTTGCTATTAGAAGACTGAGGATAAAGGGATAGAAAATGTTCTTCAGATAGGCTTCAGTTAATATTCCCCTTGCAAGTGGAAACATGTTTTGTTGTTGCGCCTTCCAACTGATAGTCTGAAGACTGGTTTGTTTTAGAAACAATTACTCAGCAAAATCAATTGAAACAATTCAGCTTTTAAAAAACTGCTAAAAGAGAAACACATCTTTAAGCTCTGATAGAGGAAGAACTTAATATCCTCTTCACAGTGTCCCGTACAGTGGAACCTCTCTTCCAAAGGGTGCTGTCTGCAGGGCTACCGAAGTCCATGCAACAACTATAATATAAAAACCAGACAATCTGAGAACAAACTACAAAGTGAATTTGTCGAATGGAAAGGATGAGGTATACTGGTTTCTTTGGTAAAACAGTCGTGCCAAGCAGAACTTAAAAATGTGGGAGGTTATGATTGGAAATGTCTAGCTGGAACATTTGACTGAACAAACAATACCAAATATATGTTAACTAACGCCAGGATTGTGGGAAAGGCATTGCCTTCTGTTTGGATGGTTGACACGAAAAGCACTCACACACCCTATTCTGTTGGCGCTGCTCGGCTAACCCTATTTGATTTCCATAGCACTGTGTTTCTAAGATACTGCTCTACAAATAATTGGCAGCCTTAAATTGGTTGAGAGTAAATAGACTCAATTCAACACAAATATGCCAACATGTTTAACCCTTCTCTGAAGCATGGTATGTTATTTATATATTTATTTATTTATTTGCTGTACTTTTAAACCGTCAAATAACTGAAATGTCTGGGCAGTATACAACACATTGAAAACATGCAGTAGAAACTTTAAAACAAAACTAAATAAAAAAAATTAAACAGCACAGAACCAAGATAAAACCAGCAGCAACAAATAACACCATTACAACATCATAAAACCAAATTAAAACCAGCAGCAGAACAGAGTATTAAAATAGGGTGAACATATTTGTGTCCAGGTTACCTACGGGATCCGCCTTCTCCTGTACAATCAGCCCCGCACACTCAGATCCTCTGGGGAGAACTTACTCCAGTCAGCCAAAACTAGGCTGACAACTGTTACCCAGAAGACCTTTTCTTTTGTCGCCCCCAGACTGTGAAATGGCCTGCCGGAGGAGATTCGTCAACTTAACACTCTCTCCGAGTTTAAGACAGCTATAAAGACTATTCTCTTCTGGCAGGCCTACCCAGATACATTTTAAACCTAAGAATTTTAGGATGTCCTGATGGTTATTTTAATATTGTATCAGTTTTATAATGCTCTTTTAATCAGTTGTATGCATTTGATTTATATTATATTGTTGTACTTAATGTTGTTCCCTGCCTTGATCCTAAGGGAGAGCTGGGTTAGAAATTATTATTATTATTATTATTATTATTATTATTATTATTATTATTATTATTATTATTATTATTGGAGGACAGGGCTCCTGTGTCTTTAACAGCTGAATAGAAAAGGGAATTTCAGCAGGTGTCATTTGTATGCATGCAGCACCTGGTGAAATTCCCTTTTCATCACAACAGCGAAAGCTGCAGGAGCTATACCAGAGTGACCAGATACAAAAGAGGGCAAGGCTCCTTCAGCTTTAACTGTTGTGATGAAGAGGGAATTTCACCAGGTGCTGCATGTGTACAAATGACACCTGCTGAAATTCCCTTTTCTATGCAACTGTTACAGAAACAGGAGCCACGTCCTCCTTTTCATATGGTTACCCTAACTAAAAGCACTAAAACAGTTCTTTAAATGCACAGGATATTAAATTTTCTTGCATTCCCGGCATATGGTAAACTGTATGAGCATAAGAAAATTAATATTCTCAGTGAAATAAATACTGGGAAAGAAACGTATGGAAAGTTTTAAATCCTACTATAAATCAAGACTGCAAGCACCTCAGTGGGATCATAGGTCTAGGACCAGATTCAATAAACTACACGCCTTTCAGTTTAACATGTCATGTTAAGGGCTTTCCATGTTCACTCAAGCTCCAAAATGCCAGAAAATTACGGCTGTTAAGACCCACACACCCCTAACAAACACATTATTTAGGCAATCTGCATATGCCACAGTATCCTATCCTGCAGTTAGCTCTTGCTTCACCCACTACCATGGAACCGGTTGGCTGTCAGTGGCAGAGCGGTAGACCCAAGTCCCAGATTTATCCGTTCACCAGAATTCATAGCACAATGCCAGCTTTACACACTGCTGAGTTCGTGCCATTACGGTTTATTCCAATTTTTCTCTGATTTATTTTAAAACAAAACAAGGTGGGGAATGGCAGGAGACGTCCTGGCTGTTGCCACACTGTCAAAAGGACCCGCAAACTTCCGTGAGTGGCCAGTCACAAGCGTGCTTTATTTTGCTCGTATGAAGAAACCCTGAAGCCATCACACACCTGAAGCTAACATTTCACATTTCAAGTACCCAACTGGCAACCAATACCATCCACATAGAATGATAGAATTCGCCATGCTGGCTGGGAATGATGGGAGTTGCACTCCAATGCATTTGGAGGACACAGGTGGGGGAAGTTTGCCCTAGAAGCCATGCACATCTTTCAAATTCTAACTATGAGCTCCATCACACCGGGGGCTAACACGCTCCCTACCGTTGCTTCTCCACCCGTGTTTTCATTCCTCATTTACTTCCTCTTTCAAAAGAGGAAGTACACAACGAGCACAAGGCCCATTGAGTCCACTGTTCTAATGGCGCTGCTTCTCCTGCACACAGCAGGAGAGAGCAGCAATTCCGAGTTTAAAAAAACATCGGACTTAATGAGGGGTTTTTTTTTGTCAAGCAAGGAAGGCCAGAAGGGGCGGAAGATGCGAGGGAGGCAGACAACATGAGAGACCTGAGCAAACTCTGTGAGTGCCCAGTAACGAGCGTGCAATAAAACGCTTGTTGGATAGAGCTTCCAGATTAGTTGTACCGAAACTGGTAGCAAGAGTAGGTGAGCACATACATTTTTTGGCTATTTTCAACATAAGCTTGGAATGCAAGTATGGAACACAGACTAGGTTTCAATATGAAGTTCGGGATTGTTGGCTAAACAGACAAATCATTTCCACTTTTAAAAAAAGAGAGAGAGAATGTCAAATAGAAAATTTGTTATGAAAGAAGAATTGTTTTCTTATTCATTACTTCTGATTTTGCTTGAGTAATCAGCCTAGTCATATCCTGTTCTGTTGTCAAGACTGACGATCACACACAGCTTATGAAAAGGTTGGGCAACTCCCTTTCTTGCAGAATTTTTAACAAAGCACAAATCTTCCAATTTGCTGAAAGGGAGAGATGATGAATCATGACAAAGGGGAGAAAGGCTTTTCTGGTATTTATTTGTATCATGATTCTGTCCATACACTGTAGAATGCATATCCTAACACACATTAAAACTAGAATTAGATGACTTCCATTCCCTGGTTCAATGATACTTCCTTCTCAACAGGTAAACTGCTTCTGCCACTAAGGGAGGTGGAGAAAGACCACTACCAAGGCTTCAACAATTAAAATATGTATATCAATGTTGTAATATGCAGTACTAGTGAAAGATCCCAGCTTCGCACAGGTTGGAATAACCCTTCTCAGCGAAGCCTTTAAGCAAACGTACACAGCGGTCAGAGCTGGATGTATTGCACCTGGCCTGTCTGAGTGAAGCCATGCCTGCTAGCACCCCTAGGCACGGCCCCTGCCTTGGTGTACCCCTATAGCCCCCTAAAGGAGGGGTGTCTGTCCAGTCCCTCTGAGGGGGTAGCTGTCACAGCACAGGGCAGGTGTACAGCCGTGTCCCTTGTTCTACTAATCTCCCATGGGTTCACATTGTATGGCAGGGTGGGGAACCTCAGGCCCATGGGCCAAATTCAGCCCTCCACGGTTCCTCAGATGGCCATGCCCCCTTCCCCAGGTCCTACCCACCTAACATTTTGTGGTTTCTCAGCTTTTGTAAAGTTGTGTTTTCCCCATTCTAAAAAGTTGAAATGCCTCTCCTAAGGCTTACCTAAGCCTTAGGAACTTTGAGCTACAATAAGGTGGTATGTTTTGTATTTTTGGCTCCATCCCATTTTCCTTAGATCCTGCTGACCACTGGAATGCTGCTCCTGAGAGCTTTTCCAAAATTGAATTCAGCCCTCGAGCTGAAAGAGATTCCCTGCTTCTATTGTATGGGCTGCAAAGCTATATTTAAATTAATTAAAATTAACCAATGTGTTTTCAAAACAAAATCGCCCTCAGGTGCACAGCTCTAGGGACCCATTAGTATGTATGCCATGTTTCAGATGTTTAGGATCTGGTCTACATGTCAATAAACTATGAATGCCCCATTCACAGGTTATTAGCATGATGCCTAAGCCTGTACACTCTGGGTTGTTCATGGGTTAAACAACCCAGAGTTAATGTACAATAGGTTAGCTATGGATTGTTTAACCTCAGAGGGAACAATCCTAAGCCACCCTAGACAGCATCTGAGGGCCCATAGGATTGTTCAGAGTCTCTCCTCCAAGGTCAGAGACAGTTCTCCACCTCAGAAAGAGGAGTTGAGGATCCATACTCCCCCTGCCCTGCCCCATCACACCCAGCTCAGAAAGAACCATGCTGGCTGCCCTCCGAGGTTGGAACAGCAACCTTGGAGAGAAGAAAAAGGGGATATTTCTGTGGGCAGGGAGGGGAGGAGACTGGAGAAGCCAGTCCAAGCACCTTGGATAACTCCTTTAGAGTTCTGATCGAAACCCTGAGCAGATTCATTGGCCCACTGACTGCAGAGCCACCAGCCTCCACTGAGCGTAACCCTGTTAATTGTACTAGAAATGCTGGGGCACAATGTTTCAGTGGCTCCACTCCTACCTAGAGGGTCAATACAAAACGGTAGTGCTGGGGGACTCCTGCTTGACTTCTGCATGGCACTTAATGCTTCACACAATGGGATTCAGCACAGTTTCGTCTTGTCTCCTATGTATTTATTTATCGTATTTTTATGCTGCTCCTCAGCCAAAAAAGACTGTGGGAGCGGCATATAATCAATTAGCCAAGAAGACGGTCCCTGCCCTCAGGCTTACAATCTAAAAAAAAAAGACATGACACACAAGGAAAAGGAGTTCAGGAGGGAAGAGGAAAGAGAGAGAGAGAGGGAGGGAGGGAGGGAGGGAGAGAGAGAGAGACACAGAGAGAGAGAGAGAGAGAGAGAGAGAGAGAGAGAGAGAGAGAGAGAGAGAGAGAGAGAGAGAGAGATTAAGTAGAATGGCAAGAGAGCTGATGGGATTGTCCTGCTCCTGAAAGAGGGAGTCAAACTGGAGCAAGCTCTGGTGTTTCCTCTGCCTGCTCCTGACCCCTTGCTCTTCCTTCTTCCCCACAGGGTCAAGATGTCAGCCCTGGGGGAGGGGGAGAGTCCAGTTGGAGCAAGCCCTGACGTTTCCTCTATTGCTCGTCTCCCCTTCAACATCTGCTTGAAACCACTGAGTAAAGTCATCTGAGTTTGTGGGGTCACCAATATGCAGATGACACTCTGCTTGGTCTCTCCTTCTCCCCTTCTTAGGATTATCCCTAAACTGGACTTCGATCGTACAGCCCTTGAAACAGAGGACCCCCTTCTGAGAGCCCTTGGAATAGAGGACATTCCTCTGTAACTTAAGACAAACGACTACTAGTTCTCATGCTGTGTTTTTGTTTGTTTGTTTGTTTTGTTTTTGCCCCCCTGCACAAAAGTTTTTCCCACATAAGAAAAAACAAAAACAAAACTTACTGTAGAAAGTATAAGGAGCTCAGTTGTACTACAGGTATTCTGAGGATGGAACAGAACGGAATAACGTTCCTGTCATCTCTAATTCTTTGAGCTCCCTCTATTGGATTTCAACTGATATTGCTAATTAAAAACTAGACTTTATTTTCTTATGAAACAGGATCACACTCTGGCTCTAAGTTTCCCTCCATTAAGTCCTGTATGCTTTCTTGATTAATGCAAAGAAGTCTTTGAAAAGTACACATTCTCATCCAACAAGTGTAGAAAATAGGAGAGGGACCTACACTACAAATGCAGAAAGAGAGACAAGCTCTGGTGCTAGTACAAACAACCTTTTCTTTAATAAATTCTTCTTTAATCAGCTCAACACGTTTTGGATAAAATCCTTCAGAAGCTGAAGGAAAACACGGGTCATTAAAATATGTAACGACAGCTAAAAAAGTCCGCAGCTTTTTCTTTCAGGCATCCCTGCTGAGAACTGCACCCACAAAATCACTCCTCCTCATGCTGAAGGTCAAGGACCAAAAATTTCAAGATATGCAGTTCCCAGCACTGAATTACCACAACCGTTTTGTTTTTAACTGTTTGAACATTATTAATGCAGTCCTTCCTGGACAGTGATCTCAGGGCCAAACTACACGTTCTACATTGGTATAGTCCAGACTATTTTTCTTTACTTTTGTGTAAGCACATGTGGCCCCAATCTCAACTGAGACTATGATGCTTCAGAGAAGGAAGATTTAAGCTCCCCCCATCCCCCCCCCAATTCTACACAATTGAGTGGGGGGAAGTCTCCATTGTAATCAATGGAGAGTTTGTTTCTTGTTCTGGGGGGGGGCGATTTTGTGAGGAAAAAAGGTGGAGGAGAAGGTTTATCCCTCCTCTCCTGAAGTGCCATGTTCTCAATCCAGACTGGGACATCAGGATGTTACACAAAAGTAAAGAAAGGTTTAGACAGAACTGTCATCAGTATGCAGATGGTACTCAGCTTTTTCTCTCCTTTTCATTTACAAATCCAGGAAGGCTATGGAACTCTTGAACCAGTTTTCAAGGTGGATAAGGTGAACAAGCTGAGATTTAATCCAGGTACTGTAAATTAGGATTCCAGCTACTACAGATGAGGGTTTATAACTGGTCTTAGATGCGGCTGTACTTTCCCTGAAAGTGTAAGTACATAGTTTGGAATCCTCCTGGATTCTGCACTAATTGGGGAAGCTGAAGCAGCTGCAGTATCTTGGAGAATGTTTTACCAGTTTAAGCAGGTATGCTAGTTGCAGCCCTATCTGGAGAGCCCAGATTGTGCATTGGTCATCTATGCACTACTGATGTCCAGGCTGGACGACTGTAATGTGTTATACCAGGGGCGAAATATGGCCACCCAAGTGCTGATGGGGGTGAGGTGGTGACGACATGACCTAACAAACATTACCAGCTGCACTGCTTACCAGTGTGTTTCCATGCCCAGTTTAAAGTGCTGTTTTTGACCTTTAAAGATTTAAACAGTTTGAGACTATGGCTGAGTTCAGATGACCCTTTAGGCAATGGGGTGGGGAATAAGCAAATCACTATGTGTTATGTTGCCAGTACTCCCTACACGACATGTTGTCTCACCCCTGTTGCACGACTGAAAGTCCCATTGTCCTTCCAGGCAGCTGGTGCTCCTCCCAGCCCTATCCCACCATGCATTGCAAGTTCTGCTGGTTGTACAGAAGCAGCCAGGGCGCTTTCGGCTACTCCTGCCAGAGAACTCTATGGCCAATGGAAATAACACACGGTTCACCCAAGAGAGCCTGCCACACAATATTTTAATTAACGGGTCTCCGGATAAGCAATGGAGAAGCCCATTGTTTTTCTCCATGGGTTAAATGGAAAAAATAGCATACCGTGAGTTGTATGACTGTTGTGTCGTCAACAGACAATTGACTCTTTATCTCCCCACCCCCTTGCTTATCCTGTTGTCGGAATTCAGCCCGTGTTACTTGAAGGACTGCTTCCACATGTGCACTTAAAGGCCAGCAACAGAGGCTTTTCTCACTTGTCAACCTTTGAGGGTAGATAAGTGGGCAAGTACACAGGAGAAGGGTTTTTTTTTTCCTATAGTGGCCTTACACCTCTGGAATGGGTTGTCAGTGGGGGCCCCATCATTGAAAACATTTAGGAAGGCCCTGAAGATGAAAAGTTTTAGGAAGACTTTTTCTGAGTATGTTCCAGTGGACCGTCCTGGATTTTTTTTGCTGCAATTGCATTTTAGATTTTAGTACCATCTGGACTAGATGCTTTCCTGCTGGTGTTTGATTTTATTATCTTTTGCTGTTTTATTGTGTAAGCCACCTTGGGAGAGCTTTTGTCCTGAAAGGCAGCCTAGAAATATTTCACATAATAAACAGGAGGAACTGACCTTCCTCCTGGCTCCCCCTAATTCCCACTGATGTGATAAACCAAGCAAGGGAAGAATAAAAGAAGAAAGGCCTGCTGGGACCATAACGATCAAACATCAGTCTGTGGCTGGATCAGATGATGAAGTCAGGCAAAGTGACAGGCATTCTGGGGCACAAATTAGTATTTAACTAGGTCTGTTGATCCATGGCCCCCTCGTTTGAATTGTATTACACTGCCCTGCTGCCTCAGGTATGGTTTAAAATTTCCCAGCCTTGTCTGGTGGGAATCTACACTTATGTAATACAACGTAAAGCAAGGGTTATAGTAACTCTATGGGCCACACTTCATTTCAGTTTTTCATCGTTATTTTTTTTCCTACTTTTTCTCGAAATATATCTCAGTTGTTACTGCTGAGAAATCATAGCGTCATGTAACATGTGTCCTGTCTCAGCATTAGCACTACGTCTGCTTCTATTTTCAAACTTTCCCATTTAGCCAATACCTGCCCTGGGGGCGTGAACATCTGGTTTTGGCACCTAAGTCAGCCATTATGCTTGTGGTTCTCCTGTGGTAACACTTACAGAGGAAGAGGCGTGACCTCCTCCGGATCCTTAACTGCTCATTATTAAGATGCTGCAAGGCATGGATTGCAGTGCTGAAAGCTTGCTTCGTAACCGTGAGGACTTCCACGATGAACGATGAATGCACGTGCGCAAGATCACCGGCCATCACTGCAGTGGAGCATAGAGAAGCTACTGCAAGCTGGACAAGGAACTGAAATAAAGCAACCCGCCATCAAAATTCGAATTTATGCTCACAGAAAAGAGAATATGAATAAAAAGGAGGGAGAGGGGCGGTTAAGAGGAAGTGGGTGTAGCACTGTAACAAGTGGGGTGCAGCATGTAATATTTAAAGAAAACCCACGCTACTGCGATACAAGGAAGAGAGTGTGTCCTGATTTAATGGAGTATTAACAGGTAACAGGAAGGAAAACTAACGCTATAATCTATGAGTGTGCCCCAAGACTTCTAAGAATATGATTAGTTATAACGTTAAAAGGAGTCATGTACAACATTAGAACCACATGTGTAGATTCACCCCTGGTGAACACTGGGATCTCCTGTGCTCTGTGTTGTTCCAAGGAGTTGCAGGTTCATATAGAACAGACACACTGCAGCCTATCATACTTCTAACATTTCTTAAGCATAATTAGTGGTTCTCTGAGGAAAGTCCCATGGCATGGCCTGCTGAACAGTGATGGATCCAGACTCCAGCTGTCAAATCTACATAGAGAGGCAAGTTACACATTACATGGCAAGAAAAACACACCCAAAAGATACACATATGAGCGCTACATAGTATTTATCCAGGACACTGTCCCATTCCTTTCCCTTCCTCATGGAAATTTTATTTTGAAATAGGGCAACAAAGAACACACATAACAATTCAGCAAGATCAATAAAGAAACACACTGATTATAATACTTATAATGTTCACGTGGTGATCAAACAGGCAGGTTATGTATTTTTTGTGAACCGCCCAGAGAGCTTCGGCTATTGGGAAGTATAAAAATGCAATAAATAAATAAATGTTACGAATACCCATTTTATTACTTTTACTTGAAAATATATATTCTCTTTTTCTATATAAAAAAAATGGTGCTTATTCCCAAGTAAATGAGTTTAGTATCAGGGCAGCAGAAGCAAGCTCCGTCTTATTCCTGTAGACATTATGGTGTCATGATGCGAGTTTAAAATGCAAAATTGTACATGCTCAGAGTATTTGTTTTTTAAAAAAGCAGGATTGGCAAACAGGATTCATTTTGTTCTAAGATATCAGGAATGTAAAAGCATTTGTAAAGTAGGATATGGTGGGGGACGGGAGATGAGAAACTTTAGTTGCCTTCTTTACAACTGAAGTAATAGAGATGACCCCGTAAAACGCCCCACCACCACCACCATCAAGTGAAGAGTCTAAAGTTACCTAGCTGCATCGCTGTTTGCATCATTTATTTATTTATTGCATTTCTACACCGCCCAATAGCCGAAGCTCTCCGGGCAGTTCACAAAAATTAAAGCCATTCAAAGTATAAAACAACAGTATAAAAACATGATATAAAATACAATATAAAAGCACAACTAGGATATCCACTATTTTTTCCCACGGCGGCCGATGGATGCAATTAGGAGGTCCAATAAAAACAAGAGTTTAATGTAGCATGTTTAGCATATTTGTTTTGAATATCTTTTCATCTGAGTTGCGTTTAGCTAGAAAAGCAACACACTTCTCCTCTTTGTGGTTTCTATATACAGTTTGTTAAGTGTCGTCTAGCTTGGCTCGGCTCGACTAGCTTTGGCGATTGCCGCGAACGCTGTCCCAACACTGCCGCCTGGCGTCGAGGGAGCATTCTGGAGTCGCCCCGTTACAGACGATTTCCGGAGAGAGGCTGATCCTGCTACCCCCTGGAAATAGTCAAAACTAGTGGGCGGAGTGTCCCAAAGGCAGCAGAGAGACCTCCCTGTTCCTCGCGGTACGGCCTCCTGAGACGGCAAGTTTAAACCAGGAAGTAGGTAGAGTTTTCTAAAGTTTTTCTTTCCTTCGGTTTCCTAACAATCATTCAGATCAATTGCGCAGAACTTTACTTCGGAGTTGGCCTGAAATCGTTTCGAAAATAATCTGGTTAACATTGAGTTCCGGGTGCATTTGTGAACGAGGAAGTCAGATCTTTGGCATTCTATTTCCTCAAAGGAAGAGATCGTAGTACAGCTTTATTTATTTCACGTTTACGGGTGAAACCTTGAATATTGCTTGGCCAGAAGTTTCTATGCCCAAAAGAATGTGCGTACTTAAAGAGATAGAAACAGTTGAACGTGAAGAATTTCCCTAAATTCAGTATTAGAATATTCTAATCCTTCCTCCTGCTCTTCCTAGGTTTTCCAGTAATGGATCCACTTTTGGATCTGCTGAATTCGTTTTCAAGGGCTCTTACTGCAGACGAACTTTCTGCTCTCAAGTTTCTGTGCCAGGACCGCATTGGTAAAAAAAAGCTAGAGGCTGTGAAAAGTGGCCACGAGCTCTTTACCTATCTCCTAGAACAGCAAATAATTACACATAACGATGTAGAATTCTTAAGGCAGATGCTAAGAACCCTGAAAAGAGAAGATCTACTAACCCAGTTGGAACAGTTTGACGAAGGTGCAACCGGTGATCCAGTTAATCAGCTGGATATTCAAGAAAAACGTAAGTGGATAACTAATTTTTGACCTGACAGAGAGAGCTTTTTGCACACTACTTGGCAATAAGCCCCATCAAACATAGCAATACTTGTTTCTGAGTAAACACACGTAGGATAGAATGCTGTCAAGCTGTTAGTCTTCAAAGTGCCACAGGACCCGTTTATGTGTGGCAAAATAGTATCTTGACACATGAATCATAGAATCGTAGAGTTGGAAGGGGCCTATAAGGCCATCCAGTCCACCCCCCTGCTCAATGCAGGAATCCACCCTAAAGCATCCCTGACAGATGCTTTTCCAGCTGCCTCTTGAAGGCCTCTAGTGTGGGAGAGCCCACAACCTCCCTAGGTAACTGGTTTCATTGACGTACTGCTCTAACAGTCAGGAAGTTTTCCTGACATCCAGCCGGAATCTGGCTTCCTGTAACTTGAGCCCGTTATTCCGTGTCCTGCACTCTGGGATGATCGAGGAGAGATCCTGGCCCTCCTCTGTGTGACAACCTTTTAAGTATTTGAAGAGTGCTATCATGTCCCCCCTCAATCTTCTCTGGGGTGCTTCCAAGCTGCCAAGCTCTAGTAATTAAAAAGCACTGTGTAGCTATCCTGTCTTTTCTTCTTTAATGGATTTTCCTGTGGTCAGAAAGAAAGAAAGAAAGAGGTGGTGAGAAAACACAGGAGAGTCCCCAGAATTCTATCAATTCCCAACCCCCAGGCCCCATATCCCCCAACCATCAAGAGCAGATTTTGGAGGATTCAGAGGGTTGCAGTGGGGATGAGAGATGTGGAAGTTCCATTTCACGTACAGAACTCCAGACACACTTTACTGGATCTAACTCATTGCTTTAATAGAAATGTACTTTTTGGAAATCTTGGGAAAGGAATAGGGTTCAGTGAAACCTTAAGATCCTCTAACATGCAATCATATGCATCTTTACTCAAACATAAGTCTCGGTGTATTCAGTGGGTTTTACTTCCAGGAAAAGGTGCATGGGATTATAAATCTAAATCCATGCATAAAGGAATGTATACTAGAAATAAGCTCTGAATTCTGCATAATGCTGGTCCAAGACATTTTGCTGCATGAAGCAAAGCCTAAATTCCCTCTAGCTTAGGCCAACACTTATTTATTTATTTAAAACATCTATATCAATAAGATCTCAGGGCGGCGTACAGATAAAAGCATACAGTATAAAACAGTAAATATACACAGATAAAAACAAATTAAACCATTAACCAAGTTAAAACAATATATAATTTAAAAGCAATAAAACTATTAAAACAGTTAAAACAATGTGCCTAGTGAATTCAACCATTAAAAGCTATGTTAAAAAGCCATGTTTTCACTTGGCGCCAGAATAAAATAAGCGTTGGCACCAGTCGGGCCACCAAGGGGAGGGCATTCCACAGTCGGGATGCCACAACAGAGAAAGCCCTCTCCCTTGTCCCAACATAGTGAATGTGTTGTGTTGGTGGGATGCAGAGAAGGGCTCCTCCAACAGATCTCAAGTCTCAGGCAGGCATATATAAGGAGAGGTGCTCCCTCAAGTATCGAGGTCCCAAGCCGTTTAGGGCTTTAATGGTATTTTTATGGTATTAAAAACCTTGCTGCACTATTCAGATACCTAGTTCTTGCCGCCATCTATCTCCACCTCGATTGCTTAAACTGGTTGCATGGCAGGGACAGTCCTGGTTCTGTCTTCTGATTAAACTTGATCTAGATCAAGCTGCTGTTTGTTTGTTTTTTAAAGACACAGGAGCTAGGGTGGATAAACAGTTGGCAGCCCCAGTGGCACACTTTCCCTGCCTTTATGTACTCATGACAGTCAGAAATAGGCATATCATTTACCACAATATCATCTGCATTCCGAAAAACCTCCAGCCTGTTAAAATTATTACAAGAAGAGAAAAAATGTGGCCGCTGTATTCCTACTTCAGATATAGGAATAAGAAAAAAATATTTACTACGTTAATACTTACTATGCTGATAAATCAAGCTTCTTGAATCAATTTGGAGGCATGAGTAAGAGGATAATTTTCTGGCGGTTAATCCAGTTTGGATTTTTCCCTTCTCACCAGCAGGCTGTCTAGGGAAACTGTAAAGGAAGAGGGACCATGAACCATGGAACCATGGAAGCTTTGATGGGAGGGAGGGTTGGCAACTAAAGACAGCCTACAGGCTGCTAGTTGGCAGTCCTTAAAGTATAGTGTGAGGTTGGTTAACTTCTGGTGGAGTTTGTGGTTACCCAGGAACTCTACCCACCTCACTGTAAAGAAGAGGTTTGAGTGGTAGCAGACACTGAGAGCAGCAGCACACTGGAATCCTGCTCCAGTCTGAGTGAGCATTGCAACCGAACCCCCAAGTGTTTTAGACAGACACTCGAAACATTGTCCGGAGTGCAACATGTCCTGCTGTGCGTCAGTGATTTGACTCAAACAATGATTTCTTTTCTAGGTAAGCTGGACAGAGCTTTTGAAATCATATGTGAACATGTTGGAAGAAACTGGAAAATGCTGATGAGAAAACTTGGAATTTCAGACACCCGAATTGATAGAATCGTAGCTGCCAATCCACTTAACTTGCAAGAACAATTGATGCAATCACTTCTGGAATGGCGTAGATTAAAAGGGAAAGAAGCAAAGGTTTGCGACGTAATAAAAACCCTCAAGGACTGCCGTATGAATCTAGTGGCGGAATATGTCGAAGAAGGTTTGCAATCAGAAGTCTGAAACTCAGTAATGTCAGTGAAACCCCTCCACTGATGAGACATTCAATTAAACATTTCCATGAAAAGAGTCTGTTTAGTTGTCACAGAAAACCTGGGACTGCAATATACAACCAACCTATACTATTGCCTTTGCACATTTGCTTGCTTTTAAGGCTGCTTCAGTGATTTTCAATTCTGTCCTTTGCCATGAGATTGATTTACAGGGCAATTTTAAAGTCTTGGCAAGCCAGGAACGAGCTTACACCAGCTAAACATCAGGATGACTTTGAGCTTTATCACACCAGCATTATACTGTGCAATCACTGCAAATTGCGTGCAAAGGACTCCGAAGTTTTCCAGTTTATAATCTGCTTTTATTGTGAAGTACTCCCATGCATCCTGTTTTAATTGCACTTCTTAACCAAAAGAAGTGCAATATTTTGCTACTAGTTTTCGAGCATATAATTTGTTGTTTTCCGAGTGGCCACTGGGGCACAGGAGCAGGATTTGAAGAAAAATTAAGCTTTAAAGATAAAGACATCAAAATTGGCACAGTAATAGATATTAAGGCGAGCTTTAAGCATACCAAATTTGAATCAGATTGGGTCATCCATTGATTTTTATGATTTTTTTACATTCCCCCCCCCCCCTTTAAACCCATTTCCTGGTATGCAAAGGATCTAGCCGCCCGGTAGCAACAATAACGGCGACAGCTTAGCGCTGTAGGGGATAATTCGAGGGAAACAGGTACGTGGGATGAAGCTCTTTGTCAGGACCTGATGAACTCCTAGCCCAAGCACTCCAGAATACACACACACACACAGAGAATAGCAAACCTGACAGACATCACCCACCCACCCCCGCAGGCATGTTAACACCCAGCAATTATGGAACAGTATGCCAACAAAACCCTCCCTCACATGGGTCAGGCATGTATGGAGCTCATTTACATATGGCAACAGGAAGACATCCACATGATATCACCCTGCCCCACCGTACACAGCCTGCTGGACAGAGACTCTACATTCCCTGTGCTGCATGAGCCACTGAGCAGCCATAGGAATCCCTTTACACAGGTTCATCTCCCCTTATGCCACCCACATACAGACTGCTAGTAAGCATCCTTGTAACTGCATAGCTTAAAGACGTACGGCAGACCACCCAAGTAGTTCCTTTATTTCCTTTGAGAGATTGCAAAGGTAAGACCCATGACAGGCAACAAGGGAAGCCACAACTGCATTCTCAGATCAACCTCTTGGCATGAAGCACCCCAATTGGTATAACAGGAGCCGCAATATCAAGCCAGACCATGTAGAATGGTAGGTCTCAGGTCCCCTGTTGTATGCCTGGCCGGCAACAGTCCTGTCAAAAGGTGAAGGAGAAGGAACAGACAGGACTAGAACCTATATTGCACATAAGAGGGCCACTGTGAACTTGGATATAGGTCATTAATCATCCCTCACCCATAATACACCAGCACCACATAGGCTATGTATGTAACTGGGAACCTTCTTATGTCAAAGGTAGCCAGATGCATGGTATTGACATACCAATTCATATTTGCTGCCACCATCAAGCCAACCAGACACTTGAGACAAAGATTGAGCCCATTATGGTTCTCCTGGCCTCCACTACTTTACTGGGGTTGGCCAGGCATTCATGCAACTGTGCCCATTTCAGTAATACTGCTTCTCTGGCAGTGAAATCCCATAGGTTCAAAAAGGTTGAGGACCCCTGGCTTGGCTTATATGCCTTTAAAAGGCGGCAATTCAACAAGCGGGGCTTTTACTTTTGTGGCATATGTTTGCTGGGAAAAGCACCTGCTGAATTTCGCCTTTGACACATGTCTGTTAAAAGCATAAGAAATGCTATTCTGGACCAGACCAAGGGTCCATCTAGTACAGCACTCTGTTCACACAGTGGCCAACCAGCCATCGGCCAGGGACCAACAAACCAGGACATGGTACAACAGCACCCTCCCACCCATGTTCACCAGCAACGTGCACACAGGCTTACTGCCTCAAATTCTGGAGATAGCACACAACCATCAGGGCTAGTAGCCATTGATAGCCGTTGCCTCCAGGAAACTTGGCCACTTCACTGCTCATTCCTAATTGCAGATCATTTATGAACAAATTGAAAAGAATTGGTCCCAATACTGACCCCTGTGGGGACGCACTATATACTTCCCTCTATCGGGAGAATTGACTGTTTATTCCTACTCTGTTTTCTGTTCTCTAACCAACTACTGATCCATAAGAGGACCTTGCCTCTTATTCCATGACTGCTAAATTTGTTCAGGAGTCTTTGGTGGGAGACTTGTCAAAAACCTTTTGGAAGTCCAAGTAAATGTCCACTGGTTCACCCCTGTCTACATGTTTGTTGGCACTTAAAGAATTCTAGTAGATTAGTGAGACAGGACTTGCCTTTGCGGAAGCCATGTTGATTCTTCTTCAGCAGGACATGCCCTTCTATGTGCTTACAAATTTTGTCTTTAATAATGCTTCCAACCAATTTACCTGGAACAGATGTCAAGCTAACCAGCCTGTAATTTCCCAGATCCCACCCTGGATTGTAGCTGAAAAGAGTTTGAAATCTTAATAGTGAGGCAGGAAAGGACTTTGAAAAATAATCAAGGCCAAACTTCGATCTTCACCAGAATAAAGAATCTCTCACAGACGCCTATTTTAGAAACTACCGATAACACGTCTCCATAGCATTTGCTAACTATTTGTTGCCACTGTGTATAGCAGTGGTCTTCAACTGGTGGGTCGCAACCCAGTGGGTCTTGAGATCAATCCAGATGGGTCGCAGCAAAGCTGTTGCTGCCATGTTGGGCAATTGTGAAATTGGGTCCCGTGTTGCAGGTGGGAAGTCCGAGGTGGGTCTCTGGTCTGGACCACTTGAAGACCACTGGTCTATAGCTCTCATAGTTAAAACGATGGCTTCCTGTGTTATACTCTGTAAGCTGTATTATGGTCTGTATAAACTGTGAAGTATTTTTCCCCCTTTAGTCTGCTTAGAGCAGCATTTATATAATTGGAGGCAATTAACATACCTGAACTCTTCCCTCATGCTGCTCCCTCCTTTTCTCAAGGTTTTGTTCTCAAAGCAACGTTTTTGTTGTTAATGGAGAACACAGGAATCAAATCCTTACAAGCATCCTTTCTTGTTTCATTGTTACAAAAGATAATGGCAAAGATCACAGTTGTATGAAATTCCCCAGAAAATACCAATCTCTTCTACATTCCCTAAGTATTACATTTTCTGCATTACATTTTCTACATTATTTTTCTCAATATTAAAATACCTTAAAATATTAAAATGTTTCCAATTCTTTCTCTTTGTTAGTCGTAGCATCAGTAGTAACATTTTAAAATTTAAGTTTTACAAAACTGAAGAATAGATATGTTTAATTCAATACCATTATTAATTTCCAGGATTCAAAAAATGTATCTACAAAATTCCCTGTCCTTCATCTTCTATCTTCATGTCTAACAGTTTCTGTTAACTTTGACATTGGAGCAACATGGTCGTCTTTTCAACCCCAGGCAAAGATGTACTTATTTTTCTAAGCATATGGACATTAGTTATGGCCCAAATGTTGCAGGCTGCTTTTGTGAAGATCGTTTTTGGCTGTGAGAGGTGGGAGATTTTGCATATTTGTGGATGTACACTTTTCAAATAGTATTGTTTTTAGATTATGTTTTCATGTTATTTTTTATTTGTATCATTGGCTGATTATGGTTTAAAATTTATGTTAACACACACACACACCGTTGTAGTAATCATGGATTTCTGTTCTGCGTGTGTAAGTCAGTTTGAGAGTGCATTTTTGTGATGAGAAGAAGAAGAAGAAGAAGAAGAAGAAGAAGAAGAAGAAGAAGAAGAAGAAGAAGAAGAAGAAGAAGAAGAAGAAGAAGAAGAAGAAGAAGAAGAAAGTCATGCATTTTGGATCCATTCCTTAAATGAAAGTAATTTTTGGCAGTCAGCTAAACACTAAAACCAGCTCCCTTTCTCACTGCTAATCAACAATAAGAGCTTTTCCCTCTCTGATGGAGGGGTGGGGCCAGGGCAAGAAACTGCTTGACCAGAAGTCAAGAGGGGTTCAACTTAGCAGTAGAGATGGTTGGGATTGTGCCGTTAGGTTCCAGTCCTACACTCACCTGGTTATAAGCCTCACTGAACTCAGTGGGCAAGAAACTGCTTGACCAGAAGTCAAGAGGGGTTCAACTTAGCAGTAGAGATGGTTGGGATTGTGCCGTTAGGTTCCAGTCCTACACTCACCTGGTTATAAACCTCACTGAACTACTTTAGGCATGTATGGGATTGTGCTGTTAATTTTTTAAAAAAATATCTTTAAATAAGGTATCTGTATCTTTAGACTAATGTGGGTGGGTGTAAAAGATCGCTGACATTTAATTACAGCCCCAACACTTGTATGTGCTATCTCTAGATATTTTATCCAATCTGTATTATATTTAATGCCAATTATAAAACATTTAAAAATTATTCTTAGTTTATATTTTTGCAAACCAAATTTACAGAGCCTTTAGTAAATGTTTGCTACCAATCACGTTCCATGATGAACCTTTCCAAAAATTTCCACACCTTTGTTTGAAATTACCTGTTGAATGATAAACGAGCATTGTTTGATAGTAAATACTTGATAATACTCCCTTATCCAAATTCTACACATGAACTCATGTAAACCAAATTTTGTGTTTATAAGTGCATGTTTGTGCCTGTGAATACTGATGTAGATGCATGTCTACAAAAGCTGGCATTAAACACTATGTGCTGTATGGTATCCCTTAAGGCTGTTTGCAGCATTGTATATCACATTGTTAATTACACAAGATAATTCTTGGCTATGACACCTTATTTTCATATAAACTCTTTAATGAGCAACAGGTAGCCTGGATTAGAATTCCATGCATCATCTGTTCAAAGACAAAATCAAATTCCATGTAATTTACACATTATTAATTTTTTAACTGAAGTTAAGGCCCAACTTGCAGTCTGATCTTCTGTAGGCTTTCTTGCCAGAACAAGGAGTTCCTTTTTGGAAGAAGCTGGGAAAGTTTCCAATCTCATGGAAACTTTTTTTGTCTTTTGCATGATGTAGAGCAGAGGTGGGCAAGAGGCGGATCATGATCTGCTGGTACATTGCTGCAAATTGGCAAGGATTTCTGACTCCCAAACATTTTAACAATAGGAGTAACAAAATAACTCCCCTCCTGTCGTAAATTATACTGCTGACTTGAAGAGAAAACTTTGAGTAACCAGGAGTGGATTTTTGTGTGGAAGGATATGAGCATCATTCAGTTCTGGCACACACAGAAAATTCTTAACTCTCCATTTTGAGATGAGGTCTATCTAAACTGCAGACCACATGGCCACAACATCTGACCATTTTTTATTTTTACTTTTCTGTTGCTTTCCTCATCTTTGCTTTTGTACCAGCTAGCCAGATACTGAGTTCTGGAGAGCTCAAACGTTTGCACATTTTTGTGGAATGTTGTTGGATCATAATAAGGATATTGCCCAACTATGGATTTTGGATATTCATTTTCCTCATGAACCAGCATGGCTACCTTTGAGGTGGAGTTGTTGTTTTGTTAACACAGGGCCTTGCTAGACCTATCTGATAATCCGGTGGGGAGTAGGGGTGAGGCTGCGCTGCAGCTAGCGCGGGCCATCATCCCTAGCTAGACGTAACATGTGACAGGGTAAGGGAAAGCCCCATCGCGTCGGCCATTTTTTTAACCTTAAAGGGGCCATGTGCGCAGGAGCGCACCAACGAAAAGGTAAGTCTTTTTTTAAAAAAAAAGGGTTCCCCGCTCCCCCTGCCCCCGATTCCCCCACACACAATGTCTGATGCCCCCACCCGCTCGCTCCCCCCCTGCCCCCGATTTCCCCCCCAATGTCTGATCCCCCCCGCCCACTCACTCGCTCGTCCGCCCTCCACTCACCATGTCCACCCCTGCTCACTCGCCTGCCCCCCACTCGCCATGTCTGCCCCCCGCTCACTCGCCCATCCACCCCCCACTCACCATGTCCACCCCCTGCTCACTTGCCCATTTGCCCTTACTCACCATGTCTGCCCCCCGCTCACTCGCCCGCCCATCCCCCGCTCACCATGTCTGATGCACCTCCGCCCCCCCTGCCGCGAGCTCCCTACCATGGCCCCGTTCTTCTCCCCCCCCGTCCCCAATCTCCTTTCCCTGGCCCTGTTCTTCTTCCCCCCGTCCCCAATCTCCTTGCCCTGGCCCCGTTCTTCTTCCCCCCATCTGCTATGTCTGATACCCCCCCTGCCCAATTGCTCGCCCGCCCGCCATGCCCGCCTGATCACCCGCACGCCCAATCACCCGCCCACCATGTCCGATGCCCCCTCTGTCCCCCCGTCCATGGTCTCCCCACCCTGGCTCCGCTCTTCCCATCTCTCCCACCGGGTCCACTCTTTCCCCCCTGGCCCCCATCTCCCCCCCGTGATTTTACACACACCCCAGCCCGATGGGCACAGCACTCCTATGGAGCGCTGTGTCCAGTGCACGGCTTCTCCCGGCTATATTTATTTATTTATTACATTTTTATACCGCCCAATAGCTGAAGCTCTATGGGCGGAAAAATTAAAACCATAATAAAACAACCAACATGTTGAAAGCACAAATACAAAATACAGTATAAAAAGCACAATCAGGATAAAACCAACTTACTCGTGAGTAAGCTGCATAGCCGGGAAAGCCACAGAACCAGCTAGACCCTCTGCAGCCCCAGGCTCAGCCTGGGGCTGTGGAAAAACTGGGCCACAAGTGGATCCGGTTATCCCGGGTCAAGGGAGGGTTTAGCCCAGGCTGACCCCGGGATCCCCTGTGTGTCATCTGCACACACACAGGGGTGAGCCCAGGTGTCAACCCGGGCTAAACCCTCGTCTAGCAACAGCCTTAGTGTATGTCTTCTTGAATGAGTTAACTCACTCACTGTCTTAAAGTAGGGAGAGGAAATGAGCATCCAATGCCAGCATATTCTATCATCCCAAGGAGACCCTTTATCTTGAGCTTCAGTCCTTTCTTCACGTGAGCGGATTTATTTATTTGTTACATTTATATCCTGCCTTTCCTCCAAAGAGCCCAAGGTGGCACACACAATCCTTCTCTCCATTTTATCCCCACAACAATTCTGTGAGGTAGGTTAAGCTGAGAGTCAGTGAGTGGCCCAAATTCACCCAGTAAGCTTCATGGCTGAGTGGGGTCCCAAACCCAAGTCTCCTAGATTTAGTCCAATACTCTAGCCACTACACCACACTGGCATGTGGCTATTTAACCCTCTTCTCTTTGGAAGAGAATGTCAGTTTTTAGTTCTAGACAAAAGGAAAAGGCTCATCAACCCCTTCCCTGAAGTATAAATAGGACTGAATTCTTTTCTTATGCGTGAGCCAACATATACACGAACGAGAGTGAGAAGCTGATGTGCACAAGAGAAGAGATATGGCAAAACCTTGTACTCTTGGGTGTAAGTCAGTGAGCAGAGTCAATGTTGATAGGCCTACATCCCTAGCTCCAACCCAACCATGGCTTCTGTTAATAATAAGTTACCAGGGTCTTAGAGCTGCCATGTTTGGCTTTTGTAGCAACCTCCAGGGGGAGTGCTTGCTTGCATTTTGTCTATCAATTTGCCCCAAACTGGTGTAAAATATGCATTCTGCTGGAGAGAGGTACAAGGTCAAGATGAAGATAACTGAAAAAACAATTCAGAAGAATCAGTAGGAATATTGGGGAACTGCTGTAGTACGTTGCCATAAACTCAGCCTGTGAGGAGGCTGATACTTTAAAAAGCATGAAATGAAATGCTCCAAAAGATTCTTCTCAAACATGTTTATGCAGATTTTGATGTTTGAAGATTTTCTTAATATTTCTTGGGCATGCACGTATTTGATCAATGTTTGCTATTAAACATTACAATTTGACACCTGAAGGTTATGCAGAAGCAGTCAACAATTGGTAGAATCTGACAGCTGCTTGCTGTTGTCAGTGTTTGGCAGTATCCGACATGTGGAAGACAATATTTGATAGCTAACATGTATAGAATCATAGAATTGGTTTAAAAATGTTTTTAAACAGTGTATACCGTGTTTTTAATCAGTATTTTATGTATTTTGTGCTTGTTGTTGTTCCCCGCCTCGATCCAATTGGAGAGGCGAGTAAGAAATAAATTTATTATTATTATTATTATTATTATTATTGCTGGAAACAGCAACAGTAGAGGACTTAAGGCTATTGCCCTCACTCCCTGCATGTAGACTTCCCACAGGAATCTTTTGGGAAACAGGATGCTAGACTAGATAGATCTTTGGTCAAATCCAACAAGGTTCTTCCCAACCAAGCTTATACCATAGTTTTCTGTAAATTATCAATAACCATTTCCCCTCCGCTCAAGGATACTTAAACTTCTACATTTATTGCAGCATAAATCATTTCCATCCTGACTTTTCACTTCCTGCCATATGTAAAACTGCTGTAGTCCATTTGCTCTTCCCTCCCTGTCGTTATTTTTGCAGAAGGATAAATTTAATTTTAGAGTGAACATTTGTACAAAGTATGGCAGTATTAATAATATGAAAGGAAATCGGCCAGGGCTGTATGATTTCTGAAATCTTATGCCTCTTCTTAGTCAATCAGGAAGGGGATACATTTTCCACAGGCCACATTTTTTCTGGCTGCAGCTGGCTTTGCCTGATTATATTCAGTTATCCCCACCCCAAAATACTATCAGTTAAGACCAGTATTAAGACTATTTCATTTGGCTCAAGCTCCACAAAACCAGGAAACTGGTAGTTAAGGCTGATGCTTTAATAGACATGTCCTGTGATCAGAATGATGTGCCATGTCACAAACAGTGTTCTTCACGACTTACCCTCCGTGCGCCCACACTTTTCCTTGGTCTTTCGTGTCCAAATCCAGATGGAGTGTTTAAGACCAGCAAAGTTTATTGCCTTCTGAAGCATCTGAGCCTTATTGTATTGCTAGAGGAATTCTCCTGTGAGTTAACTCCTGCTGTTTTGTGGTAGTTTCATCCCTCCCACCCCTTCCACCAGAGATATAGCTTACGAGACATAGTGGGGTGGAACTGGCCTCAGGGTAAAATAAACAAGATGCCTCTTCCATATTTACACAGTCTCCTATGCCACTAGTTGGTCCTCAGGTATTCTCTCTGGTACTGATATGATAGCCCTGCAGTATTTGAAATGTAGCACCCTGTCCATGCAGGATGCATAGAGCACAACCCTTTTGGGCCCTAAAGTGTTGCTGTAGGTCTACACCTGGTGGATCGTGACCCAAAAGTGGGTCGTGAAATCAATCCAGATGGGTCACAGCTGTTGCCATGTTGAGCAATTGTGAAAGTGGATCCCATATTGCAGGTTGGGACTCCAAGCTGGTTATTGGGTCTGGATCAGTTAAAGATCACTGCCATAGGAGATTCTGATGATTTTTTGTGAGGCAATTCTGAGGGTGAGTGGAAGATCAGAGAGAGGAAAGAGATTGGGGAAACTACAGAACCACACAGAGAAGATAGCGGAGGAAAGAACTGCACTCAAATACCCTCACTCAGTATTCATTCATTCAGCAGCAGCTCTGAGGCCAGAGAATGGCAGGCCGAGGCCTACAGCTGCATAGCAGGAGACAGCCTTGAAATGAGAGATCCTAATCACTAGTGCTGGCTAGTGTGCTGGGAATGGATGTGAACATCACAGACTCCATCCACACCTATTTTTGTTTGTTTTGTTTAGAGACTTAAATTGTATAGTTACCAGAATTTATTCCTTTCTCCCCCCCCTTCCTCCTTATTAAATATATTTGGGTCAGCAAATATTTTGACTTCCATTGGCATTTTTATTCAATTTCCAAAGTTTCATAGTAGTTTTTTTAGAATTATGATGAAAAACTATATGCAACAGGACTACTTATATTTAGAATCGTTTTGGAAGAACTAGTAAGTTTTCAAAGAGCACCATTCTATGCAGGCCCCACTAAACACACACTGACCTATTCCTTTGTAGAGTTGCACTTACAGTATGGAAGTGAAACCTTTCCACGTTACCTGGGGTTTTTTGTTTTCCCCCAAAAAGAAAAAAAAGTACTCTACTGGCTTCAATGGAACTGAACCGTGGGGGTCTCTCTCTCTCTCTCTCTCTCTCTCTCTCTCTCTCTCTCTCTCTCAAAACAAAAACCTAGCATGCATGGCAGAACACTTAGTTTGGGCCAAACGGACAAAAGTTCTGGGTCCAACTTAGACCAAGCAAACAAAAGAGGGTGAGGTGGTCAGATCAAACTACAGCCTTTATAGGGTGGACTCGGGATGGGCTAAATCCAATCAAGATAGTTCTTCTCTGCGATTGCAGTGCTTACTAGTAGGGGAACCTCCGCCCTACCAACATGCAACCCACCATTTAATGAAACACCTTGGAGGTATGTGACTCTGCCTGGGATGTATTCATGCCTAGTTCCTGATTACTATTAAGTGCCTGATCTATTCGTGATCCATTAACTTGGAGTGACTTGAGTCATAGTGCTGAGTTTCTGTCTTGAGAATGTCACTAAGGCTAAAATGGTTTATAAACAGTAGTGAGTAGCATTGGGGCCCAGGACACACTCCATATACAGTTTTCAAACTGTTTTCAATGTGTCATATCCTGCTTGGTGTAGATCCGGCCCAGTTTCCAACAGCTTCAATGCATGATGGCTTGCTTTTGACCTCTTCCAGCTGAAGAAGACCCCTCAGGCTTGCCTTTACACCAGGTGCCATTGATAAGTGACAGCACCATGTCACACAAAACACTGGGACAGAGGGTATTACAGGCTTTCATGCCAAGCACCCTGCTAATACTGTGAGCATAATGTGTGTGTCACCGCAATCACACGCAGAATTTGCATACGAGTGTCACCCGTGGCAGAAATATATATGGATTTTGGCAACGCATATAGGGAGGAGTTTTGAAGCATTATGCCTGCTGGGCGGATTGTGGCCCTGTGGAAAACCTTTTCACATTTAAATCAACATTCAGTATTTGCTCATTTCCTGGCTGTGGCAGGTATCCAAGTACAAGCAAACAAATGAGTGAGATACTGACCTGGTTGAGATAATGCTGTTTGGTGGGCTTTGTGACCAGACGGGCATAGGGATCGTGTTGTTTATATTCTTGTCCATTTGTTTCTCCAGGGCTGACACAGACATTTCCCATATTTGCTCTCTGTGTAGCTTTGGTGAAAGTTTCTTTTTGTGGATTATTTTTTTTAATGGTTTTTTAAAAATGTGTTCCTAGTTTAACCGCTTACATTAAATCAAAAGCAGAGTCCCACCTCTAACACATCCAAGCCTTCCTACTTCCAGTTGGGGGGGGGGGGAAGAGTTTCCAAAACACTTTAATGCAGTTTATTTTTATATTGGAACATAATTGGATATTTCCATGGATATTGTTCTACCTCTCCTGGTCACTTATGTTTGTAGATTTATTATCTTTTGCAAGCATGGGGTATGCAGTACAGAAAGAACCCAGCCTCTGGCTGAAAGAGCTCCTTTGTTCATTTCAGTGATGGCTCCAGCTTTGTGTGAATATTGCTTTACATACAGAGAGCTGACTCCTCCACATAGCCAGTGAGGTGTAGTGGTTGGAGTGTCAGACTAAGACTAGAGGAAACTGGGTTCAAATTCTCACCCAGCCATGCAGCTCACTGTGTGATCTAGGGCTACTCATCATCTCTCAGCCTAGCCAACCTCACAGGGTTACTCTTCATCAAGGCAACAGGAAAATCTGAAAAATCAGGTGCTCATGCATGTGTGGCAACTAACCCTAGGGGTGCCATAGTCATCAAAAGAATACTTGAAACTTGTGCACATGCCAGTTCCCACCCTATGGCCAGCAGGCTGTATATTTGCTCTGCCATGTGCAGTATTATGTTTTTGGCATACCACTGCTTATACATGAAAAGCAACATTTGCAGCAGTATGGCAAAAATGTAAGCCTTGGTGTGGTGGTCAAGCACATGCAGGAATTTCCCATGGCTACCCAATTAGTAGATTGTTTTGCAATATATATATTTCCTTCATCTCTTGCCTTTCATATCTGCTTTAGATTCACATAAACAGAGCTCTCATTTTCTTGCTCTGCTGGCTATGAATCTGTTGTTTCTGTGTTTTTCAGTTGCTGTCTCTGCAGGTTTGAACCTGGTTTTAACTCTCTAAAAGCTGTACATATCTGCTTAGTGCAACTGTTAGATAGACCTACTGTTAATTTCACACAGATATCATTGATATTAGTACTTCAAGTCAGATCCTGACATATTGCTGTCCTTTGTGAGAGGGCACAATGCCCATGGAAAATTACAGATTTAAAGGCAATACCTAGAACTTAGCCATCCAATTATTATTTTTTGCTATTGATCAGCACAAAAAATAATGCAAGGAAGGAGTGTACAACGTAATAAAAGACAAACCATTTTTGGCAGCTAATTTTATTGGGAAATGTAGAGATCTGGAACATACATTACTTCCAATCAAGCACATTACTACTGTTGCAAATTAGGTGGCTTGTTTCATTGGGATACTTTCATGGTTATTATTCACACAGATTGAGATAATGAAAACGTTGCTTAGTGGTTGTGTATTATCTTGAAGTTAAAGAATGACATGTGAAGGGCATGATCCATAAGCCAGAATTTATTACGCTAACTTCATTAATTTTAATTTAAAATGTTGCAGTATTCTTGAAACCAATGGACGCAACTAGTTTAAGGAGTATGCCAAACTGAGTAGTTTGTGGGTGATACTGTTAAGAATGTTACTTAATATAAATCTAGCAGTAGCTCTTGTAGGATCAGTTCAAATACTAAGCTGCATTCTAGCCCAAAGGTCTTTTTTATATCCCAGTGTTATATATAGAAAGGGTAAATAATAAATAAATAAATAATATAGCGCTTTCTAGTGTCTCTGGCAGAGCAATTTCCTAGGCCTGATACCCAAAAGCCATTAACTAGAGAGGCAAAGGATTGAACATGATACCATATACATGTAATACGTGTGTTTGATCATTAAGTTGTGGCTCTGCCTATATTAAACACCTCCAGTTCTTCAGCTTAAAGGACATAAGCCCTTTACAGAGAGAGAGAGAGACAGAGACTGAAAGAGGAAGGAGACAGTGGTCTACTGTGCTCACTCACCAGAGGTAGTACTAGTAGTCAATGCCTGCTAATCATGCCCCAGATGCTAGCATACCACTTACTTTTAAATGAACATGTAAACAATCAACCTTCTAGGCATACAGAAATAAAGAGGGTGCAAAAGCAGGTGAACATCCAAGGTGAACCCAAAAAGTGAGAGAATCATCTCAGGATGCTGGAAATGCCAATTTTTTTAACTAATAAAAACTTGTCCAGTATCTAATTCTCTCTTTTTGGATACAGAGATAAAGGACTAGACAGTCACATAAAGGGTACATGTTTCTGGTTTGACACTTTAGCACAAAATCTGAAGTAAAGGAAATGTCCCTAAAAATGCAACTAACCCATCAAATCTGCCTATGCAGATCCACCATGGGAAAAACATATGCAGATAACAGACATACAGATAATGGAGCTGGGGCTTGCACACAAGAGAGAAAAGGAAAGTGAGTCATAAAGAAAGTGCTGCAGCAAGGACTTTAAGGGATAGAAAGTTGGGCCATGAATCAGCAAACTGAAACACTTTTACGGCACAATCATGCATGTTTAGACAGAAAAAGTCCCATAATGCTCAGCATTCCTGACAATTGGTTATGCTGACAATAAGAACATAATAGCAGCCATCATGGATCAGACCAAGGACCATCTAGTTCAACACTCTGTTCTCATAGTGGCCAACCAGCTGTTAACCAAGAACCCACAAGCAGGACACAGTTGCTATAGCACCCTCCCACCCATGTTCCCCAGCAACTGGTGTATATATAGGCTTACGGTCTCTAGTACAATGACTTCTTGAAGTTGAAGTCCAAATATCTGTAGATCTACCTTTGGCCCAGCCCTGTTCCAGAGTACCTTTGATGACCTGCAGCTGAGCTTTCATTGGGCTCTGGTAGCTCAGGCTTAAAAGTCTCAGCTTGAGGTAGAGAGTTGCTAGAATAATGTCTATGCACCAGTGTCCCCGACTGCCTCTCTCTCTTTACTGGACCCTGATATTTGGATTGTCTTCAGAGCTTGCCTTTGCATTTGACTTTGCCAGGCTACTTTGTTCTGTGCTTGCTCAGGTTATCTTCTGACCTTTCATTGTAATCTAACCTTTTCTGATGGCTTACTCCCCTGACTTGGCCTCACCTGAAACAGGACAGGGGTCCACATTACCCCCCCCCAACCCCTGTGCGAGCTGCATGATACCTGGGGGTGGAACCACACACCCTGATAACATTCAGCTTTGATGTGCACTGGGAAAAGACCCCATGCACTGAAGCCTCCCCAGCCAAAGTGCCGGGTGGAGAAGTGCTCGTCCACCCCATGCTTCAGTAGGGATGCTTTTGTCTGCCCTGCACCTTCCCTCATTGGGGAGGACACAGGATGAGCCAAGCACTTAGCATGTTGCGACCCCTCTCAATTAGTGAGCTATGTAAAGGGAATCCTTGCTGTTGTAGCCAGCAGAGATAACAGCAGGGATTCCTCTTCCCATTCCTTCCCAGGTCCCCAGTAGCCTCCGGGGCGGGGGGGGGGGGCGGGGGGAGGGCTTGGTGAGGAAGGCTGCAGAGGGAATCCAAGTGCCTACTGGTCAGAACTTCCCATCCCTGCTCTGTCTGTTACACATATACATGGAGAGGCCATTTAAACAGCCCTTATTTCTCAAACTATTGTGAGGATAAAAGGGGCAGGTGGAAGGCAGTGTACATTAACCAAAGGTCCTTGAAGGAAGGGAGGGATAAAATTATATTATTAATAATGCATTGTATTGTGAAACAAACATTTGGGAGGGTCAGTTCACAGAACTCATTTTACATATCCCTTCACATACCTAGTTCATTTCAATCAAGGTATTTGATAAAAACACACCCCACCATATGGCTACCTTGCAGGTGGCTACAAGGGAAAGGGCCTTTTCAGTGGTGGTGCCCTGCTATGGAAGGCCCTCCTCAGAGAGGCTCACCTGGTGCCTACTATATTAAGGCCCTTTTGGCACCAGATGCTTTGCCCAAGCACTTTAGACTGTTTAGCGCTTTTAGATATTTGCATTTTATCCATTACTGCTAGTTTTACTTGGGTTGTATCCTGTGCTGTTTTAGCTTTCTTAATTTCACTTTGTATTTTATTATTTTAATATATATTTGTATACTATCCAGAGAGCTGCAGTTATTGAGTGGTTTAAAAATGTAATACATAAATAAGTGACATTGATTAATTTAAATTAGCAGTTATGTCAAACCTTTAAATGGCAGTTTGCTTGTTTTCAATGCGAGACTTGTATGAATGAGCTTCAAATGTTTGCATTAAAACTTTGTTGCACAAAAGTATGAATCACACAGACATGACAGGAAACAATAGGGCCACAGCAATATAACGAAACAAAACAAAACGCAACCCAAAGAGTCATCATGACTTTCAATGAAACAATGACTACAATCACATGCAATGCTTTAACTACAAAGGCTCTTCAGAATGTTTAAAGTAGAAAAACAACAATACAGTCAGGACATTTCTGGAAGCATTATATAAAGTCACAACATCCTTCATATGGGGTGTGTGTGCAAATCTAACAAAACCAGTTGTCTGAATTTGCTTCCAAATTGGATGCAAAATAAACATATGCAAAGCATCATTATCACATAAGCACAACTCTGCTGGATCAGACCAAAGGCCTATCTAGTCCGGCACCCTGTTATCCCATAGTGGCCAATCAGATGTCCATGAAAACACACAAACAGGACATGAAGGCTCTAAGTACGGATAACCATATTCACAATTAAATTGTCAAAACTCCTTTTAATGCTGGTGGCCATCACCAACACTTGAAGAAATTAATTTGATAGTTTGACAGATGTGTTGTATGAAGTACTTCCCTTTGTTTGTCCGGAATCTCCCCAAATTAAGATTCACTACATGTAATATATGGACGTTTGGTTTTTTAAACACACACACACACACAATTGTCTGCCTTTCCCTCTTTTCTCCTTATATAAAAATGTACCATCAATCCAGTTCAATAATGTGTTAGACTTATTTAGTAAAGTGTAAAAACACACCAGCTCCTCTAAGACAGTAACGCAGTCAGCTGCAGACAGACTGAGGGTTGCTGTATTGGATAGACTGGAGTGACATTGGCTACCCAATTCAGGGCTTTTCTATTAAGTCAGCCCGTACAAGTACATTTTACAGAAGCTCTGTGAAGCCTGGGGTCACTGAAGAAGACACCCCGGTGTCGAAACGCGTTTAACCTGCTATTTTAATTTCTCTTTTGGTATTCTTGTATAACATTGATGCAATCAGATGTGTACAGTAGACGCCAGTGCACTTTAATTGTTTAATACAGTTGTTGAATTGTATTTATGTGATAAAACTTTGTTAAAATTGTCTTTTTCCTTAACCCTTTGAATCTGGATAGACTTATTTAGTAAACCCAGGACAAATAAGGACTGAGACTACAATCCTATTGGCACTTACCTTGGGGCAAGTTTTATTGAATACAGTAGGGCTCGCTTCACAGTAAACAAAGACAGGATTGTGCACGCTATTACATTTTATAGAAAACAGAAAGGCATTCCATGCTGAAGCTTCTAGAAACCTTGACTTCCATAACCAAGGGAATGACATACATTTGAATGCACATACATAAAACAAATGGGTATTACCCTTAACATATATTTGTCCTCTTGTCTATGGGCTAGCCTCAGGGTCGTCTTCTGTCTCTGTAGAGTATGATCTCTCTTTTAACCTGCATCTTCTTATCTACAAGGAAGCACTGCATTTAGGTCACATCATTGTACTAAGAATGCCACTGGCAAACACCCTGCCCCACCAAAAAACAAAAACAAAAAACCTTTGCTTCTTAAATTATTCAAGTTTGCATGCAAGGACACTTTGCAGAGCACTTTGATGAGGCAATCTCTCAATTGGGACTATCCCAGCTCACTGTACTAGCTACTAGTCTACATTGTCCTCAATGTATACTAGTATGAATAAACCAATTTTAGAACCTGAATTAATACTAGAATTAAAATCCTGTTTCTGATAAGTACCTCTTCTCATATATCATGATTACCAAAGAAGCAAGCAAGCAACGTGTGGGTGTATATAAGAACAATGTGGATGCAGCTGAGCACAGTTCAGTCCAATATTACATAAAACAAGCAATAAATGGGGGGGGGGAAACAGTTAAAAAGGCTATTCTCTTTTCCTGGGCTTTAAAAATCTGAATGCCAACATGTGTGGGCGGAATGCTGGGCTGGATGGCCCCCTTGTCTGATCCAGCACGGCTCTTACTATATTCTTATGTCAAGAGCTCAAGGAAAAGAGCTTTTGTAGCTTTCAATACATTTCTATGATTGGGTTATTGTCTTAGATATTCGTACAATGGACCTTGTTGTGCTAGATGATAGGTGCTGATGATTGCTGCCCATGACACAGAGTGTGGTTACATGTGATTGTAGCTAAAAATATCATGTCATCTTATAAACCGTATACAAAGAACAATCTGTATACAAGAGCAATCTCTTAATGAACTTTGCATGGCCGAAATGAAAATAACAAAGCATCGTAAAACCTCTTATCAGCCAGCAAGCTATTACTTAGGTATTATTCTTTCTATTCTGTAATGCAACCAGAGAGAGACTTTTCTTTCAAGAAAGTAAGATAACCTATTGGTTTTTATTTATATTTTATTGAGTTTTGATTTTAGTTTGACATAAACACAAAGATAATCATTATGACAAAGACAAACTAAAGTAAAACAAAACAAGCTGGTAGAGGAGGAGGGAAAGATGTACATCAGTGAAAATAAGCTATTCTTAAAATGTATTGCAGCTGTGCTGAGAATATCCAAAGCCCGATATCTTCTGAATGTGCCCCTATAATCATCCTCTGAGCATCTCTTTAAATATATTCCTTTTTCAAGTGTACTGTCCACCTTTTCGTACTTCATTCTTACAAAATAGGTCGAGCACGTCTACTGTCTGCACTTACAGTCTTCTAGCTGGTTTGAAGAATGGCAGCTCTTTCCAGTTGAGCTGTTGAGGCATCTTAGGCTCGGCAAAGAAGAAAAGCTGTCAGTCGGTTCACTTGTCTGCCCAAGCATTTACTGCTGAAAACAGTGTAGGTGCAAAAGTGGTTGGCCAAATATGCAGCACCTACAAGGACAAAAGATTTCATACTGCTGCATTGTAGACACATTGACAATCCCATGCTAGCGTCACTTCCAGAAGTATGCCATTATGGCCCCATCTGGCATAGTAGCACTAAGAGGATTACCAAATTATACAACAAGTTAGAAATATATTTTTTATTACAGAGATTTCTTGTATTGGGAATCCTCACAAGGTAAATGATATGCCCATATGCATTGTCACAGTTACATAGGAACCTGCCTTTTACCAAGTCAGGTTGCCTCTCCCTGCTTTAGACCCTTGATTGGCCTTTACCCAGCACAACTACAACATTAGAGAGCCCATGCTGGAATACTATAGGAAAGGGTGGGCAAGACTGTAGCCTTTAAATTTGTCAGGAAAACAGTGGTGTATGAGGCAGGAAATTCTATGCTTCCAGAGAGAACAAGAAACACAGTCCTGAGACCAATCAGAATGAGTCATGCGTGAAATGATAAAGCTATCTCACATTAGACAAGAATATTTTTTTACCCATTTAAGACCTACTTTAGCAATTCTTAAATACACAGAACCTCTTGCAGCACACAAATGCTCTACTATGGATGAGGCAGCAGAAAGCCAACTTACCAGAACAAGATATAAGGTGAAGTCTTCGTTATTTTTTGGAATTTTTTTTAGAGTGATTTCAGTCATCCCAGCTCCACTTTAGCCCATGACAGCAATGTATTATAATCCATAAATCATTTCAGCTGTGTTAGAGTAGCTATCCACTTCCTTTTGGTTTGTGTGTGTGTGTGCGTGTGTGTATTGCTTTGTATTAAAATTATGTTGTTTTTTACTTGGGGTGCTTTACATTAAAATTATGTTGAGTTTAACCTCTCCTGTATAGAAGCTGCATTTATTTTATTTTGCTCATATGCAAAACGTTGAGTATACTATTCACATCCTCATTCCCATGCTTGCTTGTGACTTAGCCTGATAATGATCTTAAGCATGTGAAACTGAAATAATTGCATATTCCTTCTATATTTATATCTCCCTCCACTTCCTTCTCCTTTCTCTGTTGTTTCCCATGTGTTGTAAGCTCCTCAGAATAGGGACTTTATTATTATTTATTTATTTATTTATATAGCACCATCAAAGACTTCTTCTTTTGTACTCTGTAAAATACTGTGCACCCTGATAGGGCTAAATAAAATAATTCAAGCCATTAACGCAAATGCTGAGTAGCAGAATTGTATGGCATGTTACTTGATTATTCTTCAGGAAATAAGAAAGTCCATTTGTGAAAGAAATTTGTGTGAGCCATGAAGTACGCAAATAACTTTGGATCAATTTATTTGAATAAGGTTTTCCAATCAACTGGGTATTCCTTCAAGAGGCAATGGCCCAGCTCACACATCACAACAACCCACCAGTTATTAGAATAGTGGGTGCACCTGAATGCTCCTGCTGCATTGGGTCCAGCCCTGGACCTCTGGCTTGTCTTTTCCCTGATAAGCCAGTGAAAGAACCCATCAGCACACTGCCTCACTCACACCAACTCACAATTTTAAAACATTGTGGGTTGTTGTAACATGTGAACTGGGCCAAGTGTCTACTTAATACAGACATATAAGTATTTCTAGTGAAACTGTGACAAAAGCCTTTCTTTATGTACTTCAGTAATCATGTGCCCTGCTGTTTCCTGTATGTTTCCTTTCTGGTTTTCAGGACATCCGACAGCTCCTTATTCATCCAGATGGCTTTCTTATGAGCCCTTGTTATCTTTCCTTTGGATCAGAATAGCCTGAAGTTGTGCTTCTGATAAAATCTTCTAGAGCAACTGTCAGTTTAGAACAACTGTCAGTTTAGACAGGTTTCTACCTTAGTGTTTTTCCCCCTTCAATGAATATCCCTGCAAATCCCCAGTTGAAATCTGCTGGTTTTTTTTTAATCTTTTTTGTTCTGCTGCTTTCAGACCTTCTTAACTGAGCAATTCCATCTTCATGTGATAAACTAATTCTTCCTTATTTGTCACATCAAACCCAAAACAAATGATCCTTTTATTTTGTTGTTCTTCTAAGTTTCCAATGCAAAACACTGCCCTTTTCTTGGGAATCACTCTGCTTAAGCAGGTTTCCTCTACCTGGATCTGTTGGATTTCATCATGGCCTTGAATGAATCAAGAGTGTGCCCCAGAACATACCCAACATTTTTCTGCAATCTGTATCACAAGGAACACCAACAATAGTGGGCAAGGTAGTCTTCTAAGAAACCTGTCCTCTATTATTGATCTTCGCAAAGAGGAAACTCATAAGCTTCCAGGGAATACCACAGTTTTCTGGAACACAGTTTTAAAACTACAGATTGATCTGTTTAACTATTTCCCCTAATTGGGTGGTCTAAAACAGATTCCCCATCATGATGTCACTCTTCCCCACCACCATCAACCAGTTTCCCTTTATTTTTATTTGAACACTTTGAACAGATGTGCCACTCACACACTACTGCTATTCTTTCCTGGACAAGTTCTCTGAATACGATAGGAGTATTCAGACCACGAGAGCTATCCCATTAGGTGACGATTACTTCAACACCATAATTATTTTTCCACATAGTAGGTTTCCTGTAATTGTTTCTCATTACTTGGTTAAAAAGTATTTAATATAACTGACAATGCTATCCTCCCAGATGCTGTGGATCTAGCTGTTAAAAAGAAAAAATGCATTTTTGCTAGATTTTTACAGGTATAGAATATGCAGAGAATGAATACATGTGAAGATTCTGTTAACCTAATCTTTCTTTCCTGTTATTATAACCATATCACCCTGCTCTGCAAGTGGAAAAGATCTCGTAGTATGAAGAAATTTGCCTGATTCATGTGGTTATCCCTGCACATAAATGGGGAGCAAGACTAACCCTATGCACTTAGGCACTTAGGGACTTAAGCATGCCCAATTCTGCACAGAACTGCAGCTGAAAATAGCCTGTATGAAAATGGCTATTTTATGTGCAATTTCCTTCCTTCTCTAACCCTTGTTTCACAATTGTCATTCTCCCCCTTTATCCCCAGAATTTCACCTACTGTGTGCCCCCTTTTGCTCCTCTTTGTGCCTTCTGCCATGCTGCTTCTTATGCCTCTTATTTATTGACCCATTCCCCAGTTTTCGAAGTAAATTCTCAAGAAGGCCCACTTCTTTATCTAACAATACAACACTATGCATGATTACTTGGATGTAAGTCCAACTGTGTTCAATGGGGTTTCCCTCTACACAAGTGTTATAGGATTGCAACCAACATCACTCACCACCACTTAGATAACATTAGATAACACTTAGATAACATCTCCGCTTGGTTGCTTCACCGTCGTTTGAAACTTAATATGGCAAAGACTGAATTGCTTGTTTTTCCTCCTAAACCTTCTCCTCATCTCTCATTCTCTCTTACTGTCAATGATGTTACGCTTACTCCAGTCAAGGAAGCTCGTAGTCTTGGCTTTATATTTGATTCCTCGCTCTCCTTTATTCCTCATATTGAGGCAGTAGCTAAATCCTGTCGTTTTTTCCTGTATAATATTGCCAGGATTCGATCATTTTTGTCTGTCTCTTCTGCCAAGACTCTTGTTCATGCATTGGTTATTTCTCAGTTGGACTACTGCAACCTTCTTCTCACTGGCCTTCCTTCTTCTCACATCAGTCCGTTGGTTTCTGTTCACCACTCTGCTGCTAAGATCATCTTCTTGGCTCGCCGCTCTGACCATGTTACTCCACTTCTGAAATCTCTTCATTGGCTTCCAATTCACTTCAGAATCCAATATAAACTTCTCCTGTTGACCTACAAAGCTTTTCACTGTCTAGCTCCTTCTTATCTCTCCTCTCTTATCTCACACTATTGCCCCGCTCGTGCTCTTCGCTCCTCTGATGCCATGTTTCTCACCTGCCCGAGGGTCTCTACTTCCCTTGCTCGGCTTCGTCCATTTTCTTCTGCTGCCCCTTACGCCTGGAACGCTCTTCCAGAACATTTGAGAACTACAAGTTCAATCGCAGCTTTTAAAGCTCAGCTAAAAACTTTTCTTTTTCCTAAAGCTTTTAAAACTTGATTTTGTTCTGACCTTTATACTGTTAGTTTTACTCCACCCTGTGCCTGTTTGGTGCATTCTCTTCCCCCTCCTTATTGTTTTATTATGATTTTATTAGAATGTAAGCCTATGCGGCAGGGTCTTGCTATTTTATTGTTTTACTCTGTACAGCACCATGTACATTGATGGCGCTATATAAATAAATAATAATAATAGTAATTGAGAGATGAGGTAACAAGTGACTAAGGGCCAAAAAAGGCATTACTGTACTTTACCCCATTTTTACTTTAGGGCAGGTGCAGGGGCCCTGGACACAGATTTAAAGTAACGACTGTTTTGATCCTAATTGGTCAACCTACTCTGAACTAGGCATTGACAGTCTTGACCTTCTCCCCTCACCACCCACTCCCATTAGGCAGTGACAATCTCTGTCTTCTCCCCATCCCCAACTGCTCACCCCAACCTTGTCTATTTAATCTAAATCTGGAATCATTCTATAGCAGTAAGACGCACAGTACTTGTTTAAAAGCAACAGTAAACATGGACTTCTGTAAATATTCTCCTTTCATGAAATCAGTAAAGGCTCAATTCCAAAGGACAAACGTTCCGAAATTTTTAAGGGAAAAACCAAAAACACTAAGCCATGTACTCACAAGCCATATACTACTGATTGGACTACTCACACAGCTGCAGGTATATATACTCAGAAGTACATCCCACTATTCCTTCTAATCTCGTCCCACTCGGTGGAGCAGGGGGGAACAATTATCTTTTTCTTTAAAAAAAAACTTTTTACATGGTTGCAATACACATTACATACAAACATGACATCTTAGAATTCACGACTTGTTACCGCAAGATTGAAGTTATTTGCAACTAAGAAACATGAAAGGCACTGGGACAGCTGAACACTGTAATTCATTAACTGGTGAAATTTCCTTTCCTCCCCTTCCCCCTTCTCAAAAATGTTAATCCCCTGAGGCTAAGCTCTCAGAAAACCCCGCTAGGGAGTATGTTTTCTTTTCTCGTCTTAGCCCCAATGCTTGCTAGCTTCTCTGGTCTTAGCGTCTCAAACTCATATTATTCGCAGGAAAGCATGGTACAACTGCACCATCTGCGCATCAACAAATACCAAGAGGGAACGGATCACGCCCCCAGCGCCAGACCTGACCGCAGACCACATAACGGTGAAATACCATCTGTGTGACGTGTGTGTGCGTGCTAACTCGGAAACAAGTCCCATTGTATTCTATGGGGCTTACTCCCAGGTAAGCGCGCAGAGGACTGCAGTCTGGTCCCTTCCCCGTATACCGGGGAACTCAATTCCATTTCTATTCTCTCGGGGAAAATACTAGCCTGCAAGGAGCGCTTTAAAGCCCGGCGACCGCCAGAACTTGGATTTTATTGCGCCGGGCTGTACGCAGACGCAGTTAGCAGAGACTCGAAGCTGCAACTCCACGTTCTGGGCTAGCGGGGTGGCGTGTGCGGAGGGGAGGAAGAAGGGAGACACCGGCCAAGGGCCTGTCGCGGTGCATTGTGGGCCACGCACTGTTGTAGGCACAAGCCGCAGAGGCTGCCGGGAACAACGGGAGGCGGAGACGAAACTCCGAGCGGCGACTAAGGGCCCGGCTGGAGGCAAGAGCGGGCAGACCCGCTCAGTCTCAGCGAGTCCATCTCCTCAGGAGCACGGCGGGACTCTCCCGGGCCCCTGGTCGCCGCCGTCCCGGGACAGGGAAGCCTCGCGTGAGCAGCCTTCGAGAGCGCCGCCGTACTACTACTGGCCACCTCGTATGTGGAGGTGGCGGCAGGAGCCGGAGGCGGAGCGACCTGGGCTGGGAAGGCCGAACGTGAGAGCGAAAAGCGGGGAGCAAAGCCCCACACCCGCGCTTGCCTGTCCCCTGAGGCCTCCGGGAAGGGGGATTCCGCCTACTTCCGTCGGCCGGCGCTCGGGTGAGGGGGAACTCCGAGGAACCCACCTTCAGGGTCCCCACCTCCTTGCTCCAACTTCTCAACTCCTGGTCTTTTAGGTGTCGTTATCCGGCCTCTGTTACGGGAAAGACGTGTGTGTGAGTAAGAGAGAGAAAGGGGTGGGTGGGGGTCCCTTGTTTTCCTGTAGGGAATTACGATGGTTGGCCCCCAGATCCCACGAATAGTCTTTGTAGTCCCCTGCAGATTCTCCTCCTCCCACATCAACCTCTGGTAAAACCCCTCACATAAGAGGAATTATAAATGCGCGAGAGAAGACCCGAGAAACTGAAGGAAGTAAAAGGTCCTACGCTGCCTAAAAAGAGGCGAAAAAGAGGAGTTCCTCCGAGAGAAGAGTAATATTCTCAACTTATTTCTCTCTCCTTTTTTTTTTTAAGTAACGTTATCCTGACCTAAAGTGAGTTTTCTACACCATGCACTGTTGATTGCCGGCACTGAAACTAGTTGGCCTTTTTGCACATGTTTCTCCGTTCTTGATTTTTGAAAAACCTGTGGATCAGGATTAAATAGGAAGGGTGCTGGGAAGGGTCCATTTGTCTGCTCCGAAGAACTTGACTAGTTGCTGCTCCTTTTGGACCATCTCTTTTTCTCTGCAAGAGTGTTTATCTCCTCCTGTGAGTCTCTATGCTGCGGATTATTTAATGAATGGACAATGTAGTCAAGCTGGATGGCTGCTCTACCACTTGAAATGTTTTTGGAAATTACCATGCAAAGTTACTGAAAAGAGCTGATATTGCTGGAAAACGTTGGCCTCTGGCAAAACCATTTATTTCATCAACAAGGTAAATTAAGCAGTGGAAGCTTATAAAATACTTGTTACGTTTACAGCTATAAAACTAGAGATTACCTGAAAAATAACTTGAAATGCATTCCACTCTGAGTGTGTTGGATTAACTCTGATTATGTTGCTTAATGTTAATTGTTTATGTGTATGAAGCTCATTTTTATATATATAATCATTAACTTATGGAAAGTACAATTGGTCCCATTGCAGCGCTCTTGAGAAAATTAGTTGCTTATGTTTAACTGAATAATTATGAACATCTAAAGAAGGGTAAATAGCTTTATTAGAAGAATTGTTTAATTTGGTTGGCTTTAATAGAAAATAGCTGTTCAGTTTTTATGGCTGACAGATTCATTCATGTTTTTTCTTAAGTCTCTAGCACTGTACTGAAATGTACAAATCCATATATAAATCCATATACATCTTAATTCAAGCTTGCAGAGCTATATAATCACTGTATTGCTTTTATCATAGAGCAGTAAGCAAGGGACCTTGTGTTCAGTTCCTGTGGTAGTCCCTTGTAATACATTGTAGGGCCTAGTTATGCTTTAGTGTTACTGCTTTGATCAGCTGCACTTACGTTTGCTTTTTGCCTTGTACTTCCTAAGGAGTTTCTTCTTATTAATCAATGGCTGTGTCCAGCAGCAAAAAGGCTCTAATGTGCCTTTTTGTCTACTTTTGTAATGACAAATCACTAACAGATGTATGGCCACCATAGTACGTCCAGAGTAGTGGATGCAGGCAATAAATCCAGCTAACTTTCATGATGCTGAGTACAGTTTTAAGAATTAGCAGGTACCTTTTTCTTCCATATCACTGTAGAGTTGCAGTAGATTGGTTGGTTTATAATATATCATATGAATAAATGTAATTGCATTGATCAATAGATACTGCATGTGGTTCTTACTTGCAATTACTACAGAAGTTTTTTATGATACACATTAATATTTTGCAAGAAAACCAAGTATCAGGTTATACAAGTATAACCTAAGTACAAGTATTCAGTTTAAACTTAGCTTATAGGTTTCAGTTGTGGCATAACATACTTGTAAAAAACAGTGATGTGCCTGCTCTGTCACAGCGGCACATTTTAATAATCTAAATGAGGATTTGGGGGCTTTTATTATGGAGTTAGTCACAGCACATAAAAGCTCTGTTATTTGGTTTAGATTTGTATTCTCTGTCTTCTTAATGGAATAACTACATAAGTCTTAAATCTCATTTCAAGATGATGTGCGAGGTGATGCCAACCATCAGTGAGGCAGAGATTCCCTCAGGGGGAAGTGGAAGCCATGGCTCAGGTTCTCCCCTACAGTCGGATGCGGATTCCCATTTCGAGCAATTAATGGTATCCATGTTGGAGGAACGAGATCGCCTCCTGGACACACTGCGAGAGACTCAAGAGACACTAGCATTAACCCAGGGTAAATTGCATGAAGTTGGTCATGAAAGGGATTCTCTACAACGACAGCTGAATACTGCTCTTCCCCAGGTATGACTTTCTTGAATGAGATATTTTCTACCATTAAAGTTCAGATTGCTTTCATCACAATTAACATGTGATAGGAATAAAACACTGTGAAGGGCTTATAGAGTAGCTATTCAGGAGTGATTTCTTTTTTGTTTAATGAAACCTTCTAGGTCAAAACCTTTATTGTGAGTGGCAAAACTTGGATGGTTGCTTCCTTCTGCATTGGCATTGCAATGTAATCTCTCAAAGACTTGCAAAATTTGTTTTAGATGGATCTAATCTTCCTCTGCTGAAGTAACAGCTGCTAATCAAAGTGGGAAACAAGATTCTAAGGCTTGCATAATCAAAGCTTTTGTGTGGTTCTGGTGAAATAATGAAAAATAAAGAAATTGACCTCATGAAAGATAAAATAGCTACAGTAGCTAAGAATCATATTTACACAGATGGGCTTGAGTACAGAAGCAACAACAGGAGAAATAGTATTTAAAAAAATTATTATTATTATTATTATTATTGTTACTATTACATTTATTTATATTCCACCTTTTTCCCAGTACTGGGAGTCAAGGCAGTTTCCATGATTAAACCATGTACAATTAAAACGTATAAATATAAATTTACTAAAGTTAAAATAGAATTAAACACACAGAAAAATTAAAAAATTTTTAAATAATTTAAAAAACAGTCACAAATTAAAAAAATAAAAATAAAATCCAATACATTAACACAGCTCCAGAGTATTTCCAAAAGCCTGCCTGAATAAAAAAGTTTTTGCCTGCCTCTGAAAGTGTAAGACAGAGGCAGCCAGTCTAGCCTCCCTGGGAAGGGAGTTCCAGAGCCTTGGAGCAGCCACTCTCATCAGGTGTGCCTTTGATGTTGGTGGAACTGAGAAAAAGGACTCCACAGAAGATCTCAGCAGGCTCATATGGGAGAATGTGGTCTTTCAGATAACCTGGACCCAAGCCATATAGGGCTTTATAGGTGATAACCAGCACTTTGAATTGTGCCTGGAAACAGACTGGAAGCCGGTGGAGCTGTTGTAACAGGGGAGTTGTATGCTCCCTGTAACCAGCCCCGGTCAACAATCTGGCTGTAGCTTTTTTCGAACACTCTTCAAAGGCAGCCCTACGTAGAGCATATTACAGTAATTCAAATTGGATGTAACTAAGGCATGTGTCACCGTGGCCTGGTCAGATATCTCCAGGAGCAGGTGCAGCTGGCGCACTAGCTTTAAGTGTGCACATGCAGTCCTGGCCACTGCTGAAACCTGGGCAACCAGGCTCAGGGCTGAATCCAAGAGTACACCCAAACTGCAAACCTGTGTCTTCAGGGGGAGTGTAATCCCATCCAGCACAAGCTGAGTCCCTATTCCCTGATCTGCCTTTCGACTGACCAGGAGCACCTCTGTCTTGTCTGGATTAAGTTTCTATTTGTTTGGCCTCATCCAGTCCATTACTGCCGACAGACATCGGTTCAGCACCGAAACAGCTTCCTTGGAATTGTGTGGAAAAGAGTAGTACAGTTGGGTGTCATCAGCGTACTGGTGGCACCACACCACAGAACTCCAGACAACCTCCCAACAGTTTCATGTGTATGTTAAATAGCATGGGGGACAAAACAGAACCCTGAGGGACTCCACAGGCCAATGGCCAAGGAGTTGGAGCAGAAGTCCCCCAACACCACCATCTGGGTCCGCCATTCCAGGAAGAAATGGAGCCACTGTAAAACAGTGCCTCCAAGACACACCCCAGCAAGGTGGCCAAGAAGGATGCCATGGTCAATGGTATTGAATGCCCCAGCAGAACCAACAGGGACACACTCCCCCTAGCCAGTTCCCGGCATAGGTCATGCACCAAGGCTACCAAAGCTGTTTCTGTCCCATAACCAGGTCTGAAGCCAGATTGAAATAGATCTAGATAATCCGTCTCATCCAGGAATCCCTGGAGTTGGGAGGCCACCACACGCTCCAAACCTTTGCCCAAAAATGGAATATTGGAGACTGGCCAGTAATTATCCAATACAGTGGGATTCAAGGAGGGCTTTTTCATTGTGGGTCTTACCACTGCCTCCTTCAAGCAAGCTGGCATCCTGCCTTGACAAAGGGAAGCATTGACCACTACACTTATCCACTCAGCCAGTTCCCCTCTGGCTGCTTTTATAAACTAGGAAGGGCAAAGATCCCAAGGATCCAGTTCACATCATCGGGCTGTACAAATTGAATGGTATCTATACTGGACAAGCAAGTGCAAAGTTTCATCCACTGGGTATCCAAGTATAGCATCCAAGTCAGAGTGGATCTGAGCAATTTTGTCTGGAAAATGCTGGGCAAATTGGTCACAGCAGGCTGTCAAAAGGTCTGGATTCTCTTGGGGGCCAGTGTGTAAAAGGCCCCTGACCACCTGAAACAGCTCCACTGGATGGCTCTTTGAAGATGCAATAGTAGCAGGAAAAAAGAGGGTTTTTTTGCTTCCCGTATTGCTACAGAGTAGGTCATCAAATAGGCTCTAGCCCTTGTTCGATCAGATTCACTTGTGAGTTTTCTGCCAGCATCGCTCTAGTCTCCATCTCACTTGTTTCATCGCGGCCAGCTCCCTGAAAAACCAGGGCAATGGTGTGACTCCACTTTGTGAGAGAAGATGCTCAGGAGCAATTGTGTCCACCACCCTGGTCATTTCTCCATTCCAGAGATCAACCAGGGCTCCGACAGAATCGCCTGCTGAGGTAACAGGAAAATCCCTAAGAGCCATCAGGAAACCATTCGGATCCGTCAGCCTCATGGGGCGGACCATCTTAATCGGTCCTCCACCCCTGCAGAGGCTCTGAGTGCCAGCAAGTATAAACTCCTCAGAAAGGGAGACTGTTGAGCAGTGGAGTGGACGGTACACCAACAGAATCCCTATTCTGTCCTGGGCACCCACCTTCAGATACACACATTCAAACCCCTCAGACTGTGGGACTGGGCACCTGGTCAGGGGGATAGAATCTTGATAGACTACTGCCACTCCACCTTCCTCCCCCTCCCCCCAGGCCTTGTCTGCTGCTGGACAGAGAACCCTGGTGGGCAAAGCTGAGAGAGATTAACCACCACCACTACCACCCCAGCTTCATCCAACCAGGTGTCTGTGATACAAGCCAGGTTGGCATGCTCCACTAGGATCAAGTCGTGAATAGCAGCTGTTTTCTTATTCACCGACCTGGCATTCACCCTAATAGAATGACAATTCTGGTTGTGCCCCACTCTTTCTTAGGAGGAGAAATAGAGAGAGAGTCTGCAGAGGCAGCAGCTGTAGTGGCTCACTGCTCTTCCTCATGTGAAGAAATGTAGTGGTACTTTGTCACCATGGTCTGCCTCTGTTAGGAAAGAGATGGAGTAGTAGCCCCAACTCACATTCATGTTTCTATGTATGGGAAAACACAGCATAGTGCGGGCCTGTCCCTGCAATTAGCGTGCTTCTTTTTCTCTTGCCAGAGAGACTGAACTTCCATATTAGCAGTAGCCACAGTATGCTGTTCTGTTACACTAGATGGGAGAATAGTGAGGCACTCAAGCATAAATGTGTATTCTGTCTTCCTCCTGGAAAAGAAAAGGCCTAACTTACCTGAAAGAGTAAAGGGCCAAGGACACCCAGTGAACTTCACAGTTGAATGGAGATTTGAACTGGGTTTCTTGTCATCAAACATAGTAGAGTCACTAGCTGGGAAAATCATAGTAAAATTTACATTTACGCAATATAGCATATCTCCAATTAATGCTTGGTGAAATACAGATTATTGCTCTCTAATATTTCCTGTCTTAATTGAACCATCACAGCTGCTTTTGAGCAACGACTATGGGTAGTTCCTTGTTTCCTTATACTGCTTCTGTGTTAGGTCTCTTTACAGTATCTTTGTATGTGTGTGTGTGTGTTTTTAAGCTGCCACTTAAATAGTGACATATGTGTCAAGAGCTTTAATGGAATGCAGAGTCTGTGGAGAAAAGCTCCTTATTTTGGTAGTGGCATTAAATGAGAGCACTATGTATTGTTGTTGAGTCAGAGGAACTTAACACTATTTTTCAGGGACATCTTCCTTTATAAAAAGTTGTGGGGGATGTGAGTGTGCATTGGTCTTAAGAATTTGCCTTAAGTATTGACAAGAAGAAAGGCCAGATAAAAGTATGTGATTCATACTCTCTCAAGTATATGAATGATGGGCAACCTTTTGGCAACCCTGCCACAACTTTATCCTACTGTATGTAAGATGGCACCACTCCAATAATCAGCATGAGACTATGGCTCAGTTCAGACAACATGCTTCTCAACAATGGTTTTAGAACTCTACATTGGAGTTTTTACACCACCATTGAGGAATACGTTGTCTGGTGGGAAAACTCCACCCCATGGTGGAGTGTTTTTAAAACACTCCATACTGAATATCCACACTGTGCAGAGGAGAGTTCCTGCACAACCGTTTTGTTGCGTGTTGTGTGGAGGGCTCCGTGGAGTTTTCTGTTGCGTTGAGTTGACTTTTCCCACTGGCTACATAGTTCCCTGCCAAGAGCAGCAAAAAAGTGAGTGCCACTCTAGGAGAGCCACCAGAGGGTTTTTTTTTTCAGCAATGGCTGATGGGATACCATTGGGAGGACCATGGGAGGAGAGAGGGCGGAGGAACTGTCAATCAAAGCAGCAGTTTCTGCAGCTGAAACTCTCCCCACAGCCTGAGTTTGATCCCAGCGGAAGCTGGTTTCAGGCAGCCGGCTCGGGTTGACTCAGCCTTCCATCCTCCCGAGGTCGGTAAAATGAGTACCCAGTTAGCTCTGGGGGAAAGGTAATAAAGGCCGGGGAAGGCAACGGCAAACCACCCCGCTATAAGGCCTGCCAAGAAAACGTCAGCAAAAGCTGGCATCCCTCCAAGAGTCAGTAATGACTCAGTGCTTGCACGAGAGGTTCCTTTCCTTCCTTTCCTCCTGCATAGTAGCCCACAGTCACACAACAGTGGAGTTAGAACATGTTGTGTTCTAACTCCTGAAAACTCAACCATTGAGTGGAGTTTTCACACTGTGTTGACTAACATGTTGTCTGAACTGAGCCTATATAATACCTCATTTAACAAAAAATCAAATCAAGATTCATATGGCATGATTTATTGTGGCATAAGCTTTCATGGACTACAGTTCACTTCATCATAAGCATGACATGTTTTCCTGAATTAGAGGTAAGTGTGTGTATGAAGATCTCTTTTTTCTGGGGGATCGTAAACAGTTGGTCAAAAGGAAAGGAAATGCAGAAACTTCAAATAGTGACAGTGGCTATTAACAGCGGTTATTCTAAAAACAGTTGTTAATAACACAAACATCCTGGCACAGGGTAGGCCAGTTCATGCACATAATATGATAAAAAAAAAAATTGTCTCAATTCAAGCCACGGGAAATAGAATTGAACTCCTTCATGAAATGCATGTAATTGTGCTGATTATTAAACACCCTAAATATCACTGGGGAAAAACAAGGAAAAAGAAATAAATATTTCCCTTGAGTAGGGTCAGATCAGTGAATCAATATTCCCTGTAGACTGAACTAGCAATGGGACTCAAATCCAATTTCATTGTTGCTAACTAGATGTTGAAGATTGAACCTAAGGCCTGATGTATTCAGAGTATGAACATAACTGAGTGTGAGGAAGGAATGATGTAATGGAGTTCCATGGCATTCTTGTTTATTGAAGATGCTGTCTACAACAGTGTTGTGTAAAGAGGGAGAGACACCAAATGAGCACTTTCATAATTAATAGTGTAAGATTAAGAACTCTGTTATATTGTTTACCACCCTCTGGCATTGGACTTGTTTGTGTATGAATATGGCAGTCATATTAAAATTGAAGTTGTATAGAGTTAACTATTGATTTCCTCCCCTCTTCACCAAGAAGAACATTCTAAATAGGTTAATGACTGATCTTATACTTCCTGTGGTTCAAATCTAACAAAACATAACATTTCGGGTATTTTTTGAGTCATTTTTTAAATTACAGTTTCATTCCTTCAGGTTAAACTCTAATATTTTGGCTAATTCTATTTAGATTTTGAGAATTTGAGAAACAGAGCCAAACTTCTTAGTGGAATATTTTCAGAAAAGGCTTATTTAAATGCAGCCCTAATTAAGGGGTTTGTTCTGACAATCCAGTATATGTAATTTAATGTGCTTAATACAAACAACTATTCTTTTGTCTAAACTGACATTGTTTACAAAATAGAATATATTGAACTGCAGAATGGATTGTGTAATTTTGGAATGCATGTTCAGATTTAAAATTTATGTTAACTTCGTTAATCCTGTGGAAGAGGAATATTAAGAGCAAGCACGGCACACAAACTTCATAGCCTGCCTTCTCTACACTGCTGGCTTGGTTGATTTAATGTGTTTCTAAGTAATAAGCCAGCAAAGAGCAGAGGGGCAGCGGTTTTGACCGTTCTTGCTGCACAGCTCTGTAGCCAGCCAAAATAACCCACAATGGCCAGCACACAACACGATAACCCATGACAGGTTATATAACCCACTCTATAGACCATGGGTTATCAGAGTGGATTATTTTGGCCAAATAAGCCATCATGAGTTAAACTTCCACCAGTCAACAGGATAACTCATGATGCCTTAGTTAACCCATCATGGTTTATTGTGACGTCCGAACCCAGTTGATATGTTAAGGGATTAGGAGCTAGTCATATATCCTATGGCATGAGGCCCCAGAGCTCAGTAGATTGATGCTATTTTATGATCAGTTACTTGTTGGAGACATTGACCAACAAGTAATGGGTTGCAGCACACGTTGCACGGGTTGCAGCACATGTTGGCGGCTATTGTGAATATTCAAGCCACAGGCAGTTCCTGCAGTTTATCATGATGTCTGAACCCAGGCAGTGTGGGTTGTTGGCATGGTTAATAAACCACCTACACCATGGGCTGTTTTAGGATTTGGGGTGTTTTGTTAACCATGTCAGAAACCCACCCTTCACCGGTTCACATGTCACAATAAGTCACAGCACCCACCTCCACTGTTTGAATATTCAGAATGGCCACTGGCACACACCGCAGCCCCCCATGGCTTGAATAAGCCATGGAGAGTTGTGCCAGTTGTACAAACTCGCCCACTGTCTCAGTTTGCATGTATCAGCAATTCCTGGATTGTTAACTCAGGTGGTTGCATGGACATGAGTAAGTGTGCTGCTTTCCATGCGCTTGTCACTTCCACTTTCAATCAATGCAGGGGAGGCAGCATATTTGCTCGTTCCTGACTGTTAACATGATGTCCAAACTCAGGAATTCTGGGTTGTTTAACCCTTAAACAGGGTGTTCCTGGTTTGCTAATTGAACATGGAAGCGCTGAACACTCACTCCTGCTTGGTCACAGTAACTCCTGGGTTAAACAGCCAAGGAGTTGCCATTACATGCAAACTGGTCATACTTAAAGTAGATACTTTGAAATCAATGGGACTTAAGTTAGTCATGACTAGCTTGTCCTATTTATTTCAGTTGGTCTACTCTAGGCATCACTATGTCTTCATCCAATATTTGTGATGAATGTATTTGTGTTAATATGTAACCTTTTTGTAATCAAATAGACACTTCATCAATTTTGATGCAAGTGAAGTTGTTACATGTTCTGATTAAATTTTGGCTATTGGGCAGTAGAGAAATGCAGTAAATAAATAATAAATAAATAATTAACTAATTTTCTTTTTGCTTGTGGCTGCAACTAAAGATTGTATTGCTTCAGTTTTTGCAGTTTGCCAATAATACAGAAATGAGTATCCACACTGGATACTTACTTTGAATGTTAGTTGTTGACAAAATGATTTCATTCATGGTTTGATCCATATCCTAGATGAATTTGAGAATTTTAACGTTTTGTCCTTAGATAAGATCTGTCAGCAGTTTGTATATCACTGTTAGACAGACGCCTCAATGAAAAAAATGATGTTGGAATTGGGCTCTTGCAATGCAAGAGTGGAGCTGAATCCTAACCTAGCAAGTTGTTGACTATTCACTCTATAAACATTGGTCTAGCTTATTAAAAGTAATTATTTTCTTGTGGCACTCATTTTAATTATAACATTTACAAGACACTATAGAGCACATTGCATTTGCAAGGCAACTGTCATCCCCTTAGAAATCATATTACATTAAGTGTTGCTATGTATATGTATTTAAATTATTTATATCCCACCTTGTTTAAGTTTTATGGTAAAATTAAAGGCTGCTTACAACATGGAAGTATTAAATAAATCCACATTAATATAAGACAGGAAGCATAAAATGTGAAGGCAGCAATAAAATCATAATAAAAAATAACAGATTTGTAACACTAAAATCAACATACCTACTTGTTTAAAGCATGGGCAAATGGCATCTTTTTAACCTGGTACCTAAATTTTGGAGGGGTGATGCCATGTGAGCAGCTTCTAGGGAGGGAATGCCACCCTCTAGGCTTTCTCTGTATTGGTGCTTCATTCCTTGTTGCCATCTAGCTAACTTCTGAAGGCGGGGGCAGCAGCAATGTAGGCTACAGAAATTTGGTGGGTGGGAGGGGGAGGGTACTGTCATCTTCAAGGAGTCTTCCACTCTCACCAGAAGACCAATCTGCTCGGGTGCTTGGTTTGAGTATTTGTATTTGATATTGGGCCAGACAGACAGGATTCTTTCTGCCTCTCTGGCTGAGGTGCTTCACACTCTAGTGTTGGAAATCCTGGGGCATTTCAATATTCACAAATGAGAACAGACTATCATGCCTACTTGAGGCAGTGCTACTGGGGAAGTGGACTTACTTCTCCTTCATTGTATGTCGGGCTCGCCATCCGGTAGAGGTTTTCCAAGTGGTGAATATGTTGTTTGAATCAGATCTAGGTGAGGATATAATAAATTTCCTGGGCACTTGTGATAAGATTGTTAGGCACTTCCACTCCTACCTGCAGTGATGGTGCTTGTCATGTCCAGGAATTAGTGTATACTACCTGTTGTAGATGGAGTTTCACTCCCCCTGGAAGAGAAGGGCATAGCTTGGGGGTATGTCTTGATCCAGCATTGTCACTTGAGACGTTAGTGACTAACAGTGCCTCTGGCCATCTATGACCAATCCTAGCCACAGTGGTTCATGCTCTAGAAATCTCTTGACTGGATTAATGTTTTGTACATGGGTCTGCCCTTGAAAACAACTTGCAAACTTCAGCTAAAGAGAAGGAAGCAATTAGAATTGTAACTGGTATAGCCAGGCAGAATCATTTAATAGATTCTGAAAAAGCACAGACTGTCTGTTTGGTGTGTACCTTTAAAATCCTAAACAGCCTGGGACCCAAACATCTGCAGGAGAACCTCTAGATCAGCCTGCGCTCACATAACTTAAGATCATCAGGGAAGGCTTTTCTTCAAGTATTGGAACATTATGCGGCAACAAGTAGAAAGATCTCTGTTTTGGTGCTCTGATTGTGGAACACCCACCCATGGAAGTGCAACATTATGTTCTTTTCAGCAAAGCTGTTTGCTTGCCCAGGCATTTTAAGCTGGTTTATCTTAAGCTGGTTGATGTGAGCTATCTTATTTTGTTTCCTGTTTTTATTGTTGTTATTTGATGTTTTGTTAACATTACAGTGCAATTCTATATTTGTCTACTAAGAAGTAAATCCCATTGAGTTCAATTAAATTGCCTCCCAGGTAAGTGTGGATAGAATTGCAGCCATAATTATCTTGTAGATGTACAGTGACTAAAATACCTTTCAGAATTTGTAAAACATCTTGTTTGAATTTGTAGTCATAAGAAGTTGCTCAGTTTTATAGACCTGCTGTTAGAAAATCACAGGATGAGTAAGTTCAGGGAATCCTGATTAAGCTGTAGAAGAAATCGTCATAATTGCTCTTACATGGCTGATTATAGTGATTTAGTTTGTGACAAATAGCATGAACTCTGCAGAGAAGAATGTTAAAATTTAAAAGCTTTGACTGTCCGTTTTATCAAGGTCCCTTCATGTTATTCTGGAAACATAAAATGGACAACCAGTTAATTACCTCTAACATCCCATAATACTGAAAACTTTTGGCAGTTGTGTTTTTTCAGGCAGTTTGATTTAGAGTGTCCATGTTAGATTTTGCTGTGTATTTTAGTATCTTGAGTGAAGAAGAGATCATTCAACCATCTCAGTAAGCTCTTTAAATATAGGCATTCATTCTGGATTGGCCTCTTTGTCATAGAACTCTTAATTTTTTAAACTTTTCTCCCCCTACCCACAAACTCTGATGTAGAAGAAAGTTCTTCTGTCCGCATCCCATACTCTCCATCTACCAGCAAGCAAGAATCCCAAAATATTTCCTGATAGACCTGCACCATGCAGATCAAGCTGTGAGCATTGATACACAACGTAAGCAAGCTTTACCCACTTCCGGAACCACTCTGCCTATATTCTGACATGATGTCCCAGGGAAGCATGAATGGAGCTCCCTGCTATACTTTATAAGGTTTTTTTTAAAACTTCTCTACCTGCCTTTTGGTTTTGTTCAAGAGAAAGGACACTTTCACAGAGATTTGAGCCCCTCCCACTTTTGTGAGTGCATGCAGATGTTGTTCATGAAGAGCACAGTAATTCCCACAGCTAGGGTGCATTAATGTGCTGTGAGAGACCAGTTTGTGTACTGTGAGAAACTAATTACTCCTATAAGCCCAAAGAACCCAACCACCCAATCTCTGCATAATTCTCTGCTTTAGCCTTGCTTCCTTCCAATCAGCCTCCATGGGAGTTGGGTTAATCTAGCACATTTCTGCTTTTGGTTAATTCAGGTGTTCCCAGTGTGGAGATGCAGTGTAATTGTCTGTCCTTAAAGAAGGCTTCATATTGCATCTCTGCATGAGTCACTGTACTGGGTATGGCTTCTTCCAGTCAGGTAGTAATCCCATAATAGTGACTCATGCAGGAATGTATTGGGGCTGGGTTCCACTGAAGATGTGTCATTCTTACTCTAAAAGACAAGCTTTTTTGAGCCCCTTAAAAAGAGGTGTGTGCCTTGCAGTTTAAATTCTGGAATGAAAAACTGTGGCTCAGCCATCTGTGAAGCACTGGGGAAGGGTCTGTTTAAATATAACGTTATAGCTAGTGTAGGAATTGCATTTATATTAGACATGGTAAATTTAAACTTATTCAAGTGGTACTTGTGATTATGACCAGACTAAACTATAAACCCCAAAAGACACAGCTCATTTCAGAAAATGTTCATAGCGGGAGCTCTTTCTTGCTGACAAATAGGTTGGGATATGAGATTAATGCTGAAACGAGTGCACATTAAATTTCTGTGTAAACTATGACTGAAAGACTTATGAAACTGGAGGTTGCCAAGTATTCATTTGCACACCAAGTAGTATTGAACTTTGCAAGCTGTAAATATAGAAGGAAATATTAAACTTATAAAGTGGCTAAGCTGCTTCCGTAACTATTTTAATAATATTGGATGTTAACTCGTGATTACAATATTTGAAGTATATTTCCCTAGTAAAGTGTATCTGGTTCGCACCAAGTTTGAAACTCAGTTCATTGTTTAATATGTTAATGAGATATCATTGCATAATCCAGACTGTATAGCCCCAGATTCCAATAGCAGAATTCTAGATCTTCTGCTTCTATTAAATTGATGTCTCCAATCCATTGCACTTTTCAACAATTCACGAGCAACTTGGAATATAAATAATTTGAAGTATTATAGTTGCTTTTCAAACTTTACTTATGGAAAGCAAAATTTGTTTGGCATAGTTTAGACTTGACAAGGCTTTTATATTTATACAATTTTAAAAGTACCACCAGAATCCTTGTTAATTCTATGCCCCTCAAAGTTTCATATCAACTGCTCCATTCTTCCTGTAGATGTCTGTTGTTTTATATGCTTGATAGTAGGAAACAGAGAAACAAAAGTAGCAAGATCAGAAATAACAATGTTTATACGAGCAATCACTTAAACAATGCTTGGAAATGTTCTTTTAGTAGGCAAATGTTAACTTTGCAGAATGTCCAGAGGTTTAATAGCATAGTGCCAGTTAGAATTATTTTATTGAACAGTGTGTGCTTGGCATACCACAAAAAAGCATGAACTTGGTTTTTGCACAAAGAAACTTACAGTCCTTACAGTTCAACAAGATTTGTCTTAAAAGAACGTTGTCTTCAATATCCATAGATATGCTTGCTAACTTTTAATGTGATGTCTTAGCACGAGTTCTAATTAGATCTGAATAAATTAATTCTTAAACAACTGGCACAGGAGGAAGGAGGAAAAGATATCAGGAGCCATTAACATTTGCTATCCCAGAATACTTAATTTCAGTGTTGTCAGCTAGGAGTGAAATGTAGTTAACACCTGTAACAACTTCAAAGATTCATTGAAAATGGGGGGGGGGGGGGCAGGGTGGATTCTGCTAAAAACCTGTTGAACTGGAAGTACTGGATTTTTCTTTTAATTAAAAAATTGCCTTCAACTTTACAGTATGCATTAAGAAGAGAGGTGATTTAGGGAAAGGCTCCCCCTCCCCTGTGAGTACTGCAGATAAATGCCTAAAGGTAGCACAGCCTTACGCAATCAGTTGCCAACCAAAACACACTATAAGGGAATGAATGTTCCTTTTGTGAAATCCTGGAAAGTTTTTCTCTAAACTCCCTGGGACTCTTGGACTTGACTTTGGGGAGCTGGGGGGGTGGGGAGTCTTAATGAGAAATACAGCATTCTTGGTGTTGAAAAGTCAAATGTAGGCTGCTAGACTATGCAAAGCATACTTGTTTCTAGAGCATATTCATATGGTAAAATGCAGTTGCCACTGGCCTTTTGTGATAAGCTTTTTCATAATTTTATAGATGTGGTGATAGGATTTATGAAAAAATATGAGTGCACATCAAATAAAACAAGAGTCTTCTGTTTGATGGGTCAAATAATGGTCAAGAATTTGGAAAGCATTAATTTTATAAGAACAACAAAGAAGATACTCATCCAACAATTTTGATAGTTATGCTAATTACAAAAGCCAAATTAGATAGCAGCTGTTCACTGCAATCCTATGCATGTTTATATTCATTATATTCAATGGAACTTATTTCAAGGTAAGAGTATATAAGATTGCAGCTATTTTGAAACAATGGCATTAACTTAAAAATAATTGGAATGTATTTTATTATATTTTTTTATTCTGCTCTTTCCCCAAGGAGTTCAGGGCAGTGAACATAGTTCTTCCTACCTTGCTAATTTAATTGTTGTGTGCAACAATGAATTTCATGGTGGAATGAGGATTTGAACATGGGTCTGGGGAGTGGGGTAGAGAAATGAAATAATTTTACAATATAGCTTTCTACTTTGCTATCAGATGTGAATTTGAAAATGTAATCTATACTCATTGCACAACAACAGACTATGGCTTAATTCTGCTCATCAAAGATGTCTCTAAAGAGAATTCCCCTTTAGACCCACTCCACTCAATAGGGTCCTCTTAATCCTTGGTAGAGGCTTTGGCGGTGGCTGCCAGGAGAGGATGTAATGGGAAAGTGACCTTTCATCCATTGCCTTCTGCTGTGGTATCTCTGCGTTCAACCTAGGTCTAAGCATTTTGCAGTGCCCCACAGAGTTGTATGCTCCTGCCTCTCCCCATTGGCATTATTAAACAGTACATTGGCATTGACAACCCTGATTTATGAAGGAGCCCTGGTTATGAAGGATCCTGTGGTGTTGCTGAAAGTTTTACATCAGCTCTTATTATAGAATTCTAGCTTGTATAAGACATTAGCTATTGTATTAGTTTAAGCATTTTTAAATAGCCCCATTCCTTTGTAATAGGTGAGATTTGCTGCTAGAGTGTGATGGAAAACTGTATTCATATTAAGTATGCCAGAAAGAATTCTTTGGTTTACTGTTTAAATCATCATCTTTAATGGCTTTTCTTTGTTAGTGGATACCTACTTTCTATATTGATGCCATTAAAACAATATAGACGTGAAGATTTTGGTATACTGCTATAATAACAAAGTACATATGCTGAAATGTACTATAGAAATTAAGAAGACAATGCATCCCTATGTTCTCAGAATAGCATGGAGATATGCTTATTTTTGTCTGTAAGGACAAAGCCAGAAATGTAATTAAAGAGAAGTATGTAAAGCATCTGCAAGCAGTAGGCTGACACATGGTTCTGCTCTTTGCATCTGGTGTGATTCCAAGAAGTACCCTCAGACAAATGACTGTCTCCAATATGGCGTCAGAAGGCACTGGGAAGCTCATTTAAATTCATTCATCCATTAGTACTATGTTTTTTCAGTAATATATACAAAGCTTTTGCATTGGAAAAGTGAGTTAAGCACCGATGCGAGGAGAAGAAAATCTCCACTCAACAGAGGGCTCAGCTGACCTACATTTCCACTCACTGGAAGCTAGACCAGACCAGTAGTTGAGCCACAGCCTCCCTGTCTTTTAAACAAGGCCGTCTAATCAGATTGGCTACAGCAGCAGTTGGGGCAAGCAAGCTAGAATTATATAAGGAGGCAGACTTGCGAGGGAGCGAGCTCTCCGAGCATGAGGAGATCCAGTGAAAAAGTGTCTCAGCCTCCGTGATGAATTATCAGCACATAAATCCATGCAAATTTAGCAACAAGCCAGGGAGGCCAGAGCAGTTGACTCTTCCCAATATTCTCATAGTAAGCGACTCTAAATAAATAAATACAAACCATAACTATATTCCCTACTTTCCCCTAGTAAATAATTTCATTTTCTAAGTTAACAAACTCAATAATAGCAATTAAAAAAACAACCCAGTTATGAAGGTAAAAAGACCGTAGGGCTGTGCAAACCTCTACTGCAGACAAGATGGAATAGGTAGTTCTACTCTGAAATATAATAGCATTTTAAAAGTTGCAGTTTCGTAGAGCTTTTAGCTGGACCAGAACAATGCAAGCTCTTCTAATGAAGTTTAGTTAACTTAGTGTTATGACACAGTAGGACAAAACTTTTATCCTACGTTTATTACCAGAACTCGTTTTTTATACTCTACTATTCTATAATGAGTAACCAAGATTGCTAGGAGAGGTGACTGTAGGATTATTCCTGCATAGTGCAGCCTCCCTTTCTTTCAGTCAAGGTTTATTCTCAGCGTACTGTGTAATGCATATGATTGGATATATTTATTATGAATTCATTCCTGTTTTCTTCTTCTCTAGGAATTTGCAGCACTTACTAAAGAGCTTAATGTATGCAGAGAACAGCTCCTTGAAAGGGAAGAAGAAATTGCAGAACTGAAAGCAGAACGAAACAATACAAGGGTTAGTTCATGATCTGGTATCATTTGTTGGTATTGTATGTTAGGAATGGTTTTTGAGATGGATTCTTACATGTAGTATATTCAGTGTTCTTGCATTTGTTTTCAAATTAATGGGGGAAATGAATGAACAGAACCTTGGGTTATTTTTTTATGTCTTGAGTACAGTGCTTCTGTGTGATGTGTACAATATGAATAAATTCTGCAGTCAACCCCTGGTTCTTTACAATTGGAAGGACTTTGAAGCTCATAGAGATTCTTTTTTTTTTTTTTAGGCAAAACCTACAAACTATATCACTCCAAATACATAAAGATACAACCTCTCAGCATCCTTGTAATCCCTTTTCTAAAAACAACAGACAAAAAGCTGATTCATGCAACCACACTCAGTAGCCCAACATCTTTTAACTAACTGATATTACACAATGCATATGACAGGAAGGTCGTCTGATTTGTCTGCCTGTCATAAGCACAAGCTGTCATCTGATACACTGCTACTTAATCAACACAGGCTAGTTTAAGGTGATACACAGTGATGAGAAAAAGTTTGTGAACGATTTAGGATTGTCACATATTTTCAACCTAAAATGTTATGAGATCTTAATCTAACCCCATAATCTTAGATAAAAAACAATAAATAACTTGATTAAACAAATGACACACGAACATGATGGTTTTTCAATTTTTATTTACCCACAACTGATTCAACATTCAATATTGATGTGTGAAAAGTATGTAAACCTATTCAGTACCTTGTGGCACCCCCTTGAGCTGCAGTGACTTCAAGTAAGTGTTTCATGTAACTATTGATCAGTCCTCCCACGAACACCATTCTTGTTCAGTCTTTTTCTGATCATTGAGTCATGAACACTCACATTAGTCAAGGCGAGAGTGGCCTGCTCATCCTTGGATGTTACTCTGGGGTTCTTTTTGACTTCTTGGAGGATGCACCAGTTTGTTCTTCAATAGATTTTGGTAGGACAGCCACTCCTGAGTAGAATGACTGTGGTCTTGAACCTTCTCTATTTGTATACTATCTGTCTGACAGTGGATTGGTGGAGCCCCAAATCCTTACAAATGGTTTTGTAACCCTTTCTAGACTGATGAGCAGCAATAACTGCTTTCCTGAGATCCTCAAATATGTCGTGACATGATGTGTTACACAACCGAATGGTGAGGACCAAAACCACAAAGTTTCCGATCCTTTTATAGGATGAAGCCCCCCAAATTCGCCCCTAAAGTTCTACCTAATTACTTAAACATCTGATTCTAATTATTCTCTTTAGTTGGGCTGATGCAACCAGGGGTTCACTTACTTTTGCACATACCCTGACTGTTAAGTACTTACTGTTTGCTTAATTTATACATCATTTTATTTCACAAGACATGGAATTGGTTAATATAAACTCTGTTGGATATTTAGAAAAAAATTTGTTTTGGATCACAAAAGGCTATTATGGTAAAACTATGGAATTTCCATAATTATCATTAGGGTTCACAAACTTTTTCTCACCACTGTATAGCAAAAGCCTGAAAATAGTAGCGAAGAGTTCTCTTAGACTAACAATTAGAGCTGATTCACACTTTATGGCAACAAGCATGTTTGCTGCATTTACAGTTTTCTGCAGGGAACACAGAAGGTGTGAAGGGTTCATGCACATCTCCAGATGTTCAGGCACACAATGTATCCGTTCATATTTAATGCCAATAATGGCTTGCTGCCATTGGGCTTGCATGCATTGGCCTCATAGTTTTTAATGCAGTTTCCCATTCTGGTTTGGAGGCAAACTGCGGTGTCCTCAAATTATAGTAGCCATTGCATCCAAATAGGACAGACCATAATTTGCCATGAACATGACAACAAGTCTACAGTATGGGGAGAAAGTAAAAAGTACCCCTTTACTCATTGTATCACCCGATTTCAGAGCTAGATGAGCAGTTTTCTACTCACTTAGTTCTAACTAAGTGAGTAGGAGTGAGAGAGCTAGCTTAAATCTTCATAATGTTGAATTCTATGTCCATTACTAAACGTCATACTTGATAATCAAATCCTGAGCTTTTTGAAGATGTATGGAATGTATGTGCATAACAAATCTGTTGCATATAATTACAGGGACTCAGATGCAATAATGGTGCTCATATCCGGTGTTGCCACTAATCAAGTAACATCCATATGCAGGAGAAATGATAGCGGTTTACCACATTATGCATGGTGTGGAAAATGTGGATCGGGAAACATTTTTCTCCCTCTCTCAAAATAATAGAACCCGGGGTCATCCCATGAAGCTGATTGGTCGGAGATTCGGGACTGATTAAAGGAAGCATTTCTTCACACAGTGCATAGTTAAACTATGGAATTCACTACCACCAATTTGGATGGCTTCAAAAGGGGGTTGGATAAATTCCTGGAGGAGAAGGCTTATCAGTGGCCTTTCCCAACATGTTCCCTGACATACTTCCAGTATCAGAGGCAGTAAGGCTATATATGCCAGCTGCTGGGGAACATGGGTGGGGGGAGGTGTTGTTGAATCGTGTACTGCTTGTGGATCCCTTGTCAACAGCTGGTTAGCCACTGTGTGAACAGAGTGGTGGACTAGATGGACCCTTGGTATGATCCAGTATGGCTTTCCTTATGGTCTTATGTTCAGACTGGCGTGGAAGACCTAGAAACATTGCAGATGATTTACCCTTATAGAGTAGCATTCTCAGTTTCATTCACTGTAAATGTGGAACCTCTGCTGTGTGGTGGGAAGAGCAGCTGGGGAGGGGAGTTTACTGGACAAAAGTGGTAAGTGACACTGCTTAGCAGAGAAGAAGCACTGGGCTTTCAAGGCATGATGCCGAGGTGAAATGTGAAGTTTTATCCACTTTGCCGAAGAATTCTTATAAAAGGCTGAGCTCACAGGAGGGTGGTAGTCATTATGGACTTGGAACATTAACAAATGTGAAAATAGACTACTACCTGGGTTAACCTTGAGTAACTTATCTAGCTTGAAAGAAACAAAGTAATTCCCAAGTTTCTTCTCTTTTGTAATTGCTTTGCCTCTTCCTTTTAAAAAGAAATAAATTTGAAATACTTCTGTTTAATTGTTCAAAATGGATGTAAGCTCTTTTTCTTACTAAATTTTGATTATTTTTCAGTTGCTGTTAGAACATCTGGAATGCCTTGTCTCCCGGCATGAGCGGTCTCTTAGAATGACTGTAGTAAAGAGACAAGCCCAGTCTCCAGCAGGAGTTTCTAGTGAAGTTGAAGTTCTCAAAGCACTAAAGTCTCTATTTGAACATCATAAAGCCCTTGATGAAAAGGTAATGAAAGGTGGCTGGTGATGTACTGAGTATGCAACATATTATTTCTGTTGTTTTTTAATTACATGATTATGGTTAATCAAGAGCATAAATGTAAAAACCAGTAATTCACAATTATTGTCACTCAAGTCATTAATGCAAGTGCAAAAATTAGCTGCAGAGCACAGACTAGTTAGACTTGTTTTTCTTGGTGAAGTTTGTTTGCCTTTGTAAGTAATAGAGGGAAGCTGGAAGTAGGTGTTGGCCAGTGAGTTGAGCTTCTGAGGGGGTTCCCTTAGTAAAACCAAAATAATAAGTGAAAAAATATTTGCTTTCTATCTCTGTAAAATTGAATCTTGATAGCACTGCTGCTTCCTCCACAGTATAGGAACAAGGAGGATGGTGGCTGTTAAATTGGAGTGCAGAACATCATTATAGTGCTTTTCCACTCCCTTTTCATTCATGTAATTTAGGGGTACACAACCTTTTCAGTCCTGAAGGCCACATCAGGTGTCTGCTGTGCTCCAGGGGCTGCGTATGGGTGTCCTAACATGCACCCACACACTGTGTGTGCTCCCGGGTAATATAAAGGTTTTAGTTAATCAATGTTTTACTTGTTATGCCAACCAATAAATATGCATTCTTGATCAGGAAAGATGGATGACAAAATAAGAAAATTAATTTTAAATCATTAAAATCAATTCACCCAGCTTAAGCATTGGGTCTCTGACTGTATTATGATTCCAGATTTTTGAGGTGACAGATAGTGCTCTTTTCTTATGCATGTCTGATCCAGAGGGTCATTACTAACAAATGCAATAGGATCTCTAAATGCATATTGGCTGCTCATCAGTCTTGTATAAGCCACTTGTTCTAAGTGGTCCCAGTTATATGAATGAAATATGTCAGTGACAACTTTGTTTCTAAGAATGAAAATACAATGTTTTCCATTCATTATTACGAATAAACATATATCAACATGTCAGCCAAAACCTTTAGATATTTCAGCTTCTCTAATGCTAGTAAATTGCTTCAGATTTACAGATTGGCTTTATCTCTTTATCTTTTAGGTAAGGGAAAGGTTACGAGTAGCACTTGAAAGATGCAGCTTGTTGGAAGAAGAACTGGGTACTACACACAAGGAGGTAGGTCTGTTCCTTTAAGCAAAAGCCAGTTTATTAGTTTTGAATGGGCCCCTAACTTGATGGAAAAATTTTGCAGGAAACCCAAGGAACTGTTGTGGAAAGGAGGCAAGGGTCAGAAGCCATGAAATCTGCTGCTGCAGCATTCTTGATCCTGTCTAGAATTCTGTAGGATTGAGAATGTGCAGTTGTTATAATTTTGGGAATCCATTTCCCATTTATCTTCTTTCTAAATGGAAGCAGTTTCATCAGCAAACATGTCACTCTGGGAAAGTTTCAACTGGCCCTAAAAGCCAATTAACTCAATAAACAGTCACAGTTCGATTATTATGGATAGTTTTCTTGTCTTTTAGTTCAGTATGCATTTGTTGCTTGATAAATATCCTCTGAATAGATTATGGGAATTGGTCATAACTGAATTTTAAAATTGGAGGCAGTAATGTATCAGCTACTCCTACCTGGCTCGCACACAATGCTAACCCATGCTTTATTTAGCCCAAGGTTTGTTGCCCTACTCAGGGTTTGTAACAGATGGTTTGTTTTTTCAAGCCCTGGGTTGTTTGTTTCCTTCCTCCTTCGCCCACTCCTCCCTGTATAACAAATGTCTTTGTTGTTCTGTAGTACTGGTATGTAGAGTGGCTAGGGTTTTTTTATCACTCTTTCCCACTGCCTCTATAGCTTGGTGAAACAACCCATGAATAACCCACAGTTCTAGGTTCATACAAAACGACAACCCATGGTTTTAAACAATCCAAAGTTCCCAACCCAGCAGCCAACTGACCTGGTTCTCATGACACAGCAGGCTCACCATGGGTTATTTAAACATTCATTTGTAGTAGGATTATGCGAGGGTTGTTTAACCCTTGAATAATCCACAGTGGCAGGATTTGGTGACACACCATAACCCGGTTGGGGGTTGCCTATTCATAATGGCACCTGGTATGTGCTGCAGCTTATCATGGGTTAAATAACCCACAGTGAGCCTGCCATGCCATGCAAACCAGATCATGAGTTATCTTTTTGGGTTGTTCATAGTTAGCCATCATAACAAGCCATGGTTTGTTATGTTCACAAATCATGGTAACCCAGAATTCAACAACCCATAGGTTAGCCTTATGTGTTCACTCTCTTACCTATTAATGAATAAATGCAGTCTTCTAGTTTTGGAGATATTGTTACTGTAAATTATTAACATTTGTTAAAGACTCCTGTTTCTGTTTCAAAATTAATTCCTTTTTTCATGGCAATTGATCCAGTATTTTAATTTTCTTTTTCAGTTAATGATTTTGAAAGAACAGAACAATCAGAAAAGAACGCAAGCTGATGGGATGCCTGATATTAATCATGATCTGGAGAATACACCTAGCACTAATGGGAAGGTAGGTACAGACCCTTTGTAGTAGGGTTATGTAATGTTATTTGTCTTAGGGCCTGTTCACTTTTTTGGGAAGAAATCTGGACATTGTATAGGTATCTGTGCATATATTTGTCCAGTTCATTACAATGAGAAAGTAGCAAAGGAGCTATATACCACATTAATTTGGATATGTTATCTACTTAATCGCCTGATTAAAATCCCCTTTTTTTTCCAGGGGATGATTAGGCGGTGATGGAATGCCATTTTCAAATAAATGTGCTGCAGTCTGATTTAAATGTTGCTTGAAAATCTGGCAGTGAGAGCCAGATACTCGCTCCAAGTTGAAACTTTCCTCCCTGAAAAGTAGAAAGTGAACAGGCCTTTAGTCATGACTTTTCTCTCCACTTGAATTATGATGACTTAATTTGAAAAATTATGAGAGAGTGTAGTCAGCCATCTTACTGTGCTAATTTTTAAAAAAGTAAATTGTTTTGTTTTTCTCAATAGAGATCTTCCAACGGCTCTCTGAGTCATGATGAAGACCTTGCTAAAGTAATAGAACTTCAAGACACCATAGAGAAGCAAACTAAGGAGCAGACTCAAATGAAAGAACGGATCACGGCCCTTTCTAACAGAGTAGCAGAACTGGAAGAGGATCTTGACACTGCTAGAAAAGATCTAATCAAATCTGAAGAAATGAATACAAAGTTGCAAAGAGATGTACGAGAGGTGAGAATGTCAGTTCCATCATTTTGTTTGAGGGACTAAATTATTTGTTTATGGATTGATGGAAGGATTGAGACCATGGGCCAGGTCTCACATCTCAGCTCCAAACTGAGGATTAATTAACCCAAAATTTGGCAGGATATACACTCTGCACATCCACTTCTATTTTCTGAAAAAAACCTCCAATTTGCCCAACTGGAGGTTGTCAGCATGACATGTGTATTGTACTGATGGGTTGTTTAAGGGATAAACCCAGCAGTTAACCCAACAACAACCCAGCGGTGTGTGTTCACACATCATGGTGACAACCTCCAATTGGGTCAATTGGACGTTGTTTACAGAAACCAGAAGCAGCTTGCAAGTGGTACCCATCCCTACGAAACATGAGTTAAATAACTCGCAATTTTCATTATGATGTGCGAACCAGATCTATGTGCTTAGGACAGGCTGTGGCTCAGTAGTAATGCATTCCTGCCTGAAACCCTGGAGAGGTGCTGTCTGCTGCCAGTCAGTATTGACAATACTGGGTTAGATGAACCAATGGTCTGGCTCTCAGTATAGCAGTTTTCTGTGTTCCTAGAATATATCCAGCAGTTATTTTAAGAGCAATTATCAGCTTACATTTGTAGTTGCCAGTGTTTCTTTTAATTAAAAATAATAATCATTTTTCTATATTTTGCAGGCAGTATGAATTTTAGTTTGGCTACCACAATAAGTTACTTAATGTTTGCTTTTTAAATCAATAATTTGATAGTTTCATGTCTATTGATTTTATTCAATTCAGCAAGGGCCAGCTCAATTATATAATTACTTCTAGATCTTAAAAGGAAGACGTCCTGCTGCCCTTCATATTAAGAGGGCTAAATTGTCGCAGCACATGTTGTAGTACTAGATACATATGTAGACCAATGGTTCAATGAACTATTTGGAGATTTGACAAGTGAAATTTCTTACTTTGTTTTTCCTTGAACAGCCAACTCCCATTCCTTCTCAATTAGTTTTGAAACTCAGTATCAAAAGCAATTGACCACAGATCTAAAACCTGCAGGTCTTAGAGATGAACATCTTGAGATCAATAACAAATCATTGTACTACTGCCAACTTGCACTCTGTCAAGACACATGAAATAAAGAAAAGCTGTAATTATTACAAATATTACAAATGGCTCTTGTAGTCATTCGCTTATGTTTCCATGCCAAATTTTCAAGACAGACTGCATAATATCTACGAACCATGTATTTCCTCAATCTCCTTGCAATTTCCATAATTTAGGCAATGGCTCAAAAGGAAGATATGGAAGAGCGAATCACAACCCTTGAAAAACGCTACCTCGCTGCACAACGTGAAGCTACATCTGTGCATGACCTCAATGATAAACTTGAAAATGAAATTGCTAATAAAGATTCATTACATCGACAGGTAGGAATTGTTACTTTAAATGAATAGTAGAAAACTTTCTCAAACTATAGTAGCACCCAATAACCTGCTAATCATATTTGATGTTGAGGAATATATAGGGGTTACCTTTGCAGCAGTGCAAGTAGCAGGTCAGTCACACCTTCAGGATTTACTTAATAGGTGGTATTCAACAGTTGTACAAGGAGAAGCCTGGTTGGATAATGGGGCTTTCCCACCTTCTGCACTCTGCAAAAACCTCTGCTGGAATTGGTGGATGCTCAAGAAAGGCCTGAGATACAGCAGGAATGCAGGGCAGCTTACACTTCTGTAAATGGCTTGCAGGATAGGTCAAATGTTCGGTTTGTACCTGATACCACTACTTAATAGAGGGGCTTAATACATACCTGGCCATGACTTGAATTATGACTTGTATATTGTACCAATTGTTAGTGTGACATGAGCAGATATCTACTCACATGAAAGGACATTCTGCCTCCCTCCTCTACCCTGCAGTTCCCCACATCCCCTGAAAATCTGTTCCAGAGGGTCCCCCAATTCTCTGGAGCAAGTTTTCAGAGAGGAGGGGAAATTGCCCCCTCCTGTTTCCACAGACAAGCAGTTCCATCAGTGGAAAAGCTTCATTGGGTTCCACCATTTATTTCCAATCTTAAAATGAACCTCTAATTTGTGGAAGTAGACTACCCATTGTTTTGTAATATATACTACGTGTTGGAAAAATGATCTCCATTTCTGTTTGAAATAAAGATTGAGTATGTTCATGTTACTCATGGAATTATTCTACTTATGTGAGTTATATTGTATGTGGGTTAATTTGCATGATCTCTGAAGCCCATAACGTTTCTCTACAATTTCTCACATTACTTTACTTAAAAGATAACCCTACTACCACCCATGGAAAAAGCTATTGAAAGTAACACCTGGACTAATATCTGCAGTAGCCGATATAAGATTTTTGTGTGTGTTTTTGCCTTTAGAGTGAAGACAAAAATAGGCAGTTACAAGAGCGATTGGAACTAGCTGAGCAAAAATTGCAGCAGACTCTGAGAAAAGCTGAGACTCTGCCAGAGGTGGAGGCTGAACTGGCTCAGAGAGTTGCAGCACTTACTAAGGTAGGTGTACAATGTGTAGGACCAAGAAATCTTCTTCTCTTCAGCTGCAACCATTTGTTCTTAGTAATTTAGTTCTCCTTGTATTCCTGGTTCTTAAAAAATGGCCTGACGTAAAGTTGTGTATATATAGACCTCATGCTCTGTAATATAACAATTCATTTTTCAAAACTGTTTGGAGGTTGCTTGACCAGCTCTTGTGTCAGCACTGTGTGTTGCATTATAAAATTATCTTCCAGTTCTTAGTGGAGTAAATTATATCCTCAAGCAATGTTATGTCTAATATTTATAAATGGGTTCATGTCTGCGTTAATTTTTTCCCCCTTGTTACCTCTCCTATTCCTTATTGGCTTTTTAGCCTGACCGTTTGTCTTCTGGGAATTCTGCAGCTAAAGATGCTAAACTGTTGGAACATACTTCCAAGCGTAGGAAGGTAGAACTTGCACAAAGGACATTAGTCCTTATTTTTGCCTGCTGCTTGCTTTAAAAAACACACACATTAAAATGAAAGTGGGGAAGAATTTAAAGAAAAAGCAATATATTTTCTTTGGTTGCAAGAGGAGTGAATGTGAAGTCTTTTGTCTTTTTCTTTTTTTTCCTGAGTCGTTCAGTTGCCATCAGTCATCAAAAAAGATGTCCTGGGATGAGAGAATTAATTGCTCATTTTACATATGAAACCATCTACTAAGTTTTTTGCTGGAAATTGGCATTTAAAACATCTTGCAATGTATGAACAAAAATAGCAAGTCTGCATAAAGCATGATATGCTGTGTTGCGAATTCCTTTTCATAATACTTTCTCAGATTTTACTTACCAGTATGATTTTAAAATGGCAGGCTGAAGAAAGACATGGTAACATTGAAGAACGATTGAGGCAAATGGAAGCACAGTTGGAGGAGAAAAATCAGGAATTGCTAAGGGTATGTCAAGGCTGTGATTACAGTATCTCACTCTTTCCTTCCCCTTCACCCCAAACAAACTTGATGAAATGGCAGGTTGGTAATGGAAAGTATATCTTTATATTTTACATGAAATTGAACTGAGCTTTACCTAACTTGAAATACCTGCATAGGGCTAAAATGTTCACTAGCACTGGTGGGTGAATTGGCTTCTTAGAACAAAGTTAGCTATTTGTAACTAAACATTAAATGGCTAATTGGAGTACATTATTAGTGAAACAATCTTTTGTACAGCACCCCACAAAATTACTAGTGGCTGGAAGTTCTAGGAATCAACATTCCTCAGAATCACATTGCTATTTTTAGGGCTGGTTCAGTTTTCTACATCATAGTGTAAGACTTGCTAGCTATCTGAACTTGAAGATAAAGATACATCCTGCTATAAACTAGAGAAACATGAAAATACATACAGAATAATCATTTTAGGAACTTCATAGAAAAATGTGGGAAATGCTTGGCTTAGAGAGGTGTTTTATGTGTGTAAAACATAGGTAAGAAGATATTGCTAATGTTATTTCTTACTGTCCCCCCGTCCCTCCAATGTAGGCTCGCCAAAGAGAGAAAATGAATGAAGAGCATAATAAACGTTTATCTGATACTGTTGATAAACTTTTGTCTGAATCCAATGAGAGACTTCAACTTCACCTTAAAGAAAGAATGGCAGCTCTGGAAGATAAAGTAATTGTGAAGTTTATGCTTGAAATGCTTGAAATGCTATAACAGTATAATTTAGTAATACACTTTAAGAATTTATTGATACACATTTTGATGGACATTTATCCAACTGTTTATGGTGAGACAACAAACCATGATGCAGACAATAAAGGTAGTTGAGAAGATTTAGTGCACACAAGCTCCAGAACCTCTGCTTTGTGATTGGCACAAAGGAACATACTTCTTCTATTTAAGTATGATAAACAAGGGGTTGAAATTGGTTGATCCAAGTCAAAACAAGGTTGGCCATGGAAAAATGTGAACCTGTACGAGATTAAGATTGACAGCTTCCTAATCCTAACTAAAGTCAAAACCTCAAACAATGGAATAAAGTAAGCAGAAGAATAAAGTTTCAGAAGAATATACATTTTTTTTATAACTTATGGTATAAATATTACAAATTTATACCACCTAGTATAAATGTTAAAAATGGAATGTTTTAATTCTTAAGTACCAATGAACTTTTGAATTGAATTTTATTTTAGAATGCTCTTCTTCGTGAAATTGAAATTGCTAAGAAACAAGTCGATGAGCTTCAAAATGAAAAGGTATCAGCTGAAAATAAAATGTTTTTGAATAAATTAACACTATTATTAATGTGAGTATGTGTATATACGTATCACACATACACATGCATTGAACATTTTTATTGAACTAATTATTTGTGATAGTAATTATAAACAACTAGACAAGATTATTTCAACTTCTCTAGCTTTGAAGGTTTATTGCACTACTGAACCTCATGCCATGCTGCAGCAACTTGATGACATTAGCGAATGAAAATACTATATGTTTAATAGATTCTTTTTATTATTAGACTATAATTACCAGAAAATTGGTCATTTTTTTCCTTACAGCAAATCTATTTCTGGTGTTGGGGTGGGGGGGGATGGAAACTAGCCCATTTTCCTCAGAGGTAGCCCTTCTGGTTCACTACCCTATCCCCACAATTTATGCTCAGTACACCAGTTGATATGGTCTAACCTATTTATTCACTGCCATTTGACAAGTAAACAAATTAAGGGTATTTTAATGACAACAATGATATTTTTGAACTTTTCATTGAATTGGGCATTCAACACTGGAAGTCAGAACTGTACTAGCTTTGAGCTATCTAATTTCTCCCATAGTTTGGTTCTGGGGATGGAGTCGAAAGCAGACTTCAAGTCCATAAAAGTGACAAACAGTTTACTGCATAGAAATTCTCCCTGGGAAATTGCTCCCATATTTATCTTTTATATGCCCATTGTTTTAGATGGCTCTTAATTAAACCCACGTTAAATGCAGTTCATTGAGATTAAGGTCAGTTTATAGGGTACAATTTAGGTGAATAGACATTGTCCAGTTGAATGCCAGGATCTGGTTCACTTTCTTTTGGAATGCCCGTTATATGTAGTTCTGAGTATTCAATTCCTTGATTTGCCTTATTGTTGGTATTAGAGATAACTCCTCTTTAAACAAAAACTTATTTTTATTGGCTGGGACAGATTATTTTGTGACATATTGTACTTTTAAATGTGTTAATTTGGCTCTAGGGAAGAGGAAGTATTTTATCTCAACAAATGATAGTATAGTCATTGAGCTATTATAGCTAATTTAATATTACGATTTGTTAATTTCACACTTACTTTCCTATTATATTTAGCATGTTGTTTTATATTGACACTCTTTTTGTCTTGCGTTTTTAGTCTGATGTATATATGCACAAACTAAACTAAAACTGTTTGTGTTCCAAAAAGTATATAATTAATAAAATGAATTTATTCAAAACTTTGATATCTATTTTCTTTGTAGGATCAGCTGGTGCTAAACATTGAAACAATGAGAACTGAAAATGACCAGATGAGGATCAGAGGCCCTTCCCTTCAACACAGGTATATATTGTTAATGAAGATAGCTCTGTGCAAAGTTATAAAGTAGTACTAGATGAATAATTTTCATTGCCTGCATCTAATTTACTGAACTTTGAGAGAATGTATCTTATTAATGCTGATATGGTATCTGCTCTTGTTTTAGTCGGCCACATTTGGGTAGCGTTCCGGATTTTAGATACCCACTGGCACCTTCAGCTATAGCTGACAATCAAATAGATTCTTATAGCACCTCAGTTTTAAGGCGTCCACAAAAAGGACGTTTGGCAGCTTTGCGAGATGAACCTTCAAAGGTAAGAAGGCTTTCTTTAAAAAAAAAATCATTCATAGAATTTAAAAACTTCACTTTACAAAAAGGTTGTGGAAATATTCCATATCTCTATACAAGTCAATTTCTATATTAAAACGTAGGGTTATGAACATATATCTAAGCCTTAATGGTGGTAGAGAGGTCAGAAGTACTAGCTGCAAAAAGTTTTTTTTATGGAGTGCTCATTTTATTTTCATCTTTAAACTCAGCAATGCTATGTGAATCTGTTTGATCTCTTAAAGGTTTTATTGTAGTTCTGCCAATTGGATTTAGTGATCTGTCAAGATGATGTGCATAAATTATACAGACTCAACCCTACCCCATCAATCCATGCATGGAATTAAGCTCCATGTGGATATCTTTTTGGATAGGGAATCCCAGAGCTGAGCATCTGTTTCCAAATATTGGATTGGGAGGGTGTATACAGCACTAAATAGTTGGTCCCAGACTTGCTATTCCGCAAATTGAAAGACTCCTCACATACACAAAACAAACTCCGATCCAGTAGATGCTTCTGCTGGAGAAAGTGTGTGTGTGGTTTTTAGCTAATTCTCTCTTTCCCCTCACAGCTTCACTATCTCCACTGTTCCAAAGCATCTTCAGCCCTACAGAACAGATTTTCTGCCTCCATAGATGGCTGCAGGGGAGAGGGGGAATCAACAAAAGTATCCCCCCACCACTTCTGCTAGTGGGAGCATCCCCTGAGCCAAACTTTCTTGGGGGAAGTCTGGATCCAACCCACAGACCTCATTTGCCCAGCACAGTTATCCAGAATTCTGCGAAACCCTGTACTATGAATGAGCATGCAGCCTATTTATTCCCACTAGTCTTCTGCCTTTAGTGCGAGCAGTTAAACAAACCAAAATTAGTTTGGCTTGTTGCTCCCTTTACAAACCAAGCTCCCAAGCCAGGGTTGTTCTTAGTTTATGCGTCCTGACTTGTAAACAAAGCAACAAACTAGGATCCAGGATTCAGATGACGTACTAAGCACACAATTTCTGGATTCTTTAGCTGCTAGCAAGAGCAAATGAACTGTGTGTACCAGCATACAACTTGCTCACAGTAAGACTGATTCACCAGAATTCTAGTTTTGCTAGTCCATGAGAATGCAGTCATAATTCACTACATTGTGCACAGACCTATAGAATAAGGTCTTCTGTGTGCTTAAAAATTACACAAACCAGACTCCTTAAGAAAATCTGAAGTTACTGATTTAAGAAGTAATGAATTATCTTTTGTTGAACTTCAATAATGTTGAATTTATGTACTCTGATATCTTGATTTCTGATCATATATCTTAGTAGAATAAATTAAGTACCTCTGAATATATGTTGTTGTAATGATCATTATTTTGGTTTTACTGCATTCTAACTATTGCTGTCTTGATGGATTACTGCAGCATGTAAGTGAAGTCATATTGACTATATTTTACATATTTTTAATTAGAGAGTAATCTGCAATTAAAACTGCGATCGTGTATGTTAAACAGGTTCAGACTCTTAATGAGCAAGACTGGGAGCGTGCACAACAAGCAAGTGTGTTGGCAAATGTTGCACAAGCTTTTGAGAGTGATGCTGATATCTCGGATGGTGAGGATGACAGAGAAACTATATTCAGCTCAGTTGATCTCTTGTCACCTAGTGGTCAGGCAGATGCCCAGACTTTAGCCATGATGCTTCAGGAACAGTTGGATGCTATTAACAAAGAAATTAGGTATAGCTTATATTTTTATCATTACCTTCCAATATTATAATAATAGTATTTTTATTACTTGTAAGCTAACTTGTTTCTTCTCATTTCTGTTCACAGAAGATAAATATAATTTACACAATACTTTTTTATTGTGTGTGTCTTGATATAGATGTGATTGCAATTTGCCAGAGTTCTTGAAAGATTGTTTGTGTCTGTCGTCATATGGTTTACTTTAGTAGCTTGGATTGTAACTTTTGCTCCATAAAGGATTGTTTGCATGACTAAAACTCCTTTTGTGAACAGAAAGTCCTAGGGCCCAATCCTGTATGTGCTTCTATACACTTCTACTGTGAGTGTTAAAATTATTGGCCCTAAACACAAGCAGCAGATTATTCTTTATGAAGAGCTTGTAGGAAGCGTTATGCTAGCTTTAATAGAAGTCTCCAAAAGGAGGTCAACCTTATCTGGTTTTGAGCCTGTGTTTGTATCAAGACAGTATTTAAGACTGGACAATAGGTATACTTAGTGCAGACCTGAACGTACGTTTAATCAGACACATCCAAGCTTAGTTAGTCACACTTTAATTCTGTTGAAACCAATGGGACTAAAGGAAGGGTGGGAGACTGAGCCCATCATATCTCACCATTGGCTATGTTGCCTAGAGATGATGGGAGCTGCAATTCAATGACTGGGTTTGCACGACAACCCATCATGGGTAACAATCCACAGAGGATTGTCATGTCATCCAAACCTGGACTACTTCCATCAGGGTGGATTATTTTTAGCCAACAAGCCACCCTGACATCCCATAGCTTGTTCTAAGGATTGTTCTAACCACAACGGGTTGGCATGCTGTCTGAACCTGGCAGAGCCAACCCATCACAGGTTTCAGCGAATGGGTAAAAGAGCCACTCAGTAGAAGTGGCAAACCCCCTGCAGCTCTTCCTGATTGCACCTGTCCAAGCTTCCTCAAGTTTCCCCTGCCAGTGACAGCCCCTCCAGTGTCCAAATGGCACATTGGAGGGACTGTCACACTATGATGATGATGATGATGATGGCCCCTGGAATTTGCGAAAATGGGTTGTCAGTTTTACACAATTGTGCAAGTATGCACTTGTGGCTGTCAGATATGTATATGTGTAGTCTTACCTTGGCAATATCCTTGTATGTATCAGTTGTCAAAGGGAATAAAATGCAATATGAAACAAGGAAATTGACAAGGCAAGACTGCATATAGACTAATTTGCGCACGGTTTGACAGTGTGACAGGTTGGGAAAAGGGGACAAGATCACCCATTTAGCAAGATGATCCTCAGGGTTTTAAATGTTGACCTGACACTTACGGGTGCCCTGCTTCCATTCCACACTTCCTTGAGTTTCCAGCAAGTCCTTTAAGGAGAGATCTAGGCTCCCCACACCATCTTTGTGGCTCCCATTCAGAGCGTTTACTGCTGCAGTTACTGAGGATGGGAGCTGACAGTTCACAACCCAACAACAAACCAAGAGTTCTGTTCATGGGTTGGTTGCGGTTAACAAACTATAGTTTGTTAGCGTGACTGGGTTCAGACACCACAATGACCCACATTTCAACAACCCTCGGTTCAATGACAACCCACACTCAACCAATACTCAGCCTTGAGTGTGGGTTATCGTGTTGTCTGAACCCAGTCGTTATGTACAGAACCAGATATATAGAAAGGACATGAAAACACTCATAGAAATATGCCAAGTAATTTAAGTGACTGTTTTTTCACAGCGTGCAATAATCTAAAACCAATGGTCTTTCCCTAAAAACATTGTATCTGTATTCTCCTTTTCATTCCTGCTATATTGCCAAACAATGCTGCAGTGACCCCTTAAATTAATCTTGCAATTAGATTAGTATAAGTTGAAATTAACTATTTATAGGAATTCAAGAAGTGTTGACAATTTATATCAAAATGTGTATTTCAACTGCTTTTCTTATTAGATTTTGTTCTGTCTGGATTTAAAATGTGTGTGCATGTGTATGCGCGCATGCGACTTCCCTACCACCACTGTGTATGAAGATTCTGTACAAATATTTATACAGGTGCACTATTTTGATTGGTTGGTTCCTGACTCATTTCTGTCTCTTGTGGCAGATGTGCTTGTATAAATTAATTGCATCATTTATTGATTCTTTAGATTGATACAAGAAGAAAAGGAAAACACTGAGCAACGAGCAGAGGAAATTGAAAGCCGTGTTGGTAGCGGAAGCTTAGACAATCTTGGTCGATTTCGGTCAATGAGCTCTATTCCTCCTCCCTTTCCTGGTGGCTCCCTTTCTGGTTCTTCTCCACCTGGCAGTGGCCGCTCTACGCCACGACGAATGCCACATAGTCCTGCTCGAGAAGTGGACAGACTAGGCGTCATGACACTAGTAAGTATCTCCTTTTTCCTTCCTTCTCCTCATAGGAGAAAAAGGCCAATAACTAGCTCTTGTTTTGTTCCTCATTTTTTCCACGTCCTCCTATTCTTTGCCTGCGTTTGGACATTTGTATCTCAGCTTATTAAGTCAAGATAGGTGCAGGCTTTTTGCTTTTGCCTAGAGCCCCATCACTCCTCCTTTAGCTATGATTTAAATCAGGAAGCCTCTTGTTTCTTGTCTTGTCAGAATCAGAATGTTATGGTTAACGGTTTTGGAACAAGCCACAATATTAAATAGTTTGAAGTTAGTTTAATATCCTGACTTGTTCCAGAATTGGTAACCATAGCTTCCTGCTTTGGATGAAATGGGAAATTATTGGTTAATTGGGGGCTTCCCAGTTTAATTGTGGGGAGGACAGAAAGGGTTTAATAATATGATAGGAGATATGAGTTGGCTCTCTGTGTGCTGTCCACATCCTTCATGAAGTTCAAGCTGCTTGTTTCTGTGTGTAAAAACTTTCTAGGACTTTGACATTATTTGTGTTCAGAATAGGCTGATAATCATATCTCATGAGAGATGGTTCAGTGTCTTTCTCTTTCCATTCCAGCAACCATTCTATAATAAATTTCAGCTTATAGGAAGATCATCAAACTACGCTTTTAATACTTACTCTGAACTTTGTTTTGTAAAGTATTCAGATGGGAACAGTTAATTCTGTATTAAAAAGTAAAAAAAAACTTTGCTTCTGCCCTTTGCTATCTAGCTTTCAAAACATCAGTCTGATAAGAACCGAAAATGCCTATATTTCATGTTGAAAATGTCATGTATTTATAGAAATGCTTAGTTAAGAATTATAAATCAAAATGTATTTTATGGTGACAAACATACTAGTACATCAATAATATATGAAGTGAATTCCCACTCCGAGTGATCTCTTACTCTTGGTTAAGGAATTCCCACCATTATTTCTCTAACAATCCTAAAAGCTGGCCTCCAAGGTTGGTTACATTTAAACCATTCCAGAAAGCAAAAAGGTAAAAATAAGGTACTTTGACCATGCACACCTTTTTAGGAACTATGTTCTGGTTTAAGCAATGGTTTAATGGACAAGTTAATTGGGGGGGGGGGGAATATGGCTTGGCTTCCCCCAGAGAATGTTATAACAAATGAAATCTTTTCCTTGCATTAATGCTTTCCAGTTTTGAATCATCAGCAAATCTGCTTTATCTTAATTTCTCTTCTTTGCATGCATCTGTCAGCCTAGTGATTTAAGGAAACACCATAGAAAGGTAACTCATCAGCAATGAATATATGTTGAGTGTTGTAAATTAATTATGCGGTTTTATAGTACATTAAAAGTATATTACTGGGCCTTTGATCAGCATGACTAAAAAACCTGGAGTGATACTATGCAGAACAGGTCTTCATGTCCACCTCCACTTCTTGCGTGCTTGCTCGCCAGGTGGGCCTGCCTTGTTGTGCTCTTTCAATGGTAGCATTTCCATATTGACAAGTGGAAGTAGAAACAGGGCACTGCATGACTGCACACTCGCCATTCCCAAAGTGAAGTCTTCCCTTCCAATTTAAGAGCTATGTGGGCTGAGACTGTGTGCATAGTATTTCTCTACATCTTCCTCATGGTCTCACTATAGCAGTGGTACAAATATCCTAGCAGGCAGGGATTCAGTCTCTGTTTCTACATTTGGCTCCTGCCAAAAGCTAAGTGGAAAGGAACCTGAGCCATGCCAGGCTATTACACACAGCTGGCATAGAACAACAGACACTCATCCTTGCCCACCATACTCATGCATATTTAGCTAATCATAAACATTTCAAACATAATTGCATATTATCCTCTAAAGTGAAATGGGGCAGATGCATCTCTATAATGTGAGTACTTCGTGAACATAATGCATTCTGTTGGTGTTGTGTGGGCTTCCCTCTCCTGTTTTAGTGGTCCTCGGAAGCTTTCTATTACTAAGCATACCTTTAATTTGTGTAAGTTGTCATTTCATACTTAAACTTAGTGCTTACAGCAACTTTTAGATATTTTAGAATATTAATATACTGCTCTTCAACTAAATTGGTTTCCACTACAATTTCATCTGACTTTAATGGGCAGATGGCATCAGCAGCTCCTGACTTTCAGAAGTCTTGGTGGAAGAGGCTGGTGGAGGAACTGGTAGATCAGTGATATAAAAGTTATCTCTTCCCTAGCCCTCTTGTTACTTGTTGATGTAGCGCGCTTTGTGTGCATGGAGCTTTAGAGTATAAGTGGACACCCAAACAGCTTAAATCTAAAGTATTAATGTGTTGCTTACCCTGGAATAGCCACAGGGGAATCACATCTCTGCACTGATAGCATATTATTGACCACCAGGTTTCAGTAATTCAAAGTCATTAGGATCACAAGAGAGCAGGAACAGCTTCTCACCAATTAATCGCTAATTATCCACATCAAATTACATTTAAGTCACATTGAAAACAAATTAGTCAAATCTTGACAAACTTTTCACATTGATCTCAATGAAACCAAAGTATGACTTACTTAATCTAGATCCCAAACTCACCTAGTTAGTTAAAACCTTTATGTCAGATTGCAGTAAGCTTCAGTATTCAGAACCTTGGGACAAATTCATAGTTGTGACTCTTGTGATGGCCCGGCCAACCATAAAGACATGGATACCAATTCTGTGCCCTCCCCACCCTCTGTTATATATTAAGGATGCCCTACCATCTCTCCTCCACAAACTTTCAGCCCATTTGCATTTCTAAGAGTTTTAAAAGGAGTTTAGATATTAGTACTTGTCAAAGGGGAGGCATATAGCAGCAGTTTTTCTCATTTTGAAAAGATCTTTCCCTAAACCCTTACATTTCTGTTTTGAACAAAGTTTATAGAGGAGTATTAGAGTTCCAAAGCAAGCTCTTGGAAAAGACTAATCTGGTGAAATATCCCTCTCAATTTCACCCCTTAACATTGGGATTAATTTCATCAGTTTCAGCAAAGTCAATTTCAGATGTTTATAATTGCAAGAAATATGTTTCTTGTAAACTGCCATACTTTCCACCAGATAAACAAAAAATGGACAGAACAAGAGAAATATATCAACTCATCTCTAACCTGCATAGTCTTCATGTTCTTTTCTTTGTTGAAATAAGATTACATGTATTCACATGTGGAAACGGCAATTGTTGAATTTATAATACCTGTAACACTTAGAACTCTTTAATGGGATATTTGGTTTTCAGTGAACATACAGTAATGCTCAACTTGCATCCCTTCTTAGTCTCCAGTTTCTAGAGAAGAGGTTAGAGATGACAAGACCACAATAAAATGTGAGACATCACCACCCTCTTCACCTCGATCTTTGCATTTGGATAGAGCCTATAAAGGAGCCTTGCATACAGTGAGCCATGAAGATATAAGAGATCTCAGAAAGTAAGTGTTTGGCTCCTTGTTGGTTTACTTCCTTCCAGCAGCCCACACCCTGTAATGTCCCTATGTTTGTGTTTTTTAAATTTATCCTTTCTCATAGGCCCTTCCTTTTCCCAACTGTCATTCCTCATTGGCCTTTATTTCCTTCCCCTACTCTTCCCCTCAGCCCCTTACTTCTCATTCTTCTGGACTCTTTGTCTTTTTAGTGTCTCTACTTCCTGAATCCTGTTGCCTCCTTATATGCCCAGTATCACTTTCCTGCCCTTCCCTGAATGATCACATTTTTCTGTTGCGCTATTTGAAAAGATAGAAGAGATGTGGAGCTGCTGATATTAATAACATCCACACCATCACTGATTTCTAGCTTCAGACTAAAGCTGCAGTTCTAAGCACACTTACTGGGGAGCAAGTTCCATTCAGTTTAACTTCTGAGTAAATATGCTTACAACTGAACTGTATTTGTTTCAGATGTCTATCCTGTCTTACAATTGAAAAAGGTTCTTAAGGAGGTTTACAAATTCTTACCTGGTTCTTAACGATGAGGCCTTAAACAGCTTGGCTCCAGGATATGAACCTGCCTGTAGGTTATGTACATCTTCAGAGGTCTTGCTTTATTTCCCATCACCTCAAGTGGTTTACTTGGTAGGAATGCAGAGGCAGAACCTTTTCTTTGGCAGCACCTTGATTATGGAACTCCATAAAGGGGTGGGAAAGAGGTTAGACTATCTCTATCCCTGATGTGTTTTAGGTGGGTGGTAAAAGTTTTTAATATGTCTGGCTTTCAGTGATGCCTAACTTTGATGTTCAAGTTTCAACACTTTGGCTTCTTAATTGTTGTCTTTAAGTCTGGTTAGTATTGTTTTAGTGATTTTATTGTTTTGATTGTATTGTAAACCACCTTGGGGCCTTTGTTAGGACTGAAAGGCAGTCTACATGTTTTATAAATAATAAAATTGCTATAATTTCCTACAAACATCTATAATAATAAAAGAGGATGTGTATCTTTCTGTCTATCAGTATCATAGCTCCATACCTGTGAAACCTAGACACTGGAAATAGGGCATGCATACTAAGGAGACCTTAGAGGTGTACACCTCAGGCTTATTTATTCCTTACATTTCTAATCCACACATTAACTAATGTTATTTTGTTGTTAAGAGTGAATTAATCAATTTTAAATGTGTCTCAAGTATTTGAAACCTGCAGTACCATCTTCAGTCACTAGGTGGCAGACATCCCTAATCTGTCCATAGTTTTGCAATCAAAACAGTTGGAAGCCAGACGGGAGTAGGCCAAAGGACAGTTATATGGTGGCCCCCTCCCTGCGGCTGTGGGACAGGGGCCCTCTCAGCGATATTGAGCGTGCAGACCCCTTCCTTGAGGGTGTATAGGGGTGTACCATGGCAGGGGCTGTGCCTGGGGGTACCAGCAAGTATGGCTTCACTCAGGCAGGGCGGGAGCAATGTGTCCTGCTTTGGCAGCTGGGTAATGTTGCTTGAAGGGCTCACTGTATAAAACTAGAGCCTGTTTCACTCTGTGTAAAGCTAGATTCATTCACTAGCTCACCACCATTCAGACAGATCTCTACCACCACTACCACATTACTTTCTGCTATGTCTTGAGCATAATGGCAGAAGTCAGAAGTTCAGAAACCTGTACTAATTTAGATTGCTGTCAATGAGTTGTGGATTAGTTTTAGTTAACTATCTTTTAGTTAAGTAAAGCCAGTCTATAACTGAATTAATAGCAACCTACTTTAGTACAGGTTTCTGAGCTTTTAACTGCAGTCATTAAGCATAAGATGGTAGAACGTAATCTGGTGATAGTGATCCATTGCCTTAAAAATATCATGGATATGTTCTATTCCTATTTTCCTATTTTCAGTACAAGCAATATTATTATAAAAACTAATAAAAATATTGACAATCCTACCTAGCTTTCACTAGAACCTGAGGTTGCTCCTGAAAGTTTAGTTTGGTTCAGCCTGAAAATGCAGTGTGCAATCAAAATGTTTATCGTGCATGTTTTGTAAAAAGCTGAATGGTATCTGTTTTACAGTTCCACAGGTTCTCAAGATGGACAAGTAAGCAATCCCAGCAGCAGTAATAGTAGCCAAGATTCCCTTCATAAGGCCCCTAAAAAGAAGGGAATCAAATCCTCAATAGGTCGCCTGTTTGGTAAGAAAGAAAAGGGTCGACCTGGACAGATCAACAAAGACAGCTTGGGACAAGGTTGGTACATTGTTGTACCCAAAGCAGAAGGTTGAGCAATTGTTAAGAGTAATTACTGTATAGAGTACAAAGTAAAGAGTGTTGATTAATTTCTAGGTTTGCAGTTTGCAGATTGCTCCTAACTTGTTCTTTCCTAGTAATATAAGGAGCATAGCCTTAACCAAAAGAACACTCTCAAGGGACACAGATGATTGTGTAAGTTGCTTCTCAGATATTGTGCAAATCAATAGATCACAACCTGCTTAAGAACCTTTATGATTTTACTTGAAAGTCCAAATGTGCATGATGTTAAATTTGAGGCAGGTTACATTGTGAATACTTAAAGCTCTAGACCTAAATAAACGTGTTATATCGCTTTTGTTGCTAGAGTTCAAAAATTTTCTCATGCTCATTGGTATTTATGCCTAGATCAATCCATAGCTAGCAAAAGTCACAAGCTAGAATGTATGTTTATATACTATCAGGTAAACCTGGCGCTGGATGAAAGCCCATATAATATATAAAATATGAGTTTATACACCAAGTTAGGGGTGCAATCCTGTACACTCTTATCTGTGAAACTAGTCTCATTGAACTCTGTGAGACTTACTACTTAAGTAGATATACATAGTGCGCTATAGGGCTGTCTTTTAGTACTTCAAATATAAGGACTTATGTGTGTTGTTATATGATTGGCTTCATGTTTTTGCTACTTTCAATTTCTTTCCTACTTCCATTCCACACATTTCATTCTCCTGTGGCTCCTGGGGGACATTCCAGGAACTTTGGCTCCTCACCCTAGAGGAGCAGGCAGGGTCTGCTTCTACAGATCTCTTTTATTGGGAGAAGCTGTCCTGCCCTCTCAGACCAGCCCTGCATAGTTACAGTGAAGCAGGGGTTTGGGTGAGCTCCACAGAACTCCCTCTTTTTTTCTTTTTTAAAGAAAAAAGTTTACATTGGTAAACTGTTTACATTGGTAAACTGCCCTTTTTTTTCTTTCTTAAAGAGGGATTATAATTACATTTGTGTACTGTCCATTAACCGAATCTCTCTGGACAGTTTACAAGACAAGCTAGAAAAGTTTAGTCTTCCATGTCCCACATTGAAGAAGTGCACCATTGGCTTGGGCCTTGTTGTAGCAAGAGCAGTGGCTGGCCTTTGCACTCCCCACATGGGTTGGGGTCAGGCCACCTGCTACAGGATGCAGTAAGAAGATTGGGGACAGATCCTCACACCTACCCTACCGTGTTCAGGTCAAACCACCAGCTTCTGTGATTCTCAAATGCTATGAGATTTCAAGACTTTTGATCTATATAGTTATGTAGATTATCTGAAGACTACTTATGTATGTTACTCTGAGGTTGCAAAATAACTTGGGCCATTTCTGTACATAGATAACCTGTATGCTGAAACAGTTAGTGGTAAACGCAAATGTCATAAACTATTCATTACTGTATGCTAACAGCTTCTTGAATTATTGCAGTTAGTGTAATAGAAGCAGACAGTTCAACTCAGGATGGCTTGGGACTTGGAAAACTGGGAGGACAAGCAGAAAAGAATAGAAAACTACAAAAAAAGTAAGCTAAAGAAATTGGCACATAAACCAGTTTTTCATAGTTATGCTGATTAAAAAATGTCTGTTTTCCTTTTGCAACTTTACTACTAGACCTTTATATGTATGAATGCAAAATTATTATAGTACAACTGTCGTAAATATCTGTGTTGATGCATCTGTCTGCAATTTTTCTGTAATATCATGATTTGTGGCATTGCTCTAAGAGAGTAGTCAGTGTTCCCATCATGAGCACATATATGTGTGGTTACTCTTAGACACAACTTGGAAACTTCAGCAGGCCTAGAGGCTGCCTGCAAGAAGCAAATTACACTAACTCTGCAAGAGTTACACTTACTTCCAGTTAGTTTCTGGGTGAAATTTGAGATGCTGATTCTAACATTTTAAAGGCCTAAAAGGCCTGGTTCCAGACTACTTGAGGTAACACCTTGTCCCATATGACTACCTACAAGATTTAAGAGTGCCTATCAAGGTTTTCACAACCAAGGGAAGTGAGATTACAGTCTCAGTGGTAGTGCCTGTTCTTGTGAATCTCCCAAGAGAAACTCACCAAATCTCCTCCCTTGATTCTGTTTGAAGTAGTACAAACAACTCTTTCATTCTGCCCAGCCTTTTAAACTTTGACAAAGTTTAACATTTTTATTGCACATATTTTATGATGCCTCTTTATAGTTTTATCTGTTTTATTGTATGCAAAGTTGACAAGCAGCCATCAATTGAAATAATGAAATACATATTTGTTGCAACAGCAAATATGAACCTTAGAACCTGAGTAAATGACATGGATGTGAAGACAAAGAATGTAAAAAGGTGGAATCAAAATGGCAAATAAATGCGAAAAGTAAAGCCAGTAACAATTCAATTAAGTCTTTTTTAACTTCAATGTATCCAAAATAATCACAGTGACTATTTGCAGCAGCAGTTAACGATGTTTGCTTTGCATACAGTTAAGCTTTAATTGAGTTGTCACTGACTTCATTTTTTGCATTTCCTTGCTGTTTGACCAACCTATCTATCTGAGCAGTGGCATATTTGCATGTAACAATAACCCATGGGTTGTTGAGAGCGAGCCATTAACCTATAGTTTGTTCTTGGGTTAACTCTGGGTTGTTTAATCCCGAAATAATTCAAGTGTGTTATTTCACCTATGAACAGGTGATTGTAGTTTGTTTACAGAAAGTGGAAGTGACACGCTCAGGACAGCACACTTATGCAAATTTACATGCAACTAGATGTTCTGCTGGGATAGCAGGACTTTCACCATGTCCTGTAGCTCCTCAGCTGGTGTAACTCAATATAGGATTATGACCTTAATTTCCAATGGGCTTAAATCCTTTCTAAAGTTTAGTTTTGGGGAATGTTTGGGGAGAAATCTATTTCATATTGTACTATATGTAGAAAACTAGATGAATTCTTCATCTTATCAGTGTCCTGTCTGTTTTTTCTTCACCCATCGTGCACACCCATTATCATTTTTAAAAATCTATAGTAAGTGCCGTGTGTTAATCTCATTTTTACATTTTATTTCCTTTATTTGCTTTATTCCCTTTTTAATTTTCCATTTGGTGTGGTAGTGCAAAATCAGGGTAAGTTGATTTTAATTTAATTTATGCAGACTGTGGAAGTGTGATGTGTTGGGGAAATAAAATAGACTTGTATTAAACATTTGTCATCAAAAGTTCAACAATCAAGTTGGGATACATAGCATTAAATCCAGTGTTGCACTAGGGGACGTCTGCTAGCACATTGGTACTTTCTCTCCTCCCTCGTGCAGCCCACTCCCATCACCCAATAATCTGCTACAGAAGGGCTTCCAAGCCCTCCAGGACAGATTTTGAAGGCACTCAGAAGGCAGGAGAAATTGCCCTTTCCCGTTACTACTGACAGAACAGCTTCTGTCAGCAAACTGAAATCGTTAAAGACAACCCATATCGACGAAATAATGAATTTCACAAACACTTTGCAAATAGCACGTTCGATAGCTTCTTTATAATTTGCCTTTGGTTTGGAAAATTTTGTACCCTGGCTATAAAACTTGTTTGAATTTTGAAGTGTTTGTGAAATTCATTTACTGTGTTCATATTGTATATCTCAACATTATTATTCATCCTTTGTTTTTATTGTTGGGTTCAATTTCCTTTTCTTTGTTCCTTAAATATCATTGATAACATTGATGAAATGTTTTTCCTTGCAAGATGGATATGAAAGAACATTCTTCTGAAACACTTTCAGCAAAAGTGTAAATATCTTCCTGAATTACAAATAACATTATTTGTCTGTGGCCTGCCCAACATCATACTATAAAGATTTAGAATCTGATTGCATGGTTCTTAAGTCACACAATTAAGCTTCCTAGCATTTGATTTTATACTATTTGACTTGGTTTTTAGAAGCTATGTTGCAGTACTAAATTTTTGTAGAGGTTGCATTGCCAACGTTCAAAAGAACGTTGCAAAAATTGGACCGTGCAAAAATTGCCTGTTAGAACCATTATGTTGTTGAGTGTGTCTGAGTGTTTAATCCCATGGAATGATGTTATGTGAACTGTTGTGAAAAACATGAAGGGAAGTCACTTTGCCCGACATACTTGAACAAAGTTTTTGATGAAACATTAATATGTGGATCATTATTTGGAAACATAAGTGTACTGAAAAGTACACTCCTGTTAAGAGTGCAGTAGTGAAGATGCTGTTGTCTTCTTTTGTTTATTTTGGTTTATTTTGGGGCGAAATATTTTTTTCAGTATCACTGGAACATAGGAAGCTGCCTTATACCATTGGTCCATCTAGCCTTGCATTGTCCATAATGACTGGCAGCAGCTCTCCAGGATTTTAGGCAGCAATTTTTCCAGCCCAGCTTCGAGATTCCACGGATTGAAACTGGGATCTTCTGCATGCAAAGCACGTGCTCTACCAGTGAGCTGTGCTCCCTACTGTGTGGGTGGAGTAGGAAGGAGATAAGCTTTCTTTTAGATGTGTAATTGAAACTTAAACAGGCACTGCTATATATCTCAAGTGTACTTGCCAAAATTCATACGTCAGAATAGCTTTGCAGCGTACAGAATTTGTGAACCTTCTAACTGATTAGTACAGACATGAGGAGCCTCTGACCTGCCGACCAAATTCAGCTTGCCAGCCCACCCTATCAAAGTTGCAGAGGCCCCTCCCTGAAGCCCCAGCTCTTCCAAGAAGGGAGATGGGGCAGAAGAATAACGCCTCCAAAGGGCCTATGAAGCGGCTGGAAGGGAGTGAAGCTGCCATGGGACTCAACCAGTGCCTCAAGAAGCTAGCTGAGTCCACCTTGCTGAGTCTGTGCCTCTCTCTGCATGGAGAAAGGGGGCTAGATGATGTTGTTCTTGTTGTTCTTGTTCTTGTTGTTGTTATTATTATTCCAGCCCTCAGGGCCAATCTATTTCCCCACTTGCCAGGGTTTCTCAGTAGCACTAACCACAGGTTCTCAAACTATCTTCATACTGAGGCTGTGCGGTACTACATGATGCTCATCTGGCACACCTGTACATGATAAATAAATTAGGCTGAGAATCTCTGCAGTGTGGTGGACTCTGTTTTCTATACGATGAATGCAATCTATTATTCTAATAGGTTTCCCATTCTACTAATCTCATGTAGTGTGTTTATCATAGCCTTCTGACTTTTGTAAATATTATGCTGTGTTTAGAATTGTTGAAAGAATGGGAAAATTGCTGGAGGACAGTCATTGAAGCAAATATGCTGAAGAAACCGCTTCACAGGTATATTTTTCTGTATTTTTTTTTAGGCATGAACTGCTTGAGGAAGCCCGGAGGCAAGGCCTACCCTTTGCACAATGGGATGGGCCCACTGTGGTTGTCTGGTTAGAGGTAAGGAATCTTTACAGTATTGGACTCAACACAATATTATTTTATTTATTTATTTATTTATTACATTTTTATACCGCCCAATAGCTGAAGCTCTCTGGGCGGTTTACTTTTGACTTGAAACTTGTAGATAATTTCTCTGTTGTTTTTTCTTGGCTAGTTGTGGGTTGGGATGCCAGCCTGGTACGTAGCTGCTTGCCGTGCAAATGTGAAAAGTGGTGCTATAATGTCAGCCTTATCGGATACTGAAATACAGCGTGAAATTGGCATCAGTAATCCTCTACATAGGTTAAAGCTGAGACTTGCCATTCAAGAGATTATGTCTTTAACAAGTCCATCTGCTCCTCCTACATCCAGAACGGTAAGAGACAATTATGTTACTTGATTGAGGAGAAATTAGCAAATCATTTAGAATTTTACATTGTGGAGATCTGCACCAAAAAGGCCAAATATTCTAATAAAACCCAAAAAAATCAGGTTGAGGAAATTAAGTAAAACAAATGACAAAGTAAAATGAGCGGTCTAATTTTTTTGCAGCAGATTATAGTAATGTTTTGCTAAAAGTAATTGCCAATTTAAAGCTGGTCTATAGGAAATACTAGACTGAGAGAAGAACATGCCACTATTCTCTCTTTGTCATCCAAGTGATTATGGTAATTAAACAGTTTTACAATTCTGCGCAACCTCACCAGTGTCTTAGCTCCCTTTGGCAGGCCTCCATTTCAGTGCTGGGTGGAGCCAAAGGCAAAGGACGTGGGGGCCAGAAACACACAAAAAATACCAGCACGTTGTAACTTGAAAGTCTTACTGCCAGTCACTAATCCTTAGGAGAGGCATTTCAACCTTTTAGAATGGAGAAAAAACTGCACAAAAGTTGGGGAATCACCAAACAATGAGTGGTTAGGGGGAAGGGGGTGGGGCCATGGGAAGGAGGGTGGGGTCATCTGGGAAACTCCAGAGGGCCAAATTGGGACCTCAGAAGAACTGGGTTTGGCCCCCAAGCCTGAGGTTGCCCACCCCTGGATTAGGGTAACTGGCTCTTATGAATGCCCTGCTGTGTTTGTAGGGGGAGGTTGAAAGAAAACTATCTGACAAGGAATTAGCAAATATGAATGATGTAAAAAGGTTAGGATCCAGAGTTTCTGTTTCTACAGAACCAAGATTTCTACCTATATTACATGACTGACTTTTGTGCTTGCAGACTCCACTTAATTACTTCCTCATTTGTGATAAACCATAATTAATTGTTTTATCCACTTTGGCAAACCATGATTTGCACTTGTTCTCCAAACTAGGATTGCAAACAGGTTTCTAACTCTGGCTTGCAAACCATAGTTTTACTATTTGGACATAACAGCAAACTACATGGTTTACCCCTAACCAGGAAGTATGTAATTAGAAGGGGTACGCAAGGGGAGGAACTGAATGGTGTAGTGTACTATATGGTGTAGTATAGAATCACAGAGTTGGAAAGGGCCATTAGGCTATCAAGTCCAACTCCCTGCTCAGTGCAAGAATCCACTTTATAGCCTCCCTGACACATGGCTGTTCTGTCAATGCTGGAATGCCTCCAGCATCAGAGAGCCCTCCACACCCTAGGCAGTTCCTGAAAGTTCATAATCTCTTTGATCAGAGAGATAGCTGAACTGTAAGGAACTAAAAGCATCCCCAAATAATCTTATTTGGAGTTGCCATATGGCATATTGCAAGCAATTCCCAAAGCTTGCTTAAATACTGTGCAGTTCTGTGTGCATTAAATACTGTGTTAGTTTTGTATGCATTTTTTGAAGGCAAATGTATTTGCCTACAGGCTTGCATCTTGCATCGATCTATATTTAACAGTCTAGAAACCATTGCTTTTGCCCATGCCTGCTCCTTATATGTACCTGTTGCTTATATATTCTGCCACCTTTCCTCTTTGTTACTGCTTTCCTTTCATTGGATGTGATTGGTTCACTATGGGGTCATGTTAGACCACAGGAAATGTCTGGGTAACACATGAAGAAATGGAAAATCTTACATCTACACCACAAACGGTTAGTTTAGCACTGAAGCTTCTGTTTTTACAGTGCTTTTCCCTCTTCTTGAGTGCTTGAATCATGTGCCTCATTAGTCTCTGCAAAGAATAGAAATATTAATATAACTTAATCTTCCTTGGTTTTGACTGATTTTAAATACTAACCTCTCTGAAATCTATGTATCATGCTGTAAGATGTTTTTCCACCAAGGTCATTGTGTATGGGGGTGAGGAGATTAGGAGTATTGCAAGCAAAACCAGTGCATTGATTTCTGAACTGTATGAGAGGAAATTGCTTAATCTTTCATTTGGGTTTACAGCTAAAGGCTACTTCTTGTGTGGAAAAACTAAACAGTATGTGGTGGTTAATTTCCATAATGGTATAAAAATATAAAGAAAGGTGCATGTATACATAACTTTGGATGCATGATGCATGCATTCTTAAATGATTAGCATGACATTGTTTCACCTTTACCATTTGGCCACAATCCAGAAGAGTAATTTTATGCACAGAAAGGGATATGTACAATGTTGAGTGCCGGGAGACACATGCTAAATATGCCACAATCCAGGCAGCCATAACACCTCTGTTGAGAGGTTTATCTAATCCAGACCTTAATACAGGTTTGCACATTTTTTTCATTTATGTGCCTTTCTCTGCATACTGGACTACGGCCTTTACTTTGAACTTGCTTGCTTTAATACACTTATAAATACTAATATTTGTGTGTTCTTTTGCTTTTCTAATAACGTAACATCAGGAAGATGAGGAAGGAAGCTGGGCTCAGGTTGGAGACCTTTCTTTTAAACCTTCTGTGTAAAACTTCCATTAAAGACTTATTAAACCATAAATCCAAATTTGATACATACATATGCACATTTGAGGGAAATATAATGATCAAACTTTTATTCCTTTCAAATGTTCTCAACCAAAATAAATTTTGAAAAATTGTTTCGCCTAGAAGTTGGCATTATACTGACTTATAATTGAGGCATGTTTTCTAGGAATTTGTCTCAGGCATATGAAGAAATTGTCTTACCCTGAAGCTAGAATTAATAGTCAGAAGTCCTGCTGCAATATGGAGCTAAAAACACAGCTCCTTGGATCAAAGCCAGAGTATGGTCACTGGTCTTGAGGATTTCAGACTGCAATACACACTTACTGGAGTAATTTCCATGGGACTCCATGGAGCATATGTCTAAGCAGACATGCATAGGATTGCACTGTGAATCAGTTATGTTTGTGCCAAACTGGTGTTCCTTAGAGCAGTGGTCTTCAACTGGTGGGTCGCAACTCAAAAGTGGGTCACAAGATCAGTACAGATGGGTAGCGGCGAAGCTGTTGCTGTCATATTGGGCATAGAGAAAATTGTGAAAGTGGGTCCCATGTTGCAGGTTGGGAGTCCGAGGTGGGTCTTCAGTCTGGATCATTTGAAGACTACTGCCTTAGAGGATGTGGATTTTGTGTGAAATAAGCAAAAAGTTGTGAAAGCATAACCAAAGATCAAATGTGTGCCGCTAATTCTGATTTTTTCTGTTTTTTTCAGTTTCTGGCTAACACATTCATATTCAAATATTTGACTAAAATCATTCTAATAACAGCTGCTTCCTACTTTGAGGCAGCTGGCAAGCACCAGTAGTCCCATGGTGTCTTACGTGGTATGAAAGGGTGATGCATGTCTCTAGCTGCACAGCTCCCTACCATGGTCTCTGAAAGTTTGGAGATGTGCATCTCCCCTTCACGTGTTTAGATGAACACTAGTTACTATATTAAGTGTGAACTGGATTTAAGTTTAAGATATTGTGTGTTTTTTCAGTAGTTAAAAACTCTACCTAGTGTGAACTTCAGACACAGACTATGGGTTCGTTCCAGTAAAAGCCTCTTGCGGATGGAAAGGCTCCCTCCAGCGGGAGGCTTTTGATCCTGCAGAGCTTTTTTACTGGCTGAGTGGGAGGAGGTAATATTTACCCATTCCTCTCCTCCCCGTATAGTCATGTATCTCCCCAAATAAACTACTCCAGAGGGTTGGAGAACTCTCTGGAGCATGGGGAGGGGTAGCACTGGGGGTGGGGGCTGCAGAGGGAAAGACAAACAGGGAAAATACCCCCACACACACATTCTGCCAGCATGAGCATTCTGTATGGAACTCTGTTCAGGGATGCTCCTTCCAGCAGAATAAAAATCTTGATGAAACCTCCAATTTATATTTAAAAGCTCTTATATTTAAATTGCACTTTAATGTTTGTCTTTAAATAGACTTTAGCCTACGGTGATATGAACCATGAGTGGATTGGCAATGAGTGGCTTCCCAGTTTGGGGCTCCCTCAGTATCGCAGTTATTTTATGGAATGTCTTGTTGATGCTAGAATGCTGGACCATTTAACTAAAAAAGATCTTCGTGGTCAACTTAAAATGGTTGACAGTTTTCACAGGTAATATATTTTACATAGTCATTCTTAACAAATGTTTTTAGTGGTAAATATATTTGAAATAATCATTATTAACAAACATTTTTGTTGTACTTCCTAATGCCCCACCCCCTTTTTAAATGTTTTACAGAAATAGCTTCCAGTGTGGGATTATGTGTCTGCGAAGATTAAATTATGACCGAAAAGAACTTGAAAGAAGAAGAGAAGAAAGTTTGAATGAGATTAAAGGTAACCATTTGCTTTCTTGTCTTTGACACAGCCTCTCAACAGTATATGAATTCATAACATTAATCCTTTATGGAATATTTTCTATTGGCTGAAAAACTGCAAAATTGAAAGCATTTTCAATGGAAGATACATACCTGTGTTCGGTTTTGTCTAGGGTCTATGATTTTGTTAAGGTGCCTTAGTATTGTTAGGTTTTGTGTTCAGCACTTTTTGACTGCATGATAGCATAACAAAGATTTGTTTGTGTCTATCGAAGATGCCTGTATTAAGCAAGTCCTAAGCATTCTAAAGCCCCTGAAATGTGAACCAACTATCGTTTATGTTTATCTTCTTCCATAAACCCTTGTATGTGCTGTCTGCTGCCCCTATTTATTTGGAATGAGTGTGTGGTTGGGGACGTTAAACAGCTGGTGTAATGAAGAACTAGAAAGTGCATATCTAATCTCACCCATATAGACCTACCCAGTGGGGCAAAATGCAGATATTCTAAAATTACCTATAATAAGGTAGATAAAGTAGTTGCATCTCAGTCCCAAATACTGGCTGTGTTTAGATGACACAATAGTCAACCATGTGTCAATAGTCAACTCCATGGATGACTATTATCATGTCGTCTTGGGAGTGCTCCCTAAATAGTCATCCGTGGAGTTGACTATTGACACCTGGTTGACTTATTGCCCACCCCCTCTCTGCCCTCCCCACCAAATAGTGATGCTGTTTCCCATGAGAATCTCCTTTCACGCCAGGTCTTCCCACTGTCAGGAACCCGGCACAAAGGGGGATTCTCATGGGACATGCAATCCCTAGGTGGGGTGCTGTGATATGCAGCTCCATGTGTTCCCAGGGACGTGCATGTCCCGTCCCTAGGTGCGGCAGGGCACCACGATTGGGGCGTCAAGCTGCCGCCCGCCCCTTCTCCACAAAGAACAAGCAGGCGGCAGCGCAAGGATCTCTCCTGCAGCTGTCATGAGCAGGAGAGATGCTTCTGCCCCCAGTCCTCATTCGCCACAAGAGAAGGGGGACGGGATGCGCAAGCACCTCTTCTGCTGCTTTGCAGCCGCAGGAAAAATCCTTGCACGTCCCGTCCCCCTTCTCTTGTGGCGAATGGGGATGGGGGGCAGAATCATCTCTCCTGCTTGTGACACTTGCAGGAGACATCCTTGCGTCGCTGCCTGCCCGTTCTTTGTGGAGAAGGGGTGAGTGTGGCGAAGGGGCAAGTGGCGGCAACCCAAGATTCTCTCCTGCAGCTGTCACGAGAAGGAGAGATGCTTCCACCACCTCGCTATCCATTTGGATATGGCATTGGGGAGATGGATGGAGCTCTCCTGCCATCCTCCTGACCCCATATCGAAGCAGATTGTGGGTGGGGGGGATGTCTCCCGCGGGTTGACATGTAATGTCAACCTGCAGAAGAAATCCTTCCGCTGATCGCAGCACCCTGCCCCACTCAGGAACTGGACGTGCACGTCCCGGGAAGCGCCTGGGGAGCCGCCAATTGTGGTTAGGGCTGTGCATATTCTAAGCAGAAGCACAAGGTTTTTTCTTCTCCTGGGAACCTCTCAAAAGCTTCTAAAGATCAGGGTACCCTTTGGAACAGCCAAGGGGCTACAACCAGAAAGGAAAATCAATACACACAAGGAGACACATCAAGCTTTTTCGCTTCCGGCCCTTAACTTTTCAGTACCTTTGCCCTCCCTCATGCTTGACTCGGTATGCTTGAGTGTGTGCTGTAAGATCACTAACCCACATGCTTTAAAAAGTTTATACTGTGAAACGCTTAGTAGTAGTAGTAGTAGTGTGGCTGATGAAACACTACAGCATTTACCAATTGTGAATGTTCTTGTATCTATGCGGTACTTAAAATTTACTAAAAAACCTGTTTTAGAAATCTTTGTAATACTAAATCTATAATCTTTTTAAAATACTAAATCTATAATCAATGCTGGAAGAACATTTCATAGCCACTATTTCCCAGCATCAGCATTTAGATGATTTCATCCCTGGGATTTTTCCAGTCCCATCTGTATTGGGTGCAGTAAAACACAAACTGTGGGCAATACCAAAATTAATATCAAAGTGTACTGTATGTCAGTGCAGAATCTTAATACATAATGTTATATTTATGAACTTTAATACTACTTGGTACTGGAACTTCACCCCAAAGAAACGTAGGTTGGATCCAGACTCTCCATGGGAGTCTCCTACTGGAGGAAAAGGGGAGGGGGATTTTACTGACACTCCCCTTTCCCCATCAATGAAAATTCCCTCCCTGAAATGCTGCTCTGGAGAGTCAGGGGATTTTCTGGAATGGTGAAAATCATCTTCTCCAGGTAGGAACCTCCACTGGATCGCGGTCCCTTCTGCAAATGGAAGGGCAAGTCTGGATCACATCCTATGTCTTGTGCTAGTACATATATTAAACTGTTTTGTGACATAAGCTTTTACTTTCCGCCCCCCTATAGATGTCCTTGTCTGGAGCAATGACAGAATGATGCACTGGGTGGTGTCAATTGGTCTTAAAGAATATGCAAATAACCTCATAGAAAGTGGAGTTCATGGTGCGCTTGTGGCCTTAGATGAAACTTTTGATCACAATGCATTAGCCCTTTCCTTACAAATACCCACTCAGAATACACAGGTAATAACAATAAAATCATTTGGAGAATGTTCCTTAAGAGGCATGTTCAAACACTGTAGTGTTTAATGTTGGGGCAGTGAATAAGCTTTTATAAATTATGACCCATTTTAACATTGAATTATTACCTTGGTCTCAAAGACCTTAGCAATTTCAACAAAACTTTTCACATTTTCTAAGGCATACCACTTCTGGCATACCTATTAAGACTGTTTTTTTCTCATTAAAATTAATTTTCCAAATGTATAAATTTTGTCTCAGTATTATCATCTGGAGAAGATTCCAAAACAGTGTGTTTTTAATTTGGCACAGTGTAAATCTGTGCAAATTTACAAAAATGGTGATGTGTAATATTTAATAGCATTTGGGGACATTCAGAAAATAAAGTAGACCCGGTGGTAGTAATGCTCTATTGGTATCATATCACCTATATGTGTGGCTGTGATTAAAATTGTATTTTATAAATCTGGATTCTCAAAATGTATTCCAAATGTTTGAAATATTTTGAGGTTTTTTGATGATTCTTTTTAATTTAGGCTCGTGCTGTGTTGGAGAGGGAATTCAATAACCTTCTTGGGATGGGCACAGACAGGAGGTTTGATGAAGTGAGTTTTATTGTTTTTGGTTTTACAATTCTCCCTAGTCTGTTACGATTTGTACAGACAGCTACCATAAGTTAATGGCATCCTGCAACAAATCTTGAGCTATGGTTACAGTAGGCTTTTAATTATGGTTGGTTTATAAGGTACTTTCTTCCTACCCACTCACTGCAGTAATGGACTTCCCAGATAACTGAGTGACTCATCTTTTCTGTCTCCTGTCACAGCATCTAGGATTAACAACTGTTTCCCTGTGCAGACATAGCTGACTCACTAAGATCAAAGACATTTCTACTATTTCTCTGTTTCTTTATCTTGAATTTTGAGAAAAGAGTTTTGTAGTTTGTTTGCTATTATATATCCAGCATGAATATCTCTCCAAGAACCTTTCATTTCTCCCCTCTTTATGTGTATTGGTTATGATACACTTTAACACAGCCATCTATAATTTAATTTGCTAGGGACAAATGCCTCTGGTGAGGAGGACTCCTATCAGCCTTCTGCAATGCAGCTGTTGCAAACTGCATTGGGATTTCATAGTTTCCATAGGCCTATTTCAAATTATGTTGGGCACAAAACAAGTGGTAGGGAATACTCTGGATCTGGTTTCCTGTAATGGACTAGAGGGAAATTGTCTTATGGTAGGGGAGTCAATGATAATTCCATTGTCATGGGCAGCTCCTTACCTGATCAAGTTTGATCTTCAGGCTACCTGGAAGCTTTGAAAGAATGGGGGACCAGTTTTGATGGTCTGCCCTAAAGACTGATGAGTCTGGAATGCTTTCTGACTTCCCTGGGGATTTTCCTTCATGCTGGCAGTCCTGCTGAAGCCCTAACCTCTGCTTGGAATGAAGAGATGACTCAGGTCATCAATATGCTCATTCCCAAATGTCCTCAACCAAATCGTAGAGCCATATTGGTTTCTTGGTATTCTGGGCAGCTAAAGATGATAACACTTGAATGCTAGTAGCAGAAGGCTCAAAATGAATATGACCAAATACAAGTGGTGCTGATGGCAGCAATTTTTTTTTACTAATCTGCCACCATCATTTCCAAATAACTTGGTTTAGCAGTGCTGTTCCATGTGATGAAAGGCATGTTGAATCTGGGGCATCAAATGGTAGAGCCCTTGAAAGCCTTCAGCTTGTACAGGTTGAGGATGTGGGCAAGCTATTTGGAGGATCGAGACATCCCCCATGTGCTCTCGACCCTTGCTCACCCTGATTGCTGTTTCTTTGAGAGAGGGCTTGTTTCTACCACCTTTAAGGAGGACATAGTAAGACCCCTTTTGGAGAGAAAAAAACTTGATTCTCATAGCAAGGATAACTATCGCCCAGTGTCTTCCATTTTTGATCAAGGTGTTGGAACACATGCTTCCTCTCAAATCCAGGTAGTCCTAGGGGAAACAGTTAATTTCGATCCATTCTAATACAGCTTCAGGCCTCGTTTGGGGATGCAAATAACCTGTTTGCACTGCTAAATGGCAGATGCTATGGAATAGATGTGTCAGGTGCAACTCTATTAGTTTTCCTGGAGTTCTCAGTGGCTTTTGATACAATTAACCACTGTATCCTTCTTGGGCAGTTGACTGGCTTGATTGGGTTGGGAAGCAAAGTTTTGTGGTGGCTCTAGTCCATTTTGGAGGGATGTTCTCAGTGAAGATTTTCCACTAAAATGATTTCATCAGTGGAACTAGGAGGGGGCTATTCCCTTCCTCCCTGCAGCTCCCTCAAAATCTCCGGCAGAAGGTTGGAGGATCCTCCTGAGTAGATTTTGATAAGATGCTGAGGGCTGCAGTGGGGAGGGGGGAATGGCCCCCTCTGAGTTCACTGATGAAAGCAGTTCCATCAGTGGAAAAACTTCACTGGGTTTCACCCAATGTCTTTGAAAAGGAGGCATGGAGATCAGGCTCTCAAAAGGTCATGACATGCTTCATTGGCTCATCATCAATCAAAAAGGCCAGCAGCATGCAAAATGTACAGTTCAAAGCAATGTGCCCCTGACTGTGATGTTCTGAGCCCTCTTGAATATTATGGTTGTGTTGTATGTTAATCATATCTTAAAAGTGTGTTGTTAGCTTTCTTTTCTATCATGTCGAACTTTTGTTATGCTTGCTTTGACAGGATGATGATAAAAGCTTTAGACGAGCACCTTCATGGAGAAAGAAGTTTAGACCAAAGGACATAAGAGGTTTAGCTGCTGGATCGGCAGAGACTCTCCCTGCAAACTTCAGAGTTACCACCTCAATGTCTTCACCTTCTATGCAGCCAAAGAAGATGCAAATTGATGGTAAAGTATTGCTTAATTATTTAAGCATGATGGTTATGCCTGAAGTTGTAAGTGAACTAAGTAGCTGAAGCGTCTGCTTTCTTTGCAAGCTGGGCAAAGATCTTTACCTTGTGCATGACTTACAGTGTTGCTTTAGTTACTCAGTGAATGATGGCAATATTTGTATTTTCTATTTCTGCAGTATTAACAACTGGCTTTCTGTGAGTTCTAATTAAACAGGCTTTCAAGTTGTGTTCAGATGAACATTTAGCAATCTTTCAAAATACTGGTCTTTATTTAGAAATAGAACATATATGAAACAATGTTGCATGCAAGTGACAACGTTTTGCTGTATGTAATCCAATTTCAATTGACCCCCTGTCGCAAACTCCTCCAATTCACTTTGAAACGAATAGAGGTATTCAGCAGCAGTAGTTGGTAGATTCCACCAACTGTTTTCGTTATGAAGATCTTAATTACTTCATCCAAAAACCTGGTTTCTTAATACTCTATATCACCTTTATCTCTTTCCAGTTACTTTTTCACTCTCACTCTTTGTGCTTGCTTACTTGCCTTCAAGCACTTGCTTACTTTATCCTTTCTTTTAAAATTATAGTCTGTATTCCTCCTCCTCCTCCTCCTCCTCTTCCTCCTCCTCCTCCTGGCTATGATCATATCTTCTTCCTTCTTTCCTGAACTCATTGAACTCTTGTTTTCTACCTGTGACCTTTGCTGCTTGATCCCGGTCGTTGTTTTTGTCAACCTGCAATAGTGTTTCATAAATTCCACCTCACTGAACTTGCTCCTACCATAGCAAGCTGCTATCTTCTGACCTAATGTAGGAGATTCTTTTCATTCCTCATGACCAATTGGTACCATATACATATTCTATCCCAGGGGGTAAGAGCGCTTACAACAGTTCTTCTAAATGTTAATTATTCTGTCACAGCCTAAAGAAATTAAATGGTTTGAGAGATAAACAGCTAGTCCAAAACAACATCCAAAGGACACTGCTTTTTGCAGGCAATCACTTGTGAAACGCCTCTTAGTTAAAGGGGTGCTGCGGAGAGGGCAGAGCAGGGTTCCAGGATGCCGTGGTGTTCGGAACGCTGCCCAGTAAATAGGTAGATTATCACTGGCAAGATCCTGCTCTGTAGCAGGAACACCAGCTGTCAGTCGTGACTGCTGTAGGTTTGGATGGGCTGGGCTGGGTGAGAGGAAAACCACAGTTCCAGGTGTAGTGGAGGGTATGTCTCTGGACATAGGCTGCAGCTTATTCATGAACTAGGTAAACCGACAGGTTTGAGGTTGTATACAATGGTATCTCTGCACCCCTAGAATGAACACCACTGGCAGATCAGATTCCTCCTCCCCACCTTCAGCCTCTCCACAGGTCCCAAAATCTCTATCCATTGGAGTCTGTAGAAGAAATGGATAAACAGTATTTTATTTTATTTTATTTTAGAAATGGTAATGTTTCATTGTATATTGGTATCAGCATTATAGTTTATAAAGATTTTTTTCTATATTTATGTAAATTATGTACTTTTAATTTCATCACACACGCACACATGTCACAGTGCCATCTCTAGTCTCTTAGAACTCCTCAATGTCTATTAATTTTCCTTCACCTCCCTTACGTTGGTTTGGTTCTGATTCTTTATTAATGAGGGATATGAAGGAGGAACTGGCTCAATATTGACCTGCACAGAACCATAGCGGTAGGAAGGCCCTGGCCTCAAACACCAAAGAGGGAGATGTTGCAATATAAATTGAGAGCTACCGTATTGCTAGTAGGAAGCTGCTGGATACCTGGCCCCAGGCTCTCCACTGAACGCCATTCTAGGGATGAAGCTGTTAATTAACCAAAGAATCCGCCTTATACCAAATCAGACCATCTAGCTCAAAATTGTCTACAGTGACTGGCAGCAGCTCTCCAGGGTGTCTTTCCCAAACATCCCTGGAGATGCCCAAGATTTGAACCTGGGACTTTTTGCATGCAAAATATGTGCGCTACCACTGAGTTCCAGCCCTGTCCAAATTTGGGATGGTTGAAGAGATTGTTTTGGCCGACTTAGGAGAATGGGAAGTATATGCTGGTATGGTTGACTGGATGACACCTATTTAATTAAACATGTCCTTCAATATGTACCAAGTCTTCCCACCATATTATAAAGTGATTCCAAATATACATTGAAACTAGAGGAAGTGAATATGTATCCAGTTACTTTATATTCTGTGTAGCTAACCTTTTGTAACGTTATGGTGTTACTATAACTGCATTGATCTGTGATTCTAACTGCATGCTGTATTCTGCATGTCTTTCTGATCATTGAACTAGGCAATGTATCAGCAACACAAAGATTGGATTCTGCTACAGTAAGGACTTATTCATGTTAAAGCCTTTCATTGGTAAGTAAGAGTGATACACTGATTCAGTATACAACGATAAGAAACTATTCTTGATAAGTAAAGTGACCTTATACCAGCTGCTATCTGTGGCATGCTGAAGACTACACTAAGCAGCTGAGATCCAGATGATGCTACCTAAAACCATGAACTGCTGCCCAGCCTTGTCAATTTAGAAAGCAGGTTAGGTATTACACAGAGTAGCCGCTCAGAGGAAATCAATCAAAATACTTCATATTCACCAGCAATAATTCCCTTTTGAACAGTTCTCATGCCTAGTCTCCAAACTGTTTTTTTTTAAACTCAGTAGTTTAAATGTACCTTTGAGTTCTGAGGATAGAAGTTTAAACCCAACATAATGTGAGAATTGGGAGTAATGTATATTAAGAAGGTGGGATGCCACTCATGGCTTCTGAAAGTATGCCAGAGTTAAGACAAGTGTCCTAATTAGAGGAACAAGTTAGTGAAGAAAGACCAACTAGTTGGATGATTTATTTACTTCTCTACAACAATGAGATATGAAATAACAACATGTAATTGTAGACCATGTGTTATGCATAAACTATAGGCTCTTGTCTGTAATAAGTTATACAACTTTCCTGATTTTCAGGGTGATTTTGATTTAAAGCAGATTTTTTTTCTACATTTCTCAGATTCTAAATTTATTTACTATATTAATTGCAATATATTGGCTCTTTGGTAATGGTACTTTGTATTTTTATATCTGAATAAAACGTTCTGGGCTGGCTCAGTCAGATCTCCTAGTTTATACATGTGAGATTAGAAGGCAATGGAGGAGAACTATTACATTGCATCCAGACACATTCAGCAGAGCTTGTTCGTGCTGCAAGAAGAGGGGTGGTGTGGTGGTTTTCACCAATTCCTCCTCACTCTCAGCAGCCCCCTGAGAAGCTGATTTAGAGGGTTGAGAGACCCTCTGGAACAGTGTGGGAGGTGGCCTGAGGAAGGGAGAAATTGGCAATAATCACTCCCTTACCCGCTTTCTCCTGTAGGAAGCTCCCACTGGATACCAGTTTGCTCCAAAGTGGAAGCAGGCCCCTGTTTGCAGAGGGTCAGGTCTGGATCAAACTTGTATATGTGTACATATTATGCAACAAATACATACATTTGTATAATGCCTAATTTATTCTGCTGTTGCTAGTTAAGCTAATGAACAAAAAGCTATATCCTTAGATATTCTATGTAACCCTTAAGGGCTGGAATCTTGTTTTCAGGGGAAAGGGCGGTCATAGCTGGATCAACCTCTACAAGTAGGGGTGATTGATTTTTTTTGCTAAAGACTTATCTTTATTAAGTGTATATTTGGAAAGTGACAAGCAGGAGAATATAGAACATATTTTCGTATACAATGTATGCTTGAATTTAAAGGCTGGTTCATATCCATACACAATTCTGTTAGTGGCCCATCATTGCTGTCAGCTTTCCACAGAACATGTCCCAGCCATCCCCAAAAGATGTATTCTATCCAAGATGACACCTTATATTTTTGTGTATCAAATTTGCTGATTATTCAAAAGCCAAATATAGGGAGGATTTCCACAAATAACTGTGTGCATCTGATACAGTTTCTGAGGGTGGGGGACCTCTGTCATACTACTGATCAGGTTTTGTATAACTGATTGCTCCTTCCCATTCTTTTGCCTAATAGCCATTTGGCTCTGTGAGAGGATTTTACTGCCTGCCTTGACTGATGCTGCAAGAATGAGTGCATTAGCATGCACTCTTCCTGTGTGACACTTGCTGTTCCCTGCATCAGGGAAGTGGTGTATAGTGCGTACTATTTTTTTCTTCTGGCGCTAACAGAATTTTGTTTTATTTTCAGTTTATCCCCACTATTTCTACAGATGATCTGAAAAGTTTTGAACTCAAAGACCATATTTTGGAAACAACTGAAATCTTTAATCTGTTAATACTTGTTAAATCAACACTTTGAAATATTTTATTACAGAGTTTTTAATTAGCAGATGAATTTGTGAGTACTATAGAGAAAGTATTTTAGAATTAAATGTTCTTATATTTATGTAAGTGTATGTGAGTCCCATTACTTAACTTTCTGTTAGTCTCTAAATCAAATTATTGCTGGTTTGTTAATTTTAGTTTTTTTCATCTGAATGTACTGTAATGCTTGTATGTTTCTGCCCCTATAAGCAATATAGGGTTTTTGTAAATTATGCAGTTATTGTAATTATCAGTTAATGGTTTTTAATAAAGTGAAGGTGAAAAGGATTTTGCTATCTTTGTAAAGGTATCATGACACCAAGCAGTATATATATATTGCCATTGGAAAAATGCTAGCTCTAAAATATAAATAAATTCCATTTTTTTTCAGAGAAGCATACGTTTATTAATAAAACAGGTATGGTACCTGCTTCTATTTCCGTTCATAACTGTACCTTTTCCACATAGCATATGATTTTAGTGTGGATTTATTTATGTCTTTTGTTCAATATAACTTGCATTACATTCTAAAATGTGGGAATTATTAGGACACTATGAAATGTGCGAGGCCTGGTGAGGTCATTTATAACTTTTATTTGTGTGGCTGTATTTGTACAGTCTGTGTTCATTGACTGAGCATAAGCCATAAGTGGAAATATTTTCTGTTAACCCAGAATAGCTCCTAATAATACCCAATGGGCAACCAAGAGTGTTCTTCTGTATTTTGATGTGAAAATGTTTGCAGAAAGATACTGATGCAATTCTTCTAAGTGGACCAATCATGATGCACTTCAGTCTCATGGCAAAGATGCTGATGGCACAATAAGCTGAAGCATGTAATAGTGCAACTATTGAAAAAAAGGCCTTACTTTTCTTACGTCATCTTTTGCATATATTTATAAACATATTTTAAATTCTGGACAAACTTTTAGTTGTTAATAGTTTTAGCCATTTCAAACACTTTTAAGTTCAAAATGCATCATTCACTTTTTTTAAAGCATCTTAGGAAGCCAGCAAAGAGGACGTTCAGATCATGGTGCATTATTTATTATGCAATAATATATACAGCATGTCTTTTTCTGTTTTTAGTTTTGGCTCTTTTTAATTGTACAACTGAAATTCATTGTTACTGTTTTTTTCTATTAACCTTGTATGTATACTTCTGACTATGTAACAAATTATGTACAGTCTAAGTACTTTGAACTATTTTTATCACAGTATTATTTATTGCTTTCTTTCAATAAAGTACTGAAGCATTTTTTCCACTGCCAATAAAATGCTATTCTCTTGTGATGGGGCTTGAAGTGTTTTTAAGGTGAGATTTCAGTCGTTAATGCAAATGCGATTTCATGTTTCCCTTTGTCTAAACCAGACATGAGCAACCTTTTTGCCTCTGAGGAACATATGCAGCAGTAGGTAGTAACTGAAGGTGACAGTGGGCATGGCTGGCACCCTTTTACCCATTCTCTCATGTGCATATGTGTAACTTTTATACACACACCCTCACTCTCATGTGTTCACACACATACACTTCCCCTCTTATCCTCCCCAAACAGTAGAATACCAGTCGAAAAACCATGTAATCTTTTCCACTATTTTTCCCTTGCTCATTCCTCCACCTCATAATACAGCAGGTTGTCTTATCTGCAAACTAGGCAAGGAAAGCAAGCATCAACCAAGCTCCGGCTTAGACCCAACATGAAGTTTGTGGTAAAATTACAAGAGTTGGTGTTGTTCTGCAAGCAGTTGCACAACTGCTATCTAGTGCAAGCGACACATAGTCTAATGAGAGGGTTTTAAATTCTGTACTGTGAGTTTCAACAAAACAAAACAATAAAAATGCAAGTGTAACTACATACTTGAAAGTCCTCAGATATTTCAACATTCTAAAACAAAAGGAAAGGAAAAGGGAGTACATTACACAATTTTCAGTAAAGAAAGACCAAATATAAAGAGGGTGCAAAACATACATTTACACTGACAATGTGTTACTTACCAAGAAGCAGGTACATACTTTAAGAGAACATATACATCAGAAAATATTAAAGAGCTTTCCAATACAAAGTTTATCCGTCTATGACTTCCTCCCAAAAGGAAGCAACTATTGGATATTTCCAGAGCATAGGGGGGGGGGAGCATTAACTGTATGACACCTCCAACAATTAGCTGAGTTAGACAAACCTTTCTTAAGGAAACATGGCATCCAGTAGTCCCAAAACAAAAGGTTTTTTTTTGCTGTATAAGCTGTAACGAGGTCCAGAGGCATGGCAGTCCATTGATTAGACAAAATAGCTTCAGCTATTGGGCGGAATAGAAATTAAATAAATAAAATAGGACATTCCAATTACCTGTTCCATTCATTCTGAAGACCCTGTGTATCATATTTATTCACAAATAAGCATTTATTGTGGGTTAATATGCCTGGTCAGCTTCAATAAGCAAAGGAGACTGAAGTTGGAATGCCTTTTGCAAGATAAAAATGTGTTTTGCAAGTGGTAGAAACATTGCACTAATAGAATGACTGCATTGGCTACAATCCTCAGTTTTAACAATGGCAATCCTTCCCCCTTTACTTAGTTTAAAGATAAAACAGGAAAGCAGACAGACTCAGACCTTCTTTCTTTACTTTCCATGCAAACCACACTTGGTACATGCCTACTCAGAAGTAAGCCCTGCTGAGATAATGGTAGGCCAGGCACAGCAAACATAAACCACATACGTTTTAAAGAGCACTAATTCTCCTTGGTGCCTTACCCCTACCCCCGCCACACCTGCAGTGAAACCAGCACTCCGTAGCTATATTCTGATTTTGTTCTCATTCCCTGTCAATCCCAACCATGGAGGATGCTAGCAGCAGCTAAGATGTAATAACTCCATTCGCTTGAATAGGGAGAGGGGGCAGCCTCCCTGCTGAAAAATGGCCGGAGGGGGGTACACCAGCTCCTGTACCTTGGACCCCGGGGCTACCAGATCCTAGCCAGTTTTCAACCAGGCAGCTGCTTCTTACCCCATGCAAATGAATAGACAAATTGCACCACTCAGTTGCACATGGTTGAAGAGAGAGAAAGAAAGGAGCCAGGGGCAGAGGGAGCACTGCCAAGAAGTGACGCTTCCTCCCACCCTCAGCAGCCAATTTTTAAAAAGGCCAAATGTGTCCTTGTGCTCACAAAGGTTGGGGACCCCTGTGCTAGGGAGTTAACAATTGTCTGCAAATGTTTAGTATAAAATAACACTACATAAATTAACTGAGATAAATGAAAAAGATGGTCTTGCCCTGAAGAAGCTTAACATCTAGGAGCATCACCACACGGGGGGAAATCACGTTTCCTTACCGTGGCTTCTCTGCATTTTCTCATTCTTCCTGGAAGGGAAAGAGGAAGTAAAAACCACATGGCCCAGTCAGAGGCCGTTTTTATGGCGCAGCTTTTCCTGCACACAGTAGGAGATCATGGCACATTCTGGTTTTTTTAAAAAAGTCAGATTAAAAGGGGTCTATTTTGCTGCAGAAAGAGCTCTGTCAGATGAGCGTTTTATTGCATGCTCATTACTGGGCACTCATGGATTTCGTGGGTCCCTTTCACAACATTGTCTGCCTCCTGCCCCTTCTAGCTTTCTTCGCTCAACAAAAAAAAATCTCAGTAATTTTGACTTATTTTTTAAAATGGAAGTTGTCGCTATCTCCTGCTGTGTGGGGGAGAAGTAGTGGGATCAAAACAGCTCACTGAATAGGCCATATGCAAGTTGTTTACTTCCTCTTTCCAAACAGGAAGTAATGAGGGACAAATACATGGGTGGAGAAGCGATGGTAAGCAATCGTTTTCCCCTGTGTGAAACAAGCAGAAGGAGCGGGAGGCAGATGTTTACGCACACATCTGTAAGGGGCAGTAGTGAGCATGCAATAAAACACTCATCTGATGAATCTCAAAGGGCATGTCTAGACCTGCCGATATCCTAGGGATCGCCCCGGGATCATCCCTGTGCATCCACATGACACACAGGGGAACCCGGGAGCAGGGAGGGATGATCCCTCCCTTTACCTAGGATATTGGTATACCCTTTAATCCTGACTTTTCCCATGGTCTCGGGCTCATTCCAAGACTGTGGGATGTGTGGCCGGGTGTTCCATTTTCGTCCTGGCTCCTTGCAAGTAACTGCGAGAAGCCGGGAACTGGGCAAATCCATTTGGGATCAGGCTTCTGCCCTGTATGCAGTTCCTCAGCCAAGTTATTCATATCTGAGGCTCATCAGTTTGTCAGCAGTGAAATGGGTGTTGGAGCAGAAAACTGGGTTTAAAGAGTGGGCTCAAAAATACAAAGCGTGGTTTTGTATTTTGGATCTCAGAACTGACCTCTGCTTGCACTTAGGTTCTGGGGCAAGTTAGATTTCTTTTAATTTAATGAGTTTGCCTTCTGGGAAATGGCTATTTTGTGACAGGCTATGCCTGTGAATGGGCAAGCCCCCCACCTCCACCATCAGGCAGCCATTTCTGAGACTGCTCATGACACTCCATAAAAAATTCCAAATATGCCTGTTACTGAAAAAGCGCATATAGGAATCCCTTGGATTCTATCACTCTCCTAGGGATGACCATTTCAATGGGCCCATTGTCCCTGTGGAGGGGAATGTCCATTGTCAATCTATACTTCAGCCAGCCAAGACAGGGTTGCAAGACAGGATTGCACACCAAAATCCCTAAATTTCTCTCTGGCCCAATAACACTCAAACCTGGTACTGGAGCAGGCAGAAGAAACATCATGGCCTGCTCCTCTTGGACTCCTCCCCCACCCCCACAGGGCAAACTGTCATCTTGGCCCTGTGGGGAAGAAGAAAGAGCAAGGGGACAGGAGCAGGCAGAAGAAACATCATGGCCTGCTCCTCTTGGACTCTCTCTCTCTCCTCCCCACCTCCCTCCCTCCTGAACTCCTGTTCCTTGTGTGTCATGTCTTTATTAGACTGTAAGCCTGAGGGCAGGGACTGTCTTTTTTGCAAAGTGTAAGCCGCTCTGAGAGCCTTTTTTGGCTGAGGAGCGGGGTATAAATATGATAAATAATAAATAAATAAATTGAGTGGACTGGTCTTCTAATGAGGGGGATGGATTCCTTATATATGAGATCTGGAGGATTTCCCATTGCTAGTACTTTAAAATGGAAAGTAATGTTTCAAATGCTGAATATTAGTAGGGCTGCATCCACTTTGAAAGCAGTGTCTGATTGTAGAAGAGTAAATGTAGGATTGAATCCAATGGTGTCCTTCCACCAGTGGAACAGACGGTGGATTTAATTCCCTCTACCACTACACACACTGAAGCAGGGAAAGCTGGGGAAATGAGTAAATGCACCCCAAAATATTTTATCAGATTCAAATATTCTGATCAAGTTATCCAGATAGCTCTGCCTGCCTGATACTTGGCAAGCTTATTCTTCTCCTTGTGTCATATGCATGACCCCAGAAGTGAACCTGAGTGGAAGAATGGTAGCTTCAGTAGGGAAGTCCCTCACTCAGGGACAAAGATCCAATTAATCCTGTGGGATTGAAATAAAATCTTTGTATCTGAAACTTGCTGAAGGCATGTCTTCTCTGAGCCAGTGTGGTGTAATGACTAAAGTGTTGGACTGGGAGTTGGGAGACCCAGGTTCTAGTCCCCACTCAGCCATGGAAACCCACAGGGTGACCTTGGGCCAGTCACACGCACTCAGCCCAAACCACCTCACAGGGTTGTTGTTGTGAGGATAAAATGGAGAGGAGGAGGATTATGTATGCCGCTTTGGGTTCCTTGGAGGAAAAAAGGCAGGATATAAATGCAATAATAAAATAAATAAAATAATTGCTGGGTCTCACAAGCCTCATGAAATCTACCTCAGTCCTCCATTAGCTTACAGGTTGGAATAGGGGAATCCCAGGGTTAACGTGAGTGGTACATGGGGAAATGTGTACCACACAGGGATTTTTGTGGTTACAGTTTTCCACACTTCTGGTTTCATTATAAAATTAGGAACTAAGATTGACATGTGAGCAAGGACAATAGCAACAAGAGGGAAGTTGGGGAAACCCAGTTTTATGGGCTTCTGGCTGTAGGAATGGTGGGATGCGGTGGGAAAGACCCTGAGACGGTGCAAAAAGACAGTATCTCGAGAAATAGGGACCGCAAAGCAATATGTGTACAGAGGAGAATTCACATGTAGAAGATTTATGATCAAATGGGAGGTTAGAGACAACATGAATAGTGGCATTAGAATCCCTTCAGCAGGACTTAAGCGTATCTTGAGAAATAGAGACCGCAAGTGCTTCCTAGACAGAGGGCTCCTAGTGCTACCAATCAAAAGACATTGTGCAGCTGTTCCGTCTTTTCCTTCTTATGGGAGCAACCCTAGGCATGTTTAGATGGGGAAAGTCCTGTAATCCCCAGCCTGCCTGCCTGCCATGGCTGGCTGGGGCATGCTGGAATTGGCAGGGCTCCCCCCGCCGACCCCGTAGGACCTAAACATGCATATGTTTGCACCCTAAAGGACTTTTCTGTGCAATGAGAAAAGACGGAAGAAGCAAGTGGGGTTACAAATAGAAAATGGCATTTGCCCCCCATCCCACCCCAACCTCCATAAAATTTCGTGAATGAGGTGAGGCGATTGCATAATAAAAGCCTCATCTGGAAGCACCCTGTATTTCAGATTAAATTAATCATGTTAATATGTGTGCGGTTTCAGTACTATGTTGCTAGTATTTCATTTAGAATAATAATTTATAAACATTAGAACAATGTTTAAAATAACAATTTAATGTGAAAGTAGAGCAAAGGGGTAAAACTGCACAATTTTTTCCATATCATTGAAGACATAAACTTGGGCCAATTTTATATTCTCATATTGATTTTAAAAGGTCATGTGTTTCTCAGTGCTTGTGCGTATGTTTATCATATTCAAAAACTAGTACATAGCCATGCTGTTCTAAGTGTACTTCAGCTATAAATTCCATAAATGAAACCAGTTTGCCTTTCTAGAATCCTCCTCACAATTTTGCTGTGAGTATTCATGATTCATCTCTCGTTTTCCCTGATGGCATAAAATCTTTAATTTATCTTAACAAATTGATTCTATGGGCAATTGTATCAATTTCAATATCAATATCTATATCTATCTATCTATTTGATTTCTAAAAAGGAAAAAAAGAAGTGTTCCTTTATGAAGGTAGTATGCAATATCAATCCTACATAAAGTTGAACCATTGAAATAAACTAACTTAAGTCTCATTAATTTTAGTGGGGCTAACATTGGATGCTGCCCGATTTTGTAAAAGTTATTCTCCCTCCGATAATTTCCAACATTTGCCATCGCTATTACCAACATGGTTTTTTTTTTTCTTTTTAAAGTGCTAGATACCAACAGAGTGTAACTTTTAAAATATTTCTGAAATTTATACATAGACTGGCGGGCTGGTATTGGTTAGTTGTGTGTTGTTCTGCGCATGCCTGGCAGAAAGAGGGCCAGCGCCTCACTCTGCCTTCTGCCAAGAGCCTCTTGTAGCCGGAGGGAGATGCCCGAGGGGGAGCGGGGTGTGTGTGCTAGTGTAGTAGCGACCCTTTATTGCTGTTCACGAGCTGCCGCGTCGTCCCAGCCCCTTTCTTGCTCATTCATGATGGCCCTACGCTATTACACGAAAGGGCACCCTGAGGGTCCAAATCCTTTGCCCACTTAGCTGGGAGCAAATCCCATTGAACTTTTGAGCGGACGCGTGCATAGAGGATTGAGCGCTAACCATCTCTTTTCCCCCGGCCTGCCTCCCGATTCACATTAATCTAGGTCAGCCTTCCCAGACCGGTGTCCTCCAGATGGACTACAACTCCTAGCATCCCCCTGCCAGCAAGGCGTTTGCTGGATCCACCTCATTGGCTTTGAACTGCCCTTCCCCAAGTTGGCGTTTTCCAGATGGGTTGGACTATCTCTCGACCAATGGTCAGGGATGATGGGAGTTGTAGTCCCAGACGTCTGGAGGGCACCAGGATGGGGAAGGCTGACCTAGGTTTTTGTTTTGTTTTTCGTGAATGGCAAACGCGGGTTTACATTGTACGGTGCGGCAGAAGGCGAGATGCTCCGCGTGTGGGTCGGGAGACCAGCAAACGCGTTGCAAGAATTCAACAGCCGCCACTGCCGGGGAGCTTTTCCCTTGCCTAGGAAACGGGATGCGGTCGCCGGGTCTCTATAGGAAATCGTCTCTCCGGGCTTGCACCAATGCCCACCGTGCAGCCGAGTGCCAACCAGCGCCGGATGCATTGGCCATCTCCCACCTGATGACGCGCCGTGATGAAAAACAGGAAACGGGATCTTGGGAGAGGCGGAAATTGCAGCACCAGCAGAGCTCGGAAGCCCTGGGAGGAGGAGGAGGAGGAGGAGACGCTGCATCAGGAAAGGAAGGCAGCCAGGAAGTGGGCTGGGAACAAAGTAAGTGGCAGGAGCCGGGCGAGCTGCTCGCGTGGGGCTCCCTTTGCAGGAGCGGAGGAGACTCCTTGGTCCCCGGGAAGGCAGAGCGGTCAGGCAAGGTAGATAGCCGGAGCGGTGCCCGTCCTCCTCGCTCCTGTTGCTTGTGGGTCTCTCTGCCGGCGGGATGGCGCAGGCGAGACAGGCTTGGTGGCTGCGAGATTGGGACTGGGGAGGGGGGTGGAGAGAAAGGGTGTCTCGGGCTTTGATCTCCCGAAATTGCTGGCGCCGCGCGTAACATTGACAACTAGGGCAGCAGCAGCAGCAGCAGGGCGCCGTGGCAGGCTTCCGTAGCACAAGGCGGGGCCCGCACCTGGAACAGCTCGAACCTTGCGAGCTGAGGGAAGGAGGTGGCAGTGGAGGGGAAGCCCGCCGATTGAGCAAAGGGACGGGGCGGGCTGGAGTGCCACATGGCATGGCTGGGGCGGACGGGCTTCCTCCCCTTGCTGCTCTGATGGCTCTTTGTTCTCCAGTGGAGAGGCAGCGGATCAAAGAAGGGGCCGAGCTCTTCTTCCTTCCCTTCCTGGTGTGGGACACTCATCGTCTTGGTGGGGGAGGGTGCGACTGGGCTCTTTCCCGATTCCTCCTCCCTTCGCCGAGGGGGCCTGACTCTCGCATTGGCTCCCTCTTTCGCTCAGTATCATGGTGCCTAGAGATCGGAAGGAAGGACTGGCCTCCAATCTTGGCAGTGCAAGACCCTGGGCAGAGTGAAGATGCTAATTCACACTAGTGGCCTTGAATATAAAAATGGCAAGATGGGGGGTGGGGAGTTGATGGATCTGGAATAGAACAGCGATGGGGACCGCATGGCCGTGCAGGTGTCGTTGGACTGCAACTCCCAACATTGGCTCTGCTGGATAGAGCTGATGGGAACTGCAGTCTTAACAACGTGGGGGTGGGGCACATGTTCCCCACCCCGGAGTAGAAGGCTGTCATTTGTATGCATGTTTAGTGGTTTCTAGCAAAGGAGGGTTTATTAAATCTCTGGGAGGTGGAACGGGGCAGCTTCAGCTCTAAAGATCTGCTTTGGAGGTGCTGGGCAGCCTTAAAGCCAGTGGGAATCTTGTCTTGGTTACTGTCAGATTAACCCTGGAAAGCCGCCTCCCCCAACCTGATGCCCTCTAGATGTTTTGGACTGCAGTGCCCAGCATTCCTGATCATTGGTCATGCTGGCTGAAGCTGGTACATCTGGAAGGCACCAGGCTGGGGAAAAGTTGCTGAAGTCCCTGTCTTTGGGGTGTGACTGAGTGTTGAGGGACCATAGCTCAGTGGTGGACCTTAGCAGGCAGAAGGTCCCGGGTTCAATTCCTGGCTTGTTCAGGTAGGGCTAGGAAAGAATCCTGCCTTATACTCTGGCCCGGAGTGGGAATTCCACATATGTATTTACAAAAAGGCGACAACATTTGGGCCTGTTATTCACGGAGGCCCACCATGGCAATGTCTGTGATCTCAGAAATGCTGCTTATTTTAGCATGACAGGTCATGGACATTGCCGAAGTTCATATCTGTAAACTGCTGCCTAGCGTGTTCTGCATCTGTGAATGTAGATGTAACTGTTATGTGTACCAAACCTGCACCATCCTAATGTGAGAACCTGCTGTTGGAATGCAGTCAGGAACACGAGTCTGTTCCATTGGAAGTAGAAACAGTTTTCTGGAAATGAATCGTAATTCATTGCCTGTGATTCAGTAAGTCACACAAAATCTTACTCATTGGTTACTGCTGTGGGCAGAAGCTTGATTCCTTCAGACTGAAATTTTCATAGCATTGGACTATTCACCATTTAAATATGTACGTAAGACATGAAATTGTTCAAAATTAAGATAACAATGCTGAGGGAAGGTGTTTATTTCTGATGTATTCACCGTCTTACTTTACAGTTGAATGTGGACCTATTTGAGTGGGCTTTTCTGTTCCCCTCATCACATTGTAGGATTCACACCCACACCTGTGTTTTGTAGGTTTTCTCATAATTGTTCTCAATACCTTTTCCTTCTCATCTTCCAAGCTTCCTTCCAGCAGCTTCAGTTTGATTGCACTTGGACTACTGAGAGTCAATGACCCTGATATGTTTATGTTAAAATATCAACACGTGTCGTTGCTGAAGATATATGCTACCTCATGGCTAAACCATGGTTTACTAATCAGGAGTGTCCTAAAGACTGCCGGGATTCTTCTGCCCTTTTCAGTTTGGGAGTTTAGTATTATGTCTGCATTTACATTTTTGCTAACTATTGTTGGTGCCAAACCACAGTTCAAAGCCATGATCAGATGTAAGTTTCCAAAGTGCAATTTGGGCTCACTACGCTTAATAAAAATGTTGGTGCTGGCATAATGCTAACCATATTCTTCCGCTGAAGTGGAAATGAATAGGAATGGGAGAAAATACTTGCGTGTGAGGGGGGAGGGGAGAAAAGGAGGCAGAAGCAGGAGGAGCACGCGATCCACAATTTAGCAATTGTTCAGCATTGTGCCTGTTCTGAGCTGCTGTGACAGACAGGTTTTAAAAGGCAGCAGTACACATATTAAAAAATAAAGCAAGCAGAAGTTTAAAATGCCTGGGAAAATAAAAAGGTCTTTGCCTGGTGCCAAAAAGTCAACAGAGTAGATGCCAGGTGGACCTTTCAAGAGCGGGCATTCCAGAATTTGGAGGCCACCCAGAAAAGGCTCACTCACGAGTAGACACCAACCAAATCTCAGTGTATGGGGTCACTTGGAGCATAGCCTCAGATGATTATCTCAGGGCATGGGCAGGAACATATAAGAAGAGGTAGTCCTTTAGATACTGTGGCCCCAAGCCATAAAGGACATTGTAGATTAAAATCACCACCTTGAACTGGGCCTGGAAATAAACTAGTAGCCAATGAAAATGGTACAGTACTGGCATAATATGGTCATACTACCCAGTCACTGCCCTAGCTGTCATATGTTGTACCATTTGCAGTTTCTGGACTGCCTTAAAAGACCGTTCGAAATGCAATATATTGCAGTAATCCAACCAGGAGCGTTGCATTAATCCAATTACTAATTTAATTGCAGGTAACTTGGACTGATCGACATCTTCCTAGCCCTCCTCTTTTAACAGCAGCTAGACATGTCCTCTGGATGTTCTGGAGTACAACTTCCAGCATTCCTGACCATTAGTCATGCTGGCCAGGGCTGATGAGAGATTGGAGAAAGCTGATATATGTGATAGTTGGCTAATGTGAAAGATTTGTTCCGGGATAGTCCGTGTTAACTTGCCATTGCTCACTTTATATTGTACACTCTTTGTACTTCATGCCATCCTTTTTTTCTTCACTATAGTCTGGATAAAATCTAAACTACTCTTGGCTGCTGCTGAATCAGTAGGACAAAGTAGACAGAGTTTCGGGTTGTCTCTATGAGTTCTCTCTTCTCTCCCCCCAACCCAACCCAAAATTACTGTGTGAGTCAATGACTCATGGAGCCGGCATGGGGAGCATTTCTCTCCAGCCTAGTTTGAAAGAAATCAGCCAGAACAGCAAACTGCGTAGGAAATGGAAAGCCGCTGTGCTGCTAACCATGCCCAGTGGAAAACTAGAAAGGATATAGTTGGAATGGAATACCCCATACCTCCTTAGTGCTAAGCTGAAGTCCAGAAAGGCTGAAATGTTGCCTACAGTACAGCTCCTCTGAGCCTCTCTTTTGGATCTTTTGAACGTTGATGCCCCTCTCTTGCATTTTGTAATCCTAAACCTGTTTATTCAGTAGTAAGTCCCACTGAATTATGTGGGATTTGCTTTCAGGTAAGTGTATGTAGGGTTGTAGCCTTATTTTTGGAGGGGCCGTAGCTCAGTGTTAGAGCATCTGCTTTGCATGTAGTAGGTCCCAAGTTCGATCCCTGGCATCTCCAGGTTGGGCTGGAATAAACTCCTGCCTGAAACACCGCAGAGCCACTTCTAGTCAGTGTTGACAGTACTGGGCTGGATGGGCAAAGGGTCTGATTCATTGTAAAGCAGCTTTCCACGTCTGGTATATTTGGAGAAGAAGTAGTTGGACTTCATAGTTGAGCTTTATGGGAGTTTCAGCATCCTTCAAACCGTCTGCGGGGAGACAAGGAGTTGTGCCAGATTTGTACACATGGCTTCACTTAAAGTTGTGAGAGCTTTTATCTTTAGCTTTTGTCTCAGCTGGAAATGTGCAAAGAGCATATGCAGGCTACCTTTTTAATAACCCCTTCTCACAATCATGAATATTGGCAGAAGCTAAAAAAAATCTTCTCTTGCTGTAAACACATAGAGGTGAGTTGCCTAAACAGCTCTGCCTATAAAGTGTCTTCTCTGAACAACCCTACCTTTCTGTGGTTCTCAATGTGTTTCGAATGAATGATTGAACCAAGCATATGCAAGTTGACTCTTAACCAGAATAAACTTCCTTTTTTTTCTCTTTGAAGTGATGCCAATAGCTATTTCTAGCTGCTGAATAATGGCAAGAGGTTTTTAAAACAAAGATACCTTCTTCTTTTCCTCAAATTAGTCTGATAATTTTGCTTAAACGATTTGGGATTGATTAATTCCATCACTACTGATGGATAGTTTAAAATTGCATTTTATGTTTGCACTAGTTTTTATACTGTAAGACTTCTTGGAAAGACTATGATCTTGAAAGGCTACTAAGAAATTGATTAAATTAAAATAAATAGGTCCTGGTATTGTTAGCAGTAGCTAATCCCAGTGAAACCCATGTCCAAGCTGAAGGGCAGAGGATGGAATCCAAATATATTTCCTAACATTTAATGTATTTCTTGTGGAACCATGGACTATTTTGTAATGCAGTAGATGAGGTTACCTTTTTACCTAATGTCACTGATATTTGCTCTGTTATTTCAGATGTGGAAGGCAACCGCAGGCCACACCATCTCTGTCAGCCAGGATGATGGCGCTGATGACTGGGAGACAGATCCTGACTTTGTGGTATAGTTGCAAACTATTTAAATACTACTACAAAGACATAAATACCACAAGTAATGTAGGGCTTGCTAAGCCAAAGTTTGAGGGCTATTGGGAGCAGGGTGCATGTGTCTGTGGCCCAGAAATACATGAATTCGTAGATGTAGAAGTGAAAAGGGAAGGATGAGTGCAAGGAAGATGCAATTGTGGGACTAGCTTGTCTCTAAACTCTTTGTTTCAACTGTAACTGCTATGTAACCTTTTTTTCAATATACTTGACAGAATGATGTGAGTGAAAAGGAACAACGCTGGGGTGCTAAAACTGTGCAAGGATCTGGCCACCAAGAACACATTAAGTACGCTACTACTTTCATTGTCTTAAAACTGTTGTTATGCTGATCCACAGTGATAGTTTTGGCACATTATCCATTCACTAGAGCCAAGGGCTATTAACCAGGGTTTGAAGCTGGTCAAGAAGTCTTGGTTCAACAGACAGCCTAGGTCGCCTTAATTGAAGGTAATGTCACTGCTGACATGGCTCTTAGCTTTGGATAAGGCAAGGGGAAGATTTGCCTTGGAATTCTTCTGTTCATTCCTGATCTTTTAGTTGTGGATACTCATAACTGCACCAGCCCAGTGGATCATTGTACCCACCGCTGTTAGAGTTCAGCAGGGTTTTTTTTGGGTTTTTTTGTTTTTAATGTTTGGTATTCTTTATTGAAGTGGCAAATAGTTCCAACTACCATCTTAGCTGCAAGAGATAAAATGTCTCTGACCAGGAAGGGTGAATTACAGGTCTTAGGATCTTCCAACCTAAGTACCTTATATGGTGGTTATTCTGAGTTCTCTGCTGAATATTCAACTTGGGTCTAAAGTTGGTTCAATGGTGAAAAATTATACTAAGATAAGAACATAACAACATAAGAAGAGCCATGCTGGATCAGACATTGGGTCCATCTAGTCCAGCACTCTGTTCACACAGTGGCCAAGCAGCTGTTGGCCAGGGTCCAACAAAGCAGGACATGTTGCAGCAGCACCATCCCACCCATGTTCCCCAGCAACTGGTGCATATAGGTTTACTGCCTCAGATACTGGGGGTAGCACATAGCCATCAGGGCTAGTAGCCATTGCTAGCCTTCTCCTCCAGGAATTTATCCAACCCCCTTTTAAACCAATCCAAATTGGTGGTCATCACTACATCTTGTGGTAGTAAATTTAATAGTTTAACTATGTGCTGTGTGAAGAAGTAATTCCTTTTATTTGTCCTGAATCTCCCACCAACCAGCTTCATGGGTTGACCCCGGGTTCTAGTATTATGGGAGAGGGAGAAAAATGTCTCCCTATCCACATTCTCCACACCATGCATCATTTTGTACACCTCTATCAGGTCTCCCCTTAGCCTCCTTTTTTCTGAGCTGAACAATCCCAGTTGTTATAACCTTCCCTCTTTGGGGAGATGCTCCAGCCCCTTGTTCAGTTAAGTTGCCCTCTTCTGCACTACTTGCCCTTTTCTGTACTTGATCAAAGAGTTTTCAAGTTTTTAACTTAACAGAAATCAAAAGGGTAGTTTTGAAGGGTAGCTCCATCTAGAGAGCATTATAGTTGCTTTGACTAAATATTTGAACAGAAATATTATTTGAGAATGTGACAGAGTTGAAAAACCAGTTTTTCTACTTTGCTCAGGTTAACTGGTGTGGTTTGCTCCAAAACATAGTTTGGAAATTTTTGTAACAGTTACCTGCTCCTAAGGGTATGTTAAAAGCACCAGTATTATGAATGTTTTAATTACATAGGTTCTGGCATTGTCCATCTATTCTTGGAATACAGTTATTTCTGGAATAGTACAAAGATGCATTTTGTACTGTTAGACATTTATTTGAGGAATCCTCCAGCAAGCATTGTTGTAGCAGAATATGCATTGCAGTGGATAGAATTGATAAGATTTTTTTGCGTTTTGTAGGTGTGACTCGTTCTGTATGTATTGTGAAATAACTATGAATAATGGATTATATTCATGGAAATGAAGGAAACCTGCCACAAAGTGCAGGAAGCAGCACGTAGCTTTGCTTTGCAGGGATACCTTCATCTCGGTGTTACTGGTATCAGTGGCGGACCTCGTTACATTGAGAAAAATTGGAATAGTGGCATTAGCAGGTCCGAAACTAAGGATGAAGTCATCAGCATCGTGGGAGTTATATAAGGCCAGGTTTTGATTAGTTTGAGAGAGAGATCCTGTGAAAATTAAAAACACACAGTATGTGCTTAGGCTGGTTTTGCCCACCATGCCTTCCATTTAGGTAAATATGAAACATTGTTATTGACTGTCGGATTGAGAGGAACCTAGGTCTTACTATGTTAACAATATGCTTGCTACTATTTTCATTATTATTATTTAGTGATTATAGGAATGTTTGTGATCTGCCTCATCTTAACCAAAGCTTGTTATTCTCTTAGACTGTTTGAGCAATAGATATATATTCTTTAATACCATCATTGTGTTGTTTAACTTGAGAAAAGTTTCAGGGACCACTACCTTTACATTAATTCTTGAAGCCACAAACACTTGGTAAAGATTTGTAAACCTAGGACTGAGTGGGGTCTGTCTTTTAAAGTCTGCCCATTCATGTTTGAGAAACAAGCTATTCATCATTTCATTCATTACAGTCACAGACCAGCGAAGTTAATACAAAACATGTTAAACATAGTTAAAAAGTGACATGATAGCAAAATGCAGTTTTGTAGAATTCCTTCTCTCGGGAGGATATCAACATTTCCCCCGTAATTTGCATTGAGGTCATAAAAAAAACTTAGAAACCCTTTGAGTGATACAGGAGGACACATCCCTTAAACAAATTAGTACCAGAGTTGTAGAGTTACTTCCAAAAAAGCCTGTTAATAATGTGGAAATTAGCTTCTTTTTGCATTCCTTATACATGTTACAATACAAAAGAACATGTTCAACAGATTCTATTGGTCCAGCACCACAGGGACATATCCGTTCATTAAAGGGAAACAAACTAGTTGGATGGAGCGAGAAATAGTTTCATGGCCATTATTAGCTGGGAGCTCTATCAGCTAGAAATAGCCCAGGCTGAATGAGATCTTAATCTTATTCTGATCAATCCCTATTTTATAAGCCAATGTGATGTGGCTGCAAAAATTCAATTACTGGAGTCATGAGGTGAAACTTTTCTGGTAGGGATAATGGAAAATGCTATCCCTTTATGGCATAAGTCACTCAAGCCATATCAAGAATAGTAGTTTAGGTTTTACTCATCAGTGTTCAAGAAGGATGAATTAAAGGTGGAAACAGGAACAACAACAACAACAACAACACATTGGCAGAGAATCTCTATACAAGACAGTGTGAGATAAATTCTTGGAAGAATAGCATATGGCTGTACTTCAGTCAGATCAAGAAATACTATTTTTACCCTGCATGTTATCATCCTTTCTCTTCCTTTGTGGATCCATTAACTGTCATGACCAACAAGTTGTTGGATGGTGAAAAGCTGCACCCAAATAAATGTCATTTATAATTGCTTAAGAGGTTGCTGCTTTTACTTGCTGTCATCCAGTAAAGCTCCTTCTGAAGCACTCATGTTCCACATAAGAGCAAGAGAAGTGGGTGTAGCAGTTGCTGTACTAGAACCTTCCACATCAACTCATAGGATTGATGAGTTAATGTTTTATCAATACAGTTCTCCTTTTTTGTCAGCGACAAATTCTGCACCAGCAATAGTGCATAGTTAAACTAGGGAATTCACTACTACAAGATGTAGTGATGGCCACCAACTTGGATGGCTTTAAAAGTATAGATAAGTTCATGGAAGATAAAGCTACTGGAGGCAGTATGCTTCCATATACCAGTTGCTGGGGAATGTGGCAGGGTGCTGTGGCAATCATGTTCTCCTTGTGGGCTTCTCACAGGCTGCTGGGTGTTCACTGTGTGAACAGAATGCCGGGCTAGGTAGGCCGGTGTTCTGATTCAGCATGGCTCTTCTTATGTTCTGAAAAAGCCTGTAAGTTGAAGCATATTTGCATTTTAGGGGGTGAGTGTACAGAGTATAATACAACTCTGTATTAGAATTAGAAGTTGAATTTCCTGGTCGTAGATTTCTAATTTTCCTTCCCTTTTAAAGAGGGAAGGAGGAAAAATAATGAGGAACGGTTCTGTGATAGTCATGTAAATAGTGGGCTGGTTTGGCCATAACGCTAAACCATTATTTGGTGTTATATGAACAAGCCTACCCTTGCCTCCAGGCTTGTGCACTTCCTCTCCTTTTCTGGCATGACTGCAAGGAGGAGATTGAAAACATTTGCTTCCATTTTACATGAACCACAGCTTGCTATACCATCTGAACCTGGGCAAACTGTGATTAACCATAAATATGTTAAGTGAAAGCAAGCCAACTTCAAACCATTGTTTTTTTTAAAAAATCTGACTTGTTTAGGGTTTGGATGATATGTTAAACTGCACTTAATCTGAAATGGACTCCGAAGTTTCCTATCTCCTCACAGCCACAGCCGAGGAATGATTGTGAGCCCGAGGGGCTAGACTGATTCTCATCATGTTAAATCATGGCTTAGCACACCTGGCTAAGATCAAACTGTTTTTATCAATTTAATATCTGATATGTCCTCTATTTGAGGACTATATATTAAATGGATTTTTGGAACTAGCACACCTGAACACAGCCAGTGTTTTATTGAAATATGGGAGGGATTTGGTAATTCTTTTCTTCTTTCCCTAAATACAATTAAAAATGTTAAGGACAAAAATCGTCAGTGATGTGGGACTGAAAATTTTCGAAAATTGATTTTTTCCCCCGGAATTTTTTTTCAGTGTTTAATTTTTCCACAGAATTTCCCCCCATTTCCTAAGTTCATTGGTAACACTAAATTGCATGCCAACTGAAAATAGTTATTAGGAAAGCTTGGCAGTTTCAAAGTTGTAATTAATGTTTTTGAGTGATTATCCCTAGCAATCATGTGAGAGAATTCATTCATGTCATTGAAGTACATTTATGTTTTAGTGTGAAATGGAACTAGCATGGAACTGAAAGTGCCCCAATATGCTCTGTTGCAATAGATGAGTGGTAGTCAACATATCATGTGCAGTTCTTTAATTTGCTAAAACTTATTGGAATGTCAACAGTTTCCAATATCTTGGTTTCCCACCCACCCCCTTAAATTTAAACAACGTAAAATAAATATAAGCTACTGTCTAACTTGTTACCAGTAGTCCAATAAAACAATCTACATAATATACCATTTATGCATTCTGCTAATTTTATTGGTTTTTCTTCAAAAGCATTCATCAACTGAGGGAGAATGTATCCCAAGAGCACAAGTCTCTGAAGGAGAAAGAACTTCTAACAGGACCAAAAGCTTCTCATGGCTATGGTGGGAAGTTTGGTGTGGAACAAGACCGCATGGACAAAGTAAGTGTAGAATTTCCTGCATGTCTGACGTGCTGTATGTGGGCTTGATTTGTCAAGTTATTAGGACAATTGTGACATTTTCTTAAATCCTGCCACATGTGCACCTCTCATGTCCCCTTTTCAGCCTCTGAGAGTATTCTGCAGCTGTATGCTTTCTCTCAAAAAAGATCATGAGTTGGTGGAAAAATTGGTCCAACTCAATTTGGCGATCTGTCCAGCTCTTATTTTTCTCCCCTGATTATAAGATGCTGAATGTAATTTGTGTTGTGTGCTGCTCATTCATTCTTTCTCCTGGAAAAGTATTTAATATTTCCAGTACACTTTCTAAAGTTGAGCGAATGCTTACACTGCACTGCTTTGGATCCTAATTTCTTTTCCATTTGTGGAACACGACTTTGCCCTCTACCCTCACCAAAAAGCAGCTTTTGAGGCTAGCGGGACCCATGAGGATTATTTATCTATTTATAGTATTTATAGGTTGTCCTATAACAAAGCTTCTAGGACAAGAAAAAAATAACAAATAAAACTTAAGATTCAGTAACAATAAAAACAATGCTAAGAAGTATAAATACAGCATAAAAGAGCTGCAGAGAGTAAAAACTGTGTAAATCTAAGACAGGTTCAAAGGCCCAGGAAGATAAAAAAGATCTTTGCCAGCTGTTGATGCTCCCACAACAGGTGCCAGACAAGCCTCTCTCCTGTATCCACCCATCGCATCTCACTCTGCAGGGGCACTCAAGATCCTGTGAAGACCTAAAGATCTGGGTAGATACATGTGGAGAGAGGCAAACCTTGAGGTATCCTGGTCCCGAGTCAAGAAGGGCCTTAAATGTCAAAACGAGCACCTTGAAATGGCCTCAGAAATGGTCTGGGAGCCAATGAAGATGGTAGCACGCCGCCGGTATGATACGTTTGTTATTCCACAGCCCCAGGGAGCCATCCCTCAGCCAATTGCTGAACCAACGGAAGTTTCTGACCTGTTTTCAAAGGCAGCCCCACGTGGTAATCCAAATTGCGGCAATCCAAATGGGAAGTTACCAGAGCATGGATCGCTAGAGCAAGGCCAGGAAGGGTTGTAGCTGATTTACCAGCTTATACTTGTGAAAGGTAGTCAAGTCCACAGAGGCTCCTTGGGCCTCTAGTGACAAAGATGGATCAATGAGCACCCCAGAGAATGAACCTGATTCTTTAGGGAGAGTGCAGCCCTCTGTAGAAATGGTCAGGCACCAATTACTTGTGCACGCAAACCACCACTAACAGCACGGCTGTCTTGTCTGAATTGAGCATCAGATTATTGGCCCTCATCCAGCCCGTTACTGCTTTCAAGGCACTGGTTTTGCACTCCCACTGCCTCTGCTGCATGAGATGAAAAGGAGAAGTAGGTTGAGTGTCATCTGTATAGTGATGTGTCATCACTGCAAACCTTCAGTTGCCCTCATTCAGTGGTTTCATGTAGATGCTGCAAGGCATGAAGGATAAAACAGTATGACCCCAAAGCCTAAATGCAAAGGAGTTGAGCAGAAATCCCCCAGCATCACCTTCTGGAATCTGCCATCCAGGTAGGAGCAAAAACACTGGAAAGCAATTCCTCTAGCATCCAGCTTGGACAGCCTTACTAGAAGGATACCATGACCAATGATATTAAACCCTGCTGAAATGTCCTGGAGTGTCAACAATGTGGCACTTTCCCCTCCCTCTTTCCCAGCAAAGGTCTAACCATAGGATTACCAAGGCAGTTTCCATGCCAAAGCCAGGCCTGAAAACCAATTAAAACGGATTGAGAATGGTGTGAAATCTGTTAGATGGAGATGGAGGTTAAGTTGGGGGGAAATGGCCTTCCTCTTGTGAGAGCAGAAGAGCTTAATGTCTAGGTGGTGAGCAGAAGAGCTTAATGTCTAGGTGGTGAGGCATCTAGTCTTCTACTGAGTGAGGAAGAGAAGCAGAAGTCCAAAGTAAGAATTGCAAAAAGGCCATGTTCCAAACTTACCAGGGGGCATTTATTTCTATTTTTTAAAAAAGAAAAATTACTTCCACTGATGTGGGTTGCTCTGGTTTAAGCTGAAATGTATGCACTACTATAAATAGATCTGGCTTTATATTGTGGCACAAAGCAAATGGCCACTGATCCTTAACAATTCATGAAGGAGAATTGTATTCGTAAATATAGGACCTGCTGAAGCAATCGGAGTCCTTATTCTTACCTTAGTGCAAGATTAGTGACAATAAAATTTCCCAAATATATTGATTCCAAATGCAGGATTTGAGGAACTACTTTTTGGGTGGAACTGAAACTTCTTAGCTGATGAAATAGGCTGTGATTTTCTAGCATGTAACTACTCTTTTTTAAGCATCTGATGTGTGCTGCTTGACTTTATATAAGCCAGGTGCAATTCCGTGTTACTACACTCAAATAGATTTTGTTCATTGCAGTTTAGAGGCAAACAGTATTCTGCCTCCCTCCTCTCCCACGCCTAAAAAAGAAGATAAAAAAAAATAGAAACAGAAATGGTAAACCATGCACCAGAAAAGCTGCTATTTGATAAGGATAGTTGTTTTCTCTCTTCTGCAGACCAAATGTGGAGGAAGTTGTTAAAAGCTTGATAGAGACGTTGGGAAAGGAAGAGTATCTGGTGGCTTCCTGTAGCAGAGTTACATGGCACAATGCTGCACATTGAGGGCACAATAATACAAATGCATGTGCAGATTAGAAGATGCTTGTTGGTAAAATAATGTGCCAACGATTATGTTAGCTAATGGTTATAGTTTGGAAGAGATGAAATTTGTGGTGGTTAAGGCAAGGGTCTTCAATACAGCACCCATGGGTGCTATGGCATCCACGGGGGCATCCAATGGTGCCCACAAAGCTCTCCCCCTCCCCGCCCTTTTCGGAAACATGTTTTTGATTAAAACTTTGGAAAGTGTTAGGGTTCTTTATCTCCCTTTGTAGCCTCTAGCCTTCTTGTTTCTCTCCTTTGCCTTGCTATTTCCTTCTCCCTCCTAACCTCTAGCCTCACTATTTCTCTCGCCCTGCCACCTTTTAGTTCACTTCTGACTAGCTAGGCCCCACAGCAGCCATTACATCACTAGCCACATCCTCTGTGGGAGCCATTTTGTGGTGCCCAGAGCAGGTTCTGAAATCCCCAAATGCACTGAAGGGGCCCCAAAAGTTGGAGAACCCAACGATAAGGGATATCTCCTTTCCTCTGACCTACTTGCATCTCTAGCCAATGTGCAGCGATATGATATTAGTGCTCTGATATTTTTTGCCATTGACAGTTGAGAGCTGGTATGGCTCAATTAATGATATGCTGATCCCTCCAAGCTGACAGAGCCTTGCTATGCTTGTTCCGGTTGAACCTTAAATACTTGTTGAATTTGAGAGTAAAAGAGAAGTGTTCAGATCATGGGCAGATTTCCCCATTATGCAGAGAAAAATAACTGCACTCAGTCTTCAGGCCTTCTTGGTCATTATATTGGGAGATCAAGCATGGAGAGGATGGAGTGGCACCTAGCTCCTTACATCACCTCCATGCTTTCAATGTTGCAACACCTGCATAGGTCTAGTGTCTTAACCTTCTCATCCTACATAGTGGTTGTGAGGAGGCAAGAGGAGAAAATCCATGCATTACTCCCTGAGCTCATCTTAAGGAAGGGAGGGGTACAAGTATGATATATAAATATGTGTACCTCCTGCTAGACAGAATTTTACCTGTGGCTAATGTGATGTCACAGTGGGCACCATCTTTAAGGGACATTTCTTTTTGTGTGAGATTGAATAGAATCCAATGTTTAGAAAAGAAGTATTTATGTTAAACTTCATATTTGTTTTAATAACATGTTACCCAATTAATTGGGAGTGCCTTATAGATCAAAAACTTTTCAACGAACTAATTCAGGAGCCCAGTCCTAATTACATTTCAGTAGCTGGGCCTGAGCAAGAAGGAGGAGTAATGGGGTGGTGGTGATATGGTTTTGCTGGATGGAGGTTTAATCTAAACTGCATCAGAATCGGGTGGAGATTAAAGTCAACCAGTATAGGTATAATATAATACATGTGTGAATTTTTCTTCTTTCAGTCAGCCGTTGGTCATGAATATCAGTCTAAGCTTTCTCAGCACTGTTCTCAGGTGGACTCGGTTAAAGGTTTTGGTGGGAAGTTTGGCGTGCAAGTTGATCGGGTTGACCAGGTAAACAGCTTCTTGTATTTCTAGAATTCCCTTCAGTGGCTGCCTCTTACATTTGCACGTGGTATAAACTGGTGTAATCACTGCAGGTTTTACATTTAGAATATGTAAATAACATTCCCAGTTATTCAATATATATTTTTTTAAAAAATATTGAACTGGTGCTCTATATCAGTTCCAGATACTTCGATTTTAAAGAAAATAAAGATAAGGGTGGGCATGCTTGATTTGAGAGAGAAGCTTTAAAAACCTACAAAATGCATATTGGGTTGGCAGTGTTTTTTTTCAGGCACACTACCACCCATCAAGACCCCTGAATGTGCTGGCAAGACTCCCGTGTCCTCCCCACTGCTCATCTTCCTTAGCCCTTGCTTAGGATTTCCTTCTCTCTCCCCCCCCCCACATCCAGCTTGGCATCTCCCCCCTCCCCATGTTCACTTCAGCAGCTCTAACCATGAAGCAGGAACTCAGCAGATCTGGAGACTTCTATTGCCTAATTTTCCAACTTCCTGCTTCCTTTTTAGGACATGACATCCCATCTAAATTGTCAAGGGAAACATGTATCTTCATGTCTGTGGTTGGGCAACAACTCCATTTTTTCTTGTCTCAGGGCAGTGTTTGAAAAAGGGATTTTCTCATCATTTCAAAGCTGCTGCTTTGCAGCACTTAGAGAACCCAAGGAAGAAAAGTCAAAATGGAATGTGTTTATGCAGGTTGACCCTGTAAAACAGTAATGGGTGAGGTAAAGATAGGTTTAAGGCTATGATGTGAGAAGGTGGCAGATTTCGCCCCCTCGCTTTGCTGGAGTTAGAAGGATGGAAACCTAATACTCCTCAATGAACAGCTAAAGGCCACTCTTCAATGTCACTGGTGGCAGCAGCCAGTTTCTATAGCGACGCCACTGATCTGGGGGCCCTCGTGGCAGTAACCAAGCCTGGTAGGCCTACTGTGCCAAACAGTTGGTGCTGTGGCTGTAGCTGGGTAAAAAGAGCAGAGCCCCAAAGTACAGTGTGAGGTGCACCATCCTCTCAATGAAATACTCATTCACACTTTGGTCATGCTGTCACTGTTATTACTGCAGCAAGATCTCCTCAAGAAGGGGTGTGGAGAGAAATAGCACTGCCTGAGGAACATAGGAATATAGGGAGCTGCCTTATACCGAGTCAGACCACTGGTCCATCCAGCCCAGTACTGTCAACACTGACTGGCAGTGGCTTTCAAGGATTTCAGGCTTGAGTTTTCCAACCCTACCTGAAGAAGCCGGGAATTGAACCTGGGACCTACTGTGCTCTACTACAGAGCTATGGCTCCTTCAAGAAATGACCTGGTGAATTGCTTATTGTGCTCTCTTCCTCTCTCCAAATGACCACAAAGGGTCAAAGTGAGTAGGGGGAGATGAGTGGAATGGGAGGGCAACACTGGAGCTCCTTGGAAATTAATAGGAAGAACTTAAATGGAATGAAGGGGATGAAAGATGAATAAAAAGCACCTTGCTTTATAAGTGAAGAAAATGTGGCTATATGGGATTAGCGCATGAAAGGAATTGAAAGTATGTAGTTGAATGCATCATGTGAGGTGCAGTCCATCCCCATTGCTTTTAATAGAGTTGGACTTGCAGGTTGCCTTCACCTGATTTACTGAGTAGAGAAAGGTGCAAGAAAAGACAGTATTGTGGCCCCTGGGATATGTTTCCAAAATGACAAATGTGCCTATTGGCTCACAGAAGTTTTCCTACCTCTGCTTTATAGAGCTTGATTAAGGAATATGTAGAACTTGAAACATAGGATTGGTTTGGGATAGTCCTGGTGTATTGCAATCTGACCCAAGAAGTTGATTTTAGATATACAGACTCTCATGAAACTTGAGAAGGTCTTGCATTGGAAGTGTTTGTCTGGGATTTGTTATGTCCATTATGCTTGGGCAGGGATTGTGAGATACTGCCTAGAATCCTAGAATAGTAGAGTTGGAAAGGGGCTATAAGGCCATCGAGTCCAACCCCCTGCTCCATGCAGAAATCCACCTTAAAGCATCCCTGAAGGCCTCTAGTGTGGGAGAGCCCACAACCTCCCTAGGTAATTGGTTCCATTGTCGTACTGCTCTAACAGTCAGGAAGTTTTTCCTGATGTCCAGCTGGAATCTGGCTTCCTTTAACTTGAGCCCGTTATTCCGTGTCCTGCACTTTGGGAGGATCGAGAAGAGATCCTGGCCCTCTTCTGTGTGACAACCTTTTAAGTATTTGAAGAGTGCTATCCCTTCAATCTTCTCTTCTCCAAGGCTAAACATGCCTAAAAGAGACTTCATCAGGTATCTTTAATATAGTGTAGATATTAAGATGGCTAATAAGTAGCTCTCATTTTTAAGACCATTTGGGGTGGTCTTCATTTAGAATATTCTTATAATTTTATGCTTCTCATTCAAGCCAATTTTTCATTTCTGCAGTCTGCTATGGGATTTGAATACCAGGGAAAAACAGAGAAACACGCTTCTCAAAGAGGTAAAACATTCTGAGGAATCTGCATAGAATCCACCCCACCCCACCCACACCGCAAATGCTACATTACCTTGAGGATTCTAATCTATTCACATTAACATTTATGGAAGGGAACTGTCAAATCTGTCTGATATACTTGTTAGTGAATGATATGGATGGAATAATTCTTCTCTCTAATAATATGCCCTGTTTCTTCATATTCTACTCTAAGATTCTCCTGTATTCTACTGTGAGAGACTATTTTGTGGCACACAGCTTCCGCTGTGCCATAAATTTTAAGTTACCTTTCAAGAATCTTCCTGTAGCTGTGATTATCACTTAATGACAAATATTTACTATTTAACACACGCCAACTACTCTTTCATACTTAATAAGCAGTATAGCTGAAATAAAAATGAATGCATCTCTTTCATACATTGTTTGTAGAGGGTGGAGATTGTAATCTGAGTTAGTGATTTTCAGTGTAAAATGATGGGATAGTAATTTTGGACTGAGGCCAAATACAATGGTGTGATACAATAGTGTATCTAGTCTTGCCTGTGGACCAGACATTATTGAAAGACGTGCTACTGATTCTCTTCCTGTTTAGAATTGTTCTACTACTCCCACGGCAATTTCTGACATTATTTAAATTTGCTTGGTTTTCTTTTTGCAGACTATTCAAGTGGATTTGGTGGGAAATACGGAGTACAGGCTGACAGGGTAGACAAGAGTGCAGTGGGATTTGATTACCAAGGAAAAACAGAGAAGCATGAATCACAGAAAGGTTTGTTACACCGCACTGTCTTCTGTACTTTTTGCTTCGTTCTCGTAACTTGTGATATGCTAGCACATTTGTAAAATATTCCTTCTCTTCACAAAATTGGGCAGGGATTCACCTCATTGTTGTACTGCCAACTCATTTTTGAGGGGAATCAATTATCATGGTTTAGCTAATGGAGAGAGCATCTCTCATCCAAATGTAATTGTTAGTAGAAATGTGAGAAGCATATCAAATAGATTTCTTGTTTGGAATAGGATAAAAACAAGAAAAAGTGCCTCTAAAACAGTGTGTTTCCATAGGTAACAGGATTCAGTAAATCCACTCTCCTCATTGCTGTAGGCGAGTGTCTCCCCTAGCTAGTGCACACCTGTGTGCCCACCAGATGTCCTGTGTGTGGGAAACTATCTTTTCTTCCTGGTTCTATGTTCAGAAAAGGAAAGATGCATTCCTTCCTGCAATTTGGGGTTTTGTAAAATAAAATACTTTCTTTTTTTTAAAGCAGCACTGGCATGTTACTTGTGGTTTTTCAAACACCTGACAGGAATAGAGATGAACCCCCATCCCCATAAGGGCTGGTTGCATTTACATCACTATGTTTAAGCATCAGGTAGCAGGCTCTGGCATCACACGCTTCCTGCCCCGGCCCTTCCTTTTTGGAGCACACCCAAGCTCTTTCCTGGTTGGCTTTCGCCATGGTTCTTATTACATTGGCAGCAAAGTTGACCATAATAAGGCTAGCCTGAGTTACTGGTTAACAAAGATCTGACACTGGCCTGGAGCCAACTAGGACAAAATACAGAAAGCCAAACTTTATGCTAATCGTGTAGCTTGCAGCTAAAGCTTGGCTATTGTCTTACTCTTCTGTAAGCACGTGTGGCTCCAGTTCAAATTAGAATCATGGCACTCCAGGAGGGGAGAGTTAAACCTCCCCCCCCCCATTTTATCTCCTGAACTCCCACCCCCATGGGAGGAGGGTTAAAACAAGGAAAAAAGTCTCCACTGGAGTCACTACAGGCTTTTCTCTTTCTCTCTCTCTCTCTCTTTCTTTACCCCCTATTGTGCCGTGGGGGGTGGGTGGAGGATGTGTGGAATTTCAAGGGAAAGAAATGGGTGGGGGAAGGTTTGATCGCAACCCAAATTGGGGCTGTATGTGGTTACACAATGGGTAAGAAGTAAGACAAGCCTTGGCTACCTGCAATGCGATTAGTGTAACGTGTACTTTGGCCCTGAGGTGAGCAGTGGGAATTTATACTCCAAATGGGGGAGAGGGATCTTGCAGCCTGCTCCCCATTGCGTACTGATGATTCTACATGTCTCGTTACTTTATAGGCCACAGATGAATGTTGAACTGCCTCCATTAGGAAATATGATTTGACATGATATCAAGTGATATGAAAGCTCTGTGGTATTTGACCTGTAATGATTCTTTCAAGTGAGCCCTTGAGATTTCGATTAGAGCAATGAACATGACTGTGTGAACTGATCCCTAGTTAAATAGTTATGCATAGAAATAGTCTAGTGTCTTAGTGTGTACTATTATGAATGTGTGTTTTTTACTCCCGTCTCCAGATTATTCCAAAGGTTTTGGTGGTAAATATGGTGTGGACAAGGAGAAAGTGGACAAAAGTGCTGTTGGGTTTGAGTACCAAGGCAAAACTGAAAAGCATGAATCACAGAAAGGTCTTTATTACAATTTTATTCCATGGAATTATGTGTGAACACTTTTCTTTAACCTGACCTATTAATATAATCAAGTATTTCTGCATAAACTGAGGTGTTCAACTGTAGAAATATAAACTGTTTTTGAAAAATCCATTTATCTTTCTTCTATTCTGCTCTCTGTCTGTAATATATCTTCTTTATTTGTTACACTTGTACCTAGAGATATGAAGGACTGGAGAAAAACAGCAGGAAAATTGGGGGATAGGTGAAACTAGGGGGAAAACACCCTTTCCCATATTTTTGTAAAATTTAGGGGAGGTCCTTGATTTTTCTGCCCCCCCTTTTTTCTCCTGTTTCCCCCCTAAGCCTTCACATCTTTAATTATACTCCACCTTTCCAGAAAAATATAACAATAATACCCAAAGCAGCTAACAACAATAAAATCCACAGAAGAGTGCTTAAAGTGGGCCCGTATGATAATGCAGAGCCCTGTTGAGTATTGAATCTTAAATTATATTCTCAGTACCTAAGGTCCTTCATACTCTGTAATTCCCTCAGGCTGATATATATTCTATCCAGTAGAAAAGCTGGATGATAAAATTGGTACCTGTTGCTATGGCAAAAGCCTGCTAGTGTTTGTTTTGTTATAATGAACTGTCTGCAACAAGCTTCTATTGTATTGGATCAGCAGCATCCACCCTTGAGAACTGGTGGTTTGTGTGAATTAGGCCATATTATTGTTGAGATCTATGCAGTATTTTTATTTATTAGAATAGGTATAAGCTGCTTTTCTGGACCTAGTACCATGCTAGAATTGCAAAATGAATAAAAATCCTAAGCTTGTTTATTCGGTAGTTACTTCTGGGTGAATTCATCATTGTACGAATGCATGTCTGCTCCCAAGGCAGGACTTTTCCCTCCCTCCATCTGCACTCCTCCACACCCCTGAAAATCTGCTCTGGAGGGTCCCCCAACTTCCTGGGACAGATTTTGAGGGAGTGCAGGGGAGGAGGGGGCAATACTTGTCCCATTGATGAAGCAGTTCCATCAGCAGAACTTAATTAGATACCACTGTCTGAGTTCAGTGAGTGCTAAGGATTGCTGCCTTAGTATGTTAATATTTTCTTGCCTGTTCTTGGAGTCCTATGCATACATCTAGTTAGATTTCTAGCTAATTGTTCTTGTTTAAACAAATCTACTTTAAACTGTTCTGCTTGTCTCTAAGACAAAAATGAGGTCCTAGTAGCATCTTGTGATTTTTTCTGTACATAGACTATACAAAAGGCTTTGGTGGAAAGTTTGGTGTACAGACAGACAGACAAGACAAGTGTGCGCTTGGCTGGGATCACCAGGAAAAAGTACAACTGCATGAATCTCAGAAAGGTATGTTTATTTACTTAACCAACACCTAATTCAGATTGGTTGTACATAGTGGCCCAGTTCAGACAACACGCTAAACCATGCTGCTTAACCACAAAATGGTTAATGGAATGCATTGCATTCTGTTAATCATTTTGTGGTTAAGTAGCATGGTTTAGCGTGTTGTCTGAACGGGGCCATTGAGGGACAAAAGTTACCGCAGTGTGTAATGCTATACTTGGTTTCAGCTTACAAGGTGGGTATGTAAAGATCACATGATCTATGGTCTGTTTGGTGGGTTAGTCAAAATCATAGTATCTCCTCACTTAAGAAAGGGTAAAAAAAAAACCAATGGAAAGAATGAAGTGATTTGCTTTATCCATGAGCTGTTACGAAGTAATCCTACTGAATGTGACCATAAAAATAAAAAATAGCTGGGCAAACTGCACTGCTTTACTTGGGTCTTTGGTATATATTAATATTGTTCTGGTTTTAAAGAATATTTTGTTATGGATTTTATTCTGTTGTAATTTTATTTATTGTTGTTTTACATTGTACATTACTTTAAGGTCCCTGGTGGGCAGGAAATCTATTTATAAATACTTTGAATGAATGAATTTGGAATGAGGCTAAACAGATGTAGCTGACTATTTCTTGGCACAAAGTTGCTTCTGCTTTTGCATGACACTTTTTCTGCAGGGCTGTGTGTGCCTTGTTACATTTGACACTGTTCTGGAGTGCCAAATATTTTGGCATAGGTTTTCTGGGGGCTGCATCCGGGAGGGAGAAATTGGTGCATCCACCCTATACCTGAAAATTATGTTTTACTCATGCATGAGGAACTTTGGATTCAAATCTGCCTTCCAGTTCCATTAAACGATTTTTCAAGTTCTTCAAGATGTGAAGAACTTGCTAATAAATAATAGGCAGTATGCAGAGCTGCGAGGATACTCACACAAGGGCAGTTCTCCATCCTTCGTCCCTAGTGCAATCCCTTGTGGCCTCTCCTGAGGGCCAAAGGGCCATAAGGAAAGGTCCCAGGTGTGGCACATGGGAGTGGGGACCTGGGAAACATTGGGCAGAGGCAGCTTCCAGGAGCTGCCTCTGCCCAGTCACTAACAGTCAGTAACTTCATATGACCAAAGGGTGAATTAACCATGGAGTGTTTTTCTGTATATGGGATATTACATTGCCAGTGCAATACTACCCAAAGTAGATGGATAGAGGAATATTAAATGCCTGACAGATTGTGATGAAGCAGCAATTACAGCTATTTTCTTATGGACTGGGCTGCAGCAAGGATCAAGCCAATCTATATTTCATCATGCAAAAAGTGTCTTGTTAAATACGCAGTTGTTTGCAATGCTGAAACTTCAAGTTAACGGATATTACGTGTGTGACTAATTTGCACTGAACTGGGATTAAAAGCCTGATGTGGACAGGGTCCAAATGAAAGTTCAAACTTTTGGAATATATTTAATATATTTTAACTTTGTATATTTCTATTTATAGGTTGTACATGTATATGTTTTAAATTTTATAATGCCTCCTTGAGGCCCAGCATTGGACAAATAGCAGAGAATAATAATAATAATATGTTTTAGTATATCTATGGTTCATATTTCACTGACTAAATGTGAGTGCGTACTTGCTGTTTTACACTCATGCCTGTAAATAACATTTGTATGTTACGTGGAACCTTGTGAAAGCATTCTTCCTAGTTTTAGAGCCAAACTGCATATTCCAAACTATTACATGGGACTATACTACTTCAGACTGCGGTAGGGTAGGTTGGGAAGAAATTGCACATCTGAATGCTTTCCCATGTCACAAACTTTCTCTGCTTGTAAAACGACTGGTATATTAGAGAAGGTTCTAGCATGGCCTTCTCCCTGATGTTTCATAGAATCATAGAATAGTAGAGTTGGAAGGGGGCTATAAGACCATTGAGTCCAACCCCCCTGCTCAATGCAGGAATCCACCCTAAAGCTTTGTGCATGCAGGAAATCTGTTGGCATGGGGGAAAACATTCAAATTTGTGTGTTTTTCCCCACCCACCCCTCTGCTCCAGTGTGAAGTGATACGGTCTAGAAAGGGCTCTACCATATGATATTCCTCAATATGTAGTTTGTTTTTTAACCAAAGTGATCTATTAACATCTTTATGTAAGAACTGTTTTTGAATTCTTCCTGCCTTGCACACTTCAGAGGTGCCGTTAAAGGGTTTGGGTTTGGTTCGTATATGTTGTATCTAAATATGTTCCTCTTCTCCCCCTCCCCGTCCCTTTCCTTCTCTACTCTTGGTTCTCTTCCCTTATCACATACCCTGGATTTCTCAGACTATAAGAGTGGTTTCGGAGGGAAATTCGGTGTTCAAACTGAGAGACAGGACCCATCAGCTGTGGGGTTTGACTACAAGGAGAAGCTAGCGAAACACGAGTCGCAGCAAGGCAGGGTTTCCAGTTGTAACTCTTTACCCAGAGCAGCCACTTCTAACGCAGACTTAAGTTGCTCACTTTGAATGGCCTGCATGTGCCACAGGCAATCCATGGCAAATATATATATATATATAAATATCATTGAATCATTCTGTGCAAATACATCCATGCAATCTTTAACTGAACTTGAGTGATTTAAGCCAGTGGGCATCACATCAGGAGCATGAACTAGCATCCCTTGCATGTGCACTCCACAGTATGTCTGGAGTGCCCCATGCGGCTTATTTATTTTATTTATTACAGCACTTTTATCCCGCCCTTTAGCCAAGAAGGCTCTCAAGGTGGCTTACAAAAATATTTCTTAAGACAGGCCCTGCCCACAGGCTTACAATCTATAAAACATGACACAAAAGGAAAGGGGATGGGGAGGGAGGAGGGAGCCTTTGGAGCCTGACAGTTTACCATAGCCCAGCCACTGGGCCATTCTGCTCCTTTCCAGGAATGCCTCTTGGGGCATCCATCATGTTAGAATTAAGTTCAGGTTTCTTCCGTTGTAACAAGAAGCCATATTCACCTTTATGATCAAGGCGATTTACTGCTTAAAAACCAAAATATTAATGTCTCCTTTAAATGCTCCATGCATGTGTTTTTCCTAAGATTAGCAGTCATCATATGTTGCAGTATTATACTAAAGTCATACTTGTTCTCATTGGAAATATAACCATTGGAAATTTTGATGGTTTTTTTTTTTTAGATTATTGCTTTGTGCAATATATCAATATAAAAATATGTGGATTAATAGCTTCATTTAAAATTGTAGGCCAAGGTGATTTGGTTCCAGTTTTCTGGCACGCACATACATACGCAAACTCTCTCATTACGTAGAACTTCTTTGTTGAGATAAGGCAAGGTAACCATGAGGCCAAGAAAACAAGTCTAAAGTAACCTTTAAAAACTTATTTCACTCCTTATGTTTTTCTTCAGTGTGTTTGTCTTGTAGAAACTTGTATGTCCTGACTTTAATTGTTGTATTGCTGGCAATCTTTAATGAGGTAACATGGCCAATATTTCCATATCTTTATGGCACTGAAAATACTTTTTCTTTTGAAATGGTAAATTCTCGGAAGTGGCCTGTGGTACCCTAAAATTTCAGCATTACTGAGAGTACAGAATATCCTGATTTACAAAACTGGTATAACTACAGAGAGTAATCCAAGGCTGTGCTATAGACGTGGTATGGGACAGGGACGGTGGGACGCAGTGGGTTGAGGGAGAGCCGCTTTTTCTTTGCTTGGTTCATGCCAACCATCATACAGTTTCCTTTCTGCCAATGAATGTGGAAGCATGGATCTGCCCCTTTGTGTTATCTTGCACACCTGCCCATGCTCCTACTGACGTCTGAAAGTATAGGCCGCCTGCTTTTTGCATCTGCTTACTTTGCTTGGCCACAGTCACTGGGAACTCTGTGCATGCAGCTCTTCATTGTACTCATCTGCATTTGATAAAATGTAAAAGGAGGATAGAAACCACCACCAAAAGTGATGTTTTTTGGTCCTCTTTTTAGACTATTCCAAAGGATTTGGAGGAAAATACGGTGTGCAGAAGGACAGGATGGATAAGGTAGGACCATAAATTGAAATTTCCTTAAGAATCTAAAATTCTGTTCCTGCGCTAGAGGTTGCTGTGCTCTTCGAAGGCTGTCTTTACAGTGTTTCTTAAAAGATGGACTTGCAAGTGGATAAATACATGGGTATTTGGTCTGCTTTTCTTGAAACCAATGAATAACTCTGTTGTTGTAGTAGTAGTTGTTGTTGTTGTTGTTGTTGTTGTTAAGAATGGTGTATCTAATGGGGAAAAATGATGACACTCCCATGTATGTAATGTGGTGGTGGGGTTTTCCCCACAATTTATTTTCTGTTCTGTTTTGTTAAATTCACTGTAAAAGGGAGGGGGGAACATAAGAACATAAGCACCATGCTGGATCAGCCCAAGGCTCCATCTAGTCCAGCACTCTGTTCACACAGTGACCAACCAGCCATCAGTCAGGGACCAACAAACAGGACATGGTGCAACAGCACCCTCCTACCAATGTTCCCCAGCAACTGGTGCACACAGGCTTACTGCCTCGAATACTGGAGATAGCACACAACCATCAGGGCTACTAGCCATTGATAGCCTTTGCCTCCAGGAATTTATCCAACCCCCTTTTAAAGCCATCCAAAGTGGTGGCCATCACTACATCCTGTGGTAGTGAGTTCCATAATTTAACTATGCGCTGTGTGAAGAAGTGCTTCCTCTTATTTGTCCTGAATCTCCCACCAATCAGCTTCATGGGTTGACCCAGGTTCTAGTATTTTGAGAGAGGGAGAAAAATGTCTCCCTATCCACATTCTCTATACCATGCATAATTTTGTACACCTCTATCATGTCTCCCCTTAGCCTCCTTTTTTCCAAGCTGGACTTCATATCAAGTGGCTCCAAAGCTTGTTTTGACCTACCCATGGGCCCTTTCCAGGGCAGGCACACATGCCCCTCAGTAGCAGAGCCTCTCTTTGCCAGTGGAGGGGAACCTCAGCCGCATCCTCCATTCCCTGCCCCTTCATATGGCCATCCTGTTACTGTGTTGGTAAATATGAGGAAATAGTGCATATTCTAAGCCTGCCTATTCCAACACAGCACCCACAGACATCTCTCTTGGTGTCCAGGAGGTTCGCTGCCCCTAATAATTTTCTTTTACAAATGGTTTTTTCTTTAAAATGGAGGTGGCCCGGCATGTTGTGTAGTGAAGTGCCAGTCTTCAGCCCTCCACCAACTTCATTTGCCGAGAATGCTTCTGTGCCCTATGTAGCTCCAGAGGCATTTTTCTGAAATGAAGATGGTGGAAAGCTGGTACTTCGTTTTGCAGTGTGCCTGACCGCTTGCCAAAATCACTTGGAAAAGGGACCCAGTTGTTGCTTGCTAAGGTTGGGTGGTTGGAGAGGGCAGCAGGAAGACAGCCAAAACATGCCAAAACATGCATGTAGAGGGAGACAACAAAATAAAACAAAACATTGGTAATACCTACGCATCACACAGCTACTGTCAAAATGTTTGTGTGTGCTTGTGTTTTGTGTGTGAGAGAAGTTACTCGACTGGCTGTTGGAAGCAGGAGTTGCTGACTTTTGCATTAGGTTGTTTTTGGCTTGTGAAAGCACAACTTGAATTCTCTACTTGGTGAAAATTTACCTTTGAGTTTTCCCTATTGTTCTTGCATATTACAGTTATAAATTAAAAATCTCCCTGTGTCCCAATTGGCATCTGTTACTAGTTTGCCAAATGTCAGATGACATTTCGGTTTCTCTTGTTACTTATCATGAGACACAGTATTTTCTGTTGGTTTGTTTGTTTCTGTTACATTGATTACGCATCTCACTTTTGAACAGGCACAGCTTGTATATATATATTAAAAGGGTCTAGTTTGGTGAATTGGGCCTTTTGATCATACAGCTGATACAGAAAAATAACTTGTTTGAATAAAAGTTGTGTGTGTTTCTGATGGTTTAATGCAAAATGGAAGTAAATGATTACACATATTGTCAAATTTAGTGATGTAATTTTTGTCTCTTCTGTGAACCTGATTCCATCTGCGACTTGAAAGAATGCATCAACTTTTGAAGATATTGAGAAATTGTCTTCAACGTACCAGAAGACCAAGCCAGTGGAAGCTGGTAGGATTATATTTTAAGTATTGAATATATCCTTCTTTAATATTTTCCTTCTTGGATAATTCAGTTTGCTTGGTACCTTAAATATCACCAGTCTCTCACTATGTCAGTATCAAAAGCTTCTAGATAGCTTTTTAAGTTTTTACACTTGTATTACTGAAATTGAAATCCAACAGACCATTTGATGCAATTGCTTTGGGCCTGCAATAACTGAGGAAGAGAGCATCATTTAAATAGAATGTATCAAATTATCTTTAGCAATATTACTGGAACTCCTGAATTCCTAAATTTAAGTCACTCATTGAATTCAAACTTAAAGTCAGTGCTGATGTTCATAGCATCTGCTTCTAGTGGGAAGGTGAGCAATTTGTGCTCCTCAGCGAATTACATGACTGTGATCATTTATACATGTAAAGAATTTGCTTAGGCCTCATCTACACGATCCTGCGCCAAATGTAAGTATTTAACTTTTTTTAAAAAAAAATCGGTGCCAAAACTGCCGAGAGCCATCCCAGGTTTGGTGAAAATGCTGCCCCCCCAACCTGATGGGCATGGGGTCCCCCCCCCCCGCACAGCTCCATGCCCGTTTGAAGAGCCCTGCTACTTGTGGGGAGGAGGGAGGACCCACACTGCTGCAGTAATCAGGGTTGTCCCAGGACCGTGGGAAAAATTGGGATAACCGCAGTCCTGGTTATCCCAGGTCAACTGAGAGGTCATCCCTGGTGGACCCAGGGATCCCCTGTGTGTCATTTGGATGCACAGGAATGACCACAAGCTGACCCTGGGATAACAGGCAGGTGTAGATTAGGCCCAAGGCTTCATTTTAATTGCCAGTTACCTCAGGAATTGTATGTTGTGGAGATTTGCTTAAGAAAATACCCTGTAAAATGAACATTTAGCATTTCTAATATTACAGCGAATGCCAAAACCAGCAACATCAGAGCTAACTTTGAAAATCTAGCAAAGGATAAAGAGCAGGAGGACAGAAGGAAGGCGGAAGTTGAAAGAGCTCAAAGAATGGCCCAGGACAAGCAAGAACAAGAGGAAGCTAGGCGGACACTGGAAGTCAGTGAAATTAATCTTCTTATCTCTTCTCCCCCTCCCCCACCTTTTGGTTGAAGTGGATGCTTGTGGGCAGGATACAGAGCTTGCTTTAGAGGAAAAAAATAGGGTTGAAGAGATTTGTCAGCTTGCTTAAACTCTACCTGATTCCAGATTCTGTGCTAATTAAGCAGTAATTCTTCCAAGACTGAACATTGCTGGGCAGAGGGGAATCTCTTTTCAGATAGCAATATGCTTAGAATATCTATGCCGAAGAGGTCAAAGACTAGATTGTGGGGTTTACTTAATGCACCATTGTTTCCCTATGTAGTATCTTAGATTCTGAGAAATTAAAACAACACAGCTTGCTATTATATGTCTACAGTGTATTAACAAATTGGATTTAAAAAAACTTGTTAGAACCCATCAACATAGAATACCTGTCATTATTAGGAATGTACTGAGAGGCATCTGAGCTATATTTGTGGCCATTGTGGATTTTGTTTCTGAGCCATCGGTGGCTATTCATTTTGAGAAATCTTTTCTTGGCTCTATGAGGTTTTATGCACTTCTAATAATAATTCTAAAAGCCAATGTTATCCTAATACTACATGTGATAGAAATGGATTGGGTTCAGATGACAGGATAACCCATCATGGGTTAAATAACCCATCACAGGTTATTGTGTCACCTGTTAGGAATTTTTTCACCCACGATGGGTTGTTTGCCTGAAATAACCCACAGCCTGCAGTAGGGGCTGTTTGACCCACTGTGGGTTTCGTGTCATCTGTTGGGCACCCAGGATTGCTCACCTATAGAGTCACACAATAAGATTGGTGCTCTATAAACCATTGAAGGTTTGCAGAATCAGGAACATACTTCATAGGTAGCCTCCCCTAATTAGGAGGTACTTGATCCACCTTCACGATCCTGCGCAATTGCATCCAGGGGACAGAAAATTTTGCAGGTACAAATTTGCACAAATTTGCAATTGCGCAACTTCACATTTATGCAAATTTGTACCTGTGCAATTGTGCATAATTGTGCTGAGAGAAATGCACATTTTTGACCATTTCCTTTTCTTTTTTTTATCTTTTTGTTGTTACTGTTGCTTATTTTCCAAAGGTTTATTTGTGCCGCCCTGTTTGGTGTGCAAGGATTTTCTCTCCCCTAGGTGAAATTGTGCAGGATTTTGCAGGTGGATTGTCCACCTCCCAACTAGGGATGGCTGCCAAGGAAGTGTAGTCCTGATCCTGCAGACCTCACGGGTTTATTAGTGCCGAACAGAAGGTTAAACAGGCAGAGATCCAGAAAAAGAAAAACCAGTCAGAAGGGTGATCTGTGCTACATGAAAGGGTAATTTATGCTATGTATTGCCTGAATGGTGTTTGGATATCACGCATGAGCCCTAAATATTCTATGTCATGGTGTTTAAATAACAGCTCTAAAATTACCTAATTCATCCCATCCCTTGAATATGTCCCTAATTCTATGCCCAGCTGTGTTAAATCCTCACTGGGCTGGTTCAGATGCAACAGCTGAAACATAGTTTGACCATCAGGTCTAAGTATCCGTTCCTTCCCCTGCTCATTCTGATTCCCTCTGGGTTGCCCAGATTAGTAAATTATGGTTTGCTCTTGCTGTTGCATCTGAACCCGCCCAGTGCTTATTCTGCAAAGGTGGGCATAGAATTAGGGCTGTATTCTAAGGATTAGATGAATTAGATGAATTAGATTAGATGAATTAGGGGATTTTAGAGGTCTCTTCAAAAACACCATGGCATAGAATGAATAGCATTGCACGTGTGACACTCAATAAACATCTAGGCAGTATTTGTTTCTTTATGCAGCACAAATTACCCTTTTGACTGATTTTTCTTTTTCTGTATCTCTGCCTGTTTGACCAATTCTTATTTCCTCATTTACATTCCCTGTTTATATTAAGGAGAGGCAGTTATAACAACAGTGGAAGTGATTTGCTTTAATAGATCACTATTAATATAAATTGCAAACATCCCCACCCATCCACGTTGAGACCACAGGGGGAGAGCTGAAGTCCCCCCTGCTAGGATCACAATTCCAATCACAACCTCTGTACTTACGCTGGAGTGAAAATGTAACGTCTGCTTTGGCCCTTAGAGGTGTGCTTTAATTTCCTTAGAACCAACAATGTGGTTCTGCCCTCTGTCAGGTCCCCCCATCCCCTTGTTGTTTATTCGTTCAGTCACTTCCGACTCTTCGTGACTTCATGGACCAGCCCACGCCAGAGCTTTCTGTCGGCCGTTGCCACCCCTAGCTCCCCCAAGGTCAAGTCTGTCACCTCCAGAATATCATCCATCCATCTTGCCCTTGGTCGGCCCCTCTTCCTTTTGCCTTCCACTTTCCCTAGCAGCTGCCTCTTCTCCGGGGTATCCTGTCTTCTCATTATGTGGCCAAAGTACTTCAGTTTTGCCTTTAATACCATTCCCTCAAGTGAGCAGTCTGGCTTTATTTCCTGGAGCATGGACTGGTTTGATCTTCTTGCAGTCCAAGGCACTCTCAGAATTTTCCTCCAACACCACAGTTCAAAAGCATCTATCTTCCTTCGCTCAGCCTTCCTTATGGTCCAGCTCTCGCAGCCATAGGTTACTACGGGGAATACCATTGCTTTAACTATGCGGACCTTTGTTGTCAGTGTGGTGTCTCTGCTCTTAACTATTTTATCAAGATTTGTCATTGCTCTCCTCCCAAGAAGTAAATGTCTTCTGATTTCCTGGCTGCAGTCAGCGTCTGCAGTAATCTTTGCGCCCAGAAATACAAAGTCTGTCACTGCCTCCACGTTTTCTCCCTCTATTTGCCAGTTATCAATCAAGCTGGTTGCCATAATCTTGTTTTTTTTGAAGTTTAACTGCAACCCAGCTTTTGCACTTTCTTCTTTCACCTTTGTCATAAGGCTCCTCAGCTCCTCCTCGCTTTCAGCCATCAGTGTGGTGTCATCTGCATATCTGAGATTGTTAATGTTTCTTCCTGCGATTTTAACTCCAGCCTTGGATTCCTCAAGTCCAGCACGTCGCATGATGTGTTCTGCATACAAGTTGAATAGGTAAGGTGAGAGTATACAGCCCTGCCGTACTCCTTTCCCAATCTTAAACCAGTCCGTTGTTCCGTGGTCTGTTCTTACCGTTGCTACTTGTTCGTTATACAGATTCCTCAGGAGGCGGACAAGATGACTTGGTATCCCCATACCACCAAGAGCTTGCCACAGTTTGTTATGATCCACACAGTCAAAGGCTTTAGAATAGTCAATAAAACAGAAATAGATGTTTTTCTGGAACTCCCTGGCTTTCTCCATTATCCATCGGATATTGGCAATTTGGTCTCTAGTTCCTCTGCCTTTTCTAAACCCAGCTTGTACATCTGGCAATTCTCGCTCCATGAATTGCTGGAGTCTACCTTGCAGGATCTTGAGCATTACCTTGCTGGCATGTGAAATAAGTGCCACTGTCTGATAGTTTGAACATTCTTTAGTGTTTCCCTTTTTTGGTATGGGGATATAAGTTGATTTTTTCCAGTCTGATGGCCATTCTTGTGTTTTCCAAATTTGCTGGCATATGGCATGCATCACCTTGACAGCATCATCTTGCAATATTTTAAACAGTTCAGCTGGGATACCGTCATCTCCTGCTGCCTTGTTATTAGCAATGCTTCTTAAGGCCCATTCAACCTCACTCTTCAGGATGTCTGGCTCTAACTCACTGACCACACCGTCTGAGCTATCCCTGATATTATTATCCTTCCTATACAGATCTTCTGTATATTCTTGCCACCTTTTCTTGATCTCTTCTGTTTCTGTTAGGTCCTTGCCATCTTTGTTTTTGATCATACCCATTTTTGCCTGGAATTTACCTCCGATGTTTCTAATTTTCTGGAAGAGGTCTCTTGTCCTTCTTATTCTATTGTCTTCTTCCACTTCCGCGCATTGCTTGTTTAAAAATAATTCCTTATCTCTCTTCTGGCTAACCTCTGGAATTTTGCATTTAATTGGGCATATCTCCCCCTATCACTGTTGCCTTTTGTTTTCCTTCTTTCTTGGGCTACTTCCAGTGTCTCAGCAGACAGCCATCTTGCCTTCTTGGTTTTCTTTTTCTTTGGTATGTTTTTTGTTGCCACCTCTTGGACAATGTTGCGAACTTCTGTCCATAGTTCTTCCGGGACCCTATCTACTAAATCTAGTCCCTTAAATCTATTCTTCACTTCCACTGCATATTCATTAGGAATATTAGTGAGCTCATATCTAACTGATCTGTGGGTCTTCCCTATTCTCTTTAGTTTGATTCTAAATTGTGCAATAAGAAGTTCGTGATCTGAACTACAGTCAGCATTTTATTATTGAACCACTGGGAGATGCTCATGCAACCTTAATGCCATTAGCATCCTATAATCCCCTTGGGCAGCTTGCAGCCGAGAAATTCAGCCCCCTCCGTTCAGCATGGAATCTTATGTACACAATCCATGTATTGGGATTGGATTCTAACTGGGAGGCAGCAGCTTTGACTCCTCTGGGACCTGAAAGCTTGAACCTGTGAGTCATTGTCCAGAGAAGCAAATCGCAGGACTGTGCTGCACCATTAAAACTATTGAAAGGAAGGGAGGTTGCAAGGTTTGAGTTAAGTAGTTGGCAAAATGCAGAGTCAAGTCCTCTGTAAAGTATGCAGAGCCAGCTGGAACGGATGTACTGGGCTTTTTCTTTTTATGGGAAGTGTCAGCTTCTCTTTATTTATATTTATTTATTTATTACATTTCTATACTGCCCAATAGCTGGAGCTCTTTGGTGCATTCCACTAATGAAAATAATTTGGCTGTGTTCTTGTTCTAAACTGATACATTTTTTCCCAAGCTTTTTCCCGTGTTCCTGGAAAAAATATCATTTAAATCTAAGAAAGGGGGTGATTTAGTGTTTATTTCTAATGAGCAAAGATATATTGGATTATTGCCCTTAGATGTCTGCCTCTTTTGGAATGTCTTTCGTCAGAAAAAGAGCCCTGCAGTTTAATCTGGAGAAAATTACCGGCAGCACCTCCCAGCATGGGTCTGCCTAGTGCCACCCACTCCGACTCCTGACTGAGCCATTAATGTGAAAAGGAATTTGCCTGTCTGCTACAGATTGTATGTGCTCTGTGAAACAAAATTTACCAGTACAGTAATGCTCACATCCAGCACACATGGTAACAATTTAGTGCATCAGACCACAGCTCTGGGACTACAAATGGGAATCACTTCTTTTCCCAGCCCTGTAGTATGTCTTGCCTTGTTAGCGGGTTAACCAGACAAGGGAAGACATTTTACAGACTTGTTCCTCCCCATTGATTACTCTCTCTGTATCTTTTCCCTGTGGTAAGCAATTTTTAAAGTTAACGTTTCTGCACATTGTGTTTCACAAATCAAGATAATGCATAACATATAGAAGTTTAGTGTAGGTAAAATTCACTGCTAGCCCCCGTATTGAAGGAGGAGGAGGGAAATTTTGCTTGGTGCATTTGACTGCGGCGTGTGTTATACTTCATGAACAAGTGCTAAAATAGCATCTTGAAGCATGGTTTGTGAATTGGACTGAATGCCGGGGAAACCAGCACATCATCCTTGGCTTCTGCAGAAAGGGATAAAATGAAGAATGGAGCACGTGTGAAGAAGATGAGGGTCTGGTTTATATGTTGTCTAATTCTTCTTACAGAAAGACCCTGCAGAGAAAGTAACACACTAGCCAGTCCAACCACACTGACAAGGGGCTGCTTCATTGTGTGTGTGGGGGGGGGGGGGGGCGAAGAGGCAACATTGAGTGGGGCAGCTGAAAATTGTGTTGCCCCATCTGTGCAGCTTGCTGCTGGGAAGTGGCACCGCTCAATATGGTGGCACTGGCTCATACGTTCCTTGCTACTTGTGACTGTAGTCACTGGGCAACACCTCGTGGAGGATTTCAAAGCACATGAACCAGCCCATTACTGTATGGTGATGTCTTTGTTTAGTATTCTCTCCACTTTGGCTGCCTTTGGTCTTAGGCTAGGGCAGTGTTAATGTGGATCCATTGATTAGTTTAACCCAGCTGCAGAAAACTAGCTTCTCTCCCCACAAATCACCATTTTTAAATCTTGAGGGCTCTTGAGGGGGGATGCATATTGGTGTGTTTCAAAAACTGCCTCTTGTTGTCCGTGCTACAGTTCTTGTTTTGATACATATTTGTTCTTTCTTTCTTTCTTTCTTTCTTTCTTTCTTTCTTTCTTTCTTTCTTTCTTTCTGCTAAAGGAACAAGCCAAAGTCAAGAAACAAACTCCTCCTCAAACTCCCACCCCTCAGCCAGTGGAAGAAAAAGTGCCTTCCAGTCCCGTCTATGAGGTCAGTTTAGTAGATTAAATTGAACAAGGGTTTGGAGCCTCAGGCCCAAAGAACCCAAACTGGACCTCCTGGGGTCCCAATTTGGCACTGAAGGATTCCCCAGATGGCCACGCTCCTGTCTCAAAAATGGAATTTGTCCCTCACATCGAAAGGGGTTCTGCAGTCCCGAAATAGAAGAAGCCTTTCTCCAGTGCTTTTTACATAATAAACAGGCTATTGACAGCAATAACTGTCCACCTTTAGTAGTGACATCAAATATGAACGTCGTCTTGCGTTTGTGTAATGGCTGCCTTTCACTCCCTTAGGATGCTGTTTCCCTTGAGTCTGGCTACAAGAATTCAAACACTAATTACTCAACTGTACATGAGCCAGAAACCAATAGCAAAGCTGAGGAATCTGACTATCAAGAAGCGATCAGTCAGCGGGAACCGCAGTATGAATCTGAGACAGTTTATGAAGTGGCCGGGGCAGGAAACCAGTATCAAGCAGGTTTGACAACTTCTGTTTCTCACCAGGACCCTTTCCATTATGGCATCAGGCAACATAGGGTTGTATCCAGATCAGTGCATAGCAGAGCTCTGCTTGCCCTGGAGGAAGAGGGTGGGGAGGCAGTCTTTGCGATTCCTCCTTCAACGTGGGATTCAGGGGTGGGGGGAACCTTTGGAGCAGCATGAGAGGTGATGCAGAGGGAAGGGAAACACAATGACATTCTCCCTGCCCTGTCCTCTTGGTCTGATATCTGGTAGTTTGAGATATTGAGACTAGAAATACTGAACAGCTGGCAGGACCCAGAAGGTAGCCGTTCCCTTACCTTTTAAAGCTAAGCAATGCTGTGTCTACTATTATGATTATGATTATATTTATTTGTATTCTGTCTTTTGCCCAATACTGGGCCAATACTGGGAAGCCACATTAAGCTCCTTGGAGGAAGGCCAGTATACAAGTGTAATAAATGGAATATTATGGGACAGTGCTTTCTGAAAAAGGGAATTAGGGAAAATGCTCACTACCTTGGCTTGCAAGGTTTCACTTGTTAGTGGTGAAACATAAGAACATAAGAAGAGCCATAACAGGTCAAGCTGAGGGTTCATCTAGTCCTGCACTCTGTGTACACAGTGGCCAACCAGCTGTTGACGAGAGACCCACAAGCACTGCAACAGCACCCTCCCATCCATGTTCCCCAGCAACTGGTGTATATAGGCTTACTAGTGGCACAAATCTAAGCACTTGGAAATAAGTTTGTCCTATGTTCATGGGACTTACTGTCTAGCAAGTGTGTTTAGGATTGCATCAGTTTACCAGTTCTCGACTTCATGCAATAAAAACAGCCGTAGACAGTGATTGGAAGCTCTGCTGTTGAACCAATTGATTACAGAGGTGACTTATTTTAAGTGCCAGACCACAGGCTAGTACATGAGTTTAGGGAACCCATATATCCATCTTTTGTGCACTCTACAATAGTAATGTGTCTGTTTCTCTTTAGATGAAAATACTTATGAGTATGAAAATGACCTTGGAGTAACAGCAATAGCTCTCTATGATTATCAAGCTGGTAAGCAATCCTGCAGAGCTTCATTTTGTGATGGGCTATCTTCAGTATATATGCTGGCCATGAATAGCCGCTGTCTTGTAACTGCAGAACTTTATGAAGCAGAACATTTTCAAGGCTCTCTAAATTTTGCAGTTCTCTGAATACAAATGGCCAATGGGGCACCTAGGGCTGGATCTTGGGGCCAAAGTTCAGGGCCTCACAGCCCACCCTTCCAGGCCCCCACCCAGAGAATGGCAGGTAATGAAGAAATCAGGACAGCAGGAACAAACTCACATTTTATCCCTGCAGTCATGGTGGTGCTATGATTTACATGAGCTTAACATGCGAAGCTACACATGCTCGGAGTATTATTATTATTTTTAATCACGGCTGGCAAACAGTTTTGGTTTTGTGTTTGTTATACCATCAGGCATGTAGTAGCAGTTTTAAAGTGTGGAATGGCAGTTGGAGAGGCGGGAAAGATAAATGTTAGTTGTGTGCTTCACAAGTGAAGTAATACACAACCCTGTATAAAGCGGGCTCCCATAAGACCATTAGGTCCAGGGCCTAAAATTATCTAGCTGCACCACAGAAAATGACAAGCACAGAAATTGGCACTGAATGTTAATTCCACATATGAGAATTTCAGCTTTCTATTTTCTTTACTTTTTTTTTTTAAAAAAAAATCTAAGACATAAGGCAGACTGCTGATAAGTGTGTAGACCATGCCTGGTAAAATTTCAGAAACCAATAGATTCTGGGCAGTTCACACAAGAATATCCTGCTCCATGTCCTGATCTAAAGGGTGGGTCCCTGCCCTACCTTTTAGAATTTGCTTCATAGGTCTTTCCACTGCAGGGGTGCTATCCACGCTAAACCATGCTGCTTAACCACAAAATAGCATGGTTTAGCGTGTTGTCTGAACCAGGCCATTGTGGCCTGACGTGCAAAACAAGCACCTTGGGATTTGATTGATTGTTCCACTAGCTTCTGCTTATAAGTACATCACCTTGGTGAAAGATTCAATCATGCTTCTTATGAAATGTGATACTCATGGAAGGCCCATATCTTGGGTGGAATCTAAACATTGCACACACCTGCATGCTTGCGTTCCAAGCCCTCTTGTACTCCTCTCCCTTTCCTATCAATGGGGGGATTCTTCTTGAGTGCAGGTAACTGGCTCATTGAATGGGATGCACTAGTATGATCTGTGTGACCTGACCACAGTTAACAGTGCTCTATGAGACACTAACGAAAGGTTGTGTCTGCTCTCTCTACAGCTGGTGATGATGAGATTTCCTTTGATCCTGATGACATCATCACTAACATTGAAATGATCGATGACGGCTGGTGGAGAGGAGTGTGCAAAGGCAGATATGGGCTGTTCCCTGCTAATTATGTTGAGCTGAGGCAATAGGAAATAATGTCTGCCATTTATGCCTTAATACCGTGATCATTCACCTGATTTATTACACTACAAATCATGTTCTTTTGGGGTGGGTGGATGCAGGGGTCTATACATATTCCTTTTATATTTAAGATACTTTGCTGATGCTTTTACAAATGTTTTTGGGCTCAGAAATCGCTAATATATTGCAACTCTTACGTTCCCCACTACAGCCTGTTACCATAGGTTTTTAATGCATTTTGAAAATTGGGCTTTCCTGATTCTTTTGCCAAATTGGTGGTGGTGGTCATAATTTCTTTCAAGGAGTTTTTAGCTCTTTCTGACAGTGATGCATGTTTCATTTTGTATCTGTGCGTGTACTGAATTCCCAAGTGATTATGTCCAGCTACACTTGTATCAAACATTGTCCGTTTTCCAGATCTTAGCTGTGCAAGCTTATATTGCATTTCCCTTTATAGGGAACACTGCCAGTAAGAATGGGGGAAGATAGTAGGAAGCCCTGAGAGTTGCACTGACGGCAATTACTTAACAGGAAAAGTTCTTCTTTTTAAAAATATTGATAATAGGAAGGATGCAGTGCAGGTATTATTTTTTTCTCGTTTTCTTGAGAAGTAACTGTGCAAACCAGCAGAAAGCTCTCTTGGGCATCTCATTTCTGGTGGGACTCATCCAAAAGACGTTCTCCTTAGGCCAGGCCATAAGCATTTGCTACCCATTTATACCCACTTCAAGAGAGGCCTCCGACAACGTAACGCAGGTTCTGCTTGTGTCACTTTTCCCAGAAGGCTTTTTGACCCAGGTTTGTTTAGAAGTTTCTATTGTTGTCAACTTGAAGAGACCCACTTGTCTCCCTTGGACCCTTTTGCTGGCCTTCAGGCCTGTGCTGCTGCTTGCAGATCATAGTGCCGCTATGAGCAGTGGATTGTGTACATGCATCATGGTTTCTACAGATATTGTTTTATATGATTTGGAGGGAGGGAAAGACTGCTGTGTAGCAAAACTGTTATGCAGCCATATATGTTTGAGTCAAGGAATGTTAATAAGAGTAGCTTAAAACCATGGAGATAATCTCTACTTCTAAGCAATGTGCAGAAAACTACCACGTTTTTATATGTTCAGCTGAAACTGCCAGTAACACTTGGAATAAGCAGTATAGGTATCACTGCCTTTTGCCAAAATGTGAAGCTGAAGCTCATGCCACTCCATTAACAGAATAGAATTTAAAAAAAAACTAGTTATTAATTTTCACCAATAAGCATCCCTACCAAAGACGTGTGTTCAGTGTGTGTCTTGTCCATTTCTATTTGAAAGGAGAATTTCAGGGAGGAACTGAACAAGAAAAAAAAAGTTGTGGGGAGAGAGAGACTCTTAATCAAGCCCAGTGGAATATAAAAACCTTTCTATCAAATGGCAGTGTACAGTGTATCTAGGAAGAAGACATGGGCTGGGGAAAAAGAGGAGGGGGAATTGGCTAGTTGGGACAATCTTCAAGAAGAATGTCATTTTTACTGTATTATCTTTCCCACTGGTTCCTTTCTGTCTCACCATTGCATTAATAGTATTATGTTGGGTTGGGCTGGATTTTATATGCAGTTTACCTTACCCAGTTTTGCATAGGACACCTCATAGGATACATGATTCTTGTATTTCTTTTTCTTTTTTTGTAAATTAAATATTCAAATAAACTTTTGGAACCATTTGCACAGGTTATCCATGTGTTTTAACTATCTTAAGGTGTATGTGCAGCCAGGTCCTGAGACAGATTTCATTGTGTGCTAATCAGATTATCCTTATTGGGTAGAATGACTTCTGCACTCTTATGATCAAAACCTTAAGATCAAAAACTTGTGCTGGCTAGTAACGCTGAACTTTAGTGGTGAAAACTTTGCAAGAATATTCTTGCACTAGTTTCTAGACATGATCAGAGCATGCTGAAGACCAAAATACTTCTGGCATCAGATCTTTCATCCAGGATTACCTTGATTACCTGTTCACTCTTTGGTTCAGTCCTAGGCCACATAAAGGTGCCCCACTCACGTCTTTAGCCACTGCCATCCCACAGCATCCAATCTGCCTTCAGACTGCTACCAGTCCATCATCTGGGCTTTAACTTGTTTGGCTTTACATTCAATGACCTGTCAGTCTGGCAAAGCCATGCAGATGGGCTGCTTCATTGCTTGTGGTACCTTTGAAACGTTTAACACATTCTGGAATGAGTGGCCACAGATAGAGTTGGCCTTCTAAGCGTTGGCACATAACTTTGGTGCAAGGTAAGACTAAAGGCCCTGATACCCTGATCCTTTACTTGGGTATTCAGCTTGATTTGGGGACCTGATGATACTGGCACTTTGTACAGCTACCAAAACACCAGGGTCACCCTACTGGACAAGAATGACCTTGGAAGGAGAAAAGGCTTCAATCTTTCTTGTGTGCCAGGTGGGATGCAGGTCAGATGCTAGTCCAGTTTCACTTGTCATATGGGGCTTTGCTAGACCTACCTGAAAGTCCGGTCAGGAAGAGGGGTGAGCCGGGCTGCAGCTAGCGCAGGCTGTTGCCCCAGTCTACATGTTGACGCGACGGGGTAAAGGAAACCGCATCGCGTCAGCCATTTTATTTTCTCTCTTAAAGGGGCCATGTGCGCAGGAGCGCACCAACAATGAAGATAGGTTCTTCCCCCCCTTTTTTTAATGGGTTCCCCGCTTCCCCTGCCCCCGATTCCCCACCCCGGCTGCGATCCTCCCTTGCCTGCCTGCAATGTCTGATCCTCCTGCCCGCGATGTCTGATGCCCCCCAGAGGCCCCCGGGCTGCAATTCCCCCCAATGTCCCCTGGCCTCTGTTTCCCGCCCCCATGTCCTGTAGGCCATGATTCCCACCCCCCCATGTCCCCACCATACCCCTGATGGCCACAGCGCTCCTGTGAAGCGTTGCAGCCCGTCCGCCGCTTTTCCCGGCTACTCGGGAGTAAATGCGGTAGCCGAGAAAAGCGGTGGACCTGGCTACATGCCTGTGGTCTCAGGCTCAGTCTGAGACCGCAGGAAAAACAGGGCCAGAAGCGGTGCCGGTTACCCTGGGCCCAGGGAGGGTTCACCCCTGCCTGAGCCTGGGATACCCTGTGTGTCATCTGGATGCACAGGGGTGAGCCCGGGGCTTGCACTGGGCTAAAGCCTCGTCTAGCAAGGCCCATGGTCTGACCTCTTAGAGAGATGGATGGGGTGGTGGGCCACAAGTCCTGCAGAAGTGGATGGAGCCAGCAAGAAAATGAACTAAGCTATAAACTGCTTTCTGTCAGTTACAGGGAATGGCACGTTACAGCATCCTGACATTTAGGCCTGATGGTGTTGACCTCTCCGATACTGGCACTAAAGTGTGGCTCCATGATCTTCAAAGGGTCCTGCTTGATGAACTGCATGAGGTTTGGTGGTACATTGGGTATGCTTCACTGACCCTTTATGGTGCTGGAGGCATTGTGGTGTAGTGGCTAAGGTGTTGGACTGGGAGTCGGGAGATCCAGGTTCTAGTCCCCACTCAGCCACGGAAACCCAGTGGGTGACTTGAAAGATACTCTCAGCCCAACCTACCTCACAGGGTTGTTGTTGTGAAGATAACATGGAGAGGAGGAGGATTATTAAATAAATAAATAAATTGGGTTGGATCTATTTCGGGGATAAGCCAGGGTTGGTGGCACCCCACTTTGTAAAAGGGGGTGATCAATACAAGGGAACTTTTGGGACATCTTCAAGGTACTAACCCAGCTTGGGTGCTGGCCATTCAACCAGGTTGCAGGAGGGGGACTATTTATCAGCCCATGCTATGATGGGCCTTAGACTTCTGCTACTCCCAATGATAGCACAGCACATGGACTCAGCTAAGGAACTAGACAGTGGACAGGCTGCCCAATGACTGGATCCTTGTCCTATGCTATGCCAAACCTATGTAACCTGTAGCCTATGAAAGGTATGCCCATTTTGAACCCAGTCTTGACAGTAATGTGGTTATTACCCCGTTCATCCTCCTCCCTAGTAGACATGACTAGCACAAAATGTACTCTTGAGGAGCTCAGACCATGCATCATTAGCCAGCGATCCCAAAAATATAGCTTCATAAGAGGGGACTCTGAAAATGCTAGGTGCTTCTTCAGCACAACCTTCCTTTATTTGCTGATATTGCAACTTAAAAGGAAGGAAATTTCTTTTCATTATTTCCCATGTAACGATAACAACAGCTCCCTGTGCTGTTCCTGATTTTTCAGTACAACTGCTCACTCAAACACCCCTCTCCAAATAAATACCTCCCCCCCAAAACCCTTGAAAATTTCAATAACCTGTGAAGAAAAACGGAGAAATGTCATAACAGCAATGCTCAGTGCTGGGAGTAGCCTAGTAGGTATATATTTTTAAAATTGTCCAGCCAATTTTAAGGAGTTTCCATGCTGCATTTTACAAAGCCCCTCTTTAAGCTGCTACTTTTATTTTTAGCTTGCACAGATGGTAAGCTTTAAGAACATGGTGAAGAATGTTCTTGCATCCAATTTATTTTATATAAAGCCCTAAGGCTGGGGGAGACTAATAAAGGACGTGGTCTATTTCCCAATGTATTTACTTTTTAATGGCTATTCAATAGTGGGGATATATCTAAATTGGTTCGGGATTGAGAACAAATGAATGACAACGAATGGGTCAGAGATCTCTCATAGTACAGTTAGCCTGTTTTTTCCTCAGGGCATAGCTAGTCCTTGCACATCTTGGTGTGGTCTTCCTCCCCCCCCCTCCCCCAGGAAACAAATTTCAGGTTCTTCAGGTGATTCGAGATTAGATTCCGTGCCCCCCCCCCCCCCGCCATTGCAGTACCTCATTCATGCAATTTTATCGAGGGAGGGTTGAGACAATGTTGTCTTGAATTTGTAACCCTCCAACATGTTTTCCAACTTTTACCAGAAAAGAAGCCATTAAGGAGGAAAAGACAGAATAGCTGCCCAACGCCTGTTGACTGGTGGGGCTTTCAGCCCTCCATCTGGAAGCGCCCTGAAAGTGAAACCCTTGAGATTGGTGAATTTGGGATGGACTGCTTATAAATGTTTCCACAGCAAACGCTTTCTGTGTTATAATTTTCTCTTTCAGTGGATAGAAGTAGTTACTTCCTATAATAGGGTTCTTTTTCAAAGCTATGTTTCAGCTTAAAAGGGAAGAAAAATGAACTAATTCAGTAAGTACATTAAATAAATTGGATTTTAACATGATAGCTACTCAAGAGCAGGATAAATTGGGCCATGGGAAGGGAATGAAAGCCCACAGCTGGTACTACTACCTTTCCAAATATAAATATTATCTTCCATAATGTGTTGTAGGCTCATTTTAAAATTAATGCTATCAAATTATTTGTGGATTTTAGTCATGCTTTTAAGTTAAGTAAGTTAATTATGTACCCAGAACTACTGGGTGAAGATTGCTTTTCAGAAATTAGGAGTTTTAAATTGCTTATATCAAGAGGTATATAGAATGCTTCTCTGTGGACTGTTTAAAACAATTTAAGAGAACATTTTTTAATATGACAAGCAGAGTACAGGACAGTCTTATGCTTCAACGACATGGCTTGGGGGGCTTTAGGATTTCCTCTTAAGTATTTTGGAGATTTGCTATCAGCAGGGACTCTATGTTGATGGATACTTGTAGTGTAATATTATCCTGGCTAAAATTAATTGGCACTGGAGACAGGTGTGTGTTAGGGAAATCTGATTTCTAAACACCCACTTCCAGACCCTTTGCTAGCATGTTATTGCATCAACAAATGTGTTAGTGTAAGTTAAATTTTGAACCAATGGAAAGACAAAATGCATTGCCATGGACAACTTCCCACTCTACCCATAAAAAGTAGCAGTTGGACTCCTCTATTCTCTCTGCATCCGATTGCAGTACACCAACACCAGTATATAAATCTCTGATAGGGAACCGGTCATTAGATGATAGGGCCCATGGCGTGGGACTGTATCACTTTGCTCTTGGGGTTGCACACAAGTGCGACTTTGGTGACGGGGATCATGGTGGAAAGGCATTTTGCATGACTTTGGGCCAGTCACTGACTTTCAGCCTAACCTACCTCACAGGGCTGTTGTGAGGATCAAATGAGGGAGTGGGAGGATAATGTGCATTGCCTTGGGTTCCTTGGAAGAAAAGGTAGGATAGTAATGTAACAGACAATATATAAGAGCAGGTTGTGAACACTTCTTAGAACCCTGCTCTTCATTCTCTTACCCCAGCTGGGATGCAAGGCCAACGCACCCATTACCAAGTCTCTCCATTAGCATTAACACACAGGTATACCTGAATGCGGGCTTTCAGAAATGCAACCCTGACTCTTAGAGGGATCTTTTGAGTGTTGAGCACTGAGCGTCCCAAAGCCTGGCACCTTAAGGATTGAGGGGATCTGTAGAATAAAAGACACAGTTGTTTAACCCCAGAGTGCTTTACTGAAAACATACATTCATAAGGTCAGACTAAAGGAATGCAAATGGTTAAAATTAATGCATACAAACTAATAATTTAGTCTCAATTAATTCTAGTCAATGAAGAATTCTAATTATTAAGACAGAAGCATTTAAAACTATGGCTTAGGGTCGTGTGTGTGTGTGTGTGTGTGTGTGTGTTTGTGCATGTGTGTGAAATCCTGGCAGTGAGCAGAAGAAGGATAGATGTGGCGAATGATATGGGCAGGGAAGGGGCCTGGTAATGGACCTAGCTGAGCTTGTGAGCAAACAGAGGCCATCAGCAAGCTGCTTGCCTCTCTGGAGCCATGCATAAACTTGGGGAATGATGGTATATGGTGCAGATAAAAGCTGGCTGGATCTTTCAGGAAAATGGGGTTAAGGAAGGAAAAGAATGGAGGTGTGTGGCTAGCTAATGGACTTGCTGGAGAGAGGTTAGTGTGTATGTGTGTGTGTGTGTGTGTGTGTGTGTGTGTGTGTGTGTGTGTGTGTAGCTCTCCTTCATCTGTGCAGCTTTGAGTGCAATGAAAGTGGAGGCAATGAGGCTGCCTTTCAGCAACAGAGGAAGGTGGTGGAGGGGAAGAGAATGAGGCTTTCTTGGGTCAAAAGTGTCCTAGCTATTGGGCTGTGTGGTTTGGTGTGCTGACAGTTCTTTGATAGCTGGGTAGGCATAGGACCTACACTGGCGTAATTGGTCACTCGTACGGGCAGCTCTCTAGCTGGCCCTCATGCTGAGAGTCTGACCTGGTTCACATAATCAACAGCACTCAGAATCCTGGGGTGGCCTGTTAACTATGGCATCAAGCCACCTATCCTATTTTACCCTACCCAGTGCCTGTTTACCCTACCCTGTGCCTGTTTGCATTCTCTTCCCCTCCTTATTGTTTTATTATGATTTTATTAGAATGTAAGCCTATGCAGCAGGGTCTTGCTATTTACTGTTTTACTCTGTACAGCACCATGTACATTGATGGTGCTATATAAATAAATAATAATAATAATAATATCCTAGGTTCGCACATCCTGATAAGCTGCAGCATCCACAACCACTGCTTGAATATTCACAGTGGCAACCAGAATGCATTGCAACCCACCATGGCTTAAACTGCTGGTGGCTGATTCAGACACCACACTGCAGCCCCATTGGGGGTTGCATATTCAAAACCGCCCAGAGAGCTTCGGCTATGGGGCGGTCTATAAATGAAATAAATAAATAAACAAACAAATAAATAAATGTACAGTGATGTACAATCTCTGGCCTGCAGAAAATCTACATCTGGTCCATGGAGCCGCTACGAGTTCCTCGAAGGGACAGGGCTTAACCTCCAAGCCCCTGGAGGAATCCCCACTATTATGTCTGATCAGATATAACAGCAGGGATGTGGGTGGCAAGTCGCCAGCACTGGGAGGAACTCAATGATACTTACCTTTGAGTAGCCATGTAGGCAAGGATTGCACTGGAAGTTATACAAGACAAGTGAACAAGACCCACGTATAATGCATTAGCCAAGGAACTAGATGACCTTGGTCGGGTCGTTATCTGCCAGCCTAGCAGACCTCACAATGTTGTGAAGATAAAATGGAGAACCAGCTAGACCACCATGAGTTTCTTTTAATTTATGAATGTAGTCACCTTAACGTGACTATGACAGGTTCTCCTAGCATTTACCTTAGTTCAATCTCATTCTCCCTTCTTTAAATTAAAGAAATAGCAACTGGCTCTTAGCCCTTGCGTGAGGCTACCCTCTTGCCTTTACTCCTCCTCCTCTCTTGGATATGTATGATATTGCTTTCATACATACCCATCTCTGTGTATGTATGAAACACACATACACAGAGATGGGTTGTTTGAAATGGCCCATCGAATTTCAGAGCTAAAGAAAACACAGTAACTGAAAAAATAAGCACCTGCTATGATGGTTAACGATCAAATGGACGGCTCGGTTAGAGAGCAATCCTATGGTCCCTGAGGGAGTGTCCCGGTTGTAGACACTGCAACAACCTCAAGGGACATAGGCATGCACATGGGGTGTGCCCAGGCACACCCTAATTTCCCAGGGCAGCCTCCACTTTCCTGGCCCTCCCTGCTCCAATTGGAGTGTGCTTTCTGGGGCCTCTGGAAAGTGTGTAATTCCACCCTTTCCCCCTGGCCATGCTAATGGCAGCCACCATTAGCGTGGTGGGGGAGAATTACGCATTTTCTGGAGGCCCTGGAAAGCACAATTTCTCAAAAACAAAACAAAACACCCACTGCTCTAATTGGGGCCTTTAAGGTGCACACCCTAATGAAATGAACTGCGCACGCCTATGGGAGGGGGACTGAGTTCTGATCCGTCACCTTTGCCCCCTTTGCAGTTGTTGCAGAAAGAACTGTGCTGGCTGCTTCCTGAGATCATAAATGCAGTCTTGGAGGTAGAGAAAAAGGAAGGGTGGATAGGGAGAGGAGAGGCTGGGATATATTCAAGACTGTGCCATGCCAAAATACTTTGGGTTACAGCAGGACTAGCTCACAACCATATAGTGTTGCTGGGAAAATCCATTTCCTTCAGGTAGCGCGAAGACTGCAGCTAAACTCAAAGAGAACAGGGAATTCTGAAGAGTGTGTGGGCGGTAGATGAAGTAAGCATCCCTGTTAAACAAAAAGTACCCTCGCTGGTCTCTGGGAGCCCTGGCTCCCGTATACTGCTGTTTGCTCCTACAAAACTTCTCTCATATTGCACACCACCTCACTAGGATGGAGAGTTCAGTTTTGGAACTGAAACCTGAGGCGGATGTTCCTTTTCTTTTCCTCTTCTTCTCCCAACAAAGAATGGGGAAGATACAACATAAACTTTCAGTAATATGTACACAATCTTATGCACAGCTTATTTTGATGATCTAACAAGGTTTCAAACGTCAGTATTTTCCTCGATCTTGCCTTAAAACATTTGAGGCTCCCTCATTTCAATGGGAGATTCTAAATCATATATTTAACTGTCAAATTGAAACAATGAAACTAAAGCTGCAACCCTCTACTTACCCTATTTCTTCAATTCTAAGACACACTTTTTTTCCCATATAAACATCTCTAAAAATGGGGTGCGTCTTAGAATCGGTGTGTCTTAGGGTTTTTTTTCTTTCTGTTGGTGGTACTGAAATTAGCATGCGTCCTACAATCGATGGCGTCTTACAATCGAAGAAATACGGTACTTCTTTGAGAGTCACCTTGAACTCAGTGGGCTTACTTCTTAGTAGTCATGTATGGGATTGCACTGCATGGGTTGGATCCAATGGCATCCCCGCACATTTAGCCCTAAGATTGTAATCCTAAACACACTAATGAGGGAATAACTCCTACTGAGCTTAGTAGAACTTACTTCTGAGTAAACATGCTTAGGATTGTGCTGTCAGGTAGTTTAATAACATGGAAATATATATTCAAAGAATAGGTAAGTAAAATATAATAAAGAGGTGTTTTAAAATAATAATAATCAGATATCTTTATAAATTCATTTGATACCTTTTATATAAATTACACACGGGGACGTTCTCCAGCAAATGCCACTAGGAGTCAGCATGATCTTTTAAGATCTGTTGTTTGACACATAACAGCATACATTCTTACATGTCTATCTGCATTAAAGTACAGAAATTATATCCTTACGCATTGAACAGATGTACAGATTTATTACTGGGAAACAACTGAAACACAATTTTATTTAAATTTTTTTATTTCACTTTGGTGACTCATCAAGTCACAGTTTTGTGAGTGTGAGAGGACTGCAAAATAATATTTTGATATTTTTCAATATTAAGCAATTTATTATTGTTTTTAGCTCTGCACTGCTGGACTTCATCATAAAACAAGGCACTGTAAACTACAATACATTGATGTTGAAATGGTCCTTTTCATTAAAAATACATAATTTTGTTACATGATTTTTTACAAGTCAGGTTCAAAGCATCCGAGGCTCACACTTTGTTATTTTACTGTGCTGTAATGTACAATTCCAGTATACAACTTATGACCTGTGCTGGTACTGTTCTTGAGTTTGACCTTTGCCGTTAGATGGGAATATTGAAAAAGAGGAACCACCAGTACAACTTGGAATATCTCTGTGTTAAAGCTTGTTCATTCAGGAAACTTGTTAAGCTACTACTTGGAACCCTACCACAGTTTCATAGCATGGTGGGAATCCTTTTTTTTTTTAAATCTCTCTTTTAACTTAAGCATTTATGACTAACTCTAGCTATATAAAGACCTCCATGTCTCTTGGTTCTTGGAATAGCTGAATAAAAATTAAAACATTTCATAAAACAAAGCTACTGAATCTCTTGAATATTATTCACAATGGCAATGTATCAAAAAGTCACATATAGAAGAAAAGTGAAGCGTCCAACAAATGAAAGAAAAAATTCAATAAATTTAAATGGCAGTTAAGGCATTTGCTTCCAGAAATGTTTAGCATTTAAACCATGGGTGAAGGGAGAGAATCAGATGAAGACAGAGAATTTTAAATATTCAACATTTTTCTTTTGGAAAGAAAAATGGAACCATTCCTTAGTTATTGATGCACTCCAACTGCAGAATCCTAGTAACGGGAAGCATAGCCCTGACAAAGGCATCCCCTTCAGGCTGATAAATGAACAGCATCTGGAAACAGGCTTCTATTGCCTCATCACTCCTTCAGAAAGTAATTCCATGTGTGCAAAAAGTGACTGCACAAGGTGTGTGCAGGGATGTGTGCAGGGGGGCATCAGCTCCTCATTCAGCTCTGTAGAAGAATACTGTGGACCTGTGCTGCATACACTCTGAAAAACAAGTGCCCCAAACGATCTGCTTTGATAGCTTTCATCCAACAGGATCTTGCAACCCCGTTACTTCTCCAACTAGTGATCAGCATGCTCAGAGGTTACAGCAGAGGTAAGCCATCTGTGTGGTGGGGCTGATCCTCATGTGCAGCCTGGTGGTGTGCATGAGGACCTCTTGATCGGGGCCCTTGCTTCTTCTCTATAAAGTGTGTTCTTATACAACATTTTAGCAAGTCACCAAAGTAATGATTTAATGTCTGGAATGACAACCGATATTCCTTTGGGAAGCTCAAAACAGGGAAAACCTCATGTTTAGAAAAATGCTTAATAAAATAGCCCTCAAAGTAAGAAATCAAATCAGCCCAACATAATAAATGTTATCTCTCATGTTTTTACAACACACACATTTCTCATCTGAAGTATAAATATGGCATTCAGAATGATACATTTCAGTATGCTTTAACTCTAACTCCAATTCAGCTATCTCATAGGAACTAATTTAAAGGTAGGTGAAATTAGTTTTTTAAGCTGTTTAATATTAATAAATAGCAAGTTTGGCAACTTTTTTTGAAAAACAAAAGATTCAGACTGCATTTACTGTTTATAATCAGAACCACAACCTTAGTGCAATATTATATTTATTTCTTACAGTAATTTTGGTTGCCATACAAGAGTTGTAAGGATTAGGGAAAGTGCAAGTTACAGGAGCTCAATTTTGCTTTAATCAATTTGAAATAAGAGGAATTAAAGCACAAAAATTACAGCAACATAGATAACGTGAACACAAGTTGTTACACAAACCCATAGCGAAAAACATTACTATCTAGAAAATAAAATAAAATGTAATGGGAAATTATCAGTATTAGAGGCTCATACAAGGAGTCATTGCCAGATCAACTGGGTAATGCTTGTTTGAAAAGGAACTCAGAAAATCACTTTTATTAACTTAAGTACCACAAATAGTTAGCTTTTGTGATATGTAAATTCTGAAAATCAACAGTCACATATAGTCATTTTATAATATATGAATTAAAACTTAAAATTTCCTAGACACCCAGGGAAAGGAGTCTGTGCAGTTATACACAATTTACATCTTGTGTGATTTTGGTATTGTATACACAAATATTACAGAAACTAGGCATGTAAATGCAATTTATTTAAATTACAGTATATAAACAAAAGTTATATCCTAAAACCTGGAATATCATAACAAGATTATCTCTAACACCTTATTTTTGCACCATCATAGTAGCAGGACATTAAAAGGGCCAACCCTGCCCCCCCCTACATTTTCAAAATGGAGAAAAATGTTAGGAGGCAACTCTGTATCTGTTACTATTGCTTTCTGTGTTAAAACCATCAAACAGTGCTAAAGACTACTTCATCTTGGCAAAGGTGTATTTTATTGATAAAAGCAGTTTCTCGCAGGCCCTATTACTCTTTAGTTCATAAGACACAATGTAAAAATAAACTATTTCATTAGCTCTTTGATGTTTAAATCTCTTCTCTAATAATTATATTGTACCTACTATTTAAGTGCCTGAAAAAGATACATATGCAAGAGACCCCCTTTCAGCAAGGGATTACCATCCTCTGTAACTTTGTTTACATCATCATATATTAAACAGTAAAAGGATATGATTAACAGCAGCTTAAAAGTATTTTCCCCTATTTTCTTTTCCTACCATTTGTCCTAACGTATTTTCTGGCACATATTATAGAGGTAACACCAACTGCATTCAAAGTAACAAAAAGGAGCAATGGCGTTCATGGTTTATTTACTGAATTCTGCAATATCACCAAATGGAAGACAACGATGGCTGAATTTTCTTTTTCTTTTTTACATTCCCCCTACCCCAAATATTTGATGGCTTTTTGTAGCCACCGAATATTTGAATGTCGTTCTCTACATAAAGATCCATGTAATTATGGAAATTTCAGTAGTTTTGCATTTAAACTAGATTTTAATTACAAGGTTACTTGGAACTTTCAAATGCAAATAGAATCCTGTGAAGGGTACAACAACAGATGTTAAGTCAAAAGACCAGTTTTTGCAGGAAGTGGGGAGGGGAAAGAAAAAGAGATGAATATTAGTTTTTCATAATTAACCACTGCATTGTTAATTGTAACCATGTTTGAAGAAACACGTATCTTCTGAAGAAGAAGTTCTAGCAAAGATAGAAAATATAACACAGCTCTGCTGGTTCAGATGCATCCAAATGAGGTTGATTTAAAAAGGTCAAGACTTAATCATTATTCCACAGAAATAGTAGTAAACCACAAAAGTTTTATTTTTTTAAATTTCTAGCATTGAAGTGGCACAAAGGCTGCCTAGTAGACCAGCCACTTATATTCTTAAAATATTGTGCTTATAAACTATCTGTACAACTATTTAAACTTGCAGTAAAGAAAGATATTGAAATTGCTAAACTTTATGTACTAATGCTAGGGCTGTTGCAGACCTAATTAGACACTTGATTGTGAGAGAATAAAATTATAATTAGAGATAGGCTGGAATAGATTAAATAAAGAATTTAGATGCTTTCCAAAAATAGGAGGCCTTTTGAAAGTTAAGTGATTTGATGACTGAGCAACCATGTACCATTTAATCCTCTAGTAAAGGCTAAACTCTCCAGGAAGTTGGGAACCACAAAATTCCTAATGTGTATTACTAATTATGGGAGAGAGGGTAAGTTGAGGGAATATTGTTAATCTTCATAAAAGTTATCAAATCTAGAAATATACATACCACAAAAGATTACCATTCTGAATATGCACTCTGACCTCCATAACTATGCACTCTGACCTCTGGATACAATCTTATATTAACCCTGTCATCTTTCTCCGAACACAGGTTGTGAGTATGAGTGAATTCTCCTGAAATGTGGCAATGAAGAATTAACCTGCAGGATTCTTAGATGTTAAGTAAAAAATTAATACATTTTTTTTTAAAAAAAAAACTGAAGCTATTAATTTGTAATAGCTATCCGCCATTTTTATTAAACTACTTTTCAAAAGATGCTACATTTATGTTTTCATTTGTTAATTTGTTTTAGACTGCAGGCAATCCTTTTTAAACATTCCTCTTCCTAGCACATCAGGGTGGCAATCCTATGCATGTCTAGACAAAAAAAAAGAAACCTCCCAGAACTCCCAGCATGCCCTGTTGGCTGGGGAATGCTTAGATTGTAGGACTTTTTCTGTCTAAACATGCACAGATTTGTGCCCTCAGTTACTGTACGCCCCTGAATGCAGAGCCTTACTATCATATCACCTTAGGCAGGGCAGGAGGAGAGGCAGTGGTCATCTTTGCTTCCACCCTGCATTTTTCACTAGATGTGCTTTTTTTGCTTGTTTAGCAAAGGTGTTTCAGAGGGGGAGAGAAGGAGGCTCGCAAAAGCTCAGGATAGCGTGTATCTCCAGGCCCCCCTTCCATACCCACTGAAACACCCCATTTCCCCCTCTCTGAGTTAGAGTTCCCAACCTCCGAGGGCAGCCAGCCAGCCAGCACAATTCTTTCCACACCAGCTATAAGGGGGAAGGGGGTCAGATCTCTGACTTCCCCTTCTGAGGTTGGAGCACTGTCTCAAAGTGCTGTCTCTGAACAATCCTATGGCCCCACAAACACTGTCTAGAGACCATAGGATTGCTCTCTCCAAGACAAAAGCTAAGACCTAAAGATACATGTCTGCATGTGAAAATGGGTTTTGCCATGTGGATTCCGCAAAAGATAGCTTCCTCATGCAGGTACGGATAACCATCTAAAGATGCTTCTTTAAAGAGGAGAAGCTCCTGCATGCAGTTAATCAAACACATATCTTGTACAAGGCTTTGTGCATCCACATACAGAATGACAGTAGTGATAATTTTGAGATAATCTATATATAATCCTTTGGATCACAGCTGTAATTGAGCCCACCTCCACATGTGATCACTTTGATCCACCAAGATCAACCCTATGCATTGCTATTTAAGATCTGGAACTAACTGTGCTTGGGTGAAGAAACCACCCACTGACGACCTCTTTAAGGCGGACACACTAGATCTTGGAACCCACCCTTGCATCCTACAGGATATTTGTCAGCACTGGTCTTCTGTTTGGAGGAAGAGTGGAAAAGGAAGAGCACTGAGTGTAGTAATGGTCATACACCCTTCTCCAGTACGAGAGGATCTCTGGACTGGGGCCATTATCAAAACCTTTCACTTCCTTAATACTAGAAAGCTGCAAAGGTCACTTCCTGCTACACATCTCTAGTTCCCTGGTTTTCAGAACCATGAAAAGACAGAAAGCTAGAAGGAAACAGGCTTGATAGTCTTTACTATTTTGAAAACGTGACAATAAAAGTCATAAAATTACTTATCTATTACCCAAATCCTGTACAAAGAAGCCTTTGAGAAATTCAAATTGAATTATCATCTAAGTGTGAACAGATGTCTTCCACCGCAGTCTTTTAGAAGTGGTTTATTCCCTGCCATAGAAAGCTAGGATAGGTCTTTCACGTAACTTCCACACATTCTACTATACCATGTTTGAAAAAAAAGCATGCATGAAAGCTGTCTGGCAACTTGGAAAGGCACTAAGGATAAGTGGAAAAATAAAGACTTAGAAGTCAGACAACACAGTGACATTGGATGGCAAGAACGAATGTCATTACTGTGAAACCAAGAAATATAATAATCAGACCAATATGATGTCACAAAGTAGTTTGTGAAAACTCTGATTTGAGAACCCTGCAAATGTACAGATTTTTAATTTAAAAGCCATAAATACATCATGAAAAATGTGAACAGCAGTATGAAACACTAGTTGGCTGAACTGACAATCAAAATGGGAAAACCCACTGAGAAGTTAACTTACAGTGTAACGGGCATGTGGAATAGTGGTGGACGAAGCAGATATTACAAAAAGGGCTAGACGTGACATTTTATTGTGAAGGGAGAAATATATATTTTTAAAAACAAAAAGAAACTGGCATTTTGTTGTTCAAGCAGAAGGGCATTTTTGAAGGGCAGAATACCAAGGGATGAATATTATATCCTGCCCCCCGCACAAAAGTAAACAAAAGAAAGAAAAGAAAGGAATTTTGAAAATAATTTCAATGACCAGAGCTTACATAACTTTTGGAAGTAGCAATTTTCCCTTTCCTTATCCTTTCCCCCACTTTTCTTCTTTTTTGTAATATACGGTCCCATTAATGAAAATTTACTCAGGGTTGCTGTTGGGCACTAAACTACAACCAACACTGTTGCAAATTAGAAACTACATGGACTAAGTGATGCTTTAATTTAGTGGTACTCTTAGGGAGTCAAGGCATTTGGGGTGTTTCAGTACCAGCCCATCTCTATTTATAACAAAGGTTTGTGAGGCAAGAGCAGCCATTCTTATCTGTCCAATAGCTGTTTCAAGGCTCTTTCTATATTCATTCTGTGACCAACTCTAGTCACTCCAAGGTCTATCAAGTCTTCCTTCTGAAGGTTTGGTAAGTGAGTGCCATCTATTTCATTATCCATAAAGGTCTCTTTATGTTCACCTAGGTTTAAACTTTCCAGCCAATCTGCCACATCTGGTTTAGTCCACAGGTGGACAGGCTTAGTTGTAAAAGGCTTATTTGAGATTGGCTGTTGCAAAATTGAGGGAGAAGGAGACCTGCTGCGCCCTGTGTTCAAAGCGAAGAGGTCCCCAGAAGGAGGCTGGCTGGGTAGGCTAAAAACATCAGAAAGAGTTGGAGAAGGAGATGCAACTGGAGCAGAAGCAGTCAGAGGAGCTGGCATGATGTCTTTACTTATCTCTGTTGGTGAAACCACTGGGCTTGGAGCATGTCTTGCTCCAGATGTCCTACTATCATAGTCTGGGGATCTGCTCTGCAGTGTGATTGGCTGGCTAGTCCCAGGCCGGACAGTAAAAGTGATGGTTGAACTTCGAGTACCTGAGACAGTGCTCATGACTTCTGTGCTCCTGAAATCATAAAGGAACAGAATATATTCAGACTTTTCATACATGGCATAGATGATTCAGTTTATTGCTAACTCGTGTCATTTCTGCAATATATATAACGTATTAAAAAGTCATAAATGCTAAAGAAATCCCACACAAGTTTATGAAAAAATAATAGCAGAAAAATTACAAACAACTTTAAAAAATATTTAAAAAACCAAAGGCAATGTTAAATACACTATTAACATTCACATTACTAATTTCTGGCCACTAATGCTTGACCCAAATCGTGTCTTATAATGCCTCCAGGAGCTACACAGGAAGAAGAGAACAATCTGACTCTGCATAAGGCTGCTATTTATTTATTTATTGCATTTATATCATGCCTTTTTTCCTCCAAGTAACCCAAGGCTACGGTGACTGTATGAAAAGGAGGACAGGGTTCCTGTATCTTTAACAGTTGTATTGAAAAGGACATTTCAGCTGGTGTCATTTGTATATATGGTGAACCTGGTGAAATTTCCTCTTCATCACCACAGTTAAAGCTGCAGGTGCCCTGCCCTCTTTTAAATCTGGTCACTCTAGTATAGCTCCTGCAGCTTTAACTGTGGTGATGAAGAGGGAATTTCACCAGGTTCTCCATATATACAAATACCTGCTGAAATTCCCTTTTCTATGCAACTGTTAAAAGATACAGGAACCCAGTCCTCCTTTTCATATGGTCACCCTACCCAAGGCGGCAAACAATCCTCTTCCTCCGTTCCATTTTATCCTCACAACAACAACCCTGTGAGGTAGGCTGGTTTGAGAGTCTGTAACTGGCCCAAAGTCACCCAGTGAGCTTCCATGGCCGAGTGGGGACTAGAACCCAGATCTCCCGACTCCCAGTCTGACACTTTCGCCACTTAAACCACACTGGCTCTCTTTTTATGTTCCAATGTTTCCATGCAGTTTGTCAAAAAGGAGACAAACAAACAAATAAACAAACAAATAAGCCCAACGTTTCTTTGACATATAAAACAATAATTTGTGCAGTTCTTCTGATCCTGGCCATAATGCAAGGATGATTAGTTATGCTTCAACTTTATTTTAAATTAAATGCTAAATCAACCTTTACCTCAAGTCATAAACATGGCTTACAAAGGAAAACACATTCAAGCAGAACTGTTGACTGTCATATATTCTTGTTCCAATATACAGGAAGAGAATGCCAATACCTATGTAGCCAAATTATCACCATCCATACCATAAAGAGAGGTATCACCATGCTTTGAGGAACCCCAAGGTTTGCAGAAGTATATATCCCCAATTGGGCAAATATTCCAAAGACAAAGAGGACTAAGCATACTCAGACATGAATCACTGAATCAGTTGAAAAAGACAACTGTGGGAGCGGGGAATAGAATCTGATGGTGAAGAGGATGGTGTAGATGAAGCAGCCGAAGGCTTCCAAACCACTTCTAAACAGAAGAAACTAGATGAGAGAGAATGAGAGTGCAAGAAGCATGGGACAAGATAAGGAGGACAGAGTAAAGTAGGCAGTTATATTGATGTGTCTCTTCCTCTGTTGCCTTTTGCTCTCTTTCCTTCTCAGAGGGAAAGAAGCAAAAGAGGACAGAGGAAGAGACACATAGATATAAAGAATGCATCCAGGCCTGGCCCTACCATTAGGCAAAGTGAGGTGATAGCTTCAGACAGCAAGGTACTGGGAGGTGGCAGCAAGCTCTTGAAGGACAGAACTGTGTGTGCCATGTAGTGTACCCTGCACTCCTTAAGCTAACCTGCTGCCCTCAGGTGTGATGGAGGTTATTGTCCCATTGTCAATTTGAACAAAGATTCAACTGCCAGCCTGGTCAGCTTGCAGTTGAATGGGAGGGGTGCCATCTTGTCCTCCACCACAGGCAGCAAACTGAATTGGGCTGGCCCTGCAACCATTACCTGGATCATACTGAAAAGCTATTTTTAAACGCCCCAGGGACATGAGTAAGAGCTGCCCATATAAATCAAGAAAAAAATCCAAGATTTTAATGTAGCATGGATTGGGCACCTGTGTATGCACTCAAGCCCCTCTGAAAAATGGAAGATGACACTATCTGGACCCTCCCTAAAATTTTGTGTTTGAGGCAAGGTGATCACATGATAAAAACCTGTTCTGGAAAAAACACACCCATGACCAAGTCAAGCTCAGGCTCTGGGAAAAATGTAACTCAGGAGCAATAAAACCTATATCAAAATCCACTCAAAGGCTACCTTGACGATGATTCAAAGGAGCTATTTAGGCGCATAAAAGGGATATGTGGCCTGGCTCACACATAATGAGAAGCCACACATAATGTGAATTTCCCCACAGAGCTTCTTGTTGTGGTGGTGACAGTCATTTTGAATATTTGAGTCACTGCGGGGGCTCACTGTAGCTTGTTGTTAAGAATTTGGCAAGGATGGGTAGTTGAGGTGGCTGAAAAGGCACACAGAACCCATGAGCTGTTTTAGGGTTGCGGGTAGCTTGTCAACCATCCACCCTCCCTGGGTTTGCACATTATGACAATATATGGTGTGCCCCTGCCATGGCTGAAATATTCAAAATGGCAGCTGTTGCTGCAACAAGAAACCCCACAGGGAAATTCACTCATGCTGGCTTCTCGTTAAGTGCAAACCAGGTCACGATCTTGATGCTTTTGCTGCAACTCTTCCACTGCCAAAGATAAAAACAGCTGTGAAGTTTTTAAAAAGTCAAAATTGCTGCAGGAAACTCCAAAGAAAAGTCACTAGCAATTCCCACCACATGTCTAAATAGTTTCTTTGGATTTCAGCTTATGTGATAATTACATTACAATTACTGTGAAGAAAACACTAGACAAAGATTACGGATGTGGCACTTGACAACAATCTTGGAATTATTTACCCAGAAGAATTATTTGGCAAAATTAATTGTAGTAAATGACATCGAGAGAGAAGCTGTGCTAAATTGTTTAACAGAGAGCAGTCACGGCTATAAAAATTGATCAAAAATAATAAAATACTACACTGAAGATTTTAAAACATTGATTCTGAGCAGTGGGAAGTAAAAGATTGTCTTCTAGGATGATCAAATAAATCAGTGTTCATAGCTGGGAAAAACTATTTTTTGAGAATGAATGCTAGCAATTTCTGATTGTGGCCTTTGGGGTAAATTGTCAATAAAAGGTTATTAGACTTGGGATAATACTTTTTGCTTACATTTACTTTTGTATTATGGCCTTTTATATTGCCAGGGACCATTTTTACCTGAGATTTTATGGCTCAGAAACAGGTTAGACATTTTAAAAAATAATGCTGACTCTATTAGGAATCAGCGTAGAGTAGTATTTTGTTGCAAGCATTCATTGAAATACACATTATGTTGCCCTATATTCTTTAACAATGTATATAATTACTATGCTAGATCACCAAACATCCCAGTAAATGAGCAGTCTATAAGCATGAATCCATACTAAATTATTTTGAACCATTTCATCAGGATTTAAACACACTGCAAATTTCAGATTTTAACAAAAATTACTTTTGGACAGCCTGTTACAATATGCACTAGTTTGTCCTGCTGGGAAAAGCCATATGCTCATAGTCAAACCTATTGCCCCAAATCTGCTTTTGCAACAAAATACTTTCTATATTCTTTTAAGAGGTGCAACATGATCCTAAACATGTTTACTCAGAACTAAATTCTAATTGAGCTCAATAGAATTTACTCTCTAGTAAGTGAGTTTATGACTACAGGCTTAAGGCCAAACTAGTTTCAACATTAAATTTGTCTTTGCATTTAAGATGCACGTTTTTTAGATACGTACAAATAGCAGCTGCAGGGGTGTGATAATTATTGGGATTGCAACAGACAAGGAGAATTAGTTGCTATTTGCATGGGAAAGAAATCCCCCATTGGTATCAAAGGATTAAACTCCCCTCCTCACCTGCTGTGATCCTGATAATTATGCTCCTCCTCCTGCAAGCAGCTACTATTTGTATTTTTAAAATGTGCACTTGAAAAGCAAGGACACATTTAACATCATGCCTAGTTTGACCTTCCGTGTTGCTATTTTTAAGATGATTTAAAAAATTATCCCCAGCACCACCTCCCCCACTGATGCAGAGTCCACAAAACCCCTGGAAAAGATTTTCAAGTGACACAGCAGTAGGGTGACCATATGAAAAGGAGGACAGGGCTCCTGTGTCTTTAACAGGTGTCATGTGTATGCATGCAGCACCTGGCGAAATTCCCTCTTCATCACAACAGTTAAAGCTGCAGGAACCCTGCCGTCTTTTGTGTATGACCAAGAGGGCAGGGCTCCTGCAGCTTTAACTGTTGTGATGAAGAGGGAATTTCACAAGGTGCTGCATGCATACACATGACACCTGCTGACATTCTCTTTTCTACACAACTGTTAAAGACACAGAAGCCCTGTCCTCCTTTCCATATGGTCACCCTACACAGTGGACTGTAGAGAAGGAATGGGGAACCTCCAGCCCACCAGGCCTCAATCTTGATCCCCCTCCCTGCCCCAAAGTCTTGTGCCCCCATAAATGGTTGTGGAACAAGAATCCCTGCTGTAATCTCTACAACAGTGTACCTAAGGTTAAGTGTACCTAAGGATATAAACTGGCATTTTAAGGAACAGGGCCAGGGTCAAGCTTGGCAGGGCCTTGGCAGCTTCTCCAGGTAGGCCTCTCAGTGGCAGAGGCGGCTAAACTGCCTCCTTGGGCAGTAGTGGAGAAGAAGAAGCGGGTGCAGCCCTCCTGAGGCAGCAATAGCAACTGCAGCTCCACTCCACTCTATTTCAGAAAGGGTTGAATCCCTCCTCCTGTGGCATCAGCAAAGCCTTTTTTGAGTGTATGTGGCAGCTCTAATGGGCATGTCTCTCATTATCCTGAGGCCGGTAGGTACCAGGAGCAGCCCCCAAAAGCCAGTCTGATGCTTCCGCTGGTGCCTGCCATTTTAATTCCCTCGGGGGCTCTGACAGAGCATCACTCTGGAGCAAGGCTCTGACAGGGCTCCAGAGATAGTGATGAAATTAAAACAGTGAACACTAGTAGCAGCACTAAATCGGCTTTCTTCCTGTGGCTGGGGTGGCGGGACTCCCAGAGGATTCTTGGGCCATCAGCATGGGCCCAATGGTGCTGACCCAAGATGCCAGGCTTGGTAAGGGAAAGGGAGCTATTACGTTAAGCTGTTGAGGTAACCCCAGCTTGGAGGCAGTAAAGCACTTGCTTTGTGCAGCTGAAATGAATGACTTTAGAGAATTGCTGCTCAACAGAGTAGGTAATACTGGGCCAGATCTACACCAAGCAGGATATGTCACTGTGAAAATGGTTTGAAAACTGTATATGGAGTGTGTCCTCAGCCTCAACAATTGTCACTACTGTTATAAACCGTTTTAAAGCAGTAGTGTAGATCCTGCCCTGGACTAGACGGACAAGTAACCTGGCCTGGTAAAAAGCATCTTCTTATTCTCCTTGCTCCCCTCCCCTTTTCTCATAATGTCTACTAACTAGTAGTTCAGTTTCTCCTATCCCCTGCTTCTTGGCCCTCATTGCGCTACAGGTCGCAATGCTACAACTGACACATTTCCTGCCTGCCATGCCCATTGCCTGCCTGCCACACCTGTTGCTTGCCTGGTTGGCCGGCAGGCCAACGCACCGTGAAACTTCTGGGATGAGTTCCCAGATGTCTCACGGGATTTCTGGGATAGGTTCCAGGGTCTCTCTCGAGACTTCTGGGACAGGTGGCGCATCGCCGTCAGCCGACAAGCAGCGGGTGCAGTGGGTAGGACTGGTGTGGTGGTGGGTGGGTGGCCCTGGCACGTCGGGCGCAGGGGCAGGTACAGCAAAAGCTACAAAAGTAGGAGTGAAGTTAATTTCAGATACACTGAATGTCTCACTTGTTTTTTATTTCAGTGACTTTTAACATTAAGATGTTATGTAGAACAGGTTTGTCTTAACTGTGTGCTGTGAAATCAGACATGTGACCAAGGCTGTATTTGGGTGGGCACGCCCCCTTGGAGGCTGGACATGTTGGTGGGCACGGCCCCCTTTTTGTCCTCCTTTTTGGTTTCCAGAATATGGTCACCCTAGTCAAAACAGACATTTAGATCTGTGTCTAATAGTTGTCTTGTTTTAATTTTTACTCTAGAGTAGTCTCAGGGTGCTCAATCTGGATATTAAAAAAACCCTATCCCCAATGCTAGGGTTCTGATCCAACTATCTGGTGCTCCTTGTTGCCAGATCACAATGCTGCAGCAAGGGCGGAAACCACAGCTGGCAGAATTCTCCTGGCATGTCTGGATTCTTGATCTAAGAACCACTTTCTTGCTATGATGTCCCTTGATTAATCTACCGAGCACTCATTCTCAGAGAGCTTTGGCTATTGGGCGGTATAAAAATGTAATAAATAAATAAATAAATAAATAAATTCTTCCTCCTTTAACCTCCATAACATCACTCCTGTCTTAAGCAATGTGAAATTTCATCAGAGTCCCCTCTCTCTCATTAGCATTTATTGTTGTAATTCTGTCACCTTTGCTCCATTCCTCAAGCATCACTTTCCACTTATTCTTCTGTCAGGGCCTTGGCTACTCTGCAACCTTTCTCCAGCCTCCGGGCTTCCTGTCCTTTAGCTTCTCTGCATCCCAGGACCTCTTTCCAGTCCTGCCCAGTGTGAATTAGTAATTCCAGCCAAACTAACTCTCAGTTCCTCTCACAGAAACTAGACTGAAAACCTTTTAGCTCACTGAACAACTCAACATTCCACGCCATCACACTAGGCCAAAAGCTTCACTACTACAAGCACAATGCAGCATATATCAAGTATTTAATTCTCCTATTGATTTCAATGGGATATGAATAACCTTCGCTAAATGTATCATTTGCATCAATTCCCCATACTTTAAATTCTTCTATCACTCCTACATTCATTCCTACATAGACTGCCTACTGAATGCCACTGAAACATATAAAAGAGATCATCTAATGTTGAAGATGCAGAGTTTATTTTACAAAATGGCTACTACTTCTGGATAGGAGAATGATCTAATCTAAATTACAAATAAAAAAACAAAACAAAAAATAACAAATGTGGTATAATGCATGGATTTAAAAAATAACCCAAAACACAGAAGCCACAATGTAGAATACTCTATGCCTTTTGGTCGTCACTTACTTCATGGCACTTCAGCATGACCCTCTTCTGTTAACGGCAGTCATGAGAGCAAATAAAATGACAAAATGGAATGACTGAGACACTGTAAAATTACAAAGCAAAAGCATCTGCAAAGTTGGTCGACAAACATTTAACAAGATGAAGTGACAGTAATGGACACAAAGATTAACTTAAAGAAATTCCTAACTGATGACTTAATTATGAAGTTCAAATTGCTAAATTAAAAATGTCCCAATTCATGCCATCAATGTCTTGGTTTATCTTTCACTTACCTGACTGTGGTGAAATTATGTTGACACTGAGGATTTCCCAATTCAGTACATTAATGAATGATAATGAAATACCTTGAATATCCCCTGGATTCAGTAAGGACTGGACCCAGGTAACAAGGAGAAAAATTCCTAGCATTCACCAATGGGAATCAAAAGAACAGAATCTACCCTGAATGAGATATTCAGTTAACCTTTTCAGGTTGGCACCACAGTGACTATTGTTAAAGCTCATTCGTTCCATTGTTAGAGCAGCAATCGCATTCTAGATTAGAATGAAGCAATAAACCTGCAGGAAAAACCAAAGCTCATTCTTCTCTAAACCGTTCAGTGGCTTTTTCTTTCCATCTTCATAGCCACTTGCTTTATTCTCTTGATACTGGGGGATTCCACACGTCGTACTGAGGCCGCTTCCATGCGCCCCCAGTGCGGCCCCCAAGCGATCGTGTAACTTGCCTGGAGAAGAGTCGAGGAAGAGGCGTCCTTGCCGCCGCCGCCACTCACCTACCTCCTCGCTGGCCGGGTCGACCCGGCTGGCGAGGAGGTAGGTGGGTGGCGGCAAGGACGCCTCTTCCTCGACTCTTCTCCAGGCAAGTTACACGATCGCTTGGGGGCCGCACTGGGGGCGCATGGAAGCAGCCTCAGTACGACGCGTGGAATCCCCCACTATCATTATCCACTGGATCCTTGATTATTTTGTTGCCAAGCAACAATCTGGTTCAGAGACAGATTAAACATTAATCTATTTACCTACTTATTTGGGAGTGGAGGTACAGAGTTTTTAACAAAGGGTGGGGGGAAGGCGCTCAAGCAGCCGCTCTCATAATCAGTGGCAACTAGCTTGTGCAGGTTTTCACAACTTGCTGTTTGCCTAAGATAAACTTAACAAAAATGACGTGTTGGGGACACTAGATTTCATTCCGTAAAGAAATTAAAGCAGGTTTTGGCGCACAGAGAACAAACAACTTGACTCATTTATTTTTTATGCTTATGGATTGAATTCACTCATGGACTAAATTGTTCTTTTGTCAAAAAAGAACAATAACACATTACTACCCATTTTGTTTTCAAAGAATAAACTTAATATCAACAAATATGAACAAAATATGGATTGGGGAGTCACAGTAGTTGACTAAAGAATAATTTTGCAAAGGGTGGTCATCTAAATGCTTAAGAATGGTATGAAGATAAACAAGTTATATCTGATATAGAACAAAAATTGAGAATGCTCACATTTCTCATATATGAGCTAATTCTTGCCTGTAGTGGAATTTAAACAAATTAATTTTAGTAAGGGTGAAATCCTAGGCATGTTTCGATAGAAAAAGGTCCTACAGCTTCCAGCATCCCCCAGCCAGCATGACTGGCTGATGGATGTGGGACATTTTTCTGCCTAAACATGCCCAGAATTGCACCCTAACAACTAACAAGGAGAACATTTCTGTAGGATTAAATGTGTGATTTTTGCTTTCCAGAATAACAGAAACCTTTGGTGTTTTGACTTTTAATATTACAAATCTAACATTAGATTGTGGGGGAGGGGATAAAAATAAATAAATACACATACTTAGTATGCAGATGTATCCATAGTTGCATAAGTTATTTGGGGGTTGGGTTGAATAAAATAGATACTTTATAAAGAACCTCTCTCTTATTTCTCAATGGAAAAACAATTAAGAATTCACACAAGGTGCACATATAGAACAAATATAATTTTATGGTATCCATTTATAGTTGAGATTTTGATTGGGCAGCAACAGTCTTTATACAGTGATGGAGCAGCAGAAGTGCCCCCTTTCATCCCTAAAATAACTTGTGATGTAGGAGCTCCAAACAGAGGCCTGTATGCAACACTGCCTCCTTGTGTGATCGCCATCCCTACTTCAAGAGAGAATAATCACAACAACTGGGCATCCCTGTGAGTCATCTGTATTGTGTAAGATGTGTTGTGATGTGGAGAGATGCTTGTCCCTCTCCCCTACTATATAAAACCTTTAACTATCTAGTAAAGATCTGACCTGAGACATTGCTAATCAATTGGTTCTGGTAGGTTCACAGGTTTTGCTTTCAAGCATCACTGTAATGTTCCTTTCCCCTGGGCTACAATTTTCTTAAGCTGAAAGACCTATCACCAATCTCATAGTCAGCTGAAGAATCCCTTCCAAAGACTCAAGAAATTTCAGAATGCCAATTTCAAAAATAAGCATGCCAAATGAAGGCTTTCAGTGGTAGCGGCTGTAGGGCAGGTTGGTTGAAGATGGGACACAGTACAGTGAATACAGCTGGTCTTGCTCTCCTGCTCCACCAGTGTGGATAATATTGGGGGAAAGCTGACAGGAGTTGGGAAGAATCCAGTTTTGCTTATATCATCTGAAGGTGATGACGATGAAAACGTTTTTGATTGTCCAAACGTAGAAAGGGATAAAATAGGCCATGAGTATATGATAGAGCATGGTAGCCAATCAAAGATGCATCAGTGCCACAGTGAAAAACGCACATGCCAGACATCTGGGGAAGGACATCATGTATAGGTGTTTCTATGCAAATGCTAGAAGGCTCCGAGCCAAAATGGGAGAATTGGAGTGTTTAGTCTTAAAGGAGAACCTGGACATAGTGAGCATTATAGAAACCTGGTGGAATGGAGAGAACCAGTGGGATACAGCCATCTTTGGATATAGACTCTGCAGGAACAACAAGGAAGGGCAAGGAAGGGTGTTGGTCTGTATGTCAAAGAGGGCATAGCGTCAAGTAGACTAGAACATCTAAATGGGTCATACTCTTCCACAGAAATGCTGTGGGTGACTATACAGGGCCACAAAACTAATTTCGTGCTAGGAACGCACTATCGTCCCCCAGACCAGAATGCGCAGGGTGACCTTGAGATGGAAAACGAAATCAGGGAGGCCTTATCCAGCATGGCTCATGCTCTTAACATTCTCTAAGGCGTAATGCAGTATAAGCCATGGCACCTTTATGCACTGATGAGGAGGAAGGAAGGACAGGCTTCCCAGATCTTAAATAGCTGTGTAGAAAATGGAATTTTTCAAACTATGTATGTATGTATTATTGCATTTATATCCCGCCTTTTTTCCTCCAATGAACCCAAGGTGGCGTACATAATCCTCCTCCTCTCCATTTTATCCTCACAACAACAACCCTGTGAGGTGGGTTGGGCTGAGAGTCTGTGACTGGCCCAAAGTCACCCAGTGGGCTTACATGGCTGAGTGGGGACTAGAACCTGGATCTCCCGACTCCCAGTCTGACACTTTAGCCACTACACCACACTGGCTCTCAAAGTGCAGCTGCTCCCACCCCTCATGACAAGCTGCACCTGCCAAAATCCCACCTTCTACACAATCACAAGAGGCAAAGAAACCTTGTCATCTTTTGCCTCTGGCCACCCTAGAAAAAGCTAAAGGTCACGTTTCATTGCTACTGTTCTCCAAACAATTAAAACCAAATACGTCGATACACAAATCATATATTGCTCACTTTACTGGAGTACCTGAACCTTTTCCTTAAAAAAGAAAAGAAAAAAGCAGTAGCCTATTTCTGCATCTTCTTGCTTTCAAATACTGAAGTCCATGAAATAAATGCATATTTCTGCTATTCAAAGGTATGACGTTTCAGGGAACACAAACTGCAGTACAACTTTTGCATCAGATAGAAGATGTATTTCTTTCTATATATTTTTCTTTAAGAAAAAAAGCAAAATAAGGTTTTGGCTGGGATCCAAAGACCCCTCAGTGTGAGCAGAAAGCACATGGGGAGTGCTGATTTCCTTCTTCTCCACAGCTGCACCACCCCATGCTGATCTGGGTGTGTCTGGATGCTCAGGAGCTGTTTTTTGGAGGGTGTGACAGACAGCAAGGGAAGCACAAAAACCTGGTACATGCATGGAACACCATATGAGGGTTTTGAATCACAGCCCCTATGTTGTCCACCAAATATCTATCTATCTATCATAGGAAAACATGGAAGGGCAAAATTTAGCTACTGCATTATATGTTTACCTTCTTTTGTAGATTTTTTAGAATGTAAAAAAATAATAGTGTAGCATTAGTACCACGCATTTTTAACAGAGGGTTACATGTTATTTAAAACAATTTCTTATTCAGCGCTTGATGAAAGCAAAGCTAACTGAAACTTATAAGCAGCATAGACTTAAAAAAAGTACTGTAGTTGCATTTACCTTGTACTAAGACTTGCACTTTTTGTTCCTGGAGGCGACTCCAATGCTTCCCCTGGCTTTGAGGATTTTTCTCTGTTCATTTGCTGTAGTATTGAGTTCAATTCACTAATAACATTAGCCTTTGGGCCTGAGAGAACTGGGCTTTTAACCTCCGTTACATCGCCCCATAGCTTAGAGGTCCTTTGCTGTACAACTTTAGCCATACTGGGCTGTGCGCTGATAGGAGGTGGGGGAGGAGCAGGGGGAGGAATAACAAAACTATCTACAGTTTCTTCGATTAGCGCATCCTTGTAAAGTGCATTGCTTTTGTTGATTATGGGCTTCATTTTTGGCTTCGGAGGTACTGGGGGTTTGTCCACCAGAAATGTTTGCCCATCTGCATAGACTGTACAAGTATCCAAGTTCTCACCACCTTCAGAGGACAAGGTAGAGATGCTGGACACAGTTGAGATAGTGCTGGTTGTCTCTAGGTGATGGTCACTGCTGCTTCGACTGTCCACCTCTTCAATCCCAGAGTCAGTGACATTATCAAAATTTTCAGGGGGTGGTAAAAATGAGGCAGGCAAACAGTTGGAAAGACCCACTGGTTTCTTACTGTCTATTGAATTTGAGGACTGAATGTGGTTAAATGAAGTGGATGGAGTTCCATTTTTTCTCTGTTTGAGTAAGTCTGTTAGTGCAGAGCCTGGAACTGCATGGTCATCAGGGATATCAAAACTGTTAGCAAATTCTAAAGGAGGAGGTAATGGCTCAGTAAAGATGAAATCTTCATCAAGATCAACAGATGCTAAAGGGGGTGGAGGGATACGGAATGGCAAAATGATAGGATCATCGACAGAGCCAATGGCTACAATAGTTTTGCAGGGAGATACAGGTGGCTCAGGAATGCCAGTGTCATCTAGTCCACTTTCTGCTGTTTCTGTACTTTCTTGTGCTTCCGGTACAGGCTTTTCAGTATTCATATCCACCTCAGCACTTTCTTCTTCATTTTCAGGGGTATCACTGGACTGCGTTGTGTCTACTGTATGAACCATGAGCAAACCAGCTGACTTTTGTTGTGAGGTATCCACAATATTTATCAGCATGTTCTTTTTTTCTTCGGGCCTCCTCTCTTTCGCCGTATCAGTCTCATATTTGTTCTCTGTCTCCTGCCTTCTTAGTGGACCACGCGTATTTTGCCTAGCAATTGTAGCTGTCACTGGAAATGTCGTTTCTATATTGGACCTCATCTTCGTATCTATGTAAAGTGGTTTATTAAGGTCCGCTTTGCCAGGCTCTCCTTTCCCTGGAATTTGTTGGGTTTGCTCTTTCATGGCCCGATCTCTGGCAGAAAGGGCCAGGGCTAAAGGTGAATTTGGATCCAGTAATTTCCCTGTGAGTGGATGAACATAGTTATCCAAACTTGACATACCAGCATTCTGAGTTGCCAATGTATTGTTTTCAGAAACTGCTGTTGTTTGGGCTGAAGCATTAGGTGTCCTTGCATCACTTTGATTACTTGATTCATTACTATTAAAAATGTTTTCAGACTCTCTTGGTGCTGGGATAGGAGATGCTGATACAAGTTGCCTAAAACTGTCTTCGTTACCAAACACTACTTCTTCATTGTACTTAGACTGTCTCATACGTGGTGTTGGAGGTGTTAGCCCAACATCCTCATCTCCCAAATCTGTGGAAAGAAAAGCTGGAGAGTTCCGCCTGGCTTCTAATCTTTTCTCCCTGTCTCTCACTGCTCCAGCAATAGCTGCCGCAAATGGACTACTGACAGACAAGTTATCTTCAGGTCTGAGTTGCCCTGGTTGCTCTGAAGACTGTGGATCAATTTCCATGCTGCTTCCTTGACTACTCTTCCCGCTACTACTGGTAGATGGCTCTTTAACAATGATGGTAGGAATTGGAATGGAGCAGGTTTTTTCTGGACTATCCTCAACATTAGATTGTTTTACTAACATTCCCTTCCTTCTCACAGGTTTGGTTGGGACATACATTGCTTTGCTTGCTATTTTTCCGACTTCAGAGTATGGATTCTCTGGCATCTGACCTCTCTTGTTTCTGAAGTTTGCCTGAGTTGCGGCATTTCTGCTATATAAATCCTCAGAATCTAGAGAATAACGGTCCATCTCTCTCCGGTAATATATGCCTTTGTCCCTTATCACCGTTCCCATATTTTCAGATCTACCTGAAATAGCCATTTTTGAACCTGAATTCGGATTAAATGCAGGCTTAATAGTTCCGTATATTCTAGACATTGGAGATTTGGGACAGTTGTAAAGAGAAGGAGAAGGTGGTGGTGGTGATGGTGGTAAAGACTGTGGTGGAGGAGGAATATCTTCAGAGGTGTCTGGCATGGATAAACTTCTGGTAAATTTTAGCATGGGGGGAGCCAAAAATTGTCGTTCTTCCTCTGTTATCCCTTTAAAAAACAACAAACTACAATGTTTAAATTGTCCTTTAAATAGCACGCATTAATCACTAAAGCATAGTAAAAAGGGTAAAGCAAATATTGTATTACATATGCTATGTATTGTATGGTTTAAAATTATGTCTAGCGCTCCTCTTCTGCAGATCTTTCTACCTGGGTTTGTCTAGGTGTCCATCTGCTGTTTTTTTCTTACATATGTTTACAGACAACTGGGCATCCCTACAGGTAGTTCTTCCACGAAAAAACTTAGCTATGGATAATTCACCATTCCATGTAAGTTCAGAGAATATACATTTCTCACACTAGGTGATCCTCAACTACAATTATGTGGAGAGCTCCAAGGAAGAAAAACATTATTTTACCAAGGGACTGAATATTCCCTCACATCAAAAGGAGCAGAAAGGGCAAGAAAAGTGTTGTGTCTCAGCAATCAAATCTAATAAAAAACCGTTTTATTAAATATCTCTTTTCAGACCTTTCTTGCCATTGCTATTCTTGTAAAAATAAAATGTGCGATAGTGGGCATGAAAAATGGAATTCAGTTTCCAATATGGATAAAACATAATTTAAAGAAGTCATTTTCAAAAACCAAAATATTTTATTAATTCTGCTGAATATATGCAACTTGCTTATTATATATAACCAATAACCTCTCCAATAAAGTAGATAAATTTAACAGAATTAGATACACATATACATGTACATTTCAGCAGCTGACTGTCATTATTTTGAATAGATTATAAAACACATGTACAATGCGCTTGTAACATTAAATAATGTTATTTAAACATTAATCTGTGTGAGTAACTCTTATCAATACTGTCATTCTTTATTCTCCTTTTATTTGTAAGTATTTAGCCTTGTGAAATAAAAAAAGAGAAGTGAAGATTAGAATCCTAAAATGTACAAATATGCAAGTACAGCTATTTTTGAATCAAAGAACTTATAAATGAAAAATGCAAATTCAATTTGGTTTGGATTTTGAAATTCTTGATAGGGATAGTATGCCTATCAAGTTTGTTACAGTTTGCCTATCAGGTCTCTGACCCTGTTCAGACAACACGCTAAGCCACAGGGGTTAAGCATTTTGAGCTAAACATTATGGCTTAATGTGTCAGGTGAACCATGACTTAGTATGTTGTGTGAGCCATTCCTAACCATGGTGGCTACATAACCACGGTTTAAACATGCCTACTAACCATTTGCTGCAAAAAGGTTAGTGGCCTAACCATGGTTTAGCATGTTGTCTGAACAGGCCCTATATGTTTAAATGCCCCTTGATAGGGACAGTCTGCCTATCAAATTTATATGTTTAAATGCCTTCTGTACACTGGTCTTTGAATGACTATATTTACTAAAGTGTGCAAGTGCTCAAGAGATGACATTATAAATGACTAATATTGTAAAGAGTATACATTTCAATTCAGATATTCCATCAAGTTTATAAATAGACACACAGCATGACAACCAACATGCAAGGTTGAGTACGGGTTGAGTATGGGTTGTCATTGAACCATGCGTTATTGTTGAACTGTGGGCTGTTGTGTTGTGTGAACCTAGCCACACTAGCACATCATGGTTTGTTAATCAACAACAACCCACAGTTAACAACCCAACAACAAACCATGGGTTCTCTTCATGGGTCGTTTGTACTTAACGGACCATGGTTTGTTAGAATGGCTAGGTTCACGCCGCACAACATCTCAACCTATATTCAACCTTGAATGTGGTTGTCATGTTGCATTAAACCAGTCACTGTGTTCACATGTAATGGTTATTTGTTACATGAAATTTGATCAAGGAAATGTTAATTCATGAATAAATGCATTTGAAGCAAACTTGAAGAAAACACTATAAGCAATAGTAAAAAAATAAAAGAAAGATCTACCCAGTACATATGCAGAAAGTGATATTTTACCTATTGATTTTTGTCTTCTCACTGTACCTCGTGGTACACCCAGAAATGGGCCTTGAGGACTCACAGGTACTGTAGGCGGCATCACAGCAATCCCTTGTCTATCATACATAGACTATGAAAACAAAACAAAAAAGAAAAATTATGTCCAAAGACCCAAATATATAAACTTCTGCTTCATTCTTACATTTCTGCCTTGTTTACATGATACCTTCACTAGGATGGTCCCATATTTTCATTGATGCTCCCACGCCAGTTTGGAAATATGTTTTTGACTATGTTATTAGAGCAGATTGCATCTTCAGTGATCATCACCGGGGCAGATATCAATAGAGTGCTTTGCAGTGATGTAATCTGCCATAACCAGATATACACGTTATTGGAAAAGCATAGGAGCAGCTGCAGAAGATAATGGCAACCACACTGTGCAAGATAATATGTAACCTGGGCCAAAGTTTTGATCTTCACTTCAAACAATGGTAATCTAGAAAAAAGGTACAAACACATAATGTGGCCAATAGTGTGATATTTCCAAAATAGTTGTTCCATCACGTTTGGGAAATTGGAAGTGCTGTTTCTATATTACACATAGCAAGACAGCTATACAGGGAATATCTGGTAAACTGGTGAATGAAGGTACCAATGAACTTTAGATATGGGTGTGTGGGATAGAGTGGGAAGTATTTCTATATATAGGCACATTACCTTCAAGAGAAAGAATGACATTAGCTATGTATGCAAGAAAACAGTTTCATACCTATAACTGTCATTCTTTGAGCGTGGACCATACACATTCTGTAACATATGGGTCGGTTGCTACTCGGCAAAAAACCCTTTCAGAGCTGTTAGAGGCTCTTATCAAACTATTAGCTGCCTGGAGTAGCAAGGCTATGCAGAGGTGGGAGCAGTTCAGAACCTGACCATTGGGATGATGAAAAACCTGATTAATGGCTTCATATAGATTGGCGGTCCAGTGTATATTTATGGGTAGACCACTCTTGAAAAAAGGTACTTAAAAGTAAGGATCTATTCACTTTTCCCAATGGTGCCACACATTGGCTGGGTTCGCACAATCAAAATGACTCATAGTGGCTTAAATAAGCCACTGTGGTTTGTAAATGCCCATAGGTGCCCAATCTGTAAACCAACCCCCCCTCATAGGTTGTTGTGTTGTATGAACCTGGTAATGGTGAGCTGCTGGCGTGGTTAACAAACTTCAGAATCCATAAGCTGTTTTAGGGTTGTGGATCACTGTTAACCATGCCACCAACCCATCCTCACCAGGTTTGCATGACATGACAACCTATGAGGGGGACTTGTTTTATGGAACTAATGCTTGCAGGCACCCACAAACAAACCATGATGGCTTATTTAAGCCACCATGGGTCATTTCAATTGTGTGACCCTGATCAGAGTCATACATAATGGCAAGGTTCACACCATCACCATGGCTTAAACAAGCCTGTAATTGGGTTATTTGTGGGTTGCTTCTTCCTCAAACATGCCATGCTGCCCAGGTTTGGAGGACAAAACAAGCCGCACCTGGACAGGTTATTAGGCAAATAGCACCCAGCATGTACCGTGGCTTAAAATGGTTTGTTCAAGCTGCAGTGATCATGCAAGTTGTCACACATGACTAGCAAGTTCCCAAGGGTAGAAGCCATTAAAGTAGAACAGAGAGAGAGACAGAAAGAGAGAGAGAGAGAGCAAGAGAAGCTGAAAGAGAGCAAGAGAGGACTCCAGATTCTGGATTATATCTAAGATATGTATCTGATCATTTATCCTGTACACCTCTCCTGAATAGCTGAAGATAGGAATAAAGGTTATATACAAGTAAGCTATAAGGTGCTATCCAAAAGAGACAAAGAAGAAAACAACAGGTTCACAGCCTTTAAGTGTGCTAGAGTCCAACCTTGGTGAAAACAATCTTGTTTTTCCTTTTTAAAAAGCAAAATTATATTGTTCATCCCCCCTGCCCCCGCCCTTGACAGATATGGTTTCTTGGGGAAATGATAACACAGAGAAATTCAGGTCATAGCCACAGGACTGGCCCTTTGGTACTAGGTGATGAATGAGACTACAACAAATACTAACCCCCAAAGAAATGTAGGGTGGGCAGGAAAGTGTAGGCCTTTCCTTATGCTAACCCTGTATGTCAGCCTGTTGCTTATGACCGGGTGAGATGGGTAACTCCTTCCTACTCTATCCAAGTAGCTTGTTCCTCAAACTTGAATAGGTGTACCTGAGATTCACCAGATCAAGAGAGAATATAAAAGCTTTAAAGGAGAGACCCCACTCAGTGATAGATGTATGAATCTGGCTGAGTGTTCTGGGCATCAAGAATTAATATATATGGGTTGTGGTCCCTGAAACTTCTCTCAAGTTAACACAAAGTGGTATCACAAAATATACATTTATTACTCAAACAGTATTATAGAATAACAAATTACACGACCATAAAACAAGCAAAACACATGACTACATGCAATGCAATTAGGACGATTAGAAGCATAATAGTACTGATGCATTTAGGGAGGCAGAAAAGAGAGAAACTAGAATGCATTCTTCCTTTAGAAGATCTCGCTGGTCCCCTCAGTGACAACAATCAACACATTGAACTCCAATGGGACAAAGGTGTGGGCTGCATGCAAACACGGGTTTTTTTTCTGAATTCCAATCACCTCTCCCTCAAATGAAGGGGGGCATCTCATATCCAGGTGCATGGGTAGCACAAATGAGCAGGCATGCTGAGACCCTTGAACCTAATCTAACAAGCAATTTCCATAGCCTCCAGATGGTAGAGCCTCTCCTCAGGAAGAAGCAGCACCAAAGGTCCATAGGAATGACCCCTTTCCTGAATGATGTGTGCCTATGTAGGGTGTGCCTGTGTGTGAGAGAGCACAGCACAGCGCGTCAAATGCACAGCAGCTCCCCAATGCCCATTTCCATACAACTCATTTTTCCTCTCCCACAGCAACCACCACCATGTTAGTTTATTTTTTTTTAAGTATTCCACCAGGAATTTTCATCTATACCAGCAAGCTATGTTCTATGTACAGAGGGAGCGCACGCACACACATATATACCCCCCACCTGCACATAGTATAGCAAAGCAATTGCCCTAACCGCCCCACTTTGCCAAATCCTCCCTCTTTCTCCACAACTAAGATATCCATTGTGTGCGTGGCTAGTTCCTGAGTGCTTGGCCTGAGTTTCACCCAAAAACTGAAAGTGCTCTCTCTCTCTCTCTCTCTCTCTCTCTCAAGCTCCCCCTCCCCTTCTCCTCTTCAAAAATAAAACCAGCTGCTCAGGTTCAAGTGAGGTGAGCCTGGGACAGTCACTGACTAGCTCCTAGTCTCCTCCTCCTCCTCCTTAGATAAACTGCAAGCTGCTACTGCTACAATCTCTGCTGGCTGAGGCTTCCATATCTTTTTTTTAATTCCTTCCTCCTGTCTGTCTTTGAAGCTCATTGGTGAGTTTGGTCATATGGGATCTGGTGACCATGCCCTGGATGCCCAAGGCAATGACCACTGGAAAGCCTTCTTGGAGGTGCTCCCTCCGCTGGAGCAGTGCTGCTGCCAAGGCTGTTTCAGAGAGAGAGAGAGAGAGAGAGAGAGAGAGAGAGAGAGAGAGAGGCAGGGAGAGGGACTGGCAATGTATTTGGGAGCCACTAATGGGATGTTTGGGAGTTGCAAGTGCCCTGCAGATCTTGCAGTGAAGAGCATGGTAATAGAGTTGCTTGCTTGCTCTAAAACAGGGGTAGGGAACCTGTGGCCCTCCAAATGTTGTTGGACTACAACTCCCAGAATTCCTGAACATTGTCCATATTGACTGGTGCTGATGGGAGTTGGAGTCCAACAATATTTGGAGGGCCACAGATTCATACTCCTACTCTAAAGAAACTGGAGGCCTGAAAGAACCAACTCTGAGATTTTTCTTCTCTTCTTTCTTTGGAATGGGTGACACAAAAGATTCTTTTTATCCTTGAATCCCACCAATATTGCATTCAAAGTGTCACCAAGAAATGTAGAGACAGGTAAGAAGATGTAAAGAGATCATGCTAGGATTTCATATCCACTGACCATGCTCAAAGCAAAAGATTTCTTCTTGTAACTATTTTGGTAATTAAAGTGAATACTTCAACTAAATAATGTCCACTTTTGCACCTTCAATGAACACTGCAGCAAGGGCTATGCTATCTGAACTTGCTTGTAGGAATTGATGCAGTATGAGGGGGGGGGAACCTGACATGCACAAAGATGCTCAGCAAAAAAAAAAAAAAAAAAAAATCGATGCAAGTGAGGCTTGGACCATTTTTGTTATGGTCTTTGATTCCTTCCCCCTGTCATTAGGATTCCTAAGGGATTCATTGCAATCCAACTGGATTGTGTGCCTGGGACAACAGAGCTATAACTGGATCATCAATATTTCGACCCCCTGCTGGCAGGTCTCTAAAGTATTTGGGAAGATTTGTTCCATTTATGAACTACTCATGGCTAAGATCTGGAAATAGTGTGCTGTGCCTTCTTCCTTTCTTAAGCAGATAATCAAAAGCCACTAAAATTTAATCCAATCACTTGGAAGAGTCTTGGGAAGGCTTCCATGGCACCCCTGGGTTAAGTTGGGTTAGCGGAAGGCTTTCCTTCAGATTCCTGCTGACAGGAAAACTATGTGAACTATGAAAACCTTATTCAGGATTCTTGTTTTGAGAGTGGGATAATGTCTCCATCTCCAATAGGATGAGAAATTCAATTGGATTGGGTCTTCACCTTCTATTAAGTGTGCAGAACCAAGGGCGGGACAATAAAAAGGGACATGTTGGGCCCTGCTGGATACTAGCATGGCTGCTGGGCATCCATCCATGTACACTTGTGGCCATGGGGGCAAAGAAGATTGTGAAATTCCATTTTTGACAATGCAAAGTCTGAACCACAGTCTCTTGTTCATATGCTTTTACCACTGTGATCCCACTTGCAGTGGTGGATCTGTGCTGGCACCTTGAAGAGGTTCAGGCCCGATGGGAGAAGGAGGAGGACGGAAAGCAGTAGAGCTAGGTGATCTCTTATCTCGAGGACCCCTTTGCTGTTCACCTTTCTCCCATTTTACTACTTAGTCTTCTGGGCAACTGGGTCCCAGTAAGGATGGGCAAACCTGTAAATCTTGGTCTTGCTAAGAATGTTGTTTATTTGAGATCAAAATCATTAAATCCCGTTCAAGCATAAGCTTGCAATAAAAAAAAACTGTCTGGAAATTTGTTCACATTTTTCATAATGTACATATTTTTGTGCACATTTTAAATGTACATTTCTCAAGTACTTTACAATGCTGAAATACTGTTTTGTGTAAATCTTCTCAAATATATGTATTTTGTGCAAACATTGCCCTAATATACACATTTCTGTTTGCATTTTTCCTGAGATGATCTGTATTGGAAAGCTTGCAAAAACTGGGATTTTGGAACACAACTCTGTCTGCTCACTGAAAGGTTCAGGAGATGTGAATTGAGCAAATGCATTAAAAATGTAAGAGTAAGTTTCTCACCCATCCCTAGGCTCTAGACCCAAGTGGCGGTCTCAGAATGGATCTAGGCTCTCCCCTAAGAGGGGCTCTGTAGGCCTAAGGGAACTGTGGGGTTTATCAGAATTCACTGTGAGATCTTCTTGTCCCTCCATTGGCTTTGAAGAATTTGTGCATATGACCACCTCAAAACATACTGCCAGCACACTGCCCAGACAGAGGGCACACACTGCCAGAGAGTCCCCTCTGAGCTTACTGGACTTAGAGTCCCATGGGCAAATGCCAATTCTTGAAGAGATGCTGCTGCTGTCCTTGAGTGAGAGCTCAAAGCACTCACAGTCTACAACCATCTTCAATGAATTGCCAGCATTCCTAACCTTCCATCCTATCCTAAGTCACCTAGCTAAGCTAGTGTCAGAAGCAGGAAGTTATCACTTTGTTCTGCTTATTGTCATCCCGGAGAAGAGGGAGTTCCTATTTTGTTCAAGGTATCCTAATTCCGAGTGAGAATATTCCCCTCCAATGTAGGTTTCTCTCCAGAACAATTCAAAACACATGGATTCAAAACATGATGGAATGGAGAAATGGCATGCAGGGAAAGGATTAGGCACTGTCTCTCTACCATGTATCTCTTCAACATTTCCCCTAAATCTGTTTTTTGGTTAGCTTTATAGTTACTGTAACAAAGATTTAAAAATACATAAGGTCAGCATTAGCACAGACATACAGTAGAGTAAGGATACCCTCAGAATACCTTCAGAAACAATACTAAATACAGCTCACTATGGCCTAATCTACACCAAGCAGGATATTGCACTATGAAAGTGTTATGAATGCGGTATATAAAGGCAGGAGCCACACTACTGCTTAATAGTGGTATTGAAGTGCACTGACAACTGTTGGGGCCCATTGACACATACCATATACTGCTTTCATACCTCTATATCCAGCTTGGTGTGGCTCTTGCCTTCTATATACCACTTTCATACTGCTTTCCTAGTGCAATATCCTGCTTGGTGTAGATTAGGCCTAAGTGTTATCCATGCATTAGCAGATAATTGGTACGTCTGTGATCACACAAAATTAAATACATATATGCAGGAGAACTATGCACACAGCTAGAGGTTTCTTGGAAGTTTTGACTGCAGTAGATCACACTATTGAATCTGCAAGCACCTTTCAGTTTTAAATGCAACTTGCCTCCGCAAACAACCATGGGGGAAATATATTTCATGGTTCTCTGCCACGCATATGTATAGCTTTACTATGTGACCTGAGAATAGTTCACAAGTGTTTCATTTTAACAATGGTGTTCTGGCCGTCCTCCAGCCCAAACACTAGACTCAGTTCTTGCTTTAAAGATCAACACCCTCAAACCCCCAAACCAATAAATGTATCCACATTTATTCACCACTTGATATAGTACATCTAAAGAAGGTACAAAATGCTCTGGGGGATGGAAGTTGGTCTTAAACAGCTGGGATTTTTAGATGAGAAGAAACAAGGTAATTGATAGTTGTTAGGTTATTCAAACAAGGTGAAGAATTTTTTTACACAACGCATAATCACCCTATGAAACCCATTTTCATACTACCATAGCTAGATTCAAACACCCTCCTGCTCTTACCCAGAAGCAGACTTTCACTGATTGTGCCACTTCGGGTACCTGGGATCCTAGGTATGAATGCAACAGCATAAGAGTACAATCCTAAACCCATTGAAAGCAGAGGGATTTACTTCTAAGTAAATATGGTTTGGATTGCACTGAAAGTCTTAGATCCAGAAACACTTCAGAAAAAAGATCTGGGAGACAAGGGCCCATCAAATAAGGCTTCTAACATTGTTGCTACAATCTTGCCTCAATTCAGTTTCACTTATCTCAGCCATTCTGTGTAGGAACCATTTAGGAACAAAGGGTTTGAGAGGGAAAAATTGAGGTGGACAGGTAAACGTTGGTGTCATTGGTATATTGATAGTCTCCTCACAATAATCACGGTGCAGTCTCAAAACTTTGATAAAGGATTAACGATATGATGGTACACTTTCAAATGAAGGTTCCTACCTTCTAGCACTGCACTTTCCAGAATTTGCAAAAACCAACCTATCAAGCTGTTCTAAATACATCTGCCTCCAGCACCTAAAAGTCACTGTAGCAAAAGTTCCCAAAATGTTTAATAAGATGAAAAGGATACAATCTCACCCGTCACTTTGTAGATTGTAACTGAGATGAAGCCTTAAAGCAACAGCAAGTTGGGAAACCATACATTATACAGAGAAGTGATCACTCTTTCCACAAACTTATTGAAAAAGGGAAAACTGAAGACTAGCTAGAAAATCAATGCCAGTGTTGAGCAATCACCGTTTCATGGTTATTTGGCACGCCATCCCTCATGAGGGATATCATTACTTACTCCCAACTGACTACTACCAATCAAAATGCCCAAAAAATCAACTTAGAGCAGATGACTCCAATTCCACAATACAATAAACCAGGAGGTGGAGAATCTGGAGCTTTCCAAGATGTTGTTGGACTCTAATGCTCAACATCCAGGGATAATGGGAACTGTAGTACAGCAACATCTGGAGGGCCACAGTTTCTACACCCCTGCAATAGTCCATGAGCAAGATTTTGATGTGGATTTTAAGGTTCTCTTCAGAGGTTAACCATCTAGGGGTGCTTAAACCTGAATGCCATTGCTATAAATCCAGTTCAAGAATATTCTGCAACAAAGACTTAATTTTACAGACACAGAAAACTCAAAGACTAATGCATCGCATTTAAGCAGTGGTACCTCACATAGACTTGGGACTGGCTTCCAAGTACATTTCCATAGGATAGCAGCATTAATTCCTTGCTGTGAGGCATTTCACAGTGGAAGGAGATCACGGGCACAAATTAGAATAATGAATGATAACAGCATAAAAAGAAAGAATATGAAAGATTAGAGGATTATCCCCTATTTTAGGGAATCTGGAAATATCTTTATTCAGTCAAAATATCACAATTCTGAAGGACATTTATTACAGCCATCACTCACATTCATATCCGTAGCTGAGGGAAAGCATCTACTAGAAGGGCGCTGTTTAATTGTTGCCACTCTTGAGTCCACAGCTGCATTGTCTGGAATTCTTGATGGCTTGGAAACTGGTACTATTTCATCAACTTTATCTGAAACACAAAATTATTTGCTAAAATAAATCTAATTTGTCCAAAGACTGAAAATCTAAATATTGCAATGTAAAATAAAGAATGTAACTTTTTAAAAAGATGCAAATAAAAAGGGGATTTTGGCATTTTAACAAGGCAATGCTTGAGCATCGTAAGTCGTGCAAGCCGAGCACTTTTATTGCTGCTGCGTAACATGCATGCTTTAGTTTTAAGCCTGCATGCATTTAATGTTTACTTAGGGTGACTCGAAAAACAATCCTCTTCTTCAAACCTTCAAAATGTGAAGGGAAAATATCTATATAGAAATGGAAAGAAAACCTTTAGAAATAGTACACCTGCAGAGCACTGTTGCACACAACAGTCACTAGAATTGTAGTGATATTTTAGACAATAAAAATATGTTAAGTGCTCTTTATACTATTGCTTCATAATCTCCTCTTGATGTCAGGCTATGAGACAAAGTGATCTGGCACTGCATTAATAGCACCTTTTTAGTATCTTAAATATGGAAGTGTTTCATAATTTCATTTTTTCTGACTTCTAAATATTAATTAAGTGCATTATGTTTCGGCCAAATGAGGCAAAATTCAAATCTTCATTAGAATTTTCATATAAGTCTGGTAATTAATCCTTCAGGGCTGATTCTCATTAACACATTGCTAGTAATGAACCATTTTCTTTCAGCCCGGAGTATAATACCCCTGCTTTTGTCTATGAGGAAATAGTCATGGAAGACTTCCACCATGGACTCCAATTGTGTTATAGTGTGTAAAAAAAATATTCAAAGAGTGTGTTGGGTGATGGCTATCAAATGTGATTTGAGATCATAGTGGAAGTCATGGTATGACCATTTCAGCATGGACAAAAGATAGGAAAATTAATCTGGGCTAGAGAAAAGCAAGCAAGCAGCCCATCATGGACAAAATTGTGATGAGAAACAGCCCTCAATTTGAAATGCACAAAAGAAGCCAACAACACTAATTTTATATCTAGAACCTTTGTAGCTCAAGAAAATTTGGACACAATCAGTACAATATGGGACACACCAAATTACAAGCACAAACCAAAATAAGTGCAACCACTATTGAATGTTATTCTTTTTAAGACGCAAGAGGAATTTTCAAATAAAGTGTTAGACTGCAATTGGATTACAGCATTACAATTGACCGCTACCATTCTCTTTGTATTAATGCTGAAAGCGATTCGCCGTACTCATCTAAAATCACAATCAATTTAGTCTCTGCACTTGGCGTAGGATTCAACCTATGCTAGAATAAATAGTCCTTTATTCTTTCTTTGCCACACCTTCAGTATCAACATTTAGATCATGCAATCAGATTCATTATATGCACTTTTTATGGATGTCTTTTTAAAAAACAAAAACAAACAAACAATCCTAGGTTATCATATTAAAATTAATGAAACATCCATCCTAACCATAGGGCTCTAGAAGCACAGCATAAATGCATACATAAAAAGTTGTGAAACAAATGGAAATAACTCCATAGACTGCCAATATTCTTTTTTTCTCTTCTTCGACAACTGGAGTCTTAAAGACATCATACTTTCCTGGTTAACTTCCCTAGAATTAAATATAGCATACCTGCATTGCAAAGTGTTTTAAGAAAGAAAAAACTGATTCATTAATTATCAACTAAATACAGCCACCTTAATCTTCTACAGGCAATTCCACCCATGCAGAGTGTTGGAATTAGAGAACGATTATCAGTTTCTCACTGGTGAAGAGCATATTCAGCTTCTAAGAGTCTGGTTTAGAATGGGATAATAGTAAAAGGAAATGGGTTTTAATGTAGCAAATCTAGATAAATGCAGAGATGCACCCTGATCCAGAGCCCCATGTGTACTGGCAATATGCACAAGAGGCCCCTGTATGTTAGGGCATCTCTCAATTCACTTCAGTGGAAGGGGCAGATTCATGTGCATATCTTTTTACACACAAGACCAGAGATTCCCCCAACACTGAAGTGAACAGGGAAGGTCTTGTAGCTGGGTGAGTTCTGTGAGTGTGTCAGAGCCCTTCTGCCCACAAGGTATAGCTGGATCAGGGCAATGGTGTATCACAGTTAACTTCTCTAGTTGAAAAGATAACTGTCCTGGAAAAGGAGATTCTTAAGTCATATAGAAGGCTCTAGATCAACTATTAATGTTATGAAATTGAATAATGCAACTGACAGGATTATTAGCAAATATTAGTATCTGCTTCCTATATTCTATAATTTTTGTTTGCTTAGTTTAAACAAAATTAAAACAATATCATAGCTTTATATTCCATTTAGCAGTAATAAAAAAAGTCTTTCTGATATGCAGTGAAACATAAACCCTACTCGTTTCATCTTTGACATTTGGGTATGCTGGTGTATCCACCACCAAGAACATCAAGAGGGAAGATTTCATATTAAGCCTCTCCAGCCCTGTAAATGATCCCACAAAAACCTTTTGGGATCAATTGTGAAAGATTTTGAAGATCAGAAATATTTGTTACTCAATGTCTGTAAATTATGTAAAATTCCACATAAAAACTCATCACTCTTGTAACTGAGCAGACACACATAACCATATACTAGCCAGACAATGAGAACTACAGGGAAAGAATGAAGAGGCTTTGACGGACACTTGAAAAAACTAAAGCATGGAAATATTTGCTTTGAAAATGATAAAAACCATGCGTACCTTCAACTACTGATTTTGCAAGACAGTACTGGAAGTCTGATCCGAGCACTGGATCGGACCACAATATCAGTTTGCAAGTACTCTAACAAAATCTGATATTGCCACTACACAGTGAGTTAGTGAGAAGCTCTATCTTTTGTTGATCTTATAGCCTTATCGTTGTCAGCTCATTTCTCCTTGCCCTATAGTATGGCTTCTCTCACTAAAATGGTATACTGTGACCCTTTCTAATCATAGACAAGCATAGCTGAAGCAAATTGGAATGGGGAAGTGAATTCTATATATTACTACAAAGTATAAAGGGGTACCTCAGTTCAGCAGAAATTGTAACAGCAGTTCTGACAGCATTGCTAGATACCTATAGGCTTGCAATTTTGCGTTGATTTTTAAAAAAACAGCATACTGAAGTTATACAATGGGATGTAGTAAATCCCGATACACTTAATGTATTAAATTTAGGAGGGAAATCCAACCTTTTAAACAATAGTTATATTCTATTTGTTTTAAGTTACTGAATAGTAATTAAAATTTACAGCAGCATTTTGATAGGTTCTTCAATATTTGCCAAATTCTTAAAATCCCTACAACTGCCCCCCTCCCAGTTCCACCACACTTTTAGAGTGACATAATGCAAACAAAAACATTTCATTATATTGCACAGTTAGGCTGAAACAGTCCTATGGGTGTTTGTTGATGTCTTTCCCTTTTCAAACATACAAAAAAGTATGAGGGGAAAAAGATGCTTAGGGCTAATTCTGAAAGAGCTGTGTAACTTGTTTCAGTGTAGGAGTTGGAAAGCAATGTTGAAAACAAAGGCTGTCAAATTGAGCTTGTTTGTCACACTTGCTAGTTGACTTTCCCCCCTTGATTTTAATACTACGTAATTTTGTAAAAATGTGTATTCTTGCATCAGTGAGAATGACTCTTACATGCTTCAATTTGAAACGTATTTATTTATGAATGTATCTATAACATGTTAAATAAACAAACAAACAAAAAATAATAAAAAACAGGCACAGATGGGGCGCAAGTGGTATTGCAGGTGTGAAAAGCCACACCTGACAGGTAGGGTATGTTTCAGCACGTGGTTAGGATAGCCAACCCATGGAAGTATTCTTAATAAGAGTACATCTAGATCTAGTTTGTCTCAGGACAAATATTTTGAATCCTACGTTGCGCCTGCAAAGTGCCTGCATCAGGGGTTAGCCCACACCAGCTGCATTTCATCATAGCCCAGTCATTTAGCAAAAAGCAGCCACAAGCAAATCTTTCACTAAGGAGCACATTATGGCTGGTTTGTACTGCAGCAAAATGCTTCCTACTCCCATTTTTCTTCAGTCTCAAAAAGTGGGGGTGGGGTGGGGTGGACGTTATGGTCCACAGAGAGTTTAGATATATCCACAAACCAGATTTAATTATGGGTTTGACAAATATGCCCTTATGACTCTTTAGGAAAGTTAGTTTAACAGTGGTATCAGCCACTGCCAAGTTTGCTGATTAAACAGGATCTTTAAATAATAATATAGGGTACCATTTAGGTAGCCACTCTGTACTCCTCACATGCATAGAGATGATTTTGAGTTCCACTGTGTTAACCGTCCCATAGAGGCAGTCCCAGCATAATAAGAATCCCCCCACATCCCATAATACATTGTTTAGCTGCCTGGTGTGCTATATTCACCCTGGTTCCATTCAGACCACTCTAGCACCAGTAAATGAAGTGGCCTAAAAGGCAAGGCAATTCTATACTATCCATGCATACACTTCTGTGATGCAAAACTGGTTTTCAGACATTGTGGCACAGTACCCAACAGCATGTCATGACTCTTAAATTCTGAGGAGGTCTGGCTACAAGGAAGGTGATAGCTTTGGCTTGCATAATTAATATCTGTGATATTATCAGGGATAGTTTTATCTATAAATAATATTTATTTGTTGCAAGAACTGATTAATATACAATAAACACATTGCCATTTTCTCTGTTCCTAAATCTCCAAACTCTCTCACAGGATAATTATGTTACCCACCAAGACCCAACAAAAAAGGAGCTTTCAAAACTGTTGTTCAGGTGCCTAGATAGATCTGTTGGCACAGTTTTGTACAAGTCACAAATGCTGCAATATCGTTCTGGCACGTTGCCTATTACACAACCCAGCCAAGATATGTTGGTTATTTCCACACAATGGGCTAGAGACTAATCTGGTCAGACCCACAGAGGATAAGAATTATCATGATCCAAAAAGGCACTTACAGGCTAACCCCAACACCTCAGGCCAGCATGCCAGAAACACCAGGCAGAGACTGATTGAACACAATTTCTGAGGCGAATATTGCCAAGACCCACATACTTACCAAGAACTTCAGTATGCTTGCTCAGAGGGAATGAGGGGAGGGGGGAATAATGGAAAAAGAAAACTCAAAAAACAGCTGTGTCCAGAAATGATTTGTATTTGTAAGAAAAGCAATGAATGTCTGGCACAGTGTAAAAAAATGCTCTCATGAAGCTAAAGTGAAGGAACAGAAGCAAATGTTCTTCAAATACCAGCAGCACACATTGTTAACAATGCAAATATAAACTACAAAATGTTAGACTAATCTAGTCAGCCAGAATACAATGTTAGCCAAATGTAAAAATGGTCAAGTTCTGCCATTCATGGCCTTATGGCTAAGAATTAAAAGGACAGGCACATTAAAAAAAACCCTTAAAAATACTATCACGAGTGTGATCATTTATTTCTTCTTCCCTCCCCCTTTTGCCTGACGCATGGGCATGGGCAATGAGGCCCTCTCTGTTATGGCTCTCTGCATTCGACCACTGCGACGAGGCACTGTGGCTTGTGGTGTTTCTTGAGAGTCATTAATCCCTTCATCCCCTGGTAAGTATCCAGTGGGCATTGCCACTGCATCCTCACCAGTCCACGTTGAGGCACTGGTTAACTCAACATGAGGGGTGGCTCTTTGGGAGATACGTGTTTCAAGGACCTGTGTCCTTGGTTGTTTGAGAAAAGCTAAAATCTCAGACAGGTAGTTATGGATGGCTCTTGTGGACGTTGCCACAATGCCTAGCTGCAACTCCATTCGGCCCATGGACTGTGACATGAGACCCATGGACTGTGCATGCTCTCTCTTTATGTTTTCCAGCAGCTGCACAATCCTACTGTTGGTTTCCATCAATAACCTCTCCCCCTCTGTCAGCTGAGTTTGCCCCCTCCAACCCCGATCTCTAGGGACAGGCTGAACACCGTGGTGCTCTTCGTTCATTTCATCATTTCCCTCCTCAGGAGAGTCACTTTCATATTGGGGAGTTCTACTGAGAGACTGATCGCCAGGAGACTGTATGTCCATTGTACACTGTGGAGTCCGCTCTGGTGTTGGAAATCCCTCAAAATCTTCCCCAACATTGCTGTGTGTTTCAGACGATGACAATGGCCATGGCCAACTCTCTGTAGTTCTGGCTGGTGAATCTTCATCAGAAGCTGGCACTGAGGATTCTTGGTCTTCTGCGGGTGTGGATGGTGAACTTCCTCTCTGGTGCCTGGGTTGCCCCGAAGATCCAGGAGCCTCCCCATCTTGCTCCCCAGTGACATCTGGCAATCAAATAGAGGAGCAACAACCACTGTATCTGAGGCCAGGAAGATGGAGGAATCTACATACATTGGACAACACACAGAAAGAAGCCAGTTGGGAAACCAGAGTGTTTGTGTTTGGGCAAACAGTAGGGCAGATTAAAATTTAGAGACTGAAAAGTGGAAGTGCCAGTTGAAATTTCTTAAATTTCATACAATGCACACTGTCCTGCACCCATAACACATACAACTATGCTGGATCCCAAGGCACAACTTTCAATACACCTTTTTGTGATTGTGACAGTAAATGTCTGTGAACCTATCAAAAAGCTCACCTATGCATTGTAGTGATGTCACAGTCAGAAATCTCTGTGATGAACTTTGGGTCAATTGTCCAAGCGACCTGAGCTTCCTGTGGTGTCAGATGTGCTCCACCACTGGCTTGTGTGGCAGCCCTTGAAGCACTGGTTGCTATCTTCTCTTTTGTCCGGCGTTTCATCTCACCCCTAAACCCCTTCCAGAACTATTGCCACAAAGTCAATGTGACAGTCAATCAAATTTATCCTGTGAACAATGTCTCTTAGGCTTTTCATTTTCTATATACATTTATTTCCTTGCTGCTATTTCTAAAATGAAGGTAATTATTCACAAGGGCATTGTTCACCAGGATGCTTTTTCTTTTTTTTGAAGGTAATATTTGCCTTGCGCTTTTCTGCTGACTTCCTGCTCACTTTTATAAGGGAAATATAAGCATATGTTTTCCATGTATGATATAGCTTAAAAAGACATATTAAGTATTAAATAAGGGCGTTTAGCCAGGTATGTGATTTAAATTCACATTTACACTGAAGCAAATGTATCCCCGAACATGATTATATATTGCATGCATTTTCTAATTAGATTGCCTGTTCTGCACTTCTATATCTTATGCAGGCTAGTGAAGAATGAGAAAACATCCTATGTTGAAAAAATAAAATAAGCCATCTGCCTCTGGGACAATTACACCATTTACATTAATCTGAGATGTTCACTAGAATGATCATAATAACCACTGCTTCAAGATCCAACACTTCCCACTCTCAAGCAAGAGTTGTGTGTGAACAGCATTATCATTATTAAATCTAACAATTAAATAACAGTAACTACTTCTGATCATTCTTGGCGAACTGATTGCTGTGTGATTGGTGCCAGGTAATTAGCACCTACTTTATATAATCTCAAACATTTGTATTTGGTTGGGTGTAACTCCTGCTCATTGACACACACCACATGCTGCTCTTATTAACTTTATTTGGAGTTGTGTATTTGCATCAGAGGGGCATAGGTGTATATGTTAGATTATGAATATAATGTTCTTTTACTGATTGTTCCTTGATATAATCCCTCATATTTTAGGGCCGAGAGAGGAATGTTGGGGTGACTCCCAGCAATAACCATAATCTATCTCACCACCTCAGATCTTGAGCCCACTAGCAATATAATCTAAAGGGCATTGTACATTTCATGATTCAATATAACAAAGTATTTATCTCAATAATGATGCTGCTGTAAGCACTAATTATTTCTTTATCTGGTAATTAAAGTATTCACATTCAAAGTATTCATGTTCTGTTTGTGTTGTGTTAGACTGTCCAGTTGCATGTTTATGGAAAGTGAGGATGAAGTTGTGTTTATATAAGATGTATGAGATCCTTATGAAAATGGATGTGGGGACAGAGTGGCATGCAAACCTTGGATCTTCCAGTGCATGGATATTTTGAAAAGGGACTTCATGAGGTAATTTCAATGTAATACCTGCTGCTTTTGCATTTTTATTCCCACCTTTGCTCCACCAGCACAGCAGTAGCTGTGACCAGTGATTCAAATATTTTTTAGACAAAGTTACAGTGTAGGACCAGACATTCACTTTCCAAAATTCTCTGCTAGGGCACACAGATTTAACTGGGATGTTATAACCACCTGAGCAAATATCACTTTCAAGATTCTGACTGATTTTTTTGAGCAGGGTCAGCCAAGATGAGGAAGATGTGTCCCAAAATATAAATTTCTCTGCACAGCCTCCACTGGCCTACCAAATTTGTAATATTTTATATATAAAGGGAAATTGCTTTTAAAATTGTCATGTGAGAGGCCTTCCAGATTATTACAGAATGGATCTCTCACACTTTTGAATGTAACACCCCAAGTCATGCCTCAGCATATGTGCACCGTAACTATGAAGTCCTTTCTGCTAGGTCATGCTGAATATAGAGTCTGGCTAGCTATGAAAGGGTTAGATTAGACATCAAAATATAGTCTGACCCCTTGGAACAGTGTATAGAGAACAGTGGCTTCTTACAATACTGTAGCTAGCCACCTCTGTTTTAGAGAATGCATTTTATTATTGGTATGTTATTGGTCATATGAAGTCAGACATCTTTCATATTTGAAAATCCTCCTTTTCTGAGCATTTAGAACAGAACCAACCCAATATCAAAAATAGTAGAACTCATAAAATAATCTAAAAGAATAAAATGTATCCCTCCCCCAGTTGATTTGTGAGTCAAGTTATTTTGATTACGCAAGTGAAGTTATAGTTCAGGATTGTTTGTTATTTATGTTTATGGTTTCATCTGCCAGTTGCTTGTGAATCCAATTTTACAAACTTTAAAATAAATGTTTATTGCTCAGAAATACCATCGTTATTTGTTGTAATCTCTTCCTATGTAAATACTTTCAGCCTTCTAATCAGAGAGAAAACACAATGTTACATGGCATGGGTGGCCAATAACACAAATAACAAACAGGGTAAACAGTTTAAAACAACCAATGGACTTAAATTCTGACACTACTATTGAATACTTGTGAATCATGAATACATTCATAGATGCTGGGATGATTTGTTAAACTGACTGTTAACAAAGAAGGGGATAAATCAAGAGTTAACATTAACAGTAACAAAGAGTTCAAGCACCTCCAATAACTAGGATTTGCAGCCTTTATTTAATATTAATATGGGGCACAGAGAACAAAAATAATGTTGTAGGCATGACCTTAAGCTGATTTTCATTCAATGTAGAGTGGTTGTGGCAACTTGAGATAATGGTGGACATCACTGTGTTGAATGCATCAGGCTCTGCTTGAGAGATCCTTGTCTTGCTGTCTGCAAATTGGCCTGATAAAATTCAGGACTTGAACTGGTTAAGATGATGGCACCGGCTGCTATGTTGGTGGTGTGGAAGAAGTGCATTTGGTAGAATGGAGGCAATGGAAGTTTGGTGTGCCTAGAAACTGTGCTGCTCAACAGCAGGATTGGATGATCCTTAGAAAGATTAAAATCAATTCAACCTCTCTCCTGAATTTGGTGCTTCAATCTCACATCCTTGGCTGGCTTTTCACCAGGGGTATAAACCAGGCATACTCCAAGGACCAAACATGGTGGGTGTGTGTGTGTGTGTGTGTGTGTGTGTGTGTGTGTGTTAACTTAAAAAACATTCTTCTCCAGATTAGGTTTCACTATGAGGACAAAAACACTATCTTGTGACTAGATTCTCTTGGTTGTAAAAAGTGAAACAAATTTTATGAAGCAATTCTCTCTTAATCATGGTTAAGAGATTGGGAGCAAGCTGTGGGCACATGAGCTCTCTCACATTTACTTTAATCAGTTTACCTATGGTTTAGTACAGGGGTTCTGAACCTCTTTCAGCCTGAAGGCTGAATTCCATTTTGGAGAAGCTCTTGGGGCTGCGCTCCAGTGGTGGGTGGGGCCAAAGGTAAAAACGGGATGGGGTCAAAGACAAAGGGGAGAAGCCCAAAACACCAAAAAAATATGCCAGCCCATTTTATCTTAAAACTTTTACTGTCAATAACTAAGCCTTAGGAGAGGTCTTTCAACCTTTTAGTATGGGGGGAAAAACACACAAAAGCTGAGAAATCATCAAATTATCAGCAGTTGGGGGAAACAGGGTGGGAGGGAGGCGTGATTATCTGGGAAACGCCGAGAGCTGCACTGGGAATCCTGGAGGGGCAGATTTGGCCCCTAGGCCTGAGGTTCTGCACCCCTGGTTTATTAGTGTTACATTTGCATCATCACCTGACCATGGCTAATGCTAAACAGCTTTCCATCTTAACCAGGGTTTACCAGATTCAAACCTGGTTTAAATCCTGATAAACAGTAATTGGAGTTAAGCTTATAACCATGCTTAGTGCCTCCACAGGGTGGTGGTGGTGATAATAATAATAATAATAATAATAATAATAATAATAATAATAATAATAGAAAGTAGTTCACTTTCTTTAGGAAAGCAGATATACTATTCAAAAACACATTAATACGATTACAAGGAAAACATAACAACTCTAAAATGAATTAAAATAGTGAAAAATTAGAAAAAACCAAACCAAACCAGATGTAATGCTAAAAAATGGTTAAAACTGACAAGGGGAGACAGGGAACATTGTCATACCTGAAACAAAAGGGGAGAAAGGACAGAGTGTATGTGCCCATGGCCATCACCTACTCTCTTAACCACGATTAAGAAATCAACAGCATTATGTCTGCACTCTGCCTCAGACCTCCATCACCATCACTTATTAGTCCACCTAACTGATCAGCTGTTAACTCCACAGCCTGTTTCTAAAAATGTATTAATGTGTTTTACAGTATCTGGACTCACGGCTTCCTCATCAATATTCCCTAGTTTTAATTTGTTCTAAACTGTCTTTCAGAGTTCTCAACTAGAAAGATGCATTTGAAGACAGATGTAGAAAAGAAAAGAGAGAGGACTCTATCAAAGATCTGGCAATTTTGGACCCCACTGCTCTTTTAGCTTTTCATCCATAGTGTTATCTGTTTTTTGAATTAAAAACAAAAAAAATCAGACAGTGTAATTGGGGTTCTTTTGTTTCTGTAAGGGCATTATTTTATTTGACAATGCCTGGACTGTTAAAATGCTCAAAGCAAAGCGGCAGTGATAAGACTTCACAGTCTCTCTCCTCTCTGCAATCAGATGTCTCCATTCCTGTGATGAAGTAAACAACTGGTTGAACACCTGGGTATATTGTTTTGATACCTTCATGTGCGTGATGCTTTTCTGATGTGGTGATCTGCATCAAAAGTTGTAACTTCTTCTGGTGAGCAGAGTGACAAACTTGACATATCTTTTATGCGTGTGTTCGTTATTCATAGTTTGCTCATTCCCTGACCTGCAGAGTAAGCTGTCTGTTCTGGGCAAGATGTCTGTCAAATGTTGCCAGAAGTCAGGACTACACCAGCTCCATAGATGCATGGGTAGGATCATGGTGTTGGAGTACTGCTGGCTCCTTGCATCACGGAAGTCACTGTCACACTCATATGGTTATTGTGCTTCGAGTTTCTCAGAAAATGCAGGATAGACTTTACTGTTTATTTTTAAAGTCCACAGAAAAACAGCAAGGGCAACCTAGTTGTGGAAAGTCCACAGAAAAAGCACAAGCTACAGTACATTTTTTATAATAATCAGAGGTTTTAGCTAAAAGAAAGACACTTAACTTGATTCACTGAGAATAGTTGACTCATATGCTCATCTTGAGTCTTACCTGCCACTTGTATTGGCAGCTGATCCCTCCCCCGAGATGTGCAGCTTTCAAAGAGTCCCTCCTTTTGAGCTCCCACAAGATTTTTCATCTCCACTATTGGATTTTCTTTTCCTTATATATTCTTCCCTTTCCCCCCATATGAACAGCAGGATTGAAGAAGTAGGCATGATCTTCTTGCTGCGAGATATATGGAGAGTTCTTTGGGCACAATAAATACAGCTAGAAATGCAACAGCCGTAGTAGCACAACTACGGAACTTCTTGGAGCCTTGAATTGTTCCTCTGCATTTGGACCCACATTTGCATCATGCCCCTTCTTCTTACACTATTCAAGCTGCTTCAGATATGATGAAAGTTTCTGAATACCTAAGATAGATACAGATAATACTTTGCCAAGAAAAATACGTAACACAAAACTGAGTGCAATATCCATTGCACCATCATATTATGACTTCCCAGTGCACCCGTCTTATGTACTGTACACATCTGGGGATGATTCATGCACATATTATTCCACTGCATGTTGATGTTTGGAAAATACAGTAGAGTTCCATTTAAAAGTAGAACTTGTGAAGTGATTCCCCCACCAACACATATGAATGCTGACAATCTGAATCTTGAAGTTTGCTGAAAATGTATTGGCCTGTGAGCCTTTCATGATGTAAAATGCTTTGTATAAATTTAACCCTACAGTAGTGGAAAAATATGCATGTGGTGAGAAAATGTGTGAAGCAGCATTCGGGTTCTAGACCCCATGTTTCAGGTTAGTGTAAGATCACAAAATCCAATTCCGCCTCCCGCTCAATACTACAATTGAAGTGTGCTTCCTACTTCTTCGCAATTAAAAAAATAAATCAACTAATGAAGTCTCTAACGCTATCTACTATTTGCCTGGAGTAACATAAGGTTACCAAAAACCAAAAACCAAAACAAAACTACAATTCAGTAACAGCCCCTCCATAATTGCCGTTAACAGAATACTGAATTATACCTAAATATTAGGACACAAGTGCACAATTAAAACTGATTTGCAAATTCTGTGCATATTTCATTATCTATGGCACAACAACTCTGTCATCATTCTCCTTTTCTGACAGGCATTTCAGTTGCAAAGCAGTATGCAGGGGCATGTACACCACAGAAGAAATGAGCCCTCTCTGAACAGTAGGGATGGACCAATTTTTCCTTTTCTGTTCCTCCCCCAGTTGAATGTTATTAAAACACATTCAGTCCCATTTATGAAGAAATTTGCAAATTTTGTTAAGTTCTTCTGAAAATATGAACCAACTAAATTTTCACCTATCAGTACCCATTGAATTTATTTATTTATTGCATAAATCCAATAGATACAGCTATTTCCAGCATGGAATATGTTTTACCTGCTTGCTACTAGCTGTTAACGATAAGAAGCCTCTCATTAAGAAGTGGTGGCAATGCTGATCTAGTGTCACAAACATGTTTGATTACATGGGGGGCTTGTCTTGACAGTGCCGGGTTGCCACCACATTTAGGGAAACCCTGCGCTTTCTCTGCTGCAGGATGGCAGCAGCTAACCCCCACACAGAGGGAGGGCACGGACTTTCTGGTGGCCATTCGGCTCACCAGGCCCACCCCCTGCCCTCTGCCCAGGCGGACAGCGACCAATCAGGGATTGCCATCCCTTGGAATGTCTCCGCTGCAACACAAGAGAGAGGTTAGATGGTGACTGTGCTATACTCACCTCACTCCAGTGAAAAAGTCGAGTAAGTCCCCAACTTTTTTTAATTCACAGCTTTGCAGGAAATCCCCACAATGGCTGCGAGGTGGCTGCTGTGTCACATAACTGACAGCCCAAGTTAATCAAACCTAGACTTCTAAGAGTTAAGCACTCAAAGCCCTCTGCCTCAGTGGAGAATGTGTCAGCTTCACTTTCTCCCACATTCACTTTTTTAAAAAACAAACAAACAAACCCTCAACTCCTTTTTTATTTACGAAGAAATGTGTGAAGTTTGATAAGCTCTTATCAAAACACAAATGGGGAGAAGCTTCTTGCTGATCTCTACTTAATCTGTTGAGTAGGAGGGAATGGTATTGAAAGAGAAAAGGATTTGGGTTACACGATGAAGAAAATGTAGCCAGTCCCAATCAAAGTTCATCATTTTCAAGTACTATTGATTTCAACAGAGGAAATATACAGCCCAATCATAGGCATATTTAATGGGGTGCAAGTTCCACTGAGTGTAATGATGTTTACTCCTAGGAAAGCATGCACAAAATTGCAACTTCAAGCATGCCCTTCATTTTCCCACTGGAACTCATAGGATCAGAGGTATTGCTAGGCTTAGGCCTATGGGGACCTAGCCCTGAATCTACTTACTGTGGCCCAGACCTATTTCCAAAAACCCTGGTTGACCATTGGTGCCAATGGAAGATTTTATTTGCTGAATTGTCATGTAGGATGGGATTTTCAAGGGGGGCTGCAGCTGGTAAGGGAAGGATTAACACTACCCCCACAAACATATGGAAAGCTCTCTCTGTATGGCAATTAAGGAAAGAAAAAACCTTTCCCCTTGATTTGGGGCAGGTGCAAATTTACTGAAGAATTTATTTTATTTGAGATTATTTGGAATCAAAATTAATTGGCTGACTTTGCCTTCTGTGAAATTTAAATAAACCCACATATTTAATTCTAAATTTGCATATATAGATATAAATCAACATACGCACATTTCATGCAGATGTGTGTTCTGTGGGACTGAACCCTGAATCTTTTAACTGCCTAGTAACACTTCTGAATAGGAACGAAGTGGCTTTATTTTGGCTGGTTGTACCCATAACATTTGTAAGACATTTTAAATATGATGATTTTAATATTGTTGAGATGTTCATTATTAAGCAAGAAGAAATAGGAACCTTAAGGTATTGTCCGCAATACTGAAATAATTCTTTGTTAGTAATTGGAAGAGACTTATAATCAAAATGAAGCTTCAGGAAGATCCCCCCTTCCACCAAAAAGAGGGTAAGTGGGACATTGCAAACTAGTATTTTTACTAGGAACAATTATGGCTAGAAACCAAAGAGACCTATGTTATGATTGAAATGTTTCCAAACACATGTGGGACATTGCTAATTTTTGCTTACAGCTGCAGCCTTTCAGATTATGATCGATGCTGCACTGGAGAGTCTCCAAACATCGTAAGAGGCTTTTCAGGGGGACATAATGGGCTGCTGTGCTGAGTGGAAACCTGAAGTCTTCTGGAGCACACAGGGAAGCAATCCTTAAGTCTCTGCCCAAATATATTAATCAAAGCAAGGGTTGTGACATGATGTTTCTTACTGAGCAAAAAGTAACTGATAGAGACAATATAATAAAGCAAACTATTAACAGCCAATGCAAATAACAGCCAGCTCTAAATGTAATAGTTTCAACTCAAAATCCAAATTCTTAAGTGTTTAATGCACAAATAATTTTATTTGAAGTAGTATTTTTTCCTGTCCAATATATGTCTAATCCAGGGCTAGATCTATACTACTGCTTTATAGCGGTATTAAAGTGCTGGGGCACAATCCACATTCCATATACCGCTTTCACAGTGTTATTTCCTGCTTTTTGTTCCACATTCCTAATGATTTTACACAAGGTGTAGATCTAGCCCAAGTCTCCACCAGAATAGATAGTTTGTAGATTGCACATGCATATATACACACACCATTAATTTTAAATCCAAATCAACTGGGCAAATTAAGGCAGCTTCTAAATGAAAAATAGAAATATAAGATATAAACATCAGACATAGAACAACTCTTAAACAGATGCCAGACATTAAGATGTAGTCTACAAAATCACAAAAGGCATATTTAAGCAGGTTCTATAACCCAGTAAAAAATTGAATACTTGGATTTCAGCCAATATGGTTCCAATGGTTAATCAAAATGACTAAATAAGATCAAAACCTTGTGTTTAATTTTAGATGGATTATGGATCAGACTGTTAATGACATTTATTCATAAAAAATATCCACCGATACTATTTTTGGTTTCTAGCTAATTTGCTTAACTTTGTATGTCTTTTGTAGATGCAAAAAAGAATGTAATAAAAGTCTTATTCTTTTATATGGTATTTCAAGATGCAAAAGAACAGATTCTTCTTTATGTACAATTTTGTGTTAAAAATGATCAATCTACAGGAAATCTATAAACATCACATGACACATTTTTTCGAAGAGCTACAAATTAAAAAGCTATCTGAAAAATGTATGCCTTAGTAACCTAGTTTCACCTTAATGCTGAAATATAATATTTTCATTTTAGTTAAGTATTATACCATTAATATGTAGAAACGGATGAGATTCTTTGGGGCATATTGGATACATACAGCTGGCATTTTCAAAGACTAGTTCTTACTACAAATAAGATGTCCAATAGGGTGATTTAAACATCCTTCCACTTGATGTTCATTTGAATAAAATCTAGAGGTTGCAACTGCTCCTTTTGCTGGCCAAACCTAAGCTTGCCTACCTCTTTGAAATATTTGCTAATGTTGCCTGCCGTTTCTATTGTACTGGGAAATTTTATGAACATGTTATCATTTAATTCTACTCTTACTTTTTGATACGTGTTTTGTATCTAAAGATGAACCAAAGGAAACGTGATACCAAATTAGTCAACTGCATAAAAAAAAGCCTGCCAAGAACAATAAGACAACATCATAGTGACAGTATTCTTGTTATGTAATGCTAGATTATACCTTATTTCATCACATACAATATCAACCCAGATTCCCAAAGGCAAATGAAAAAAATGTGATGTGTGATTATACCCTCAGATGTGTCATTTGTTTATAGTCTTATAATGCAAGTGGTATTTTACATTATAGGTAGAACAGATGTTTTATATTTAAAGTATTTCTGTTTTGGGCAACAAGAACAAAATAAGAAAAACTTTTCCATTCTTAAAACAAGGTGAGCTTTGAGAAACGAGAACGATAAGCAACAACTTAGATATGCTGAATTTAAAACAGCATTTGAAGAAATGTAATTTAGAAATTGGGATTAGTTTTCCACACAACACAGTAAGTAATATTTGTAATCCCACAATACTTGAACTGACTTGTAGTATTGAACAAGGGAAATAAAAACAAACCACAAGATGCCTAGATGTATTTATTTTACAATTTTCATCAGAAATGAACATGGAATTACTAACAACTGAAAAATAAAGTGAAGTAGCAGGGAAAAGGATGTTGTTGTTTTTAAAGATAGGAGAGAATGCTGTCCATATCCCAGGTACCTTAAAGGTAGGCATACTGAAGTTAAGGCACAGCAGCACCTAGACCATATTGTACCATGGGACCTGAAAAACAGAAAGAGATGAAGTGTGTTGAAAATGCATTAAATAGACAATCCTTACATTCTGAAAATCTTAATGACATAATACAGCCATTGTGTTTACTGAGTTACTACTTTTTGAGCCAACGATTTCAAAAGTTCTTGCTCAAAAATTCTACACACAACGGTCACAAATTTAGGATTCTCTTGAACACTTACGATTCCATTGTTCTATTTTCTCCTGCAATGCTTCCTCACTGGGCTGGCAAAATCACCCAAAATTATTTTTTCTGTAGTGAAGAAAGACAACTAAGTACTTCACATGTGGGGTTGCATGACTACTTATAACTGTATGAATATTCTGTGCATAATAGCAATAACAATGCCAGCATGGAACCTTTAAAAGCCTACTACTGCTAATATTTTCAAATGTATTATTAAATGTTGATATTTCAGAGCAGCTGAACACAGTATTTCATTGAGAGTGAATTCCCAAAAAGTACTTAAAAGATTTGAAAATTTTATCTCTTGTATTCCCCCCACGCCCAAAACTGTTCTTCTCCAGTTAATTCACACATTCTTACTGACATACATTAGAAAACAAGTGGAATCCTGTTCTTTGCTGAATTCATATAAACCTGACTTTAACTCAGTAGGATAATAATAATAATAATAATAATAATAATAATAATAATAATAATAATAATAATAATAAGCTAAGACAAGACAGAACAGTGACCTAGCACATCTCCATCAGACCTTAATACTACACAGCTGAAATGCTGTAATCCTAATTTAAAAATTATCATTTGGTAACGTCATTTAACACTTACACAAATATCCTTCAGAGGTTCCACGTTAAAATCAGTAGCTCCATGAATAGTTATCGATATCTTGTACTGTAAGGTATCTGATGACTTGAAAACTTCTGTCCAAAACTTCTTCCAAAATTATCCTCAGATATGAAGGCGTGATCTCTACAGAGCCGGTTCTGTATTTGTTTTCACTTTATTTCTATTGTGAAAACTTTTGATCTATTCCACAGTGTTGAAATAACCAGAACTGCATTGTGTAGCCTTTTCACACATGAGGCCACATTTTAGTCCCAGTTATGTTTGGAATTCATGTGCTGGATTTACTTTATGTCTTCATTGTTTCAAATGACACTATTTCATACTTTTTCCCTGAAAAAATTGACATTGTAAATGGAATGGACTACAAATATTACTCTTTTAAGTGTCACAAAGTGAAGCTTTTCTTTCAAGAGATACCACTATTAAACATTCTTCTATTCTGGGGTGCTTCATCTCAAATTAAATTGCAGTATAATCTAATCTACATGTGCAAGTGATACCTTAATCATTCTTATGGAATGAATATTTATATCTTCAAGGGCAAGATCAACAAAAATAGAGTAAGGCTTTTCTTTGAAACAGACAAAAATACTCCTGTTTCAGACCTAAAAGTCTTTGGCAACCACCAATCTGGCATTAAAAAGAAAAGAAAAAGGAAATGTATTCTTAGTTATTTGTTTTTGTTCAGGATGGATTTTGGGAGAGCTTATAAATGGAGAATGGAACAGTACCCAGTTTAGGCACAGCTACAACCATCAAGCTATTTTTAAAAGTTACATTTAAGGCTTCAAGAACTAGGATATTGTGTGATAAAGCAAATTATTTGCTAGAATAAAATTTGGCACTTATAGAGTGACTTCAGAAAGCAAAATATAAATCATTTAAAATATTCAAGAGTATCTATGCATAAAACCCCACAAATCAAATTGCTAAAATCAATTATTTACTGAAATTCCATAAACCCTCATTGTTTCAGGTTTTATTTGAAGAACCTATAGAGAGACCCATTAATTTTTAAAGATGAATTAATATTATAGAATGCATCCACTTATAAAATCCTACTCCCATTTGTACTACTATTAGTGAAATAATTACATTACTAGCTGTTTAATTCTTTTGCCTGATTTTCCCCACCCCCCACTCTCAGATATAAGGGTGGAATTCACCATTAATTTCAATGGAGACACCGTGTCTATATATGCATTTTCTTGTGCATGTAGATTGGATCTGTCCACTAAAATGAATGAGAAAGTCATTAAAAGTTGGGAGAATGCATACACATACAGGGCCTACTATGCCTGTAAATTATCTCTGGACCAGGCCAAAGAGATATAGGCATTATAGAGAGGAAATACATTGATGTGCAATTTATTCCTCTCAAATTGTGTGAGATACACAACATACACAAATGTTTTATATGAATAATAATACCAAAATGCCTCCTTTTTATTTGTTATTTTGCTCCTTTTCCAGATTTTTTTAGCCCTGCTCTGGAGCACATGACCTACTCATTTCACTGGCCTGAATTTATTATGTCACAGGCTGCTATGTGTCAATTGTGTAATGATTTTTCAAAGTATTGTCACCCCATCCACCCACACACAAAGGAGGCCATTTCTAGTCTGCAAGTAAGCATTTTAAAGACCGATGGCTTAATTTTGAGTTCAGCAAAGATGATGAAAGGGAAAGTACCAATGTAAAAGGACTTTTTACATCTGAGATATTATTTTTAGTAATACTGTGCAAGATACAGAAGAAAAGTTAAAAGTAATAAATGTTGATTTATACTTTTAAGGACTTTTTTAGTGACTGTTTGTAATATGACTAAACCATAGCCCTGATCCAGTGGCTCAATTGTATATACAGGGCTCCAATTCAGACACAGAGTTCTGTGCAAGAAGGGGCTCCCTTCAATGTCATGGATGGAAAGCTTGTGGAGGTATGCCTGCCATTGAACTGAGTGTGATAGCCCCTGCATAGACTGAATTCTATGCAAAATACAGTGGAGCTTTGCATAAGATTAATTCTATATGTGTTAGGCCTGCTTTACAGATTATAGGATACACCTGTATTTTAAAGTATAAGCATGAGTAAATGACTTTTACATCAGTGTGCGCATCTTTCAAAACCAATGTTATTTTTAGTGTGTTCTTTAATATGTACACTGCATACATATGCTAACATTATAACATGTGGTGGCCCCAGGTGTGCATGGCTAAACATTGTCCTTGACTTTAAGGGCTGTATCAAGAGCATTTATGCTCCCTTCAGCATTTATCGGATAACTCAACTACACTACAAAGTCTTCAAATCATGGGGGCTCACAACTGGTGAAGAGGTTTTATTCTATATTAGTTTCTGTAGAACACTTGGAGGGATAGTGCACTGAGGGAAAGCTGTCATTGGAGCTCTTGGCCACTGTTAATATAATCAACAAAAGGAAGAGAGTGTACTGGTAAAAGATTTAAGTGTCAAACAAAAACAAAAGAAGAAAAAATAATTTCAGCCCCTTCACTTCACTATTGTACAATGTGACTGAATTCAGTGCTTTACACAACTCTGTAACCTATATTAGTTGCCCTTCATTTCTTCTACTGTTATGACACGTAAAGGATTAGTGGTGTGCTGTGCAATCACATATGAAAAAAAAAATCAGGTTCCCTGCTGCCTTGAAGAAAGCAGGTGACATACAAAGGGTGGGGAAGAAAAGGGGGTGCACTAAATATATGCAACCTTTATATACATATATTTAATTTTACTACAAAATGTCAACAATCCCCATCTGTCCTTTCACTTAGCAATCAGTCATTGCAAGTCGTGCAATAGGCTCAGTAGGCTTTGCAGCAGAGGTGGGTCTCAAGGAGATAAAGGAGAGGAGAGTCGTGACCTTATGGATCAGTTCAGGGAGGGCATTCCATGCATACGGGACAGTGTGGAAGACGCTACGTTAAACCTGAAATTATGCAGAGCAGCAGTTCTCCAGGTAAAGACTCAAGGTGTGTGTGAGGTGCCTATTTTTTGAGACAGAGGCAGTGTGGTTCTATGAATAACAACTGGCCATTAAGCAGGCAAGTGAAATAAGTGATGCAGGACTACACCAAACTCTTGTTACTTGCCACTGTTTCGCATAGGGCTGCTTTTACACATGATATTCTGACATGAAGGGAGCCTCAGTATAGGGAAAAATGTGTACACCTATGTATGGCGTTGGGCATGACAATGCTGCGAAATGTCTCTTTTGCCTTGATTACACATGTTGTGAAGCTGCAGCAGGAGGTTCCAAATACATGTAACCACAGCAGAAGAGACACACAACGTAACATGTGTGCGCTTATTTTTCCCTTACCAGGAGGCTCCCTCGTATAAGAAAATGCCATGTATGAAACAGCCCTAAATGGTTGCGAGTTAGCATAGTAACCTTGAGGTAATGACTGGGGAACGACTGGAAAGGATCTTAAACAGATAAAGGGAAAGGAAGTGGGGATGAAGGAGGCAAGACAAAAGAAAGAAATGGGATCATTTATTTCAAACATGATTTCCTATGGAAATTAGTTATTTTATGCATTTGCAATTCATTATCTAAATAGCTAAAACATATTCATATTAATTATTTAATGATTGACAAACTGGACCATTGACAACTGGTTATTCTCCTTTAATATGAAAAGGTGTAGAAAAAGAAATAATTGAAAAACAAGAGACAAAATGCTTCCCCTTACCCTTCTTCTTCCGTACTGAAGCTTGGAAATAGAAAGGGAATGAATGATAAATCAAATCTGAAGAGAAGATCGTTCTAAAATGTTAAGTCCCTGCTTGAGTCTTGAGTATCAGCACTGAGCATCGTGCCTGTCTTTTTCAAACTACCATTATTATTATTATTATTATTATTATTATTATTATTATTAACAATTAGGGGACAGGCTAAGTTTAAACTCTAATGAGGATGCCTGATTTGCTATTCCTAAAAACAAGATCTAGTTTCAAAAATTAAACAGCATAGTTGAGATTTTTAAAAATATTAATGCGGCATGGAAAATATATATTTTAACACACTTGGAATTTAAAAGGAAATGAATTGTGATTACTTGTTAGGCCATTAGTTCCTAATAATCTTCCTGCAGATTATAAAAGGTGCACATAAAATTAGAGGATGATTAACAGCCATTCCATAGGGGACAGAAATTTATGGGCAAGAGCCATCACCCCCAAAGAATCATTTCATTAGTTCCATAAGCCCAATGGTCTAGTGTTCCTCAACACATCAACCCCCTAACATGCCAAATAGTACAATGGTTTTGAAACTGATGGGAGTTTTAAAAAAAAGTTTGCGATTCATCACGGAAAGGGGTAGTCAGGTGTTTTAAAAAAATCCACTGGAGTACCAGAAGCTCCTTGTCTGAACATAAATAACCCCATGCTGGGTTCACACAGCACACTAACCCACACAGTGTTGGTTGTTGTTGAACCGTGCAGCATGTTTTCTGTAGGGTGGGTTATCTTGTTGTTCAAACACAGTGCTTTTTTTTGCAGGGTGGGTTACCATGTTGTCTGAATGCAGAACATTTTCTGCGGGGTTGCTTGTTAACCATGCAGCATGCCTTGTTAAGCACCCCGAACAGCCCAGCAACAAGCATGGGTTCTCATGTTGTCTTGTTTGAAAAAGATAAACCAAACGACATGGTTAACAAGCCACCCTGTGGAAAACACGCTGTGTTCAGAAAATATGAAAACCACTCTGCAGAAAACACACTGCATTCAGACAACACGTTAACCCATCCTGCAGAAAATCCACTGGGTAGCATGCTGTGTGAACCCACAGGATCCCAGCGATCATTACTATTAATGGGGCCTCGAGGCAGTTAATAAATATTATTGGACATATCTATGAAGAAATTAGTGCTGTGCTGAAGTATTTGATGGTATCGGGGGGAAATTGCAGTAATCTTCAAGGACAAGCAAAATCCAAGACCCTTCAAGTGGAAGGTAGGCTTATCTTAAAGACAAGGTGGATGAGAGTGTTTTACAAAATACCCAACCAAACCCAACAACCTTAGGCAACCTTGCCTTTAACGTAAGCCCACCCCACCCAACTTCCCCACCCAAATTTACCCATCCTCTAAATTTTGGTGATAACCCCCTTCCCCAGCCTTAGAAGAGAAAGAAAAAAAGACAAAAAGGAGGAGGAACATAGTAAGACGAGGCATAGTATAAATACAGTGTGAAAGATATATAGTGACCACCTGCTTTACATGCAGAAGGTCCTAATTTCAATCCTGGCATCTCCATGTAGGCCTAGGAAAGACACCTGACATTCTGGAAAGCTATTACCCATCAGTGTAGACAGAACTGAGCTATATGGACAATATGTTTTAAATTTTTACTCCCTTACAGTAAGGAGATAAATAATAAAATATTTTAAAAAATGATTTAAATTAGGAAATAAAATACAGAATATATTTAGTTCATAGAACTTGTTAGATTTAATTGATGAAATGAATTTGATTAGTTAAATTAGATTAAGCATGCAGTTATGCTGATCCAAGACAAGGAAAAATACAAAAGAAATAAGGTGATGTCTTTTATTGGGTCAGCTTCTGGCGATAAAAGAGCATTCAAGCCTTATCAGGTTACGACGAGATCATTATTAGGGAGAATACAGTGGTCTTGGTTTCCTAGAGTATCACAATTGATTACAATTCCCAGCTCAATAATGTGTATTATATTGCATTACATATTTTGACTATCCAAAACCTATCCCACCACAATTATAAATAAACAGATGTGGTCAAGTTGCTTAACTCCAAAGTCTTATAAGCCCCTTGTGTCAGAAACAAACTAGACGGAATCAACCACATGAATCCTAGTCAGAGACCAACTTTATAATCTTTAACTCTGTGCTAAAGTGATTAAAATATTTTCACGTATACAAATTAATTTTCCACTATTCTGTGCAACATGAAAGCTTGTATACTCATACCAACAGAAGGTGGTCTACTAAAAAGGCACTATTGCACTACAGCCCAAACCTATGCAATGTTTTCCTCAGAGGTATATACGACTGAGTTCAGTAGTACTGTCCTGCATAGGATTGCAGCATTAGTATATTTACCAGCACTGGTTGGTATACAAGGATACTGCAGGCAGTATAATTCTTTCCCTGAACGTCAGGGCTGCACTCTTGACTTCTACATCGGGGCAGGGGGGGATTCTCGCTTGCAGTTAGCATGTGACTGAGGTCAATGGGGCAGCTCCTATTCACACTAAGCTTCATGTGTACATCCATGGTATTTTGGATCTCATCAGGAGTGTATATCTGAAGCTGTTAGACAAAGTTTGATCATGTCAAGGTACCTCATTTGCATAAAAATAACCTGTTACTTAAGGGGATCACTTCCCTCAATTTCTATCTTAAAATCATCAGGAAAATATTACCTTTATGGTTAATTTTATCTGGTTCCTTTTGCTTCCCTTTAAAGTCTTTCACTGCTAACCTTCTCAAGAATAAAATAATGAATAATTATCCCACTAGTTTTAAAAGTCTAAGAGATTGTGTTGTTTTTTATTTAGGACAAATGTGACCTAATTAGGAGCTACACCTGCTCAGAGAGGCATAATTACCAGGCTGACTCATTTAAAGTACCAAAATGTGTAGTGATTGATTCCTTGCATAGTTGCCTTTATAGGTCTTAGCATCCTACTCAGGAACTATTTTCAAACCCAAGAAACAGTTTTCCTACCTGGACCTGGACCTGCCGTTGAACTTTCTTTTTCTGAGAAATGCCCTATTCAGGCATTCACTTATTGGGTAGATCCATCAAGCGAGGGGGGAGAGCGCTCCAGCCCCAACCCTCTCCCTTGTGGCGTTTGTTGCTCTCTATTCATGGAGGGCGACTGTCAGAAGAGGACAGCCTCTTCTCCATGGACTCTCTCCACATGAGCAAGAGCGTGGATTTTCCAGCAGTGAAGAACCTCTATGGATAGAGGAGGCTCTCTTCTTCAGACAGTTGCCCTCTATGAGTAAAGGACTAGAGAGCTCTTCCTTCTTGCATGTTTGATCTACTGGGTCATGAACGCCTGAATAGGGCTAAAGTCACACAGGGAAAAAATACCAACAAAATTAAAAGCAGATTCTCTAGGACAATCCATAATGAGCATTAGAAAGGACCTACTTTCAATTTATAGTCAGAAGAGGAATTGTCATTATTTTGGGATTGTATGATTTGGGGGGCAATGAAATGAGTTCAACAGGAGGTGCAGCTGTGGTAAAGGAAAATTGTTTTGTGGATGTCAAAATAGTTCATGACTAGGATGGTAAGACTTATAAAGACAGCAATGTGAGGAGTCAGTTACATTTAGTACTCCACATTTTGACACTTAAATAGGTCAGCCTAGTGATTACCTTCTCTGCCCAGATGTAAGACATAATTAGCTTACATTGGGCTGGATCAAGGCTTCCTGTTAGCAGAACTCTGTTCATAGAATGCTCACTGTTGGATGGGGATGACTTCCAATTCCTCCTTCCCCTGGCAGACCTCTGTACCCCCTGAAAAGTTGCTCTGGAAGGTTTGGGAGGACCCTCTGAACAGTGTGGAAGCTGCTACTGGGGGCAGCAAGAGAAGGGAGAATTACCTCCCCTCTTCCTCCAGCAGAGAACTTCCACTGGATCGCTGTCCCTTCCATAAACAGACCTTCTGTTTGTGGAAGTGCAAGTCTGGAAGTTTTCCCATTTTTCCATGATGAATTTAAAAGGGCTGTGCTATGATACAAAAACTTCACAATGTTTCTTATGAGTAGCATGGGAATTTTGAGGAGGGCAAAATTAAAACAAACAAACCATACTCATCTAACGAGCCCTCTAGTTTCAAGTATTTAAAATGTTTTTTAGGCTGCCTTGAAGGGCAGAAAACAACCACTGCCACTCAAAATCCTAAACAGTTTTTATTGACACTGGTTTGCGGTCTTAATTAAAGCAAGAAATGGCACAAAGAAAAGGAATCTTTCTGGGGGGAAATGCTGATAATTCATAGACAATAAATACCCAAATTTAAACAATTAAATTTGCGCAGAAAGTAAGTCCTACTTGAGGAACCTCTGCAATTTATATTGCCAAATGTTTCAGCTCTCTTTGAACATGATTTATTATCCAGAAGCTCTGGTTTCTTCCTATAGACTTTAGTCTAAATGAGTACTAACACATATAAATGGTTAGAAAACAAGTGTTATGAATACCATGTAGGCTCACAATAAGAGCCTCTAAAGGAAATTACCATATATTAAATATTGGCACTCTTAATGCTATCCAAACATGCTATCCTATATTTAAACTGATAATCATGCAACAATTACTAAAAGGTGGGAGAGCGTCAAACTTATTTTAGAGACTTCATATCAGAAACGTTCCAATTGGAATAGCGTACAGAGAGATCCAACTATACAGCTATATTTTCATCATTAAAAATAAGCAAACCAAAGGGTAAAGAATTCTTAGGTTCATGCAAATCTCACCAAGATAAACAAATAATGATGAACCCCAAACTAAGAGGATAGTAGAAGGTGATCTGCCACGTGCTACATTCCTTGAAGTCTGCCTTCCGTTGCCTTACAGATGATCTCATGCCAGGTCAGCTGTAAGGTGCACAGGAGCAGGGAAGGGAGCCCTGAATCAATTCAGCACCCCAATCCCCCTCCCTCTGCCTTACAAGTGATTGGGACTGCCAGAGCTATTAATACTGGTCACCTCTTAGAGCTCCTGCACCATAGATTTGAGCATTTCCCAGATGCTGGATGGAGGTTTCCCCTTCGAAAATACACTTTTGATCTGGTAGTAGGGCAGATCTAAGAGCAGACACATATTTGCATTCATGAATTGCTTTTGCTGGATCAGGGCAAAGGACTCCAATAAGAGCTAGCTGCCTTACAGCTACTAAGCTTTATTTCTTTTCAGCTTTTAAACAATTGAGGGCTAGCTGCTTACCTTTATCCACTAATGAGAGGCCACAGAAATTTAAAATAAAACAATATTAGATAAATGGATTTCTTGGGAAACAAAAGCAAGCTAATAAAATATGTTACAGCTTTTAGGTAATGTGTAAAATAATAATGTATATAAATGATAAACACATTCTCTCGCAGAGCTGGAAACAGAAATAACTAAAAACAAGATCCTTCATGCTCATCATGCACACTTGGAAATATCTAGAAATGCAACATTCCCATGTAATCTTTTCAATACAACTTTCAGTACAGGGTGCAGTTCACTTTCAAACACTGTAATATTGTGTTTACATCTCCACTTTTGCAGCATGCTCATTAAAAAACAACACTTTCTTACCAAGCTCTTCAAGCTCTGAGGTCATTGATTTAGACCGCAAGGTCAGTGCAGTTGTTGGAGCCCGTTTTGGAGGTGGCGGGGCTTAGCATTAAACAGAAGGACATACATGATAAGTAAAAGCACTCCAGTATACTGTATGCTCATATCTGCATCATTCAAATTCAACCCCAAAAATGCATTCCTAATTAAATGGAAATGTACATTTCTCAATGTGCCAAAAAATAATCAACTAATTGATCTCTAGCAACGATTAGCAGTTGCATACAGTAGTTTCCACACTTAAGAAAGGAGCACACAGCAACAATTAATATATATTTGTGTTTTCCACTAAACTTATGTCACTGTACCTTACAATGTCTGCAAGCATATGAGATATGGTATTGTAGAAGCCCATAAACTCTCTATTTCTATATCCCATGTAGAGCTTCACATGAACAACTTATGTGACAGCAGAAAAAAAACCTAAAAATTATCTGACTCACAAGTGGATTTGACCAAAAACATGATGGGAAATAAAAAGTGATCAGAAGAACCACAATTATAGTTCTATAATACTGCTTCCAAGTCTTGCAAAATGGAACTAAAAAAGAAACCAAAAAGAAACTGATCCAAACTACATTCAATAATAGGCTGAATTAGACATATATGCCACGGAAGCTTTCAAGACAAGGCTATAATTTTATGTCTGTACCTGCCATATAAAAATATCACCATTTTGTACCAGGTGTACATAAGAGATTTTCAATTATACGTTTGCTGTGCTGAGCTCATAGCAGTAAACCATTTCAGAACTTAAAACTTGAGACAAATGCTCAGCATTGTCATTCCAAAAGCCTAACATGCTGATTTCCTGCTATACTGCCAAAATCAGCTTCTTGCAAATAGGCTTTACTATGTTATTGCAACACACACACACACACACACACACCTGTCAGCCATTTGCAAAGCAAGATATGCATAGCTTAATGACTCATGCACATTTCAGTCAATCTTATGCTTAGGACTCTTAGAAACATAAAATAGCCAGCATCTCTGACCAGACATATTTGTAGGTGGAGAACTACAAATGAGTAGGCACACCATTTCTAGACTACATAAACAACAAATAAAAGCCACTAGAAGCAAATGCCAAAAATTTGCTTCTAGTGCTGTCACTTGGCTCGTAAGTTTCTTCATCATCACTTTCAAAAATTTGCAGAACAAAAAAATCAAAGTGTTTTGTGGCATCTTAAAGACTACGTTTCTGGCATAAGCTTTCAGGGACATTCTCCACGCCAAATGCATGAAGGGTCAACCTCAAATTGGAAGATCTATATACATAGGTGGAGGGGGAGGGGAGATATAAACAATGAAATCAGAGGGAATTTTAGTGATATTTACCTTAACGCCTTTGGGCGATAACACAATCATTGCAATGGTGACCTGACTACCATACTGAAGTGCAAAATTGAAATCCAGGGAAGTACAAGTAGCTATCTAAACACATTGAAAGCCCTGGGATGGGTGGGTGGTGCCACTGCTGCGTTGATTATACGATGCAGCAGCCACCGCACAGCCACCCCAGGGCTTTCTAGTGAAGCTGAGGAGAAAAAAAAGTTGGGGTTAGTCCCCGACTTTTTTCTCTGTAGCGAGGCGAATACGGTGCATCCGCCATCTATCCTTACTCCAGAGTCGTGGTGGAGGTATGGCTGGGTGGATGGCAGCCAACCCCAGATTGGTTGCCATCCACTCAGGCAGAGGGCAGGCCCCACAAGCCTAATGGCCGCAGGATATGGTGGTGGAGTGGTGCCAACACGGTGCCGTGAAGACAGCTCCCAGAAGTGATTAACTTAATGGTTGCCATTCACAAAATGTTGCTGGGTGATAACACAGACATCATTGCAATGGTGAACCAATTAACATAAGTAGTGTGATTTTTTAAAAAGAAACTTTATCCTTAATAAAACCATAGGAAATACAGTTGAATTTCTTAATAAATTGTACTTCAGCAATTTCTCATTGGTATCTGTCATTGAAATTCCTTTGTTCAAGAATGGCCACTTTAAGGTCAATCACCGAATGCCTCACGGCTGAAATGTGGATGGCATTATTAGGTCCTATAGTAGTGTTGCCATCTGGGTCTGCTACAGGAGCTGGTTCCATTGCGAGGTTTTTCCCTCTCATTGGCCCTGGGTGGTACGCCCAGAGTTGCTTACAGACAGCTACCCAACCTAAAAAGCTTACCCACCAACAACAGACAATCCACAATATTAGTGGTTCACACATCTGCTCATGCTCCATGTTATATATGTCATCATTTGCCAGCAATGTCCCATTGTACTCTACGTAGGACTAACAGACCAGTCTCTACACAAAAGAATAAATGGATGCAAATCTGACATAAGGAATGGCAATACTCAGAAACCAGTGGGGGAATATTTCAACCTGTAAAAACATTCTAAATTACTTTTAAATGGCCATTCTTGTTTCAAAGTCAGATTCCAATGTGAAATTGGACATGTAGAATTGGACAACTTTATTTCTTGTGCTTTAAGTAGGGATAAAGTTTTTTTTATATATAAAAAATATCACTACATATGTTAATTGGCTCACCATTGCAATGATGTCTGTGTTATCATCTAACAACTTCTTGTGAACGACAACTGTTAAGATAGCTATAACTGTCTGTACTCTTTTGCATTTCAATCCCCCCAACACTGTTCCCCTCCACTCCCACACGTGTATAAAAATCTGCCAATTTGAGATCGACACTATATGCATCCGATGAAGTGGACAGTATCCACGAAAGCTTATACCAAAATAGATAAATTTGTTAGGCTTTACCATACCACAAGACTCTTTGTTGTTTTTGCTACTACAGACTAACATAGTCACCCCTCTGGAACTTGTTGCAGAACAAGGCAACTGCAATGAGCCCCACTAGATCAGAGAATTAGAAAGGCTTGAGAAAAGCTAGTCAAAGTACTGATACCTTGACAAAAAAAGAACATTCTTTTTCTAATGTTGGAAATGCTGGAATATTCTCTCTTTTTAGGACTGTCCTCTCTATAAATGACCAAGACAGTATGCACAATGCAGAATACACATTGACTAAAGAGACAGCAGCTGAAGTTCTACAGGCATTTAAGGCTACTCTCTCCTCTGACCCCATATTTCACACTATTCTGTAATTTCTTTTCTTGTTATTATACACATTGAAATCAAACTTTCATCAAATACAAAACTCTCACTGTTTCAATAGGATCAGGTTTTGGCTTACTTTGAGGGCTGCTTCTTACTGGACTTAAGATGCATGGAAAACAGTATTGGGTCAGTGGACTGGCAACATAAAATATAATAATTGAAATATATAGGAAGAAGGGGAATATATGTCTTTTTCAGAGCAGTGGCAAAACTCTGGAAATTGACTGGGGGAATATGAGACAGCAAAAAATGCAAGATGCCTGCCTGCATATTAAGATATGGGACTTTAAGAAGCAATGCAGGAAACGGCCTGAATTACTTATGCCTTTGTCCTCATTCACACAGATGCTTAGCACCGTGGTAACTGCTTCCCTGTGGTACAATCCTACACTTCTGGGGAATGCATGTGAATTATTCTACCCATGTGGCAACCCACAGGAGTAAGGACACTAATCAACTTGGAAAGACCCATCAAACTAGCCTCACCCATGTAGTTGGAAATTCATACAAACTCTCCAACCACCTACCATACCACTGCATGTGTTCTCTGAATTTAGAAATTAACCCTTTTATGCATATTAAATAATGGAATGACACACATTGTGCAGCATGAACTCAAATGATAATAAGCAATTATTCAAATCATTCTCTCTATGAAGAAACACGAGAAACAGTTAAAACAATGAAAAGAATGTACCTTTCTTTCTGGCTGTGTCATCTGGATCAAGATTCCTGGTTACTGTGACAACTTTAAGAACTAAGTGATTGCCTCCTTGCCGAATCATGTTCACCACCTGCCTGTGGCCAACCTTTACTACATTTTCATTATTAACCTGAAAGAAAACAACAACAACAAAAAGGGACAGGATTAAATTAAAATATGTGCAAAAATCCACCAGCTTGCTAAATTTTTCTATGCAGTTTTCAGCTCAAAAAGGACAGCTACCAACTTTCCCTTGCCAAGCCAAACATAGGGTAGGCATGAGGTAAGAAAGAGGGAAGGAGGAATAATACAAACTGTTTATTTCATTTTCAGCTTTCGTAGGGATGTATGGCATTAATTACTCCTGGAATGTTAATGGCTGTATCCTTTGCTGTATAAATATAATTATTTACCTTTTGCTCTCTTTGAAAGAATCCAGTGTAAAGGAAATAAGGAAGCACAGGCCAAAGGATTTTGTTCATTGATTTTAGTATAATTTAATTAATTTTCTTTAAATTCCTGGCAAAGGATACAAGCTACTTCTGGCACCCTGGAAAGTCTATGGCTTGTGTGGTTTGGAAGTCAAGAAAGCCAGGAAGTCAAACCACATGGGTGGTCGTCTTTTAACATGTATGTATTCAGTTGTGAGAGCAACCAGGTGGCTATTTACCAGCTGTTCCTTTGGATCAAGGTTGGTTGGCTCTTTGACTATCTTCCCAACGGTAAGAGGGATCTTATGCATATCTTCCAAAATGATATAATGTGGTTGTCCAGAAAGTGAATTAACACCTCTAGGCACCAAGTGGATTGTGGTGCCAATGTCCTTTTGGAATTGAAAAGAGTGACAGCATCTGGGTCACCAGTGGTGGTATTGGGAGGCTGTTGTCAGTATCGATAAACCTCCCAATCATAGCAGTCAGCCCTCTGGTAATAGCACTGATGACCATACGTATCAGTATGATCCCGTTCCCAATCTTGAGCTGTCCTGTATAGCATCTCCCAATCCGAGTGCCTATTCCAATTGGAGAAAAGGAAACTAGACCAGCACTGAGGCCACTTGTATTGTCCAGGGGCATGACCCCTCCGAACTGAAGCCATCGAGAAGACTGAGTTAAATGAATCATGATGTCTGTCTCAGGATCCTCCATACAGACATTGTAGCAAAGCGGGTGGTTCTGAGCCTCAGAATATAAAATCATTTAAATAAAGATATATGAGCACTGTGTTTCTTTTTAGTATCTGGAACATTTGGAATGATGAAAAATTAGTTATTAGAGTGCATTTTATAATATTTTAGGAGAAAATGCAGCTTTACAGCAGATCGACAGACTATTAATCACACACATGAACTCTTTACTATAAAAAGTGACAAATGGTTTAAGAAGTGCACCATCTGTTGGCATCATTATGTATAATGATGTTATTTAACATTTGGAGTATGAACAAATTGATACAAGGCACTATTTCATTTTTTTCTCCCCAAACACCTGAAAAAATATGCCCATCACTGAACATGAAAAATAGCTTTGTTAAAAAGGAGAGATATCATGAGTTAGAAGATATAATACCAACTAGCAATGGTGTCCTATATTTGAAGATTCTGAATGCCAAACTGAGGAACCCCCCCCCCCCAACAACTTATTACAGAAGTTTGAGCCTGGTTTAACTTGGCCAATATTACCCTTGCATTGGTGGTGAAGGCATGGAATAATGTTGAAGCAGATTTGCAGTAATGGAGGTCTCACTTTTAAAGCATCCATTGCTGTCAAAAAATGTCAGTTTCCATTCTGAAACTCAACCAAATTTCAATTCTATTTCAGAACTGAAAATGATAGTTTACAGAATTCCTAGTAGCAAGGCTCCCAGCCATGTTCAAAATCATCAATAGCAGTCAGAAAGTTGGGGATTTTAACAATCAGGTCTCTGCCATTGCCAGCCCCAATAGCAAGGTAGGTTTGAGGAAGAACAGAAATGGTGGAGAGTTAGTGACAGTGGAATGCTAGGGTGGAGCTTCCCTGGGCTTCGTTTTTTCAATCTCTCTTTGAGAACCCTCCACGAAAGCTTGGAAAGTCCAAGCCAGTTACATATTGGGTCATGGGGATTCCATCCATCACTAATAAATACATTTCCTTGTCATATATAGATCATTACTGGGTGAAGGTGGGCATACATCACTATAGTGTATGGTCCCTTAAAGGACAATGGACCAGCAACCAAATGCTGATGGATCCAATGACTTTCCAAAATGCCCTTGAGGGTCTTCAACTTATTCCATGGTTGCCAAGTTTCAGGGGTTTCATGCAGACACATACAGTACAAGGCAGACCTGCAACAAAGTATAGAGTGCTCCTGTTCAAATTTGCTATTTACTGTTTTACTCTGTACAGCACCATGTACATTGATGGTGCTATATAAATAAATAAAATAATAATAATAATAATAATAATAATAATAATAATAATAATAATGGATAGTTGCCCTCCATGCATTCAGTGTGATGAGAGTGATGAACGAGATGGATGGGGCTGAACAGCTACCTTTCCTAAGGTGTTTAAACAACATACTTTATCGAACACCCAAATAAGGTGCCAACAATCAGTAAGAGTTCTGTGCTAACTGAACATGCTCAGTTCGCACTGGGCTGTTTTTGGGTCTCCTTAATTCATTTTTTTCTAAATACTAGTTTTATGTACTTTTGCAAATCTTGGGGTTTACCCAAGCCTGCTGATGCCTCCCTCTTGTGCATGGATGTGCTGTTTTGGCTACATAAGGACCAGCATTTGTAAAATTGAGTTCACTATTAGAATATATGATGATATAGGATATATACCTCTGCCTACATTTCTATTAAAACTTTCCAATACTTTGGTGAGGGCTGACCTCCTCTTGCAGGAAGCATGTTGATTGTTTCTCAACGTGGTATATTTAAAGGGGCTAACTACATGTTACTGACAAGCATCTGCAAGCACTACAACACTTTTCATTTTTAAAAGGTAGCTTTGAGACGAGGGATGGTAGGAAAGCAGCACTATACAGTGCTTCTCTTCTCTAGTGGAACAAATGGCATTTGGAACCCCATGAGGTGGAGGTAGCGAACTGAAGTGGAGAAAGAGCTGGGTAGGAAAAGAGTTATGAACACACATATGCTACTTCTTTGTTCCGAATTCCCCTCCCAAAGCTGCTTTTCTTTCAAAATAAAAACCATATCAAGGCTGTGGCGCAGTTTGCACAATCGCAGGGTGGTTAAAAAGCCATGGTGAATGTGCCAGTGGCATGCTGAGGGGAGATTTGCCTAATTACCCCTGGCAGCGTGGCTTGTTGTGTCATGTGAGCCCAGTCAGGTCAACAAGTCACCCAGAACTTTACAACAGCCTATGGCTTCAGCATGGGTAGGTTCACACAACATGACAAGCTGTGCTGCTGAGGATAATTATACTAATCCCCCCCGATACATGCACGGTTTGGGTGGACGGAAATAATCATGCAAACTGGGTCTCTGTTTCACATGTCAGGTGTAGCAAGCTTCTAGGAATTCTATTTATAATAATACTTTCTACCAATTTACATAGGGCAGAAGTCAAGACTGATGACTTTTATTTTGGAAACTGATATTAACTTAATAACCTTCCTGTTATCACACATAAAAGCTAACTTTTAAATTAACTCTTTTATTGAAATTTTAATAATCAAATGAACCAACCAACCAACCAAATCCTCTGTTCCTTGCACAAGGGGAATGTATAAAGAGTAACAAGGTTATCTTGTATACGGGAAAAACAGATACTTTTCTAACCAGTACACAGAAAGAAATACAAGTGACTTATTAATACTGGCAGGTTTTAATGCAAGAATCATTCAGTGCTATAATTTCAATGGTAATTCTGCCAATAAAATTGTCTTCAGATCTGCCTAGCAATTTTAATGTGATGTTATTACTGTAAGGCTCCTCCACATATAAGTGATTTTGTGATATTTCTTTTTTGCTGCTATTTCAAAATCCTGGAAATGAATAACCTGAGATGACTACTGCAGCATTCCAAACTTTTTCTTACATATCAGATGGAAGATGATAATTGTCATAGCTAGTAGAATATTTTTAAACATAGACTGCACTTTAGTCAAAAAGAACAGAAGAAGAGCCAAAGGCCTATCTAGTCCAGCATTCTGATCGCACGGTGCCTACGTCTACATGATCACAATTATAGCACCCTCTTGCTCGCGTTTCTTAGCAACTGGTATTCAGCGGCATACTGCCTCTGATACTGGAGCTAACGTATATTCATCATGACTAGTAGTCATTGATAGCCCTATCCTCTATGAATTTGTTTAATCTCTTTTTAAAGCCCTCCAAGTTTGTGGCCATCACTACATCTTGTGGTAGTGAATTCTATAATTTAAGTAGGCACAGTATGAAGTACTTCCTTTTATTTGTACTGGAGCTTTAAATATTTAGTTTCATGGATGATCCTTGGTTCTAGTGAGGGAGGGGAGAGATGATAAATGAAAGAGGGATAAAAAAAACCCTCTCTCTATTCACTTTCACAAAATCCCAAGCGTTTATCTTGTCCATCTTTACTAGCCTTTTTGTTTTAACCTCCCTCATCAACAAACATCATGTGGCCTCTCCTGTGACCTGGGTATGCAGCCCTAAGCTGGACCTCAGCCTGGAAGCCCCATCTCGAGATCCCTTCTGGGATGGGTTTTTGGGAGAAAGAGTTGTCCAACTCCTACTTAGCCCTTGAAATGGATCCAGCCCAATGCCTTCAGTGCTTACAAGCAACATGTTGGGACAAAGATAGTAGAAAGAGGTGAAAAATAACAGCAGCAATATTGCTATTAGCACACAGCCCAGCATGCAAGTTTTCAGCCCTGTTGACTGATGGCTAACCTCTGACCACAGCAATGAGAGAGCTACCTTTGTGCCTAGTCCGGAAACTTCAACTAGTTCAAAATATGGCAGCCAGGCTTGTCACCTAAGGGTGGCCATATTACACCAGTTTTAAAATCTCTTCACTGGCTGCCAATTAGTTTCCGAGCAAAGTGTTGGTTATTACCTTTGAAGCTTTACATGGTTTGGGTCCAGGCTACCTCCGGGTCGCCTTCTCCCATACAACTGAACTCACATATTCAGGTCCTCTGGGAAAAATCTACCTCACCTAGCAAAAACTAGATTAACAACTGTTACCCAGAGGACCTTCTCTTCTGCTGCTCCCAGACTGTGGAATGGCCTGCCAGAGAAGACTCATCAACTTAACTGTCTACTAGCATTCAAGAAAGCTATAAAGACTGATCTCTTCCGGCAGGCCTATCCAGTGGAATTTTAAGATGTTTTTAGAATGTTTTTAGAATGTTTTAACAATGTATATTATGTTTTAATTCAGTTTTATGTATTTTACCGTTTACTGTTGTTCCCTGCCTCGATCAAAATGGAGAGGTGGGTAAGAAATATTTTTATTTATTTATTTTATTTATTTATTGTACAGAGCCATAAATAAATTTTATTAGAATTTTATTCTAATAAAAGAATAAAATTCAGTACAATTAAAAGCATAATTTGAATATAAAATTTGTAGTTAAATAAGATATATGTTACATATATCTTCAATCTTTAAAAATTGTATTGTTGTAAAAGGACTAATTGTATAAGAAGCTCGACGTTTCGGATCTCCCGATCCTTCTTTAGGAGCTACAAATAAATGAAAATCTTTTTTATCAACCCATACAATACTTACATTGAATTTTATCATAAATTGAAAAAGGAAAAACCCTTTTTCACCGCTAGAATTTACTTACTTATATTCCTTTTCTGCTATGCTTTTCAGAAGGTTAGTAAGAATATTGGTTAAGGTTAGAAGGGGAGAACCCATTATGAGTAATGTATATATCAAAGAAAAAAAGAGGGAGATATTTATTTAAAAGCATAGCAGAAAAGGAATATAAGTAAGTAAATTCTAGAGGTGAAAAGGGGTTTTTCCTACCATTAAAACAAATCAAAATAGAGCTGATAAGTGATAAGCGCTTGCCAGTGATTCTAATAAGGTTGACTGCAAGGCCAACATTGTAGGCTACAAGTAAATGATCGAAAAAGTTTGGGTTGGCAAGTGTAATTCAAGGGAAGAGGGAGGTTGCCACAAACGGAAGTAAAAGCAATGTTGTTCCTTTGTTTTCTTTTTCTTTTTCTCTCTTTTTCTCTTGTCCTCCTATCCTCTCTTCCCTCCCCCCTTTTTTTCATTTGCTTTTTGCATATTTTAATGTTGTTAATGTGTATACAATTTATGATAAAATTCAATGCAAGTAGGATCGGGAGATCTGAAACATCTAGCTTTTTATACAATTAGTCCTTTTACAACAATACAATTTTTAAAGATTGAAGATATATGTAACAAAAAATAAAAACCTTTTTCTATTTTCCAACACTAGAGACTATCTCTTCTTTTTCATTGGATTCGGATAGTGTTTTTTCCCCTCCTTCATTTTGACGAGTCCTCCGTTAGAGACCATCCTAAAGCTTAGAATCATATGCAAAAATAAATAAATCCATGCTTCATTTTTAGATGGCAAGGTTTCCAAAACTTGTGTGCACGAGACAGGAAAAAGCTACCAAACCAGGAGAAGGGATTTCCTCAGTCATATTCACCATCTGTGTAGTAGGGGGAGAAAGTGCAGAAATCGGTCAGTTAAGTTTCATAGTGGAAAGCTAATGTAGTTGGCTAGAACAGATGATGTGGGTGATACTTAAACTGCTATTACAAGCTCTTACACTGCCCGTCAACTGAGAAACCAGGCAGGAAGCTGCAATTAAGTACAGACCAGATATATTTAGAAAACCAGTAGACAGACAGACATTTGGAAAGTAGCATTATACCCAGAGAATCATTACATTTGGAGGGTGTGAGAATCTCTGTGTGGAGATATTTTTCAGGCTAGATGGGGAGTTTTGATTAATACATTAATACATCAGCCCACACACAAAGCAGCTGCTATTACAGCTACATTTTCCTTTCTCCCTCTCACCAAAAAGATTAGCTGTAAATTGGTCCCCAAATTTGAAAACAGCTACTGCATTTATGTTTGCAAGTAGTGGCAACAAAATACTCTGTAGACAAATAAATATTATAAGCATCACAGGAAATCTTTTAAAATGATATCCTATTGATGTTGACACAGGTAGTAGGGACACAAAGAGATTTTGTGCTAATATGGGTAATTTTGAGAAGGACTAGAAAAAAAAAGAAAGATCTTAACACAAATGGACCACCTTCATAAAAATGCCAAAGGAACACTCTGTGAGAAATTATTCTATACAACATTTTGAACAACTTATCATCTGAGCTGCATCTGACATGGCTGAATAAATTTGCACTTTTAAAAGCAGCCATTTTCTAAAGAAACAGCAGTAAACATTACAGGCGATTGGAATCCAATGTCTATGTGGATCTTGTCAAATTTCAGCCACAGCCATTCTATAACCTTTAAGACAGAAAGCTGCAGAACAAGAGTGGCTAATGTTATGAATTAGCATCTCTCAACTGTTTATGGAAAACAATCACCCCAGAAAGATTTTGTTACAAAATGACCTATAGTAAATTTCACATTTTACTGATAAATTGAGATAATATATACATGAGTTTCCCTTAAAGTCTTACAAGAAGTATGTTTCAGAGCAGCAAATACATGTTATTTTCTATTGCATCACATTCTGTGATTTCGAATGCCCTCCCATCTACAAGCAAAGATGACTAGAGTTCCATCAAGATCTAGGGAAGAACTACATGAACGGCCCAGAGAGCTTCAGCTATTGGATGGTATAGAAATGAAATAATTAAATGACATATGCATCTTCATATACAAATTCTTGCACACCAGCAGGATTCCAAACTTGCTCCTGTAGCATGCAACATGGGGATAGACCCTGAAATACTATGTTCTAAACTTAGTATGAAAGAAAAAATTCCTGATAAGAGACAGAGTTCGTACATCATGTTAAGCTACTGTGAGAATAAGTCACTATGGGTTGATTGCTGGGGAACATGGTCAGGAGGGTGCTGTTACACTCATGTGCTTCCTATGGGTTTCCTACACGCAGCTGATTGGACACTGTATGACCAGAATGCTGGACTAGATGGACCCTTGGTCTGATCAACTTTTCTTCTTATTCTTTATTTGTTGTTTCAACCATCATGGTAATATCAACTTTACAGATGCAATACAGGTAAGCACACTCATAGAGGTCAAAATGGTGAACTGTAATGATGAAATTTAACATGAAGTGTTAACATATCAGTAGCAATAACTTTTATACATTTATGGACCTTTTAATGTAAATTCTTAGTGTCTCTTATTTTAATTCTTTGTATTAAAATGAAATTTTACATATTTGTGGGCACCATCTAATGAAAACCTTTTTAGTATCATTTTGTATTTTATTTCTTTGTATTGTAGAGTTTTCGTGTGCTTACCTGTATTGCATCTGTAAAGTTGATATGACCATGATGGTTGAAACAACAAATAATCAATCAATTGAACAATCAATTGATCAGCTCTTCTTATGTTCTTATGATTGTTGGTTCACTAATCTGACAGACATTTGAGTGGTCTGTGGCTTACCATGCCTTGTTTCACTCTTCAGTCTTCCTGCTGACTCCCAACATGTATCCCAGGTACTTTTGCGGCAGAACTGCTCATTTCCTTCGTCCCTATGTTAGCACCCTTTTTGCAACTGATTTGCTTGGTGGCTGATTCAAGAGGAAAACTCCTAAACATGCACATCAGGTCATCAAATTTAATTAATTTTCTCTGCTCCATATATATCTATCTGTCTGGGTGCCTGCTCACTATTTAGCCAAGTGTACCAAGATCTCCCTCTTGTCAATGTCCTTGTCAATTTCATTCTCCCCTTTGGCACTTTCTTTGATGGCAAACACCTTTTTTTTTTTTAAAAAAAGGCTGCTTTACCTACTCCCAAAGTAAGTATATCTGCCCAAAAAGACCTTTCTCCTGCAAGTGCCAGAGATCCCCCCACCTGTTTGTGCTTGTTGCTTCCCTCTACTGGCTTCCGTCGCTAGCTGTCAAATACACATGAGGGTTACAGAGCAGTGAGGTGGATCAGTAAAGGTACGCAAATTTCAAGAAAAAGCAGTGAGCTGGATCAGTAAAGGCACACAAATTTCAAGGTAAACATACACTGAGCAGTGAAGGGGATTGGTCCATACACACAAACTTCAAGGCAGAGCAGTAAAGCTGAAGAAAAAATTACACAAATTAACTGGCAGGGCAGTGAGGCAGACCACTAAAAATATTCAAACTTCATACTGAAGGGGGGAAATTACACTGAGGGGGAAATTACACAAATTTCATAGAGGTGGACTTTGGCATCTGTGCACTTGTGCAAGACCGGGGGTGGTGGTAGGGGGAGGCAGTGAACACATCTGGGACACTCCTCAGTGTCCTTTCTTCTTGCCTTTTAGGAGCATGGGGTGGAGGGTACTGACAAGGGATGAGGGAGGATGGCAGTGGCACCAGCGAGACTGTGAGGTGTAGCAGGGGCTCTCTAGCCATTCCTGACAAACCATGATGAATTTGCCCGCCAAGCTCAAATGGCACAGCAAGCCACCCTAAAAACAGCCCAGCCTGGACAACGCAACAAGCCATGGGTTCTCATGGTGGATTGTTCGTGAAAAATAAGCCACCCCAGATTCAAACATCATGACAACCCATGGTGGGTTGTCATGGTGTGTAAAGCAGGTCACGGAATTTTTTTGAGAGAAATTGTCTACATTTTTTGAAAATATGAAGATTAAGAAATAAATCTGAAATTGTTATTTAGCTAATAAGATTCTACGTTTTGTACTCTTGTTTGCAGTTATTGCCCATACCAATGAGATGGCCTTTAACGATTACTCAAATAACATAAAATATGGCTTGGGATGTCAAAAAAATTGTAATGTTTGGAATTTGAAGAGAACCCTGTATTTTCACCAGATTTTTTTTCTTTCTTTCTTTCTTTCCTTCCTTCCTTCCTTCCTTCCTTCCTTCCTTCCTTCCTTCCTTCCTTCCTTCCTTCCTATAAAGCCCAATAGCAAAAGCTCTCTGGGCAATTCACTAAAAGTAAAAGCACAAAGTACGGCATAAAAACAGTATAAATATAGAAGCTTAAAACAACAGTATGTAAGTACAAGCAGAATAAAACCTAGCAGCAATGCAGTGATTTAAATCAGCAAAGATAAAAGACTAGAATACTAAAATGCTGGGAAAATAAAAAGTCTTCACCTGGTACCAGAAAGAGTACAAGGTAGATGCCAGGTGAATTTCTCTAGGAAGCTCATGCCACAGCCAGAGTTCCACAGCAGAAAAGGCCGTCTTCCTGCTGGCCATCCACCTCAATTCCTTTGGCAGGGGCTCCTGGAGATGCCCCTTGAATATGAATTTAGAGTCCAAGCAGGTAGGCATATATGCTAGATGATCCTTCATATAACCTGGCCCCAAGCCATTTAGGGCTTTGAATGTTAATACTAGCACTTTGAATTGGGCTCGGACATGGACTAGCACAGTGCAGCTGGGAAAGTACTGGCATGACATGACATGATCACATTGCCCAGTCCCTATAAATTCTTAGTGTCTGTTATTCTTAGTGTCCTTTATTTTAATTCTCTGTATTAAAATGAACTTTTACATATTTGTGGGCACGTTCTAATGAAAACCTTTAGTATCTTTTTGTATTTTACTTCTTTGCATTGTAGAGTTTTGCATCTGTAAAGTTGATATGACCATGATGGCTGAAACAACAAATAAACAACTGCAGCTTTAGCAATCCCTGTTAACAATCTCACTGCCTGTTTCCTGACTGTTTGCAAAGGCAGCCCCACTGATAACACATTGCAGTAATCCAAACAAGAGTTTATCAGAGCATGGATACTGCCCCCAAGCCTAATACAGGCAATCAGTTTTGGAGTTTCCACCCTGGCTATGGCAAGATACAACAATAAGAGAGTGCAGATTTAAGATTTAAAGACATATGCTAGCCTATTATTTTGCACTGTATACATTGAAAGGTTTTAATATACTACGGAAACACTTTTCTCCACTTATACCATGCCACTGCTTCTCTTTGTTTTTTATTCTAAAGTGAGTATTTGGGCCCCAGTCAGGATTGGGACCACTGCACACAGGGAAGGGAGATTTAAATCTCCCTCAGCTGCTTGCTTTCCCCCAAATCCCCCTTCCCCAGTGCAGGGGTTAAAAAAATACTCCATCAGGGCTCACACATTAAATTTGGAGTAAAAACAAAGAGAGGATGAGTTGCACAGTATGTATTTTATATGAAGTTTAAGGCTTATATTATATTAAGGCTTATAGTAACTATACCTCTCTGGTAGGCTGGAGGACATACTAGGATGGTCTGCCTTGAGGCTAATGGATTCCAGAGGGCCCTCAGGGATTTTCTGGCATGTACATTGGATGCTCCTGTTGAAGGTTACTCTGTTGAATATGGTGATGACTCAGGCAGTTGACACTCCCCCACATTGCAGAGCCTGATCTGCTTCCTGGTATACATCTGAATTGAGGGCAATGAAGCAAGCTGAGAGACAACTGGAATGCAGGTGAAGGAAAACTGACTGAAACTGGGTGCTAAGATCATACTATGCCAGCACAGCATCATTTTCACTGGCTCTCTGGCTTTTTTTCCTGGGCTGAATTCAAAGTGCTGGTTTTCACCTATTATAAAACCCTTCATGGCTTGCTGGGAGTCAAAGTATCTGAAGGACTGACTCTTCCAAACATGTGCCCCGAAATCATCATCAGAGGCCAGCTCTAAGTGTCCCCATACTACAATTCGACAGGTGGCTACTCATGAGGAGGCCTTAGCAGTATAGAGATCCACCTGGTGTTTTCATTGCTGATTTTTAGGGGGGGGGACTAGGCACCCCTTTATTATCTCTTGCTATATGTTTTAACTATCTAGTAGAGTTGCCTTTATCTCCATGGATATTTTGGGTCTGTTATTATGTGTTTGCTTTGATCTCATGGAGCAGTGTAAGCATGTTCAGCCAAGTGCATTTACATTCCTCTTGCAGACCTTCCCAATGAACAGGAGGAGGTCAGGAGAGAAGGAAGCAGGGCTGGACTGGATATCTCTTTCTCCTCCACGCTTACAGGAAAGCCCTCTTTGGCGAATGCCTGAAGCAGACTTCTGACTATGCGCATTCATACCTGATTTGTACATGTGTATGAGAATCCTACTTAATCAAGGATGCTGTTCATGCCTACAGCTGTACATGCTGTAAATGAATACACACAGTTGTGTGAACTGATGAATACATGACTTTATGTAATGCTGTAAAGTGTAGCCTCCTGTAGGATGCCTGGAGTGCAACTTTTTGGCCCCAAGCAGCAGCCATATGAGATGGCAGGAGGGTTTTGTGAGGCCATTTTGAGTGAAAATAGAAGCTTTGAGAGAAGAAAGACACTGGGGAGACCACAGGGAGAGCATCTGCTTCAGATACTCACAACCTTGGGGTTCAGGGGGTTGTAAACAGAGTGTGGACTCTTTCAATATCAGAGGTGGTGTGGCCGTATGGGGCAGAAGCACCCTGCTTTCAACTGTACATCACTTCAAACTCCAAGTAGGGTCAGATTCTCCTCTTTTGGTTATATTTAGTAGCACTGTGGTCCTAGTTTATGCAAGCAAAACAAAAAAAAATCTCAAAATTAACCTTGAGATTATAAAGTGGGTATAATTAGAAAAATAATGCACTTGCTGTAAAAAAAACCCCAGTGGTTACAGTTGTTGTGATAAGAGGCTGAAGAATAATTTCAGCTGTCCTCCATGAATGAGAAATGTTTTAGTTTCAATTTGGCTTTGAGAAAGTAATGAAACAGGATACAATCTGGAGATTTCATCAACAAACAATGTTCTCCATTACGCTTACCATTTGGAGCATTTTAACAAAGAGGAAGCTTTGGAGAGATTTTCTGCAATATATTTGGGGAAAGATAAATAGCCATTGAGGAAGGAAACTCCTTTCCAAAATGTATGAGGCATAATAAAAAAGGTTTTCAGACATTTGAGAATATATTTTCTTCTGTTTGGGGACAATATATACTCCTACCACCTCATCCCAGTTAACTACCTAGTGGCTGTATTCTAGAATAACTGAGGTAAGGAACCCTCTTCATTTATTTCTTTACAATAATTTTATATTTCACCTTTCTACATACTCAAGCTAGCTCACCATTTAAAAATAAATTTTAAACCTCCCATAAATGAAACGAACAGTATAAATTATTTTAAAAGCAGCTGTTAAAATAATTTAAAAAAATTAAAAAAGAGACAGCATTTAAGTAAAACAATGCTGCAATAGATCATTCCTCCTCTGGTCTTACTTTCCCAAGTAAAGAAAGTTAACAACCTCCCACCCTTTCCTCAACCTTTACAGGAAATGTACTGTAGAAGCTACTTTAGAACCTTAAGCTCAAACATTCTATTTCCCTTAAGCAGCTCTTTCAACTTGTTGAGAGATGGATATATATATATATATATATATATATATATATATATATATATATATATATGTGCCTAATTATGGCTCAGCATAATAGAAGTTCTTGGCTAATTTAAGGAAGAAGTGGCCTGAATCCTTGTCTGTATGTTCTAAATTGCTCATCTAAAGAAAGCAAAATGATTGAAATCAAAGTCTTCTGATTGTTAGATAATTTTAAAGTGTCCAATTAGATGTTTTAAAAAAGGAATTACCCAGACAATAGGATTGACATTGTGCATTCTTTTAAAAGTGTCCCTGCAGGCACAGCAATATCAGCTTACATTTTCTTTGAGGGTCACAAAAATAAATTATAGCAGCTTTTGAGGTGAATTGTTTTCATGCAGTTATAGTTGTCCAATATTAAAACTTTTTCCTCAATATAAATGCAATACTATTTTACTGATAGTACCAGTTTTAAAAATAGAACTGTGCTGCAATATTCATGATGGAGTATCTGTCTCTTGAACTGCAAGAACAATTCTGCATTCACGTACAGCTTGTTTTCCATTACTAACATTTGAGAAATATGCTATATTCTATTGAAATCTACAATGACAGCCTGATTCTAAAAGACAAATTAAAAAAAACAAACCCAACGCAACCCACAACTGGCTCAGCATGTCACAGAATGACAAATCAGCAAAATCCTGCCAGGGAAAATATGCATTGTATCATTTGATATGATGTGACATGCCTAGTCCTAGTTGCAGCTAATAACAACACTAGAATATTCCTCAAATCACAGCCTATTCCTATAAATCGATCTACACTATAGAATTCAAAACGTTTTAGCTGGCTTTTTTTGGTTAGCATCACCTTACATATTATCTTTCATTTCAGAAAAGTCTCTTTCACATGCCGAGTATAACTAAATTTTTCAAAGGTATATTAATCTTAGAGTTAACTGCACTGACTCCCTGGGGTAATGGAGGCTGTACAGTTAAATAATTTCCCAACCCCCTAATCAAAGCATATACATTTCAGGGTTGTTGTTTTTTTTTTAAATCCCTTTGCACGCATAGAAACATCCTTTCAACTGGAGCACATGGGGAACACTTTTAGGTCCCCTCCTGTGCTCCAAAGTAACCAAAATGCTTACATCTGCTTAATTTTTAAAGATAAAGAGCTCTAACTTGGCATGGTGATAGCTCTTAAGTAGGGCTTTAGCCAACCCAAGTTTGAATCAGATCAGTTCGTCCCTTGATTTTAAGGAATTTTTAAAATGGAAATTAACCAAAATACTTACATTTGTGTAATGTTTAAAGATAAAGAGATCAAAATTGGCAAAGTGAGAGCTCTTAAGTAGAGCTTTCAGCATGCTACGTTTGAATCAGATCGGTTCGTCTCTTGATTTTTTTTTTAGGAATTTTTAAATTCCCCCCTCTTAAACCTTTTTCCTCATAGTCCACCAGTGTGAAGGATCACTTTTCCTGTACTTTGATCATGCAAAGTTGGGCATCTCCAAGTTCATAAACTACAGATCTGCTGGTTCCCTTACTCCAATTGATTTCAAATGCATTTACATCCAAGTCATACTAAAATCAGATGCATGCTTATCTTTGAATTGAATCAGAGAGAGAGAGAGGCTTCCTTCTGAGTAAACACATATAGAACTGACTTTTAATAGTTTGGTCTTTGAGAAGTCTAAACAGCAAACCGGAAAGAAGTGCTCTGCAACCCTATGCTTACTTAGCAGCATGAGTGTGGCCAGCACCGGCTGCCCAAGAAAGCAGCCAGGTGACTGGGAGATGCCTAAGTGAGCAGCCACCTTGTGGTCCTGCCGTCCACCTCCCACCCACCCAGACTGTCCACCTGGGCAGCCAACAGCAAACTTACAGCATGCCCCTCCCTGGCTTGCCCACTTCTCCTGGAAGTCTCACAAGAGTACTGGGATGAAGTATCTGACAGCCTGCGAGACTTCAGACACCTCATCGTGTCGTTTTTTCCTGTATAATATTGCCAGGATTCGATCATTTTTGTCTGTCTCTTCTGCCAAGACTCTTGTTCATGCATTGGTTATTTCTCGGTTGGACTACTGCAACCTTCTTCTCACTGGCCTTCCTTCTTCTCACATCAGTCCATTGGTTTCTGTTCACCACTCTGCTGCTAAGATCATCTTCTTGGCTCGCCGCTCTGACCATGTTACTCCACTTCTGAAATCTCTTCATTGGCTTCCAATTCACTTCAGAATCCAATATAAACTTCTCCTGTTGACCTACAAAGCTTTTCACTGTCTAGCTCCTTCCTATCTTTCCTCTCTCATCTCATACTATTGCCCCGCTCGTGCTCTTCGCTCCTCTAATGCCATGTCTCTCACCTGCCCAAGGGTCTCTACTTCCCTTGCTCGGCTTCGTCCATTTTCTTCGGCTGCCCCCTACGCCTGGAATGCTCTTCCAGAACATTTGAGAACTACAAGTTCAACCGCAGCTTTTAAAGCTCAGCTAAAAACTTTTCTTTCTCCTAAAGCTTTTAAAACTTGATTTTGTTCTGACTTTATACTGTTAGTTTTACCCTACCCAGTGCCTGTTTACCCTACCCTGTGCCTGTTGGCATTCTCTTCCCCTCCTTATTGTTTTACTATGACTTTATTAGATTGTAAGCCTATGCGGCAGGGCCTTGCTATTTACTGTTTTACTCTGTATAGCACCATGTACATTGATGGTGCTATATAAATAAATAAATAAATAAATAAATAATAATAAGAAGTCTCGCGAGACCTCCAGGAGAGGCAGGCAAGTCAGGAAAGCTTGCTGCCTCTTCTTCAGGCAAGCAGTTGGAACAGAAGGCAGTGGGACAGAGGAAAGTGTACCACTGGCTGCCTAAGTGAGTAGTCCAGGTGGCAGGAGGTGTGCAGGTGCGTGGCAAGACCAAGAGGTGGCCACTTGTTCAGGCACCTCCCAACTGCCCGGACTGCTTGCTTGGGCAGCTGGTGCCAGATGCACTCACTGCTTCTTGGTCCCGCTGGTCACGAGCACATGGCTGCTGGGACCATGGGGCAGTGGGCAGGCCTTCCGGCTGCCCAAATGAGAAATCCAGGTGGGTGGGAGCCACCTGGGAGGCTTGTGGCAGCGGACGCTTCTTGGTCCTGCTGGCTGCTTGCAGGTTGTCAGCAAGACCAAGAAGTGGTGAGTGCTCCTGCAGGCTCCATGATCCCGCTCCCGCTGCTCTTTCTAAATTTTGCCACCTGATGCGCCTGCATCAGGCTGCTTCAGGGGAGGTCAGCCCTGTCAGGAAGAAACTATTTCCTACACTTTCTACAAATAGAACAGCTGATCAAGAACAGGAAGGAGAACCTGGTGACCTAACCTCTAAAGGGAGGTGGGAGTGGAGAGCTTCACAGGTACAGTCTAAAGTCCCAAGGGGGCCTTTGTGCCGAAGGGTGCTGCATTCGAGACCCCAGAATTCTTCTTTACTGGGGTCCACCTGGGATGGCCTTGCAACCCATCCCTGGGTCTTGACCCACTGGTTGAAGACCTATGTCTTTGACCATATTTTTCAAATGTACAAGCAGTTGTTCAATTCAATAAAACAGCCTAAATTCACAACTGCCACTACCTTCACGCTACCCAGCTACAAGGAGACTTGGAGACTACAGCAGTATAACTGCTTACAAACATCGCAAGATTAGCTCACAGCGGCTGTCCATGTTAGGCTGCCTTTTATTCAGTTTAGTGAAGTAAACCTTTCATGTGCGTCACAGCTGGGTTCATCCACAGGCAAAACCTTTCGTTATGCCAGATTTTACTTGTAAACCATTTGGGAAAGAAATGTTACTCTAAAAGGAATGTCATGAACCACAAAACATGATGAATCGTGATGGCCTTCAGTATAACCTTAGCTAACTTTTGAGGGAATAACATTACAAAAAAAGTCTAAGAAACATTTGGTCTATGCTTTACTTCTTCAGTGTGTGTGTGAATCTAATGCCTCAGTTAGCAATACCAATAGGATGTTACAGTTTGCCCTTAGGGAGGTTTGTTCCATAGCAACAAATTCAAGCTTTGTATTCAGTGAAGCTAATGCATTTATGAGGTCTTCTTTTATCTTAGCAGAAAGGGAAACCACACAAAACACAGCAAGCTCAGCAACAGTTAATCAGAATGCAAGTTATTGAACTGTCTGCCACACGAAGGTCAATCATTATTTCATACATATAAAAATATCAGTTGTGTCATATGTGGGCAAGTTTTTAGAAGGCCACTGAAGAAACGGGTGGGCATCAATAAAGTATACATGAACTGAAATGAAATACAGATATTGAAATAGAAAAGGACGAAAAAAGTATATACTTGTCATTAATTTAGAAGGATGGGGAACTGCCAGACTGTGGTTGTTTCCCATGCAGACTGTGGCCTCTCCTCACTCGCATCACCTTTCCTGGTGGGAGGGAGGTGCCAAAGCAAAGATAGAGAGATCACACTGTCTCTGTTTGGGAAGGTCACTTGACTTCTATGTTTGATGAGAAAAGAGCCTTCTTCTTCTCTTCAAAAATGAAGTGACATCTCTCTGTCCCTGCTCTAACAGCTCAAAGAGGTAAGTTAATGACCGTATGTCTGGATAAATCCTTGCTCTAACAGTTCAGATAGGTGGGTGAATGAGCACAGGTGTGGATGAATGTGTGTGAATGAGAGAGATTCAATCTCTCTCTCTCTCTCTTTCTCTCCACTCTTTTCTCCCACCCCAGGATTAGTGAGCGAGAGAGAGAGAGACCTGGTTCACAACACATCAACCTACCATGGGTGATCAGCCATGGCAGGTTGTCGTGATGTCTGAATCCGATGTGATTTCCACAGGGTAGCTTATTTTTTTTTTACAAACAACCAAAACATGGCTTGCTCTAAGTTTTTAAGGGTGACTTGTTGTGACATATGAACCCGGGAAGGTAACCCCATTGTGGGTTGTTGTGAATGGCTAGAGAAACACCCAGCAAGAATGGTGAACACCCATCCCATCCTAAAGATCTTGCTAGTGCTACCACCATCCTCTATCATCCCTTGTCATTGCCTTCCACTCTGCACTCTTAAATTCAAGAAGAAATGACACTGGAGAGTGTCCCAAATATGTACACAACCTTCTCCTCCCCTGGACTTGTGCAAGTGTGCAGATGCGGAAGTCTGCCTCTATGATATTTGTGTAATCTTCTCCTCAGCTTTACTACTCTGCCATGAAATGTGGTATTTTTTAGCAATTTAGCTCACTGCTCTGCCATGCAGTTTGTTTAATTCTCCGCTCTGGTTTACTGCTGCACCATGAAATTTGCATAGTTTTAGCAATCTGCCTCACTTCTCTGCCTTGACGTTTGCGTATCTTTCCCTTGACATTTGTGTATCTTCACTGATCCACAGTTCTTTAACCCACAAGTATATCTTAAAACTAACAACGGAGACCAGTGAAGGGAAGCAATAAGCATGAAGGTGGGAAAGGGGAGCCAATAGTGGCTGGGAAGGATTTTGGGTGGGTGGGTGTGCTTACTTCATCAGCAGCTAAAGCAGCTTTCTTTGTTTGTTTTAAGGGTTTTGCTATCAAGGGAAGCACAGAAGGGAAGGGTAAAATTGACAAGGACATTGACAAGAGGGGATATTGGTATGCTTGGCTAAATAGCGGACAGGTGGTTTTGCGCTCCCCCCACCCCAATTGGAAGTTTGTTACAATGTTCATAACGGCTCAGCAAATTTATTACATTTGACAACCTGATGTAAGGGAAGATTTCCCTCATGAGCTGGTAATTGGACCAACTGCAGAAAGGTGCTGACACAGGGACCAAGGAAAGAAGGAGTCCCATAAAAGTGCCTGGAATACATGGTGGGATCTAGTGGGAGGAATGAGGGGGGAACAAGCTACTGCAAGCCACAGAGTGTGTGGTTGTTTTTTGGGGTTAGAGAGCCAACAACCAACCCATGGTGGTTTACTCTCAAGGTGGCTTTGCATGTCATTGCCCAGAATGTGTGCAGCACAAACTTGCCCAGAATGTGTGCATGGGCTGCCTCTGGCCCCACTCACCACCAGCATGCAATCCCACAAACATCACCCACAAAGTTGGGTTAAACATCACCCACAAGGGAATGTGGCCCTCCATAAAAAAAAAGGTTATCCACTTTTGCTTTAGAGAAGTATTTATGGGATGTTTCTCTTTATACATTTCATTTATCTTTACCTGGAGAGTTAAAGATTAAAATGAAAAGAAATGATTCTGATTATCAATTTATCTAAATATAGGATTTTGTTAAACCCATTCTGTCTGCATTTCACAGATTATCAGCCACCTTTCATTCTATCATCCACTCAATGACAGGATTTGATTTTGGGGGGGGGGGATGCATGAGAATTTTGTTAGTGCTAGCTCACATTTGTGCAACCCCCCCTAAAGTAAAAACAAAACAAAACTGTTCCACAATTCCATGGAATCTGTGTCGGAAAGAAAGTCCGCTGTCTGCATGTCAGATTCATTGAAATCCAAATTCATTTGAATCTGTTGCAGTTTTCTCCAATATCCTTATCCACAGTGACTTTTACATTAACCACAGTAGAATTCATATGGAACTAAGCTGGCTTTCACAGACCAATATATGATACGCTGCTGGCTTCTGCAAGCCCGGTTATTGCAGCTTGTTGAAAGCATGACAGTACTAGAACCCATAGTCTACAACAGGGGTTGGCAGTGCAGCACTGGCCAAGCCTCTTGAGTGTGCCCACCAGTGTGGCATTACAGGGTGATCTTTAAGTGTCAATAACCAAAAAGCAAGGCATAGGCAAAGGGGAGGTGATGTGGATGGTGGCAGGGATCAGCAATGAGCTAAAATAACACCTTTAAAGGCATATCATTGAATCATAGAATAGTAGAGTTGGAAGTAGCCTATAAGGCCATCGAGTCCAATGCCCAGCTCAGTGCAGGAATCCACCTTAAAGCATCCCTGACAGAGGGCTGTCCAGCTGCATCTTGAAGGCCTCTAGTGTGGGAGAGCCTATAACCTCCCTAGGTAATTGGTCTGGAAACTCTTAGGAAGTTAGTTCTTATAAAATGTTATGCTGTGTCTAGAATTCAGAAGTGGTGCATAACTGAGTTCTTGCAGATATCCCCAAGGTCCATGCATGCAGCATCTGGTATAAATATAAAACTAGTCATAATTAATTCGGATTATAAATGTTGCAGTAATTGAGAAAATAATGAAAATAGTGTTGTCCATAGAATAAGAATAGTATCCTTCCAAAATAAACACGTTGACATGAAAGTTCCATGAAATGCATTTTGATGCACACATGTCAATGCCAAACATCTCAGATAAAACGTTCCATTACATTTATCATAGATCACTGGCCTAAAAAATTGGATTTGTCCTTCCCAGTAAGATGCTATCTAATATTCTTTATTATTCTTAGTACACAAAATGTTTCCAACATTTCTGGGAATGGAATACATCAGTCCTACAGAAGAAACCATTTTTCTGGCTACTATTGTTGAATATACAGTATACAATTACAGCTTCAGCTTAATTTAAAATGCATTTTAGATTCTACTGGGAAAATCTAGCTTGAAAAGCTGCATCAATGGATGTTATAATATACTGAGTTAAGCGAAATGACCTTCAGCTTCAAAGGGAACAAAGAAAGTGATCTCCCATATATGTAGCCAACAGTAGTAGTTTACATCTCATTCAAATTGTATTAAGCTATTAAAGTTGTATTTTGTGTCAAGGTATTTTAGAATGTTTAAATTAATCAAGTGCTAATCCAGGTCAAGACAAGTGCAGTGTTTTTACAATCCTTATGGCTATGACAGACTGCTGAAATCAGATTATTTTCATTTGTTCCTTATTTAAACCATACTAACGAATTATTTCTAATTTATGTGAGCATAGATATGGTACAGTTATCTCTGATTTAGCCATTCAAGTCAGAGGGAAGGGAGCATTTCACATAATTGGGTTAAACTGCCAAGGAGAAATAATTGTTAGGCAATGTTTTACTTAAGAAGAGGGATTTTGGCTTCCGACAGGCACATGCAGTAGAAGAAAAATACAAAGGATCCAAGTGATGGCAAGCAAAGAATTGGATTAACTTTCTTTCTTAGGAAAATGACAACCAATTTTGCTAATATGTCACTTGGATGCAATTAATGGGAAATTATTATCAAAGACTGAATTTGGTTTTTTAAACCAGAACCCTAGATGCCCAATTATTCCAGTCTTAACTAAGCATTATATACTTAGTCTCAGTTAAATAACAGCATGGTTTCCCTCATGATTGTGGAGGAAAGCACAATTTTCAGCCGGATAGGTCACCCAATAAGCTTTTGGATGTGATTTTTTGTCGAAGATGCTTGCTGAAACATGTCCAATATGGATTTTGCAGCTCATGCTGCTGGTTATTCTTAAAACAAGCACCACCTGTTCAAAATTCATACAGACATCTCATTTAAAAAAGTACGGTAGCCTGTCACCAAAGATGCTCTGAGATAACCTCCCTCTCTTATTCATACTGCTTTCCCCAGGTGAGCAAGAGCATCCAATGGGGAAAACATTTTTTAACTTAGGATAGGGTGACCATATGGAAAGGAGGACAGGGCTCCTGTATCTTTAACAGTTGTAGAGAAAAGGGAATTTCAGCAGGTGACATTTGTATGCATTCAACGCCTGGTAAAATTCCCTCTTCACAACAACAGTTAAAGCTGCAGGAGCCCTGCCCTCTTTTGTATCTGGTCAAGAGGGAGGTCTCCTGCAGCTTCAACTCTTGTATGAAGAGGGAATTTCACCAGGTGCTGCATGCATGCAAATAACACCTGCTGAAATTCCCTTTTCTGTACAACTGTTAAAGATACAGGAGCCCTGTCCTCCTTTTCATATGGTCACCCTAACTTAGGGTATATATTCTTAGGGTAAATTTATATTCTTCTAGGTATCCAGAGGGCAGACTTTACACCAGGGATAGTACAATTTTCTGGTTGGAAGACAGGCTCAGTCTTCTGACTTTACCAAGAGGAGAAGCTCTCCACCTTCTCAGAATAGAACTGGAAGATCAGATAAAATGGCTGCAGCCAATAGAATAAGGAATTCTGGGAAACCTGAAATGGCATCTACCAGCCTGATACAGCTTTAAGGATCTATTTGAAAATCACACTCCCAAGACTCTGAAGAATATGGAAGAGAGGAGGCATTTTTATTCCGTCTTCTGGGCAGAAGCACTAATTTCAAGTATATCGTACTCTTTGTCAGAAGCAGTAGTCACTTTGTTTCTCTTACAAAACTGCTTTCCCAAATGGTTTTCTCTGAGAAATACTTCAGATGTGTCAGGCAAGAAATTGCACTGTTTCTGTAAATAAACATAACATGTTTATTTGTGAACCGCCCAGAGAGCTTCGGCTATTGGGCGGTATAAAAATGTAATAAATAAATAAATAAATAAATAAATAAATGTTCTTTAGGTAATTTTGAGGCTCTTTTTTTTTAACGTACCCACCACGTCCACATATGCTTATGGGCTTGGATTGCCTGAACACTCACTACTGACCTCTGGATACACAGAAGAATGGAAATTTATGGTAAGTAAAGATGTACCCCTCTCTCAGGTGAGGGGTACATCTTTTGACAGTTTTGACAGATAGCAGTTTTGACATCTGGGTTTTCAAAAGCATAACATTGTCAAGGTGGAACTCCTGTTGTCTAAAAGCCATCCCAGGAAATCAGGACACCACAGTAGCCTCTGGCTAACAGCTGGATCAACAGAGGACATCAGGCTGCACCTTATATTAGTTTTACAATTTGCCTCAAAAGCAGGGGTGGACAACCTGTAACCCTTCAAGTGTTTTGGCCTACAACTCCCATTAGCTGTTGAGTACATGATGTGATTTGTAGGCTAAAACATCTGGAGGGCCACAAGTTGCCCAACCCTGGTCTAGTAGAATCATTCCCCAAAAGGCTGCTGTGGTTACCACGCCTCTCACCATATAAACTGGAACCTTTGCCATTACCTCAAAGCATCCAGTATATCTTTTTAAAGCTTTTTAAAGATGGATATGCTCTATTATTTCTTCAACAAGAAGACTGCTTAAAGGACACCACAAAGCCTGCATATTACTAATACCTGGTGTTCTCATCAATTAGAACTGGAAGGCTCCTCTCATCTAATTTGGGTGTAGGATTGCATGGAGAGCATCTGGGTCCATTCCCCAACTCCTCAATCAACTATTCATTCATACAGCTATGTTGGATGTCACAACATGTTCTCACAGCTGAAACGTATCCCCATATTCATCTGAGACTCAGCCAACAGGGCTGCTGCGAAGTTTGGAGTTTTGATAGTATTCCTCTTCTGCACAAAAGCACATGGAGATGGCAAATAGGAAACTGAAGATGGAAGTTTGCACTGCTATAGCCCAACTCTTCCAAGCCCTACTTAAGCATGTTCTTGTTTTTTGATGCAAGAATCATTGAGCAATGGCACTGCACCCAAGGAATATGAAAGCAGTTCCTAACAGAATTAGTCACAATGTAGGCTTTACTGCTTTATTTGGGTGAGAGTCTTCCCCCAACCTACCTGATAAGACTACTCCTGCTGTACCGCATAGTCAAAATGTAAACCTGCATTTCAAGCTGTGGATGGCTTTGATAGCATCTGGGAGAAAAAGGATTTGGCCCCTTTGGGTTGAGAGCTAGAAGCCCTTTCCTCTGTAGTCCCCTCCCCTTGATTATCTTCAGAAAGCTCTAGAAGACAAAGGCTTTGATCAAAGGTTTGAGCTCTGTTGGAAGCAGCCTTTCATGACCCATGATTGAATAGGGCTCCATTTCTTTCCCCAAAACTCCCCCTCTTCCTGGTAGAATTTAGGAGATTTCTCCATTAAGAGCCATAGACCCTGCTGTAATCCTAGAATAGTATCTCCTGCACGGGAGGCACTGGTTTAACCTCCTTGTGAATATCTCACCAGATCCAAGTTCACTAAATTCAGACAGCAGAAACACAGTTTAAAAAATTAAGAAGCTAAATAGTATCAAAAAGCATTGTTTATATTCATTAATTAAAAAATGTCTAATTTATAAATTATATTACTCCTAATGTGTGAATTTTGTGCTTTTATATGACACAGTTTTATCTTATTTTGAAATGAGTATTTCTTTTACTTGCAAATGCATATGGGTGTCCCTCAGTTGAACTCTTTTCTACAGAAAGAAAAGCTAAAAAAGTAAAAGGGTTTTTTTTAAGTGTAAAAATCTTGCTTCCTGTCCAAATGATATGTCTGCTTTTGGAGGTTTGGGAGCTCCTCCCATGGTAAAGTCAGATGATTGACCCTTTCTTCCAATGAAGAGGTGGCGCTACCCCAGATGTGAAGACTGTCCTCTTGGACACCTAGGAGAAAACCAGAATTTTTTCCTATCTCACCCGAGGGTTACCATTAAATTTAACTAAGCAAGGAGATGGATTTTGTTTGACATAGCGGAAGCCCATCTGGAGGCTTGCAGGAGATCAAGAAAGGCCTACGGCAAGGACTTAAAATTGCATTGCAACAGCTACTAAAAAAAGCTCAGTGAACCTTACATAGTTTCTACTGTGTACACAATTTATTGCATTAAATCCTTCTAGCTGTTATATTCACATTCGCAACTCACACTTCTATATGTATAATTTAGATTTATATGCTGGCTTGAATCCAAAGATCTCTGCACACAAGCAGAAGGCACTTCTGTGCATGCATGGAAGATCATGCCTCAGCCGCCTGCTTCTGCACCCCACAGTGTTCCAGAGGGTCCCCTGGCTGTTAGGATTATTTTTTCAGGGAAAGCAAGGGATTCAATGGGAAGGAGGGCTAGAAAAATCTTCAAGGCTTTGCAGAAGTGCATTCCGCTGATGCACAGGTGTCTTCAGATCAAAGCCACAAGAACAAAGCTATAAGAACTGGATTTTTATTAAGGACAAACATTGAAATAGGTCTTTCAGGGTGTCACATTATTTATTTTTAAAAAACTTAGAACTCATACAATAATGACAACTCATAATGACATTTATTTAATTCTAACAATATTTTTGTAAAAATTATAGCATCTTAAAGTGTCTTGCACAATTTTGACCAGCCCATAATGAATGGATAGGCAAAATAGAAATGCCGTAAACAAAACAAAACAAAAATGAAAATAATAAACTCTGAAGTCCAACATACAAGCTATGTATTTCTAGCATGAAGATTAATTGCCAAAAATGTATTAGAACCCAGCTGGAGAGTTTCAATCTGTTTCAAGTCCTGCATCACTGGCATGCAACCTCCATACTCTATTGCGAGTGGAGAAGGAAGCATAGAATAAAGACACACACACCAGAGCTTGGGATAAACTAGAGCCTCTTTATTTAAACAATAAGGGAGATTCAACCCCTCCCTGGATCTGCATGTGATAGTGAGGGAATCTGTGTGTCCTTCCTTCAGGCAACTTGCCTGGCTTTACGGTCAAGCCACTCTCCAAATCCAGGAGTTGGGAAAACCCGTCCCCTTTCTTATGTGACACTTTGTAAGTGCGGGGAGACCGCCCCACATCATCCCTGACCGGTGGCGCAAAGACTCTGAGTAGATGAGGTAGGAGGGTCTCCAAAGGCATACCATATCCTGACACGGGAGCCAGGTGCTCCGGATATGTCAATCACCAAAAGGTGCAGAGTGCTCACTGTCCCTATTCTAATATAGCAAATTCCAGCACATCCTGCCCCAGGAGGGTGCCAAGCCTCTGCTTCAGCCCGCTATGCCCCACCAGCCATGGGGAAATCCCACAGGCTCACATGCAGATCCTGCAGGAAAATATTGTTGCCTGCATTGGACAGGTGAACTCATCTGCCCTATAAGGTTCCCTTCTGGTGAAAAGGCTTTGGATGGTGGATCACACATCCTTGCCAATCCTTTCCATCTTTAACCACACCCTATCTTATTACTACTATCCTCCTCTGAACTTGCCAAACATGTGAACTTGCCTAACAGGTTCAGCTGTATTTGTTGCAGACATGATCCTTCAATCATACTTATTTGATATGTTTAGTTGCCCCTCTCCCATATACCATGCCAAACAAGCAACAGTGCATTTGCTAAAACAACGGTAGTCATTAAGGGTCAAAGTATAATCAAATTTTACAAATTGTAAATAATAAAATCAAGACATAATTTAAGTATACAAGATAACATTTTAATTAAATTATTAAAAATCTACTATCAAAGGTTTATGCTACTGCATTTTTTGTGAAAACAAGATTTGAAGGTTTGAGGTTTGAGCTGTAATGGGGAAACGATATTTATTTTAGGGCACTTGTATTTAGTATTTGTATATTATGATCTTATACATAATACAATGATAGGCGCCAAAGTCATTCATCAAGGATATTGAATGAACACCTGTCAAATTTCAAAACTGCTACATGGATTAATTTTTCTGGTATATTATGGAAATGTATATAATTCAATAATGTAAAAAACAGCAAGCAACAGGTTAAAGAAAAAATATTAATTTTATATGGGTCTTTTTCTATTGGAGTTCATTTCATCTAATTTGTCATAAGGTTTACATATTTTATCCATATTGTGATTCTGGGCATGACTCATAGTTAAGACTACACACAATTTGACCGGGTTCAGACATAGCAATAAACCACAGTTAGTTAAAAATGGAAGCAAAAGCTTCCAATATCCTCCTTACAGCAGAGGGAGAGGCCAGCATATGAGCCCAAGGCTCATTTACGTAAGGCTAAACCATAGTTTCCCATTACAATGTCAGGATGTGGTCAGTGTGTTTTTTGTTTGATATATTTTGATGTATTTTGTTTCCTATGCACTTGGCCTTCAAAGAACAGATTTCTTTTTAGAAGCCCTGAGCCACATAAACCACCTGAATCTTTTAGGCATTTGGGAGGAAAGCGATTACAGGTGTATCTGTGACCATTGACAGTTACCAGCACTGCCAATGAACTACAGTTGCTTCATATTTGTAGACAAATAGCAGAACATAACGTAATGACACTTGGCTCACCACTGTATAAAATGGGCTACTATATAACCCTCTAATATTCTGAAGTCCAGTAAAAGAGAGAGATCTGTGTAATATTCTTGATATTGCGACACAAGATAAACCAGCAAAAAGGGAAACTGAAGGTATGTATTGGGTGGGCAAAGAAATTACTAGAAACATGGGAGACTTACACATCAATTAAAAAATATCAAATTCCTATTATTATTATTATTATTATTATTATTATTATTATTATTATTATTATTATTTTATATAGCACCATCTATGTACATGGTGCTGTACAGCGTAAAACAGTAAATAGCAAGACCCTGCCGCATAGGCTTACATTCTATTAAAATCATAGTAGAGCGATAAGGAGGGGAAGAGAATGCAAACAGGCACTGGGTAGGGTAAACAGGCGCAGGGTAGGGTAAAACTAACAGTATAACAGTATAAAGTCCAAACAGCATCAAGTTGTAAAAGCTTTAGGAAAAAGAAAAGTTTTTAGCTGAGCTTTAAAAGCTGCGATTGAACTTGTGGATCTTTTGTCCTGGCTGGGCTAGAGGCCTAGGGGAAGTGGCTGATAGCATGAGCACTCATGGATGGTTCTATGTCATGTCAAGTAGAGAGGGGAAACATGTAAAACAGGTTACAACAATGCAAAGAAATATCAGGACCTTGGGGAGCATACTGCATGAGATTCAAGCTGGCATATTCCCCTGACAGGGAGAGATGTTGACTGGGTTTGCACAATTGTTAGGCAGTTAACAAATCAAGGCAGCATGTTTACTGTGTTGTGTGTGCCGGTCACATGCAGTGGATTTGCATAATTACCCTTGGCAGTGCAGCTTCTCATGTCGTGTGAACCTGGCTAGGGTGGCTTGTTGCCATAGGTACAAGCCACCTAGAACCCTACAACAGCTCATGGGTTCTGAGTGGCATGTTATCCACAGTAACAAGCCACCCTGGCCAAGTTCACATGACACAACAAGCTGTGCTTCTGAAGATAATTATGCAAATCCCCACAGGTATAGGGCTGGCATGTGCAGCATAGCTAACAAGCCATTGTGGCTTGCTAGCTGACTGCTGATCATGCAAACAGGGCTGTTGTCTCATCAAGAGGCTGCAGGAAATTGAGGCCTTAAAAGGGTTGGCAGGACCAGGACCATGTGATGAGGGACAAGAGAAGTGGTCAAAGTCATTATCAGAATTTGGGATTGATGGGAGGGTTACATTCTCAGTCTGGAAAGGTATATAAGAGGGTGCTAAAGGCTCTCACTGTAGTGGGGTGACCAGAAGTTTGGACTCATCCTTTTCTTGGGTGATACTGAGCCTCTGAGCAGATAGATACCAAATTTCTGTTTAAGGTAAATTGTCTTGATGTTATAATAAATAGATTTTGCATGCATTATGATGGTAGAAAAACACAACAGCCTCAACTATACAGCTCATCTTGTGGTTCTACCATAAGCTTAAAATATTGTTAGTTTTTACTTTGATGCTTTGACCATAGGGGAAAAAATAAAGTCCAGCATTATGGTTTTTTTTTTAACACTTTCTCCCAATTCCTTGAGTTAAAACCAATGAGCTACCATCTGGAGCCTTCCAATTGATCTTCAGCAATGTGACAGGGTACAGACTCTTAAACAGATGGGTGATAGTTCATGTGGAGCTCCTAAAAAAACCATGTGCACTTTAAATACCACTTTTAAATTATGAGGATGTAAACCACAGCAATAGAGGTATTTTGTTGATAAAAGCCTGATTTGTTGGAAAGTATTTTTTAATCAGTTTTCGAAAAGTAGTCATAGGCAGCTTACATTACACTATTTAAGATGACAAGGCTTGCAAGCACTCTTGTTCACATTAAAAGGATGGTCTACATCTTTCTATCAGTGATGATAACATAATAAAGTCTGGACAAAATAAGGCATGCTATTATAACAAGATGTTGATTTTATTGATGTAGTTTTACTGCAGAATCACAGAAAGTCCGGATGTCTTTTGGGCCAAGACTCTTTTCACAAGGCTGGGTTCTTAACCTTTTTTGAGTCATGGACCCCTTTGAAAATCTGGTGAAAACTATGGACCCCCTCCCTAGAAAAATGCACATTAGCACATAAACTCAACTTTGCATGTGATGAATATACTTTATATTATTGAAAATTGATTGCCTCATACTGTGTATGACATACACAAAGTATGAATAAAGTGAACAACCTTAACAAAAAATATGTTTCTCACTCTTTTTCATGCAAAAATTAATGGCCACTCCATACAAAAATGAAATACAATCATCATGTGCAAATTAAACAAAACAAAACTTTAATTCTGCTCAAAAGTTCATTTCAATGAGAAGGTTGTTGTTTGGCTTGAATAAGAAGAAGAAATTGTGGAGTGGTCTTTGACAAGGTAACACACATGTCATCTTTGACATACAATCAATTTTGACTTTTCGTTTTGATAGAAACAAGTGCTGAAAGCCCTGACTCACAAAGGTATGTAGTGGCAAACGGAATCAGAGCACCCATAGCTCGCTTCACCAGACCTTTTCTACCTTACTGACGCCCCCAGACCCTAACTTTCTCTATTCTCTCTCTATTTATGCATCCCTACTCAAACTGCGTGCACCCAGTCCCTAATTTTGAACAATAAATAATAACAGACTTGTTGTAAATAATGGATAAAACAAATAAATACAGCGCACCAACAGTTCTTGGCATTTTCACAACACTCACACCCGTCTTTCTCCATATGCACCCACATACGCACAAACACATATTCACACACTGTAAACCCATCACTCTTCAGCCACACTCTGAAATTGTGGTCAGAAGGTGGTCGGAAGTCTCCAACCTTGGCTGGTACAGCTGCAGTAATAATAACTAAGGCCCTCTTTCTCATAGGAATCCCTCTCCCAGCACAGGGTCCTTAAACAGGAATCTCCTCCACCATCTCCTACGTCCGTCTATTCCTCCCTCTCTTGCTGCCACCCCTCAATCCAAGCTGATGGGGGATAGGAAATCCTCCCAGGCCCCCCCTCAGTGGAGTAAGACATAGAGACATTGCCCTCAATGGTACTTACTTCTGAGTAGACACACAGAGAGAGCCAGCAGGCAGAGAAGGAATTCTCTCTCTCTCTCTCTCTCTCTCTCTCTCCCTCCAAGGCTCCAGGCATGCTGGGCAGGAGGGATCAGGGAAAGCATGAGAGAGCACATGGAGGTCAAAAGTTCAAAATGGTCGCTGAGTTCTTTTAAAGATACAGCTTTTTAAATTTTAAAAATCAACTCCAGTGATTCCCTTAATATAGTGAATATGAATTTTTATTTGACTTTCATGGACCCCTTGGAGGGGTGTCCATGGACCCCAGGTTAAGAACTCTGTGCTTTCTGTCTTAATGTCTTTTGTTGGTTTCTGATTCACTCTTGTGGAGTCATATTGATTGTAGTCAACATGAAACACTTGCATGAATTTTGTTGCATTCTGAATTCTCTGAAAGGGCTGTATCACATGTTTTATATAGGTGTGAAGGAGGGAAGCACAAATAATGGTCTTTTCAAGCATAACATGTCACAATAGCAAACTGCATCCCCCCAAAAGCGAGGGTACTGACATTATAGAAACAACACAAGTTATAGTTTAAGGGTGCAATCCTATGCATGCTTAGGGGGGAAATCTTTTTTTCCTGCCTAAACATGCATAGGGATTGTGCCCTAAGTTGCAAAGTGATTTATGAATGCAAAAGGCAGATTTATTCCAACATGCATTGCTCAACAAAAGTAAATATAGAAAATAAACAATTAAATAAAGGTTAATAGACTATGTGCTTCTGGAGGCAGATACAATATTAAAACAACAAATATTTGAAGGACAAATATTAAAATTTGGCTGTTACACTGCCTAAATGGATTCTGAAAATAGAACTTTCTTCAGTTAAAATATGCAGGATGTAAATGACACTGTGGCAGAGAACAAGTGTAGGAGAAGCTGTTAAGGTCTGTGTTTGGGATCAATTGGGTGCCTGCAGCACTATGTCAAAATTTAGCACTGCAGAAATTAGATACACTGTCTCATTCACAACACCAAATACAAAATATTTATTTACTGAATGAACAGAAAAAATATTTTGTATTACTAACAGAGCATGAGAGAGAGAGAGAGAGAGAGAGGAAGTAAGACAGAAAAGGGGATTTAAGTGCTAACAATATTTCTGAAAGAATAAATTCAAAACAATTCATTAAGATATGTAAGCGCGATCCTATAGGTGTCTACTGAGACATATGCCCTATTGAGCTCAATGGGATTTATTCCTAGGTGTGTATATAGAATTGCAGCCTGAATATCTTTTCATCTTAAGGAACATTATAATTCTAGCAATTATATACCTACCTATCCTTCATAGCTTTTCATGTTCTTAATGCAAGACTTATATTTATTTGGTTATAGCTGTGTAGTTTCAGCATGTAACTGGTACAAGGCAAATGCTATAGAAAGAAATGCACACGAACTGCTACTTCAAAAGCAAACAGCACTGTATTAGGAGCTCATAGTTCCAGGGAAAACAAAGAGTTTCTGAAGTAAAGGTTGAGTGCAGCCATTATGGTTGCACTGTTCAGACAAAGGAACACTTACTACTAATAAAGGAGGAGGAAGGAAGGAAAGCCTGAGAGTTGCAATCTAAATTAAAAAGTAGTTATAAGAAGAAAGTAGTGGAGGAAGAAAATAAGTTCCTTTTTGTCTATTGCCACCCACTGGTTCAGATGACTTATCACAAATGTTGTTGCTTTGCTCCAACATTTAAATCTTCTTCATCTTTGAGCTTCTCTACATGAGTGATTTATTGCACGATTGTGATTGGCCACTCACAGAAGTTTGTGGGTCCTTTAAACAATGTTGTCAATCTCCCACGCTTTTCCAAGTGATCTCACTTTTTAAAAAATACAGATAATACAGTATTTAAAATTATCACGGGATGTCAGCAGTGTGTGAAACCAGCATAGCATTATAATTCTGTCACTAGATGATGCTGTTTCATTAAACACAGTAGCATTGCCAAGAGGGGAAGTTTTCAATTCAAAATCACGTGGTTGCCATTCTAAAGGAGCCAGTAGTAAACATGAAAAGACTCCAGAAGAAGAAACCCCAGTAAGGGTTCAGAGTTTGTTCCTTAATGTAGAGACGCCCTTCATCTTGTTAAATAGATTGATCAAAAGATTTATTGTCAAAATGTACACACATACAAACAATACATAATTTAAAACCAAAAAGCAACATATTAAAATACTTCCCGTGGTACTGAGCCAAATTGGATTACTGCAACGCGCTCTATGTGGGGCTGCCCTTGAAGCTGCTCCGGAAGCTGGAGCTAGTGCAGAATGCTGCAGCTCGGCTGTTGTCTGGAGCTGCCCCTTTCCAGCATGTAACTCCACTGCTGAGGGAACTACACTGGCTGCCTATTCGCTACCGGGCCAGGTTTAAGGTTCTTGTACTTGTGTACAAGAACCTTAAACCAGGGACCAGGATACCTGAGAGAGCGCCTTCTCCCTTACCAACCTGCCCGGTCACTGAGGTCATCCGAGGGCCTGCTCATGGTGGTTCCACATAGATCCATCCTCCGATTGGAATTCACCAGGGGAAGAGCCTTCAGCGTGGTGGCACCCCTCCTATGGAATTCCCTGCCTCTGGAGGTCAGGCAGGCTCCAACCTTGTACCCCTTTTGGCGCCTCCTGAAAACATCTTTATTCCAAGAAGCCTTTCCTTAATATGCAGCCTTGAATCTCTGTTTTTGCTTCTTTTAAATTTTGTTTTAACTGTTTTATTCTGTTTTTATTTTCATTTTATCTTGTATACCACTCCGAAATTTTTCATTGGGGAGTGGTATATAAATATTCTAAATAAATAAATAAATAAATAATAAATTGGCAAGGGTGATTCATGAAAAAAGTTGCTGCTTGAAAAACAGACCTCTTATTTTGCCATCTGGAAGGAGGGAGGCCTAGTGGGACAAAGAAGCTGGTGCAGAATGCTGCTGCCCAGAATCAGTGAGATGTATTTCACACCAGTGTCGAAATCTGTGCACTAGCTGTCAGTGAACTATCATGCCCAATTGAAGGTGCCAACCTGTTGCCAAGAAGGTCACAACCTGTTGTCCCCTGCTTTATATTGCAGCATAATAGTACTTGTGAAAAGACCCATAAGAAAAGGATCCCTGATATAAAGCTGTAACAAGATGCTAAATGTCTTGGGTAAATCTTGGTTATGACCTGGCTAGATTCCCATATATGGAGACTGATACTGGACTTTGCAAACAAACATGACAACTATTAATCTTTTGACATGATCTAGTATATACATAGGGTTATCCCATATTATCCTCACGATAAGTGAGAGGTTAGTTATCTCTCAGATATTTGGAGAACGCCAACCAGGGATTCCTCTGGTTGAGCAGGAATCTGAACCAATGTCCCTAACAAAGTAAAAATATGACACACTAGCCATACATCACACTGGGTCACCATAGCTTCAGAAATGTACTTGCCACTGTGGTATCTTGAGACAGTGATACTCAGCAAAAATACTTTCTCAAATATGTTTGTGTCTTGCCAGAAGGTACTTTTTAGGAGAATTGCTAGATAGTTGGAATTTTGTCTGTCACTTAATCATTTTACCGAACATCCTCTCTAGCATTTGTCCTCAGGAATTTCTTCCAATTCTGAGAACATACCCTTTTCCAATGGAAGATCGAAAGAGAAACTTGGAAATTGTAAAGTGCAACTCGGTTCTCCTGTCAGACAAATATTTAGCCTAGAGCTCAGAAATCCCACAGGTTCCAACTCAGAGTCAACTTTCTATCATCTCTGTGTGATTTGGGCTCTACTACTCAGCAGATTCCTGAAAAGACGAGTCAGTTCTAAGAAAAGCAGCTGGGGGTACGGGGGAATGCAGAGACTCTTGGGGAGGTTGCTTATATTTTAAGGAGTCTAGCTCAAATATCCAGGGAGAAGTCCTTGTGCATTGAAATGGTATAATTTCAAGTGAAGTTATTGGACCTGTTTCCAGCATTTGTTTCCATGCTTGGGCAGCAAGACGATGACTTTTATCTTAGGAGAGAAAGCTCCTTTCCTTATCTCCTACGTTGGGGCTAACATGCCTCTCCAATGTACTTGCACTGCCACTGAGAAATATTGGTGGGAGCAATTACATTGCTGGTAACAGTGTTGAGGAAAACAGAGTCGATAGGAGGGGAGGCTTTATTGGACCTGGGATCCTAGCAGTTTCACCTTGGCAATTACCTAGAGCAGTGGTGGCGAACTTCAGGCTTGTGGATCTACTTTGCTTTTTGCTCTTTTTTTAACTAAAGTCCACCAAATGGAGCCAGGTGTAAAATAGTGGTGGGTTGGGGGAGAGACTTACAGAGTAGTGTGCTTTTGAGTGCATGCTCATCCCAAAATGCTGTTTGTATATCAGAACTGAATTCACAGTTGTTTTGCACAATAAATCATTTCTGGTTCAGCCTTCCCCAAACCAGTTTTCTTTGTTTCAGAAGCCTAATTTGGAGTGTGTGGGACTCTTTTTGTTGGTATTATTGTTAAAAAGGTGGCAGACAGAAACCCTTGCTGATTTATTGTGAATCACTCCAAACCTGTAGATCCCAATCTACTGTTGCTGTAATGGCTGTCTTCTTCAGCACCGCAAGAGAAAATACAATTACACTGCATTACATATGGATGGGTTGTCACATTTCCAGAGCCTGAGTATAGTAGTTGCAGTTCCAACATGATCACCACAAATAGGGATCGGGCAAAGGGAAAGGTCTCAACAGTCCAGGTTACAGGCAACAGGTTTACAAGGCAACATAATAGAAAAGAGGCAGGAGGGTCAGAGTTTAGTCCAGTGGAGTCTAACATGAAACAAAGTCCCAAAGTGCAGGCAGAAGGAGAGTCAGAGTTCAGTCTAGAAATACTCATGCCAGGAAGCAGTCAAGGAAGCAATCCACAGGTAAATGGAAGCTGAATTCAGGAAGGTCTGCTCAACTTTTGTTTCCAGCAACTGTCTCAGCCATACACTGCTGGTCTAATGCAGAGACTGTCAGAGCCACAGATGAGCCTCAGCTGTGAGCTCTTAGTGACTGCAGGTGAAGAGGTCCTCCTTTTGAGACGGCCTCATAGGTACAAATAGACCTTTTCTCACAAGGAGGCCTCTGGTTCAGTCTAGCACTTCTTTTGAGTGCCTGTCTTTTCAGGCAGTGTCTTTCCCAAGGGCTTGGGGAGTTTTCTCTGCCTCCACCTCTGAGGCAGAGTCCACGCCCTCCACAGGTGATGCTGTCATGGTGGTTACCCCAGGCTCATCCTGGTCTACTGGCAGATCCTGGGCATTGCTGGTGACAGGTAATTCCTGGTCCTCCAGCTCTTCAGCTGAGGAGGAATCTTCCAGCGGGGACACCACAAGGTTAAATTTTTCATTTAAAATACCAATAACACTTTTGGATTTATATTTAAGGTTACATTAGACAGAGCATAACAAAACCAAAAATCTCAAGTGACTGTCTGCTTTTTATCAGTTCCTTTTTTATCATCCAAAATGAAAACAAACACAGTAAGAATGATGCATGTCCTTTAAAAGATGCATATTGCAACACAGTCTGTAGGAAATATTTTATATTTCTGTTCCACAAAGCTTTTTTACTTTTGCGACACTGCAATAACATAAAAGCTCAGGGTTTAAACCAGTAACTCAGGACAAGACTTTTTTTCAGCCTGCATTCTTAATTTTGCTTACTTTCTGCAGATAAGCAGAACCAGAATCTGTTGACTTTCAATACAGTCATTAGGAATGATTCATTGTTTTTGCAGGTGTTTAAAATGGGATGTAAGTGGATTTTATTCGGCCATTCAAGGACAACAATTTGAAATATATGAAAATAAATATTTTAAATGTGAATTTTAAATATCTTTGAGCTTCGCCATCCTATGCAAAGGTCTCCTGCTCTTATTCATACAGCACCATAAGCGTACATGGTGCACAGCTAGTGTTCTAAACTACATGGGGAATGTCTACCCATTATTATTATTATTATTATTATTATTATTTATTTATTTATTTATATAGCACCATCAATGTACATAGTGCTGTACAGAGTAAAACAATAAATAGCAAGACCCTGCCGCATAGGTTTACATTCTAATAAAATCATAATAAAGCAATAAGGAGGGTAAGAGAATGCACCAAACAGGCAGTATAAAAGTCAGAACAATTCAAGTTTTAAAAGCTTTAGGAAAAAGAAAAGTTTTTAGCTGAGCTTTAAAACCTGCGATTGAACTTGTAGTTCTCAAATGTTCTGGAAGAGCGTTCCAGGCGTAAGGGGCAGCTGAAGAAAATGGACGAAGCCGAGCAAGGGAAGTGGAGACCCTTGGGCAGGTGAGAAACATGGCATCAGAGGAGTGAAGAGCACGAGCAGGGCAATAGTGTGAGATGAGAGAGGAGAGATAGGAAGGAGCTAGACAGTGAAAAGCTTTGTAGGTCAACAGGAGAAGTTTATATTGGATTCTGAAGTGAATTGGAAGCCAATGAAGAGATTTCAGAAGTGGAGTAACATGGTCAGAGCGGCGAGCCAAGAAGATGATCTTAGCAGCAGGGTGGTGAACAGAAACCAACGGACTGATGTGAGAAAGAAGGCAGGCCAGTGAGAAGAAGGTTGCAGTAGTCCAACCGAGAAATAACCTATGCATGAACAAGAGTCTTGGCAGAAGAGACAGACAAAAATGATCGAATCCTGGCAATATTATACAGGAAAAAACGACAGGATTTAGCTACTGCCTCAATATGAGGAATAAAGGAGAGCGAGGAATCAAATATAAAGCCAAGACTACGAGCTTCCTTGACCGGAGTAAGTGTAACATCATTGACAGTAAGAGAGAATGAGAGATGAGGAGAAGGTTTAGGAGGAAAAACAAGCAATTCAGTCTTTGCCATATTAAGTTTCAAACGACGATGAAGCAACCAAGCTGAGATATCTGAAAGACATGCCGAGATACGATCGTGAACATCTGGAGAAAGATCCGGAGATGAAAGATATAATTGTGTATCATCGGCATACAGATGATATTGGAGGCCATGAGACTGAATAAGATTACCCAAGGGCAACATGTATAAAGAAAACAACAACGGGCCAAGCACCGAGCCTTGCGGAACCCCTACTGAAAGGGGAAAAGAAGAAGACGAGCTGCCGTTAGCCAACACGCTGAAAGAGCGACCCGCTAGATAGGAGGCAAACCAGTTATAGACAGAGCCACAAAATCCGAGGTCATGAAGGGAATCTAAAAGAAGATCATGATCAACCGTGTCAAAGGCTGCAGTTAGATCAAGGAGAATAAGAACGGAATAAAGACCTTTAGACTTGGCAATAAGAAGATCATTGGAAATTAGTAAGGGCTGTTTCAGTGGAATGCAAAGGACGGAATCCAGATTGAAAAGGATCCAGAGCAGAGTTACTAGAAAGAAAATCAAGACAACGAGAGTAGACCACACGCTCCAGGATCTTTGAAACAAAAGGCAACAAAGAGACAGGTCGATAGTTAGACAGAGATAGCCTATCAAGAGTAGGTTTACAGTGGGCTTCCCTCCTCAGATGTTTTGCCTTCAGCATGTGGAGGGTGGTGGGACTAGGCAATGCAGCCAGGGCAGAGGGGATGAGGCCAGCAAGGCCAGCTCCCCTCCAACTGCATGAGGAGGAAAACTCAAGACTATGGTGATCAAGTTTTGTAAGTCATAAGATTGCAAAAATAGTATTTTTATTTCTGGTTTTAGAAATAATAGCAAAGGACATATTGAGAAATTCCAATATTATAAAAAGCTGTACTTCAACACTGGATGCATTTTGGGAAAATAATGGTCAGAGTACATTTCACTTCTCTTTTCATGAATTCTCATGAGTTATGATGGCTTGCATACTTTCTAAAGACTGCTTCTGGTTAATCAAGTATATCTAAACCATTGTGTTAAGCTGGAAAGGAAAGGGCGACACTAAAAGAGAAAATGCTCATTGTCTAATCTGGCAGACATTGCTGTATACAGTAAGTTATGGTCTCACCGAATATTTATGTCTTCTCTATTGTTTAGAGTGTACATATTCTGTGAACATGTAATATTGTCTGCCCTCCCCACAATGAAATTAATTCTGGCACCTCGCTCTGGAATAAGAAGCATATGTGTTTTTACAGGCTTCCAACCAAAGGCATCATCTGACCTTAAGAGAGAAAACTTTTGTTCACATAGTAACTTCCACCTCCTGAAAAGAATGTGAAAATATCTTGTCAGCAACTAAATAATCCTGGTAGAGACCCTAATACACTGGACTTTCTTCTGACAGAAGCCCTGAAGGAACAAATATAAGATGTATTTATAAAGTTTATAGTATACTATGCCTCAGACTGACTTTGACGAAGAAATCTGTGCTACAAGACCTTACTGTGGAATACCACAGTAATGTCCTGTAGCTCAGGTTTCGTCATCATTTTATTTATAATATTTCTATGCTGGTCTTCAATACAAAATTGACAGGTCCACATGCAATGAAATAACAGAAAATACACACACACACTCACACACACCTACAAAAGACAGTGTATACAGTGTGTAAAGGATATTATAGAGCCCTGAATATGAAGTCCATCCTTACACTAAGACCAATACAAAATCTCTGTAATATACAATTGCATCTAAAGTTGGACTTGTAAGAAGTCTTAAAAACAATAAAAAAGAAGTGGGTAGTCATTGTATGATGTGGATACAATAACCTGGTTTGAATTATCACTGCAGCCTAAACAAGCCACAGTGGCTTATTTACGTCATGGTGTGTGTCAGTGTGTACAATCTGAATAGTCACTGCCTTAAGCAACCCTCAAATAACCCATGATTAGACAACAAGACAAGCTATGTCCACCATGGCTTGTTTAAGCCATAGTGATCATGTGAACTGGCCCAGTGTCTATATATTGTGCACCTGCCTCAGAGATATTGTGCTTCAACATATATAACCTGCATGCAGTATTTTGTCTGTCAGAAAGCCAGTTGTATCTTGCATTCACACAATAATTAAATTACAGTGAGTGGCCTTAGGGATTCCCACAAATCATTCTGGCTGCTATATATTGAACATATCTTAAGGGATCTGTAATAGAGCAGTCTAGTTTCCCTAGGCATGCGCAAAGGGTGTGCTCAGGCACACCCTAATGTCCCAAGCAATAAGTGCTGAACTGAGGGGGGCATTGAGCAGGGATCCAGAGGGGGATCCAGACGCACTGCCCTATGGCTGCTGCTCCGCCACTGTGCTGAAGAACTGCTGCCTCTGAGAGAACACCATTGCTCCCAGCAGCAGGAACGAAAAGGAATCGCTCTGCTGGGACCCTCTCTGCCAGAAGCTGCATTTCAAAGAGACCAGGAGGAGGGCCCCCGTAGGCTAATATTGCCTCGCAACACCCTCCTTCAGCCAATGTCACCACAAAGCCCCACCAATGCTGGGGCATGAGGAGCATCTCCTCATCCCCCCGCAACATGCAATAGCCCTCCCTTGGTCAGGCAAGCTGAACATGAAGTAGGGCATCAGTGCTACAGTGTTTTATAAATAAATAAATGTTCGGCTTTAAGAAATAAATAACATTTCATGGGTGCACACCCTAATGAAATGTGCGGTGGACACCTATGCTGGTTTCTACCCTGATACTTGCCTGGCGTACTGTTCAGTCCTACTGGATGTGGCTCTTGTTTTCTTCCATCTCTCTGTGTATATGTTGGAGCATGTGGAAGTCCACATAAGCTGTTTTTCTATCAGAAAATTGCATGGTTTTATGTGTAATTTGGAAAAGCCATTAATGAATGGGATTCTACAACTGGAGGAAGATGAATATTATTTACCACCTGAAGACTGGACTTTACTCTTAAGGTTTTCCTTCCCTCCAATTTGGCCTCTATTGACTTTTTTTTACCTAGCACACCACCCAAAATCTCCCACTTTGATGTTTCTGCTACTTTTACTCTCTGTCTACCAAGGAACCTGCATTTTTCACCTAAGGTTGGAGACAAAGCAATACGTGTTTGTTTGCCCAACAGTTCTAGGTGTAACCTGAAACCTGTGTGTTACAGAAGCCCTGTTCAGGCCCTTTTCACTGGCTTTATTGAATGCCCCCACCATTGTTTCATCCATTGTCCTGTACATCTGGAGGGCAACAGTGTGAACAGGAGAGCCTCCTGTATCCGTGGAGGCTCTCCATGTAATCCAGGAAACTGATTTTCCAGAGTTCTGGATCACATGGAGAGCCTCCACAGATACAGGAAGCTCTCCTGTTCAGACTGTTGCCCTCCACACATACAGGTCAATGGAAATACATGAGGAGGGGGCTGAGGTGTCCTCCTCTCATGCTTTCCAGTAGTGAAACCAGTAAGAAGATTAGTAGTAGTATTTAAATATGCACATCTTCCTCCAATCCATCTTAAGACTCTGACCATGTAGACATCTTGACTTCAACATCAAGTCAGCCTTGGCCTAATAATAACTTTGTCTCTTTAAGTATGGGCCTTTTTGGTACTATGCAATGTTTATAAATGTTCATGGCAACAACCCTTATTGGAAGCAATGTAAACATGGAAATGTAGTGCTGTATCTTAATTCATTAAGGGCTTATATTAATTTGCTGCAGAGGTTTAACACTCATTTTAAAGACATACAAAGCTTATTCAATTGGATTAAAAGAAGGGGGCACTGTTGCCATAGCTATAATTTCTACAGTCTGCAACCACCTCCACTCCATATCCTCCTACTCTTTCAAATGCTGGTATTCTGAACTTCTTGCTCTTTAGAAAAGCCACACATAGAATGCCACCTGCGTAACTGATTATGCATGTTCAAAGCATTTGGGCTGAAATGGACTAATCTGTCACTCTTTAATTAAAAGAAACTTGCCATCAATCCATACTCTCATATTTAATTATTATTTCAACAAAGCAATCTTTCAGAATCTATAGGCAAATGTATATCTGTTTAAAATACTTCATGCCATATATTTATATTGTAAATATAACACTTAAACTGCAAATAAAATAAATAAAATAAATAACAATATTTACTATTTATAAAGCACATCAACAACTGGATGCCAAAAACTGGATAACACGAAGTGTGTTAACGGGGGGGAAAAACCTTTGTCTGTTGGCTTAAAAAAGCAATTATGTGAGATGTCCAATTGAAGAAAATTGTTGAGAAACATTGGATACGGGGAATGTCAAAATATTAGAGACAAGTACTGTTTGGTTTGATTCTGCTAGTCAACATGATACAACACATAACAGTCATAGATCACCTTTTTTGCATTTTGGTTTGATTCTCCTAGTCAACACGATACAATACATAACAGTCATAGATCACCTTTTTTGCATTGGGTGTTTCATATTTTCCATAAGTGTCATCTGCCTGAAACTCTTTGGAAATGGCCATTTGGGGGGGGGGGAAATATAAACCAAACTAAAGAAAAGGGCAAAATAGGCTAAAAGAAAGTGGTTGAAGAAAAATCTCACACAGAATGTATGGCAGGCCTGTATAATGTATTACCTACTAAACCTAAAGCAACCTCAATAAGTCACCTATTTTTGCTGATGTTGAGACTGCATTAACACATAAACTGATAAACCCAAGCACCTGACAGCCCATAATGCATAGCTGGGGCATGGGCTGCGTGAGGGTTACTGGGTCACAAGTTGTACAGGGTTGGCCTAGGGCTAAAAGGGGTTGTGTGCTGTTAGGGAGGTGGATAAACAAGGAAGATAATGAGGCTGATGGAATAGGAGCTAGAATCCAAAGAAGCATGGAAGCTTTGGATATTAGTGAGGAAAGTCAAAACTCTATTTCACATAATACTTGAAACAATGAGTGGATAAATCCATCAATATTAAAGCAAAACCAATAAAATACATATTAGCCAGTCTTATATTGCTTTCAAGGCCTACATAAATATGAATGATATAAAATGGATTAAATCATAACTAAATTAAGAGTTCTGTTTTACTATGAATTATGAAAGTAGCTAAACAGTATTCAGTGAAGACACAAGTTTAAAAAGAGAAGTCAAACCAGAAAATGTAATACACCATGCTGTTTCCCATGATTTTTCTTCTATTTTGGAGAAACTGTATAAATCAGATCACTATCCAAGCATATGAGTTATTTTGAATTCTTTAATCCTGTCTGCAGCTGTTTCCTCACCACAGGCCAGTTTTATTCAGTTGGAGAGCAGACTAAATAAAATAAGATAATTAAACTCTGGCTTCTATTTGACTGGAGCATCAGAGTCCACACATGGGTCAAAAGGAAGACAGCAGGTAAGAGTGCAATAATTTGTTTGAAAGGAACTCTTTGTGCATTATCTCCTGTTAAAAATCTGCTCTGACAATGTCATAAAATTAATTTACTTACTGATATCAAGAACATAGGAAAGTACCTTATACCAACTCAAACCATTGATCCATCTACTATTGACTACTCTGGCAACAGCTCTCCAGGGTTTTAGACAGAGATCTTCCCCAGCCCTATCTGGGAATTACAGAGAATATGGTCTGAGACCTTCTGCATGCAACATACAGTTCTCAGGACTGTGGCTAAGATCCTATTATTTTAATTGTGGACAAATATTACCAAATTCTTTCAAAAATTTAAATACCAAAAGTTCTACAAAACATTTTAGATATGGAATTATTGTATCACTACTTGTCTTTTGTTTATATCACCCAGTTGATGGCACTGTGATACAAACTTGAATTAATCACCTGAACTTAAATGCTCATTAATTAATTACAGTTCATTACAGTTCATCAAGCTATGAGTGAACTCATGGTTCTAAAAGGTTTTAAAAGATTCACGAAATCATACCTTTGTCATATCCTGGTAAATCTCAGATTGTTTTCTGAGGAGTATAGAAAATAGGGCTACAGCAAATTTTTGTAAGTTTTTATTTTAGGAAGTAAAAGTGGGCACCCTACTGGGAAAAAAGTAGCATGGACAGGCATCCCCATCCCTATTCCCCCCAAATAGACAAGAATAGACAACTGGATCATGAGACAAAGTGTCAGCCTGACAGTCCCCGTCCCCAGTAATCTACTTCAAATTTCCTGAAGAAAAAGTGAGATATAGTGTAATAAATTAATAATTAATAACTTACTTGCTCCATTGAATGTAACCATTATAGGATTGCGGAAATGGTTTCTATTGATTTCAATTAGACTTAAATGCACTGAACATTCTATGGTTTGCGTGTCTTACATATGGGAGAAGAAAAAAGGCTGCATCAATTGCTTGAGAAGCTGCTTGATTGCCAAAAACTGCTATCACAACAGGTGCAGGGTTCAAGTCGTCTAACTGAATGCACTTGTACTGTCTGAATAAACCCTATGTTACTTGTTTATGAGTGTGTGGTGTGCGCATCATGCTTAACAGAGTATACACAAGTCTTATAAATAATTTTAAAAGACAGGAAAATTAACATTTTTATATTTAAAATGGTCTTAACTTTTACACACATATAATCATACAATAAAATAAATAATTATAAATAGCAAAATCTAGACCACATTTAAGGAAACATCAGCTAACCTAACAGAACCTGAATAGCTGCCCACATCCACTCACTTTGATTATTTCTGAATACATTCAAAAAGTTTCAGTGCCCATTTTTGGACTGAAACTCTACTTGTAACAATTTAATTTACTGCTATATTCTATGCAATATGTTATGGGGTTTGGGGGAGGGAAATCATGCACACTTCCAGTGAATTTCATGTGCTGTGACTAGGGGAGTAGCCAGAAGCTTGTTCTGATCTAGTGAAGTGTGTATCATTATTGAAGACGACTAGCTATTTATATTTCAAGTTCATTATGTTTCTCATTTTGTTCACATTTGTGAAATAGAAATGACAGAATGGAATCAATTTTTATCATACAATTCCCTCAAAATCCTTTCCACAGCTAGTAATCTATTAAACTTCAAATTATCACATACTACTGTTTATTATTAATTAGAAAATGCAGCAGGCAGAACACAAGGAAAGAATTGCATCTCTGCAAAAAGTGGGAAAGCTATTCACATGTGGGATAAAAAACCAGCAATATTTCAATTCATTAAAACACACACACACACACACACACACGGCATTCCCATTACAAAGATGGTACTAATGATACATTTTAAGTGCTGGTACAATTTTATTGGCTACTGTGGTTCCTTTGGATTAATCTCCTTGTCAAGCATGTTTTGGGACTTCAAAGGCAAGCAAATTTCAAACTTGGTAGTATGAAGAACTAACGGGCTACACTTGAGCTGGAGAAGGCCTTATCAACCTTGTGTCATAAGAAAGAAACATAGACGGAGATGTTTATGGTGAGTCTCTGAATGATTAAATCACAGAGGACAAAAGATAAGGGGAAACTAAGGTTGTTAAATGTATGGTGTGAACAAATCCACAGGTAAGGCATATTATTCTACTTAATTATAACAAAAATGTACTCTTATCATTTTGTTCATATTATTATCTTCCTTACATTTAGAACTTCTTCTTCTTCTTATTATTATTATTATTATTATTAATAATAATAATATACCATGGCATCCCATAGTGAAATCTCTCTGCATCAATAGACGCAATGAACTATTGATGTCTATTGTATTCAATGAACTATTGATGTCTACTTTTCAACTATACTTCTCAGTCTTCCTAATTTGATCAGATTCATATGTTCTTTTTCTAATCACCAAGGTAATTAAGCACAGATGCAGTGAACACATTGAGTGAATGAGACCTCATAGGGTGAGAGCTGATGGTTATCACATGATTAAAGTACTGAAGTTTATTTGCTCTGGCAAGGCTAACCGTCTATAGTGAGGCTGGGTGAACCCCCACCTCAGGCAGTGGAGCAGGAGGAACAGCTGTAGGAACCCCACCAGCTGTTCCCCTGCCATATTTGCCACAGTGAGAGAGCAGGACAACCTCACGCTTCGTGATGCAAGCGGGAACTCCAGAAAGCCCCACCTGTCCCGCTCTCCCACTATAACAAGAATGCCACAGCAAGAGAACAGCTGTCCGGGCTCTCTGGAGCAACCGGAGGAAGCAGCCAGCACAAGTTCTTCAGAGAGCTGTCCGGGCTGAAAAAACCTGGCACTGAGAGGACCCTTCCTCAGAGCCAGGCATTGTGAGAGGGGTATTGCAGCAGACTGCCTGTACAGGTGATCTCCTGAGACCTACCTCTCATGTCTGGCTCTGAGGAAGGGCCCTCTCAGAGTGAGACATTTTGGCCAGGTTTCTGAAGAGCCTGCCTGTCCTCTGGTGCGATGCTGTGGCAGTAAGGGATGTTGCAATGCAGCAGCAGTAAGGGCAAGGGTGTGGAGTCATGAATGGGGCACAGGATGGGGCGCGGTAGCAGGAAGGGGGCAGTGCAGTGGCTGGAAGGCAGAAAAACAGCAACAAGAAGGGATGGAGGGGGCACAACGCAGTGGTGACATGTGTGCTCTCCTGCCTCAGGTAAATATTATTTTGCATCTTGTGAGGGCATATTAAAGCATCCTGCAAAACTGACATACTACGACCATTTTGTGTAGAAAAGGAAGTGTGATTCAGCCTTTAATGACCCAGGTCCTATACTGCCATGTGTGCATATTATTAGTTCAAGATCTTTAAAATATAGGCTGGCATCGAATGAGTTTAAAGTGTGCATCCAAGGGCATTCACAAGACATGCCCAGTTTCCTGTTCCAACTGCAGTTTCTTGAACCTATTCTTCAAGGAACCCCCAACTTTTAGGTCTAAGTGGGGTACTTAGGGCCTGCACTAAGAAGGAAAATCAGAACAGAATCTCACAGATTTATTTATTTTCTAGGATGCCATCCAAAACTCTGCACTGCTTCTCAGGGTAAACTGAGAAATGTAATGTAGGGGTTTCCCCATTCTCCTCTGTGTTTCTGAATTACTGCCGGATCCCCATTATGCACACAAAAGATTCCCTGAAACATAGTGAAAACAAAGGGCAGTATTCAACGGGGCCATTTTGCAAGCGTCCCCTCCTGCCGATTCTATTGTGCAAGTGGCCCCTCCCACTGATTCTGTTGTGCAAGCTGCACCCACCACTTGTGAAACGGCGACTTAACACATTCTACAATAAGTGCCCCATGGACTTGAGGAGTTCCATTTATGTACATGAACTGGCAGACAGTGAGAAAATTACATTCTGTGTTTTCCTTAAGACCAATGCCCTTGACTTTTATTGGCTTTATGATTTAGTTAAAAACTTATTTCTGCCTTTTTCAAAAAAAGAAAAGAAAAAAGCAGTAACAGAGAAACTTGGAGTAACCTGAATAATAATTCTATTTCAGCAATTAAATCAATACTTAATATAAATCTAATTTAATTTGGAATGAACAACTGGAAGCCGTGTTTACAAGCAAAGGTTATAGTAGTAATTCTGAAGTTGCAGTTCAATGAACTGTATATGGTAACTGATTTTTTTAAAGCAAAACTGTTCACATAACATATCCAGCTACATTATATGCTTATAATCCGTGGTGCAGTAAAGCTTTAAGGAGGGGGTTACCTTAGATGATAGTGACTATCTCACAGTCTAACATGGTGGATAAAATGCAGAATGGGACACCATATTCATTGTTCTAAAACCCCTGGAGGAAAGAAGGGATATAATGACTGGGTTCACACAACATGTTAACCCATGATGGTTTATTTTTTGGAACAACCCATGATGGGCTAGAGTGTCGTCTGAAGGATATTTTTCAATGCCATATTTTACAGCCAGTCACCTCTGCATATAATAGCCTGCTGCCCTCCAGATGTTTGAAAGTACAAGTTGCAGCATCCCTGACCATGGGACATACTGACTTGCAATGATGGGAGTTATAGTCTAACACCTTTGGAGGGCACCAGGTTGGGGAAGGGCTGTTCTAAACAAAAAAAGAGAAGTAGGTGGCTCTTAGTTGTTCATCATCAGTTTTCCACAACCCCACAGTCACCTCTGCATATCCTATTCTCCATCCTGTCCTCATGGTTTATCTGCTTTGGGAGAATAAGAATTTCACTGGTACTTTCTGCCTCCTTAGGGAGGATGTGGCGTTAAGGCTTATGAGCCTTAACTCCCAATTTCACTGCTTTTTGGTGCTTGGTTGAAAACTGTACATCCTTAACGTTGTTTTGTAAACCATAGGTTTTTTGTTTATTGAATATGCTTATAATCCGTGATGCAGTTATTATTATTATTATTATTATTATTATTATTATTATTATTATTTATTTATATAGCACCATCTATGTACATGGTGCTGTACAGCGTAAAACAGTAAATAGCAAGACCCAGCCGCATAGGCTTACATTCTATTAAAATCATAGTAGAGCGATAAGGAGGGGAAGAGAATGCAAACAGGCACTGGGTAGGGTAAACAGGCACTGGGTAGGGTAAACAGGAGCAGGGTAGGGTAAAACTAACAGTATAACAGTATAAAGTCCAAACAGCATCAAGTTGTAAAAGCTTTAGGAAAAAGAAAAGTTTTTAGCTGAGCTTTAAAAGCTGCGATTTAAAGCAGTAAAGCTTTAAGTTCTATACTATGGGAGGGGGTTACTTTAGATGATGGTGACTATCTATCAGTCTAACAACGTGGATAAAATGCAGAATGGGACACCATGTTCATTGTTCTAAAACCCCTGGAGGAAAGAAGGGATATAATGACTGGGTTCACACAACATGTTAACCCATGATGGTTTATTTTCTGGAACAACCCATGATGGGCTAGCGTGTCATCTGAAGGATATTTTTCAATGTCATATTTTACAGCCATGGTACACATTGTGCTTGGTGCAGATTCACCATCTGTTTTTCTTTAAATAATTACAGACATGAGAGTGTCTCTTGAGGGGCTGCACCCCTAAAAGATCACTCTCCACACATACAGCACACTCATTTAAAAATTCCCATTAGTGTGAATGGGAACTTTTTTTTTTACTAATGCTCCTTGCCATATAGAGAAGGTGTGCTTTTTTGAAGGGTTGGGAAGATGCAGATGCTGAGGAAATGGAATAAACCTCTCCTCCTTGCACAGTGACCTTCCCTCTGCAAATTGCCCCCGCTCCTGTAGTTACTTAACAAAAACCAGAAAGTGAAGTTACACACTCCAAATTAAGCCTAATATGTTATTTGGCCCTTCACCTGATCAGTAGGTAAAACTAGGAGTGCTTCTAGATATCTCCGAGCGCTATTCCATCTTTTTTGTTTTGTTTTGACTTAACAGATCTTCTTCTTCAAGCAGTGGTGGGAAATACAGAAAGGTTGGTGATGAAGTCTGGGCCGTCTGTAATTTCTGTGTGATTGTAGGGAGATGGTGACTCGCCCAAGGTCACTCAATGACCTTCATGATTAAGTGGAGCTCTGACCTGTGTGCTGCATTGTTAAGTATTATACTTAACAAGTATATACTTAAAGAAATATTTTCCTTCATGTCTAAAATTAACGAACTGTTCAACAATACTGCTGCGGTGATCCACCTTCTGGCAGGATCCACTAACTTCACATTGTGCTAACAGTGGGTCGTGCTACCACACCAGCAGTTTTGGATACAGCAACTGACGACTCTGGCCTGCTTGCATTGGCTGCTTGTACATTTTCGAGCCTGATTCAAGGTGCTGGTTTTAACCTATAAAGCCTTACATGGCTTGGAATCACAATACCTGATGAAACGCCTCTTCCGACATGAACCTACCCATATACTATGCTCAACATTTAAGGTCCTCCTCTGGGTGCCTACTCCAAGGGAAACTCGGAGGATGGCAACAAGGGAGAAGGTGTTTTATGTGATGGCCCCCCAATTATGGAATGATCTCCCCGATGAGGCCTGCCTGGCACCAACATTGTTATCTTTTCAGCACCAGGTTAAGACTTTCCTTTTCTCCCAGGCATTTAACCAACTCCAAAATGAGCTTTGGCCTGGCTGAGTGTTTAAAAATTGTTTTAAATGTTAGCAGTTTTTATGTTTTTGTTTTTAAATTTTGTATATTGATTTTTAATGTTCAGTCTTTTTAATCTAATCTTTTTAATCTTTGTAAACTGTCCAGAGAGCTTCGGCTATGGGGCGGTATATAAATGTAATAAGTAAATAAATAAGTTACAACCACCACCACCACCACCACAGAAGACAAGGTTACAGGAGCCCCACAACCATCTATGTAAAGGAAAAATATCTATCTAAGTTACACATGAACACACATCTTCTCCTTCCCATATGCGATTCTGGAACAGCTGTGTGCTCATGACTTCTTAGAATCGTTGGTAATATTAATTTGATTATGTTACATATGAATAGGTAAAACCTTTTTGGTATACAGCTGAACATGTTTTTCACAAAACATTACAGGGGCACAAACATATAGTCATTTTATATATACAAGTAGCAAAAGTCTTGCTGCACATTATTTAGAAAGTTATGTTATATAAGCATATATCTATAACCTCATTTCTTTCATCCATTCAAAAGTAATAGAGCACTAAGACCATATTCTTATAGATGCCCCACAAGGAAAACTAGTACCAATCTATTGGATCTACTGTTATGTATATAAATAGCATATAAACTCATTCATCTTCTAATGTGATATATAATATCTTCTGTCAGCAGTGCTCTTCTAGATTCTACATGGGATGAACAGAACAGACTCTCTGGCAAATCTGACATGGCAGTATTGAGAAACCAGTAGAACACTTCAGCCTCCTAGGACACTCTATGGACATGTCTACACCTGCCAGATATCCCGGGGTTGTCTCTAGGTCATCCCCGGGCGTCCATATGATGCACAGGGCAACCCAGGACGACCTGGGACTTGCCCCGGGATATCTGGGACCGCGGATTTCCCAATATTTCTGTGGCCCTGGGAGCATCCCGAGGAGGGTGGGCAGTGTGGCCGCCACTCCCGGATCAACCCTTTCATCCCTGGGATGGCGTGTGTGTGTGTGTGTGTGTTTTTGCGCACAGGCAGGTTTTTTTACTTATCTTTTTCCACGTGATGGCTGCCATGACATCCCTTTTCCCTTCCAGGATGTCGTGCAGCCATCAAGATGCTGGGGGAAGATCGCAGAAGCAGGTAAATCCATGATCCTCTCCCTCCCTCTACACCCTTAGGTGTAGACATGCCCTATCACAGATCTTAGAGTGGCCACTGTGGAGAAAAGAAACTTCAAAGGGAGATTAGAGTGAGAGACTACTGAGATAGAATTCATCAACTGGTTTAATTCTATCATCAGAAGCTTGAATCAACATAATGGATTTTTATCACTCTACATGTGTTAATTGGCTTTCCTAGAGCCAAGACGTATGTTATCAGCAACAACTGCACTGTAAATGACCACTATTAATAATGCAATTGTTATCAGTACCTTTTGCATTTAATTTCCTTCTAACTTCATTGTTTACATTCCCACCCCAATCCCGTATTATTATTATTTTAAAAGGAACTCTACATAATATATAGTCCATGAAAGCTTATGCCAGGATAAATTTGTTAGTCTTTATGGTGTCATAACACTCTTTGCTGCTTTTCCTGATATAGCTACCCTCTAGAAATTGTTGCCATGTTATGGTAAAGGTGATGAAGCACCATAATATTAGAATTACACAAAATACAAAAGCATTGCATTTGACACCATGCACCTCCTCACAAATTTGGAATGACTAATAGATTCATATTTTAATTCACACCCAAATGATAAGAGATTGTTTTAAGAGACAGAAGAAACAGAAAGACCATTCACAAACTGTATATATTCAGGATCCTATGATAAAATGAACATGGAAGAATGCTACAAATGTAAGAAAAGAAAAAGTAAATAAAACCATTAAATAGAACTGTCAAATTCATAGTGACTTAAACTGAAACCTTTTAAGAAATGAACAAATCTGCACTTAAATTGCACAACATTCATATGAAGCGCAGGTGGCATGTAATGAATGCATCATACTCACTATGAATTCATTGTATCCAACCTATTGCACCAAAGGGCAGATTATTCTGCAACTTTCTTGTTTCTAAAATCATTTCCCCAAAGAACTAGTTTTTCATTATGCTAGAAAAGAACCTTATAAGTGTCATCAGGGAAGGATCATGAACAAGAATCAAACTTTGCCTGACTATCTAAAAAAATTAAGGAATGTAAAATCATAACAACATAAAACAGACAATATACACAAAGACAACATACATCTATAAAAACAAGCCTAAAAAAAAGTGTATTCAAATTACATCCTGAATCGTGTCTCAAATTGTATGAACAAATATCTCTCTGAACTGTCTTTCGTTTTTAAGACAATGTTCCTCCATCTGCATGTACACAAAAATTGTATCAGTAAAGCAATATTTATACATACTATTATTTGGTGTACATGCAATATTTTTCAGTGCTTCGTGAAACCTATTTTCCCAAAACCCCTGAGGTAACACAGTAAGTTAGAGAATGTCCAAAGTTGCTTACTTTTGCCTTCTTGTGGACCATCTATAATATACTGTTATGAATTTTGGCCAGCCACTCGAGCCGTATCCTCTGTTAAGGAAAATGTTTGTTAAGGACTCAGGACATCCTCTTGACAAGAGCTAAGGGTTGACATTTACAGAAAACACCCCTAGAATGTGAAACCTATCCGAGCTTCTATAAGAGCTTGACTCATCCTTCCATACTCTCAGCCAAGGGATTCACCTTAGGCCAGATCTACACCAAGCAGGATATGACACCTTGAAAACGTTTTGAAAACTGTATATGGAATGTGTCCTGGCCCCCCAACGGTTGCTACTACTGTTATATACCATTTTAAAGCAGTAGTGTAGATCCTGTCTTAAGGTCTTGTGTGAAAGAAACTGCTGTTTTAGAAGGACAGAAGCAGAGTGGGGGGACACACACGCATACGAACTGAGCTGTAAGCTCAAATCACCTTGGAGTGCAGGAATCTCTCTCTGAGTATCTATGTCAGGGCATGGATTACCCGCACACTAGGATTACTTATGCTGTTTACCTACACTCTGCTTGTATATTTGTAAATAATAATAAAAACGCGATAGTGATCTTTCCTCCTAAAGGAAGCCACATTAACACTGCCCTTAGAACCTCACTACTTGGGTAAGTCAGGGAGGATATAACAATAGCAATAGACCACTGTACAAATGTTTTGATTTAATTCAGCTTAGTGCTTTAATTTAGCACACTTAAAATTACTGTGGATTGTTCTCTGGTCTATTGTGGAGGAAAGTTTATAGAATTTGAACTGATGTTGAGTTGGTAAGCAGACTTACACAGAATCAAAGAATCATAGTAGAGTTGGAAGGGGCCTATAAGACCATCGATCCAACACCCTGCTCAATGCAGGAATTCACCTTAAAGTATCCCTGACAGATGTTTGTCCAGCTGCCTCTTGAATGCCTCTAGTGTGGGAGAGCTCACGACCTCCCTAGGTAACTGGTCAGTCAGGAAGTTTTTCCTGTGTCCAGCCAGAATTTGACTTCCTGTAACTTCAGCCCGTTATTCCGTGTCCTGCACTCTGGGATGATCGAGAAGAGATCCTGGCCCTCCTCTGTGTGACAACCTTTTAAGTATTTGAAGAGTGCTATCATGTCTTCCCTCAATCTTCTCTTCTCCAGGCTAAACATGCCCAGTTCTTTCAGTCTCTCTTCATAGGGCTTTGTTTCCAGACCCTTGATCATCCTGGTTGCCCTCCCCTGAACACGCTCCAGCTTGTCCAGCTGCCTCTTGAATGCCTCTAGTGTGGGAGCGTTCACGACCTCCCTAGGTAACTGGTTCTGTTGTTGTACTGCTCTAACAATCAGGAAGTTTTTCCTGATGTCATAATATGTGAGATATTCATACATTAAATGTAGTGCATACCAGTGCTATTTGCATGCAGCGATCCAAGAGCATTGTTTTAGTGTGGACATTGTTTCATCTGCATCCTGGTTCAAGTGATGTTTTCTGGGGAGAGGTTCCCCTTATGCTCAGTACAACTGAACAACTTTAGAGAGATTCTGGAGAGATTATAACAGGCTGACAAAACATAAAACCTGTGTCCATACATCCCTCAGGACATGATATTGACCAGATATTGCAGTGTAAGAAACACAGTCTAACACAACACTAGAAATAATTAGGCATGACTTTGGTTCAGTTCAGAAAACATGTTTCTCAACAGTGGTTTTAGAACTCCACAGTGGAGTTTTTACACCACCGTTGAGAAATGTGTTGTCTGGTGGGAAAACTCCATGCAACAGTGTTTTTTTGGAAAACATTCCATGAAGAATATCCACGCTATGCAGAGGAGAGTTCCTGCACAACCATTGTGTTGTGTGTTGGGCTCCGTGGAGTTTTCTGTTGAGTTGACTTTTCCCACTGGCTACAGAGTTCCCTAGCAAGAGCGGTGAAAGGAGCCATCAGGATTGTTTTTTTGCAGTAATGGCTGATGGGATACCATCGGGAGGACCAGGAGAGGAGAGAGGGCGGAGAAACTGTCAATCAAATGTCACGATGGATTTTACTCAACTCCATGGTAGCCCACAGTCACACAATGGTGGAGTTAGAACACGTTGCGTGGGGAGTACTCCCTAAAAACACAACTATTGATTGGAGTTTTCACACTGCATTGACTAACGTGTTGTCTGAACTGAGCCCTTAAATTATATAAAAGGTAATATTGTTGCATATGAGGATAAGGTAGAGATGCCTCCAGATTCTGATTATTTAAAGAGAGATGGCTTATTCTACCAACTGAATCAATTTATTGATCAATATCTGCGAGGCAATCAGTTAGATGTTTGCTGTTTTATGCATATTGTGTGCTGCATCTTAGTTCAGTGGGTAGCATTAAAAGCTGCAACAGCTGTCCTGTATCCCCCTTCTCCTCCTCAAGTCTTACATCTCAGCTAGTGACACAGCGCAATGCTCGTTGCTAGGAGACTGTTGCTCTGAGTTACTAAACTAGCAATGCGGAATAGTGCTGCTAGCAAGAATATTTGTTATAGTCTATTATGCTCACATTTTGTTTGTTGTCCAGTCACTCTTATCTTCTTACACATCCATTATAAAGGATTGTGTATATACTGATGACTGATCTGAAAGTGCCTTTAAAAATATTTTGTAGTAATGAGATTGGAATGAACTTCTTACATTTTGGTGCAAGTTGTAAGAAAGGAATAATTATTTTTAAAAAGTCAGTGCTTGTATCTGGTAATAATTAGAACTCAAAATAAAGTCAGTTCGGCTTGTCTAATATCACACATATATACTGCAATTTAGGCATTGATTTAAAGTTCATAAATTTTCCCATTAAGGCCACCATATATGATTTAAAATTAATGTACTGCTTTCAGCTATGACTGTCATTCCTGGAGGTACATGCACAGTCATCTATCATATCTTTCAAATTTAGCCCTGAAGCACAACTATACATCCTTGAACAACTGACTTTGCAGATTGAAAAAGCATAAAAACAGAAAGTAGATCTAACAGATTCTCTACCATCACCACCCGCTCCCGAAAACAATAGCAGTTTTGAAACAAATATTTATTGAGATTCCTTTAAGTTAAATATTCATTTGTGGACACATACATCCCATTCATTTTGCAATTGTTTTCTAATAAGTTTATAAGGCATGAGCTTCCCCTTCCTACTTAATGCTGCTGGCTGATGGGGAAAGATGTCTTAGTGAAGGCTCATAGTGGTGGTGGTGGTGGTGGTGGTAGTAGTAGTAGTAGTAGTAGTAGTAGTTATAATTTGCTTTACTGACCGCTAGGGCCCTCAGAGTGGTGTACAATTAAAACAACAGAGCAAAAGTCTTTAAAATAAGCCTGAATAAATTCACCAAAGGCCTGGCAAAACAGTGCAGCATATACTGTCTATCTCAGAACATAGGAAGCTGCCTTATACAGAGTCAGACCACTGGTCTATTTAGTTCAGTACTGTCAACATTTTATTGGCATCAGCTCTCTAAGCTTTCAGACAGGATTTTCCCAGCCCTACCTAGAGATGCTGGAGCTTGAACCTGGGACCTTCTGTATGCCAAGCACATGCTCTACCACTGAGCTACAGCCCCTCCTTGTAGAGCCTATCTGTTCATTTTAAACATAGGAAGCTGCCTTATACTGATTCAGACCACTGGCTCATTTAGGTCAGCACTGACTAGCAGTGGTTCTCCAGGGCTTCAGGTAGAAATATTTACAGCTCTATCTGGAGATGCTTGGGACTGAACCTGGGACTTGCTGCATGACTAGCATGTGTTCTGCCACTGAGTCATAGGCCTAATCTACACCGAGCAGGATACTGCATTATGAAAGTGGTATGAAAGCAATATATAAAAGGCAGTAGTGGTATATAAAAGCGTTATATGGTATGCATCAATGGACCCCAACAGTTGTCAGTGGACTTCGATACCGCTATAAAGCAGTAGTGTGGCTCCTGCCTTTTATATACTGCTTTCATAGTGTAATATCCTGCTTGGTGTAGATTAGGCCATAGTCTCTCTCCTGTCGAAAACTCAGTAAGGATGGAACCAACCTAACTTCCATCAGGATATACTTATATGACATATTTACATGTTTAAACCATGGTATCAGTGTTTGCTAAATGATTGTTTGATTTGTTTGGCTAATACTGATTTTATTAGTTTTATTTTAAATTCAATTTCACTATGCTATCTGGATTATTAGTTTATGATTTTATACTGTAATTCATTTGTAAAACAACTGTTTTACAAATGAATTCTTCAAATAACTTGCAATAAAAATAGAAATAATCCTGAAAATTGTACAACTACTGTTTTAAATTAATTTACACAGAAAAAATAGGGGAGGGGAAGAAAAAGGATGAAGGTAAGATATTATCACCATTATTTATTATTATTACATTGGTATCCCATCCTTTCTCCAAGGAGGTAGATTACATGGAGGCTTTCCCATTTTTCTTTTTTTCATGCAGCAATCCTTTAAAACAGTCAGTGTGATGTAGTGTCAGATTAGGATGGAGGAGACCTTGGTTCAAATCCCCACTTGGGATCGTCACCAGCTTTCAAGATAACCTAACTTACCGGGTCGTTCTGTTAAAAAAAACGGAGATAGCACCATGTACATTGCTTGGGGCTCTTGGGAGGAAAGGCAGAATATAAATGTTTGTATATAAACTAGTGCTGTGCTGAAACTTTCAACTATTCCATTTTCAGCATTTCATAGGGGAAGGGGGGAAAATGAAAACTTGATTGAAAGAGGCTGGGAGAACTGAGAATTTTCTCCTTGGGGAGAGAGACAAGTTTTCCACATACCTTTTTAAATGTAGCCAGTTATTGAGAGGTTTTCTTTCTTCCTTTTTAAATATCCCCAGCATTTTCAGGAGCCCAGGAGTGCTTACTAGATGCTTATTGGAGACTGGATGGTCTTCAACAGGCATTCACTAAGAACTGCTGGGTTCATCCAAATGCTGGAGGAAGGGGATGGATTATTATTTCTGAAAAACTACAAAATAGGAAGAAAGCCCCTCAGCAATCAGATATACTTTTTTCTCCCTCCCCAAAAAGAAAAATTCTCCAAATGTTTCCCTTTCCCTGCAAATAAACTGCCATCTTGGCCCTGTGGGGAAGAAGAAAGACCGAGGGGACAGGAGCAGGCAGAAGTAACATCGGGGCCTGCTCCTCTTGGACTGACTCTCTCTCTCTCTCTCTCTCTTTCTCTCTCCTCCCTCCCTCCCTCCTGGACTCCTTTTCCTTGTGTGTCATGTCTTTATTAGACTGTAAGCCTGAGGGCAGGGACTGTCTTTTTTGCTAAGTGTAAGCCGCTCCGAGAGCCTTTTTTGGCTAAGGAGCGGAGTATAAGTATGATAAATAAATAAATAAATAAATAATAACAACAACAACAACAACAACAACAAAAATGCCTTTTTCGCAGGGAGAGAGAAAGTTCCTGAAAACAGGCGGCAGGTTTTGGCCCAGCACTAATAAGATAGGTTAAGCTGAGAGAGAATTACTAGCGCAAGGCTACCCAAATAAACTCCATGGCTTAATAGATTCAAATGAAAGCCTTCCTGGTCCAAATCCAATAGTTCCTCCACTTCATCTCACTGGTTGTCATTATTGGAAACAAAACATTCCAACTATGACAGTTTTTGAACATGTTGAAATTAAACTGATATATTCAAAGAGGGAAAGAGAGAAACAATCATCAACCTCAAACATGTCAAACATATGACAGAGAAATAAAACAGAGCAAAATGACAGAGTGTATAAGGTGAGGCATAAAGGGAAATTTTAATAATCCCCCCAAAATTAAATGAATCTATCTTTGAAGATGATCTTATGCTTCACATTTCAAGAGAGACAAGTTTGTTTTATATAGACACAATAAGGAAATTGTTCCTTGCTGCACAAGGCATGGTGATAAACAGGCAGAAACATATTTTTTTAAAGTGAAGCAATAAAGATAGGCTACAACGTGTTCAGGATTGACAACAGTCAAGAAGATTACAATGACACTGTCATTGAAAAAGGCAATGAAGTGACAGGCTTGTGAAAGCAGACAACAAGTGCTAGTATTTTCAGTCAAACTATGAACTATGTGGGGTAGTTTGGAGGTTGGATTATTATGGGGTTAAAAGGAGAGAAAGGTTTATAAAAGCAAGCTCACTTTTTTTAAAAATCAGTATTGTTCCAGAGTGGCCTTTTTGAAAAGAAAAAAACAACCACAAATTTAAACAGCCCTGCACTATTTGAATTCCAGAAAAAGAAAAACAGCTTCTAGAACACACTGAAATACTCATAGAGTGGTTACAGATGCAAAAATAGATGCAAAAAGTGACAGCAGTTCTGGAATAGAAGAGATACAGGATTGTAAGCAATTGTTTTGTGAGTGAAAGGCTGCTCGCGCAACTGATCTTTTTTTCTCCTCCTTCCCCCTGCAGTCTCCTGTACACCCAAAACCTTCTCTAGTGGGCCGGGGGGGGGCACACACTCCTGAATAGTAGGGACTGTGTTGTATAGGGATGCATCCAAAATTGGGTGGGGGATCCTATGCAAAAAGAACGTTTTCTTCAGGTAATGTTTACCTGAACCATTGCTAATACCATGAAAAAAATGCTAACAAAAATTTGGGAGAAATGACAACGATAAATGCACTCATTATGATAAAAAAAAAACCACAACACCTTAGAAAGAAAATAGATGCCATGGATTCCCACCCACTCCTGCATCCCACAATGAAAATAATGTAAAACATGTCCTACCTAGAAAAGGCAAGAAATTAGTTCAAATTATTTCAATAAATGCATAAACGAAAACCCACTCTGTGTGTCTGGGAATCACTTGGGACTCTTCTCCCTTCCACAAGCATTCAGTAAACAGGACTCATCAGAATTCAATAATGTGCTATGCATTTAATTTGAACAAAGTGAAATTTAGGTAAAATATAAGGAATACCTTCCCAATTGGAAGAAAGAATGTGAAATGAGGTGGGGATCCTGGAATTTGACACTTTTTCATTTTCAAAATGCATATTTTGTGAGGGAAGAAAAGTCAAAATGCATATTTAAGTATGTCTTTAAATGAAGTTTTCATGCTGATCTTTAAAAAAACCTCTCAGATTAATGTGAAATGGGCTGAAATGGATTTATGAGTGAACTTATGCAAAAGTGAGATGGACCAAAAATAGACTAATTCATCTATCCCTGATGAGAAGTAACAAAAAACGTTGTTGAACCCCCATCATCATAAGCTGCTAAGGAAACATATATCATGAACACACAGTTGTCTGGACTGGATATTATTTAATTATTTCTACCTCAGCAGAGGGGGCTTCTCCTGCAGGGGCTTCCAATTCTATAGTGATGGGATTCTATGATAAATGATTTCTGCAATTATCAAATCTGTCATTTTACCATTTAATCAGTTGAAGCCATTTAATATAATATGCACTACTCCATCATTGTACTATCTCTTAAATAATTCCTTTAGAATTAATGGTGCTCATATTAAAGGGTTTCAGTACCAAAATTGACTCACAGTAGGACTACAGAGAACAAATGGCTCTCTAGGATTTTCTTTAATGGTACCAAGTCTAAAAGCTATCAGGGTTCAAACAAAATGCAGATGAATTTTCTTGCAAACTTTTTTTAAAATCTCAGTGTTTAGAATCAACTAAATTTAAGATTGGAAAAATGAGAACTGAGAGAAACTGAAATTGGCAAATTGTTCACCCCTATTTGCAACAGAGTAACAGATTTATTGTGTTAAAAGCTTTTGTGGATTACACATACAAGAAGGAGAAAAAAGTTATTTATGACACAACTTTTCTTGCTACAGTTCCTGTGGTAGCTTAATTCCCTACAGTGACTGAATTATAGGGGGGGGGGGATAGTTTGAGAATTCAGAAGTCCCAACCTGACTTTCCCCATATTCAAACAAATCACGCCACTGTTCCATACTCTTCTAAAAAGAGTTGTGAGGACATTATAAAACGGGGCATCCAAGTCCTCTCTAATTCAAGTACTGGTACCCTAACTGTGTGCCTGGAATCCAGTGCTTAGGCAGTTGAACATCATCCACATGTCTAAAAGAATGAAGCCTAGAAACATCACTGTTTTACAATATAAATTCTAGTTAAATTTGTGCTTTTATAGATGCTCACATTTACAGAGATCCAACAATACTTTTTATGTTCAGTGATTTCCACTGAACTAACAGTTTATTTACCAATCACAGCACCAAGATAGCAGAACAAGCATGGGTTAAATATAGCAATTAAGACAGCAATCCAAATAGGCAATCTTTAGAGCCGTGGCATATTTGGCAATTTTAAGAAACTGGCCTGGATACCACTACAAAATGGCTGCTATAGGAGGTGTGGCAAAGACAAGTAACCTGCTCAAAAGACTGAGTACAAGGCAGAGGCAGGTTCTGAGCATCAAAAACGAAACAACTCCCTTGTTTTCAGCACCAACAGAAATCTTTTTCACAGCAATCCCAATTGTGAGTAAAAAACACATTATTGTTTTTTTTAAGTGGGGAGGGGAGGGCATGTGGCCAGTGCCAAAGAAGGTGTCTTTGGGCATATGGATTCCCCCCAGAACCACATTGCATACCTCTGCTATACACACTTAACTGGGAGTAAGTCCCACTGAACTCAATTGGGCTTACCTATGAGTAGTCATGCATAGGAATGCACTGTAAATGAACTTTTCCCTCAGAAAGCATTTATCTTTCTGTACTAGACAAAAATTGACTTGGCTTCTACTGTATGCTAGAATTTTCACACAAAGAACAAAAATCTCTTTTAAAATTTGAGGCAAGAAAGTGGCTTTGGTGCATGTTAAAAGGACTCAATCTGCTATTGACACCAACTCAGGCAAATAAGTATACCAGCACTAGCTAGCATAAGGTTTTGCAAAGACAAGCGCTTCAAACAACTGTCACACACCTTTTCAGTTTACCATTCTCCAGAGTCAAGGTGCTAAACTAAAAGAGATTTAAAGTGGCAAACTCAGAGTATGTCACATAAAAGCAACTGAAGAAGCCATTTTCAAGTGTCAAATTATACCATCATAAAGCTTTTTAAACTTTTATATTGCAACACATTCTACTTCTTTTAATCAAGAATCTTGATTTTGGAAATATTATCACGCTAATAAGCAAATAAGAAATGTCAGAGAGCCTTCGTTACTTTTGGAGAATACTACATTTTGTTTGTGTTCTTTTTATGCAACAAACTTACACAGTTTAATATATAATTACTAATCAATCATTACAAGTCTATCTCTAAACTGTGTCTGCAGGTTTGCTCAGGAAATAAGCAAGTATCCAGCAGGGAGTAATTGATGCCTATGGCTGCAGTCCTGCGCCCTTTAAATAACTAGGAATTGTGCTAATCACCCAAATATCTAATGTAACCTAGGGATATTTGTCTCAAAATGGTGGAGAATGCAGAAGCCTTCTATAAGCTTAAACAGAGTTGCTGAGTGATTATATTTATTTGTAAGGCTGCCTACATTTTATATCGCTATCATTATTAGAAATTAGAGCAAACTACATGGCAGTGTGGGAACTAATGTAGTATTCTCCAAACTGCTCTGCTTAGGACCCCTAAGGTCACATGGGAGAACAAAACAATGGAGCTCTCTATCCTCAAGAACTATAACACACAGAGAGAAACTAGCATAGTGTATCTTCAAACAGTAGAATATTTCCAGAGCCACACACACCCTGCAGGTATTATTAAAACCTCAGCCTCTGTAACTTCCAAACTCCTTGACAGATCCATTACCACCAGTGGGTTATATGAATGGACAGATTTCATTGGAGAGAACAGTTATCTCATTGTTAGCTCCAAGCCACCAATCTTCCTCTTCCAATCTTTTTATCCACTTATGTGAAGGTTGGTCCAAGACATACAGAACTGGTGGTGCTATAGGGCCATGCAAATCAATAACTTCAATTTTCTATATCAAACATTCACATTCATAGGAAAGTATCCAACGGTATTTAAAGGAAGTATCTTGCAGGTAATAGAAGGTTCAAAATGCTATTGAAGGCTAAAAGGACAGGGCGTCAGATGCAGCAGAAAGAGAATAAAGAGCCCACTAGACCTTTGAAAAATTTAGAAGATTGGCTACTACAACAGCAGCTTGTTGTTAATTGGGTGATAATATGCTGACAGTGTGGCTAAATGGATGTTAAATGATGTTGTAGATATACTGCTGTCTTTCAAGTGTAAGAGATAAGTACGTATGCCCTTAATTAGAGTATCCAAGGAGATAATGTGATGTGACTTGGCTAAAACAAGAAATGCTAGTATTCCACTTTGTAGCCTTTCAAGTACACCAAAACCAAAGTTCTCTTGGCTGCCTACATATCTATTGTATTTTTATTTAGGGGTTCCTGTGCTTGCTGATATTCAGAGAGAGGCCGTGGAGTATCAAAGATATCCCTGCCATACCAAACTTCTGCATGGTTTTTTTTTAAAGAATCTGAAAGAATAATTGTGCAATCATATGTGCAATGTAGTGCATGACAAGTTCATGTTGGTTGGCATTGTAAATGTGAAAATTTCGATTATCTAGTTCTCACACAAGGTGTAAAAAACTGTGGTGAAAGTGACAAATCCCCCCCAATCCCACCTATGCAGTGAGTTGTGAAAAAGCCCTTTGCTATAAAGGTGAAATTGACAAGAGGTTTTCAAAACCCTCATAAATGTCATAGCTATAGTGATGCAGCTTTTCTGGAATCACTGCAAAGGTAAGGGGAAATCTGTCACTTTCACCATGGCTCTTTGTACACAATTCCTCAGCACTCAAAAGAGTATGTGCATCCAGTTACGAGCACATTTTTCCAGACAGAAATTAAACTGAATAGCACTGGACTCATATGAAGGGTCCAAGATAATTTGTCTACACAAGTGAAAACTGTAATATCCATGTCAGGAATTGAATATGGTGGATTACCAGAGCACCCCTAGTCCTGTTCTGTTCCTCTTCTAATGCCGGTATTGAATTCTCACCCTGATCACTAGATTCTTGCACGTAGTATCAGGCAGTATGTACATACGGAGATTCTCATCTTCACCTATGGAACACTGTTCAACTATAGAACACAGATGACGGATGTTCTGTTACTAGGGCTCCAAGGCAAAGTAAGTTCAGAAAAGGGACCCAAGTTCAAAATTTGAGAACACTGCATTATTATGCTTGATATGCTGAAATGTCCAGTTAGCATTAGATAAGTATATTAATCTTCAAATAAAGAAAATTCGGATGCATGAGCAAAAATGGGGGAGTTCAAATTCATTAATTAAAAATACTTGGCTTAAGCAAACCAATAGCATGAAACCAAAGTTTGGATTGATCGCTCATGTACAGATGATTAACAATCTCTTTTGAACTCGATGGCCTTATAGGCCCCTTCCAACTCTACTATTCTATGATTCTGTGATTCTTTACACAGTTCAGCAGGGGTGATCCATTCACAGAAGCAGTCATTCTTGCAGGGAACTACTTGCCGAACTGAAAAATGAGTGCTATGCACCATGCTCCCAATGCTGGATTGTCACATCCAGCAATAGAGGCTTTATACTGTTAGTTTTACCCTACCCTGTGCCTGCTTACCCTACCCTGTGCCTGTTTGCATTCTCTTCCCCTCCTTATTGTTTTACTATGATTTTATTAGATTGTAAGCCTATGCGGCAGAGTCTTGCTATTTACTGTTTTACTCTGTACAGCACCATGTACATTGATGGTGCTATATAAATAAAATAATAATAATAATAATAATAATAATAATAATAATAATAATAATAATCCAGTCCCATGTCTGGACATGAAGACTGCTAATCTCAAAGCCATTTAATCCACCTAGCCCCCTGAGCATCTCTCTCACTTTCTCTGATTCAAGGCTACATTAAGCCGTGCAAATACATTATATTAGCTGCATCAGGAGCAGTATGACAGCATAGACAAAGTTTCTACCAATTTTTTATTTCCTGGCATTTGTACTAGATATTTTAAATATGATATGTTGCAGTGATGAAGTATAGTGTAATTCTGTGCATTTCGTATTTGGTGAAGGCATAACAAATAAACGATTTGGGCATCAGAATGTGGTCAAAAGGAATCAAATACAACTGCAACAAATATTTTGGAATTTGCTCTGAAAGTAGCATATTTGACTCAGAAGTTGCCAGAAAACACCCACCCACCCACCCCTCACTAAACACTAACATTGTCTCAGAGCTATTGGAATCCTTTGGCTGCCCTGGCTGTTGCTGATTTCTGATAACAGAAACTGTAGACTGTGTTGCATGCATGCAAGAAATAATATGAGGGGGAAAACTATTAATTTCAGGGTCCTGCCACCCCACCCCACCCGGCACACAACAATGACATTATCATTTTAACAGGCTAAACCCCATACTTTCTCTCTTAAAAAATCCTTTGTCTGCCATGGATTCTTTCTTCCATCCAGCAAGAGAAGGAAAACTCATTTTGTCCATAATCTTCAAAGAAACAATATTGTAAGCTGCATGCCATTTCAGGTGCACACAGACTGTTTGAGAGGGGAAGAAGAAATACATGACTTCTTTAAGCCACTTCCATCAGAGGCTAATGGGGGATGACAAATATTGCTATTTGTGTATGAGCGAAACTTAAGAGAATTCAAAATTCTTCTTGACTGGATGCTGGATTTCCCCTATACTTAGCCCCCCGCCTCTGAGAATCAAATATAAAAGGGATAGTTTTTTTTTAAAAAAAAATCTGTTTGTTTTGCTTGGAAAAATCCCACCTGCTCCCCCTCCTAGATGGGAACCATGCTATGGGCATGAAGGAAGACACTACATTTTTGTCTGTAAGGTAGAATCATAGAATAGTAGAGTTGGAAGGGGCCTAAAAGGCCATCGAGTCCAACCCCCTGCTCAATGCAGGAATCCACCCTACAGCATACTTGACAGATGGTTGTCCAGCTGCCTTTTGAATGCCTCTAGGGTGGAAGAGCCCACAACCTCCCTAGGTAACTGGTTCCATTGTTGTACTGCTTTAACAGTCAGGAAGTCCAGCCGGAATCTGACTACCTGTAACTTGAGCCTGAAACTGCTTTTAGAAGAAGGATCAAATTAGCTCCATAAGCTCCAGAGACTCTTTCCTCCAAAGAGCAAGGCTCACACTGTTTCATGGCAAACTGCTCTTGAAAGTGAGGGGAATTCCAAAAATAGGGTGCACAGTTATTTAGGCCATGGCTAGACGAGGGGGTTGGAGGGCGATCTCGCGATTTTATGATCACGAGATTGTCGCCCTGGTTTACACATGGCGAACGACATCGCGGCCACCATCATCCCGAGACCGCGGAAAAAGCGGGATAGAAGGGTAGGGTGAAATCCCCCGCTCCCGAGATCCCCTGTGTGTCATGTGGATGTACACGGATGATCCCGGGACAATCCTGGGATATAGGCCTGGTCTAGCCATGGCCTTAGAGGGGATGGGGTGGAGAAATAATCACATGTCTAGCACAAGCCACTCGCATGAGACTAAAAGTGCAATCCTATGCATGTTTAGACAGAAAATGGCTGGGACATACTGGGAGCTATAGGCCTGTCTGAACGTGCACAGGATTACGCCCTAAACAGAAAGTGTTTTTTAAAAACAAACAAACAAAAAAAAAAAAACAGCCAAAGTATTTATTAACAATTGGTATTTTTTCAAGGCAGAGTTTAAAATGAATGAACTAAAGAAGCTTGAGAATTATCTTAAGCCCTGTTTACACTATCTGGAGACTGCTTAGTCATGTTTCTGATCCTGAACCAAAGGCTCTTTTTTCTTTTCTTTTTTCTTTTACACTAGCATGGGATTCAAGCGTTTTGCTTCTCTCGGGGAAACTTCAAAATCATCTAGAGATAACGTCTGCAAAGATATGGATTTTTTTCCTGATTTCTATAAACCAAGGAACTATATGACACATGCATAATTAACAACATTTTGATCCAAAGACATGACTTGTATTTTTACACTGCAAACTGTATAATCATAGCAACTGAAAGTAAATCCTCTTTAAAATGAGGGCTTTAAAAAACCCAAGATAAATATTCAACAATTTGACATGAAATAACAATACTACATGAAATTATAGAAGTTTACTTTTCTTTAAGAAAGATGGCAGCTCACCCTTATGCCTAACGGAAAGCATGTGATGCTGTAAACGTCTGAGTCACTGAAGATTTTCTATCACTTGGCAACAAGAGATAAGGCCAACTACATCAAATATTATCATAATCAGGTTTTGCAGCCATGAAAAGTACATGCAAACCTGACTAATTTATCATTTTGCAAAATAGCTGTTTCTGAAATATAACAGGTATACTTTTTAAAAAAAATATTCAACCCTCTTGGCTACATAACAATTCCAGAAAAAGTTATCATGAAGTTACGAATGAAGAAAACAAAATCTACAATATTTAAAAGAGAAAAATCCTTTTGTAACAACATTATAATTTTTGATAATTCTTTTCTTATGTTTCCCAATATAGAATGGGAATCTGTAACATCAATATAATTAATTAAAGATACAGGTGATTGGTCATCTCATTAGGGAGATTATGCAGTATCAAGTAATGAGTTTGCTTACAGAACATATTGCAAAAGTTCTTTATTTCAATGACAAAGATGGCCTGATTCAGCAAGCTATTCAGTACATTTTTTTACTTTAAAGATGGCTGAAGTGGCAGAATTTTACAGAGCTCTCTTGTCAGAGTAGATACAAAAGGTTTTAAAGCAGTCTTTTCCAACTGGACTAGCATGGTTATCTGGGGATGATTGTTGTCCAACAGATTTGGAGGGTTGTTGCCCACCAAGGCTGTTTTAAAACAACAAAAACAACTTACAAGTTAATTTTATCAGTTCTAGTAGATTATCTTTTAAAAATAATCTTGTTGAAAAGAAAATCTGAATTTCAGACAATAGAAAAATATGAGTATCTTAATGTTGATTCAAAGTATCTTAAAACTGAATCAAGTCTGCCAACACAAATATTGAGTTAAAGATAGCTTTTCTATGCCAAAAAATATCTGAGGTAAAACATTATAGAATTATACAAAGTCATATATTATTTATTATTGTGGGCTTTACACCAGACCCAGAAATTAGCAATTTATTTCAGGCATTGGTATCAAAGAAATACGCCCCCGCCCCCACCCAGGATCACCCACTGAGCATATCTGGGTGATTCTGTATTCCGTTTTTATGCCCTTCAACTACCTTAGCGTTGCAGTGTGTTCAGTTCTAAAATTATGAATATTTATGACTCTGCCAACCAAACAGAATGGACATTTACTTTCCATCTCATGGAGAAACCCTATTCTGTTTAGTTAATAACAGCTCTTTCTTCCAGAAATTTCTGGATGCTTATAGGCCTCTCCTATACAAGTTTACATGGAAGCAAATGCCAGTTTTTCCAACAGGACTGCTTCCAAATGACTGTTCATAGGACTGTAGCTTTATCCTTCAAGTAAGTATTTTTTGCTTGTTATCCTTGCATGTGTACAAACAGAACCAAAAAGGTCTGTATCTTGTCTCTAAATATAATTCCATATTGCAAAAGGCATGTGGGGCTGCAAGTTCAAAGATTTTGGATTATGTTCCTAAATTATATAAAGTGCAACAAATACATGTTTTATTTGTTACTAATGAGTGTACTCAGCTTTGCATGGCTTGGACAGCCCTTAGTTTGATACAAAGCAGCTTTCAAGCAACATTATGCAGCTGACAGAGTTGGACACATTCTGCCTGCCCTGTCTGAGTGAGGCAACGCCCACTGGTACCCCTAGGCATGGACTGCTATGGTGCATGCAATAGCTTTCAGGCTTTTAAATTTCCTGGGTTTGCAGGTTACATGCTACAATTCTGCTCTACTGATTACAGTGATTTTATTTTGTCTTTTGTGTATTTGGTGGTGTTATTTTTATGGATTTATAACGTTTAAATCTTTCTGATGCTTTATTATTTATTTATTTAATTAATTTCTGTACCACCCAAAAGCTGAAGTTCTCTGGGTGATTCACAAAAATTACAAGCCACAAAAGATAATAAAAATGTAACATAACATCTTTAACACAAAAAAATAAAAATAAAATAAAATTAAAAGCGTTAAAAACAGTTATAATAAAATAAAACAGCGGACACTGGCACAGTATTACAGGATGAAAGCCAAGTGAGGCCTTTAGCCTTTTCGCTGGGGTGTGTGTGTGTCTATACACGCTCAAAGTCCTGCAGTGGCTGAAAATCTGCACTACATCAGTTATATGACACAACCGCAAATTTGCAACCACCATGGGGCTTTTCCGTGAAGCTGCGTGGTAAAAAGGTCAGGGACTTAACTGGTTTTTTTCAATAGGAGCAAGGTCATCCCAGCTCTTCCACCATCTGAGCTTGCTCCATGGCTGACCCATGGGGAGGTTCTGCCAGAAGGCGATCGTGATTGGTCGCCGGAAGCCAGGAACAGGGCGGGGGGCAGCTCCAGTACCCCACGCTCCCTCCTTGGCATGGGGATTACCCAACGGCACCCTGGGTAAGTGAAACTGCTAGGTTTAGGAGGAACGTGCGCCAACTCAGCATCAAAAGACAATCCTCTGATCTGCATGGAAAGAGTTCCAACCCAATGCCTCCTCTTTACTTCTCACTGTAATTTGATTTTCCTTTTCACTCTTAGCCGCCTTACAGAGGCTGAGACTACATGGTGAATCTCCTGCTCTTTGATGCCAACATTTTCACACCTAAACCAGCTTGACCACATTTATGTCTGGATGGACTAAAGGCATGCCACAGGATCTGTGCTGCTTCTGCACATCAAACAACACAGAACACAGATTTCTATGGTGGTCTACACATGTGCTCTGTGGGAGGACTTTTAAATCTAGCTTTGATTCTGGATTTCCAAATGGTGGCTGATGCCAGAGGTGTGGTTCACAAAAATTCAATACATAAGATACAGCATAAAATATAAAATATGGAATCGTAGGACCACAATATAAAAAGTACAACCAGAATAAATCTGAGCTGCAATGCAGAGATTTAAAATACAGATTTAAAACAGCAGAGCTAAAAGACTAGGATGCTAAGGCCTTAGCTAGACCTAAGGTTTATCCCGGGATTGTCCTGGAGTCATCCCTGTTCATGTAAATGACACACAGGGATCCCGGGAGCAGGCAGGGATGACCCTGGGATGATCCCAGGATAATGCTTTTAATTTTTGTGAACCGCCCAGAGAGCTTCGGCTATTGGGCAGTATAAAAATGTAATAAATAAATAAATAAATAAATAAATAAAGCTTATCAACCCCTGCCCCCAGCAGCTGCTATTTGCATTTTAGTACATGCATGTAACATCATGGCTAGTTTGTCCCTTACTCTGCAAGTATAACTTCTCTCTTGCTGGAAAAAATGGCTAGGTGAGGCCTCTTTATACCTTCACATGGCTGCTAAGACACTAGGCTTTTAAATTTCCTGGATTCGCTACAATTCTGCTCTACTGATTACAGTGATTTTATTTTGTCTTTTGTGTATCTGGTGATGTTATTTTTATGGATTTATAACATCTTAATCTTTTTGATGCTTTATTATTTATTTATTTAATTTCTGTACCACCCAACAGCCAAAGCTCTCTGGGCAATTCACAAAAATTACAAGCCATAAAAGATAATAAAAATACAACAGAAAATCATTAATATCCATTTTAAAAAAAATTAAAAGAGCTAAAGACAGTTATAATAGAATATTGGACATCATAAAACAACTGACATAAATGCCTCATCATATGTCATTAAATGCCTGGCAGTAGCACCATCATTTGAAGATATAAATCATAAGAACACTTCTTAAGATGTATACAAAGGTCACAAAGAAGGTGCGCCTGCGTACACACACATAAATATTTTCACAGAAAAACCCAAGCCATCTATTGGAAGATCACAATATGTACAATTTTGATATATAAGACGTGTGATACCTGCACGTCTTAAGGCAGATTTAAAAGTTGTGCCTTTTAAAAGAAACTTCTGAAAGGGACCTCCATTTGTCTTGGTGAGCCACCAAATCTGCTATCCAGGAATAGTTCAGTAGAAACAGTTCTGCCAACCTCTTTTAAAATTCAAGAGATGCTTGCTTCACAAAAAAGGAGGGCAGCCAAGTTGGCAACAACAGAAATTTAGTAAGATGTTGATTCAAGGTGGATATTAACTCCATAATAAACTCTGAGGCTTTAATTGATAAGAGAATAGTAAAAAAAAAAAGAATTTGTACCCCCATCCCCACCTCCCCCCTGCTTTTCCATTTACCATTTGTCAGACAAGATATTGGGAGTATCATCAGACTGGGTGGGGGATCACGTTTCCCTACCATTGTTATTCTGTCTCACAAAAGGGATGAACAGCTTTCGCTTTCTTCACATGGGGAAGAAAGTAGCAGCAGCAATGACCACATGGCCCATTCAGTGGGCGTTTTTATCACACTGCTTTTCCTGCACACAGCAGGAAATGGCAGCAAGTTTCACTTAAAAAAAATATCAGATTTACCAGGTCTTATTTTGTCACAGAAAATAGAGCAGAAGGAGCTGGAGATGGGCGAGAGGCTGATGTCACATGGCTTGGGACCGCAATACCTGATGGAATGCCTCTCCCGACATGAACCTACCCATACACTGCGCTCAACGTCTAAGGTCCTCCTCTAAGTGCCTACTCTGAGGGAAGCTCGGAGGATGGCAACAAGGGAGAGGGCCTTCTCGGTGGTGGCCCCCCAACTGTGGAATGAGCTCCCCAATGAGGCTCGCCTGGCGCCAACATTGTTATCTTTTTGGCGCCAGGTCAAGAATTTTCTCTTCTCCCAGGCATTTTAACAGCATTTAACAACGTTAAGTTTGTTTTTAATGGACCCGAGAATTGTTGTTTTTAAATGGATACTGTTGTTTTTACACTGTTGTTTTTATGTTTTTGGTGGTTTTTAAATTTTGTATACTTTTTAATGTTTACCATTTTTAACTGCTGTAAACCGCCCAGAGAGCTTCGGCTGTGGGGCGGTATATAAATGTAATAAATAAATAAATAAATAAAAAGACCTGCGAAAAACAGTGAGTGGCCAGTAACGAGCGTACAATAAAACACTAGTCTGATGACACTCTATGAATGCCCCCTCCTCCTGACAGCAACAGCTTATGGAAGACCTTAAAATCATGCTATAGATTTCTTTTGCTTCAGCCATTTCCCACCCAGCCATGTGATTTTGCCCTAAACATTACCGAACATCATAGTAAGATGCTGTTTAATAACTAGATACTCCCAAAGACAGCCTATATATTTTATGTAATAAAGTAGTTTTGGGGCTGAAATGAACATTTTGCTGTTTTTATTTATACAAATCATGGAACAATAAACAATAAACAAAGTGGTCCAGAAGGGGATTTTAATGATAGCAAAGATTAAATTTGCATTTGATTAAGGTATTATTCACATGTTCTGTTACTAAAGTCATGAATGCAGACAGAAATAAACCTTTAAATTGAAACACCTGCAAATTAGCCAGATTAACTAGTTACTTAAACAAGGCAAGGCAAATTTAATTTTTACAGAGACTTAGAGAGGTGTATTTACTTCCACATGTTGCATTTGTGGCAGCACTCTCCATAATTTCTGCTTTGAAAGTATAAGAAAAACTTTTAGTAAAGTAGTATCAGGGCTGTTTGCTTAATACACTAACCCACCCATTGGCTGAGTTTGGTTGTTTTGAACCACGGGTTGTTTGTTGAACTATGGGTTATAGCATGTTGTCTGATCACAGCCAGGATGGCTTGGTAACCATGCAGTGTTGCTTATTTTCTCGAACATGCCACCTTGAGAATCCATGGATTGTTGTTGTGTTGTTCAGAATGGTTAACAAGCCATAGCGTGTGGTTAACAAGCCACCCTGGCTGTGTTCAGACAACAGGCCAACTCACAGTTCAAAAACCAATGAGTGTGGGTTAGCGTGGATTGTGCACTCTCTGATACTTAACACACAAGCCATAGTATCGAATTGTGTTGTTTTGCCAGCCAGAGGGAACTCCTGAAATACTGGATTTCCTCCTTCCCTCCACAGGGTTGAGTGACTGACAAGTCCATTTTCAAATCAAAGGGCACGTTTTACCAGGGGCTCTCCAAAATCTGTGCTCTGGGGAAGGCATGGATGGGACTGTGAGATGGACATTCTTCCAACACTACAAGGCATCACTATGAAGAAAGCTTTAAATTGGTTTTTAATCACCATAAGTCTGTAGCCCCAGCACCTATCCTTCTGAAACTTCACAGGTTTCTTTCCTGGAGACATCTCTATGATGTTTACCATTTTTATACGAATTTCACAAAAAGCTATTGGAAGGGGAGGGGAAGCAAATCACCACACACACACAAACCAATTTTAGGACTCCTCTTCTGTTGAATATATCCTTCTGAAAGGTTGCAATTTTTTTCATGGGCCCACCTCTATGCTGACTATCATTTTCAGAAGAATGGTCCTCAAGGAACCTAGTGGGATAACATGTCCTTCTTTTGATAACCTTACAATGTAAAAACTGCTGTTGCACAAAAATCCAATCTGGACCGTGGCAGTCTTGGTTCTCCCTCAGAATGAGTAATTGACCCTGATTCTGCCAAGAAATAAAGGTATTTCCCCCCCCTTGCATTTATATCCCGCCTTTTTTCCTCCAATGAACCCAAGGTGGCGTACATAATCCTCCTCCTCTCCATTTCTATCCTCACAACAACAACATTGTGAGGGAGGTCGGGCTGAGAGTCTGTGACTGGCCCAACGTCACCCAGTGAGCTTTCATGGATGAGTGGGGACAAGAACCCAGATCTCCCGACTCCCAGTCAACACTTTAGCCACTACACCACATTGGCATATATATATATGTGTGTGTGTATCATAAAAACCACTGCACCTACTTTTCTGAAATTTGTCAGGCATACTCCCCTCCTAAAGGTTACTATGCCTGCAAACTTCATCCACTTCTGACAAACAGAAAAAAATATAATAGCCATTTTTAAATAGGTCCCATGAGAGTCAATAGGAGGTACGAAACCTCAGATTTCTATATCTCGACTTGAGTTTGGTACCTCAGTTGAATAGGACAACCTCCAAAATGGTCTGACTAGAATCAGGCCATTTTCCAAAGCACTAAAACAGGGTCAGAGTCAAATCTTGTGGTCAGTGCACAACTCTAATCTGTACTGTAAATTAGCTACTAATAAGTCTGGCAAAAGTAACCATTAGGTTTCTAATTATCTACCATTTTCTGTGTAGGGTTATCTAATAGGTTTTAGAAACATAGAAGTGAATTTTCTGCCCATACTTAATTCAGCACCTGTAGTACTTGCCTCAAAGGAATGACAAACACAAAATCCATACAAAACAACAAGCTTTGCAGTAAGAAAGAATGGGCCAGTTCGCATGGTCAAACAAGCCACCATGGCTTAAACAAGCCAGGGTGAGTTGTTGTGAGCTGCAGTGTGTGCTGGGAGTGATCTGCATGCTCACTGCCTGGCTTATTGTACTGGCCCATCCCATTCCTCTGGGGGGAAGCTGCTCTGCAGCAGGAGAAGGGGGCTGCCATACAACTCTGTGTCTCGGATTATTCCCCCCTATCTTCAACCTGTCTTGACTGGAACACTATGAGGTGGTTACTGAAGTCTGCCACCTAATGACTGGAGATGGCACTGTAGCGTTCAGATACATTAAAATTAATTAAAATCCATTAATGCCTGGAATAATAATCCTGAGGTGCACACTTTTAATATGAAAGTTTCAAAAGACAGAGACCTTAACTGTCTATAATAAGAAAAGAAGATATGTGTCTGACTGTCAGTTAACATTATATCTCCTTGAACATGAAACTTAGGCCTTAGCTAGACCTAAGGTTTATCCCGGGATCGTCCTGGGGTCATCCCTGTTCATGTAAATGAACACACAGGATATCCTGGGAGCAGGCAGGGACGGCCTAAGTTTCATGTTCAAGGAGATATAATGTTAACTGACAGTCAGACAAATATCTTCTTTTCTTATTATAGACAGCCACCAGTTAGTATGCATGCTTATTTAGAAAATAAAGGAATTTTAAAATTGGAAACTTGTTATAAATTACAATTGATCTTTGTTCTTGGCAATTTAGATCAATCCACTCTGGTTTGTGTGTATATACCTTCAGCATAATTAAATAATATGTTGCTTGTTTGTCAAAAGACCTCTGTCAGACCCGTTCAAAATCCCCTCTACTTTCCTAAGTACTGTTAATTCCTATTTTGTCATTCTATCATTTACTGGCACCCCAGCTATAAATATTTGTTCCTATGTATCTTCTAGCATCACTGAAGAAACAGCACTGCAGTGCTGGCATACATTTACAGTTTGTAGCATTGGCCAGCAGCCAAAAACCTAACTACTTCCACAAATGAAGGGGAGCTTTGGGCTTGTGTTTCTTGAAAGCAGTCTATCCATGCCACAAAGCAAAGCCATTTTGTGGGGACATTCAAAGGCAGATTGCACAGCTATTATTCAAAGAAAAAATAGTCTGAACATTCTACAGGCTATGCCAAGGGTATTCCAAATGTAGCTCTTTAGATCATGACAATAGTGATGGTGAACCACTTGTTACATGCCCAATAATACGCATGTATTGGGTGGCAGCAAGATCAAAGGCTTAGATTGTAGAAGTTATCCTAAAGTTTAAAGTGTTGAAACCCATGCAAAAAACTCTCAAGGAACTACTTTAAATATTAAGTTATCTGTCATATATAAGTATGTAATATAAGTATGTACTCAATAAAGCATGTAACATAACTATGCAGAAAGAAATTATGACCATAAAGCAAACTTCTCATACATTTTGTTTTGCATTATACTACTCCTCATATATACCTGCTGAAAACCATACAACCAAGGAGACACTTGACCCTATAGCCAATGCTGATGTAAATGCACAAGCTTAACATGAAATATAAGGAAACAAGAAAGCTCACTAATTATATCTTCACTGATGGAACAGGAGGAAATGGCCAGATCGCCTAACCCAGCTGTCATACATGTTGTACAAATAAGCACACAGCTTGAGGGGGGAAAGTACTCAAAATGTTTATGCCATATGTACCAAAATAACCTTTGTCCACCAGCCTCAAGTTCAAAAAATAAAAATCTGATAACTCCAGCTGTCATACATGTTGTACAAATAAGCACAAAGCTTGAGAAAAAAAGTACTTTAAAAGTACCAAAATAACCTTTGTCCACCAGCCTTAAGTTCAACAAATAAAAATCTAAGAATTATATGAGTAAACAATAATGCATGCAATATCACCATTCCTTGTTTGATGGACAAGATAAATACCAAAATATCAAAATGATCTGCATTTGTTCAGATATATGCTACAAAGCCAATACAGTAATAACAGCAATAACACATTGATGTGTGATAATCTCTTGCAACTGATGGAAAGGCCATCCAAATCATAGTTAGTTTCACAGAATTTTCATTAGCAGGAACATTAAATCAATCTCCAGCATTCCTTAAGATGTACCAATTCAGATGATTCCCCCATTCCTCCCCCCTTTATGAACTGCATTTACACATTTTGTCATTCATATTTGACTCTCTGGAACCTAATCACTTGTTGCACTTTGCACTGTTAAGTGACTACAACCGACCAACAATCTAGGTTATTATCCATTAAATTGAATGTATGAAACCAATCTTGATGGGGCAAGGAAATAATAGAATCCCTGTCACCATAGAGATGAAGTTACTATCTCTATGGAAAAGTGGATATCACCACAACACCACTTGCTACTAAATACATGATAGATCAGGCTAATAATTAAAACACAACTCTTTAAATGTTATTATACAGCACTAAACACCTATTCAATCATCTTCAAAGTTATATTTATCCAGAACTACAAAAAGTAGAGTCAATCTAACTACCTCTCCCATGGAGACTTTTCACATGTAATAACATATTGCCTAGAAACATACACATTTATATCAATACAATCTTGTAAATTTGGCAAAAATAAATTTAGAATAATGGAGTCACAAAAGAATATGTAAATAAATATGAGTTGTACAAAACTGCTGTATCAGCATCTCTACCAGTAGTTAGAATGACCAGTTTGTTGGGAAACTTTGCAACATGATTATACAGTATTTTCCATGAAAGAAAACATTAATTACCCCAAATTCTCCTACCTCAATCAAAAAGTCTCCTGTTCTCAAGCCTGCTTGCCATGCTACCCCGCCTTCATCCACTGATTCCAGGTACTGCAAAGCAGGAAAGGCTGGAGTTGGGGTGAATTCTTCAATAGGTGTATCAGCTTTGGGAATAACAAATGACACCTTTTTAATAATGGAAAACAACCTTTTAAAAATATAAAGTTTAATCATCTCATGAACTGATTTATGCATGAATAGAAATTAACTAAGCAAGATGCTCCCCTGCCCTATAGATCTCCATCTTTTTCTTGCATATTTATGATCACTAGGATTTGGTCAGCAAATAAATTATACTCAGCCTTTGGTATATAACCAAAAATGCAACCAATCTGATGGAACAGAAATTGCATTTGAAAACATTAATTTAATTTTTTGATAGGTGCATGGATAACTAAGGCATTTGAAAATTTTCAAGCCTTTCTAGCAGCTACCACCAAAAATGCTATGAAGCCATTTAATTTCAATGTACAACACCATACTTGTTTGTGCATCAGGTACATATTTGTATACTGTATGATCTACCATATGTACATGTTACAAATCTATACTCTGTTATGCTTTACAGATATATGGTTTGATATATATCAAGTCACATGTGCAATATGTGAAACACGAAGTTTGATATAAGCATGTGTTTTAAAAGGGTACATGAATATTCCACCTAAACAGCTCAGCCCATGTGAAATTAACACATGTAGCGAGGGACCTCTGTTTGCTGCATAGATAGCTCAGCGCCAGCTGATCGACACAGTGATGAAGTCACTGGGTTTCCAGAAGACCCCATCAAAACGTGCATTTAGCCAGGAGGGTTAATCAGAAACTATTACATAGATAGGAAAGCCCAATAACTGTTTGCCATTCCAGCAAGGAATGATAAAAATGGCATTCCCAGAGGAAGGGTGTGGAGGATCCTCCATAAAGAACATATGGGCTAGCCTTTCCTTGAAGCCAGTCAGTGTGAGGGAGAGCCCATCCAGCAACTGAGGGGTGTTAGTTGCTGGCCTTGGGATATACCACCACTTTAAAAAAATGAAACCCAAAATGAATAAAATGCAGAGCATTAAAAAGATCCCTTTCTTTTTTTTTCTTTTAACAAAAATATACCAGTGGCATTAAGAAAAAGATTAGGACATTACAACACATGAAACCAGGCAGCCTTCAAAACAGAACATAGAGCAAAAGGCCATTCAACATACATGCAGTTTCTGAAGATATAACAATGATCTGATTTTCATACTAAAACTGCAGTAGTTCCATCCTGAACAAGCTACAAACCTATTTTAAGCAAAATGTCAATATGCCACTCGGCAAATAATTTTAACAGACTAATGCTTTAATTGAATCCATTTTGTCACTTGTTTCAGTAAGGATGATACAGTTTGGATAAACTACACAGTAAGATATAGGAAATTTCCAAGCAACTCCCCCTCTCAAAATTATTCTGCAAATTTATGGTATATATGTTTTTTAAATACACACACCCCTCAAAACTGCTCAATCAGAAACCAGTAAAATCCATGTCAGTACTACTGCACAGAGAGAACACTGTTGTCTAGCAACCAAATGCATAAGGAATAATGCCTGTTTATTTTCAGAAATGCATGCCATCTTTCACATAGGCACTCACCCAATCGAATAGATACAGAAAATCCACATACCTTTGGCCCCTCTGAGCACAAACCCAAATCCTTCATTGTCTTTTTTCTGCAGGACCACTGCCTTTTCTTCTATAATGCAGTCACTGTAGAGAGAATTCCGAGGATAGCGACCATTATTACATCCCTTCATCACCACTGTAGTAGCTGCTCCTCCAGTGTGCAGGTTCATCATCATCACAGCCAGTTAATCAAATAATATTGCAGTAACCAAACATGGGGAAAATATAACAGCAAACAAAAGAAGAAGGAAAGAGACAAAGACAAGGCTTAATGGCAAGGGAGAACATGACAGTGCAACTTAACGGAGGGAATAATGCAGAGAAAGCAGAGGAAGAAACCATGCATGGTGGTGGCTGAACAAATACGTGATCATGTCATCTGTGTGCTAGCTAGGAGTCTAAAAGAAAAGAAAGTGAACTGAACGACAGTAGCATTAATAAACTCCTCAATCGTGGATGTACCAGATGCATCTTCTAGTGAAGCCAAAATGAAACCAACCAGAAGAAAAATGAGGCAGCATTTTAAAATTTAAAGTTAGCTTTGTTTGCTGTTATAAGTAGCTAAAAGGCACAAATATATTCAGAAGCTATGCCTTGCATCAAAAGCCCTTTTTCAATCCTATTGAATGTTGCATGCTGCAAGAATCCCACATGATCATCTGACAGCCTACAATGCTAACAACGTGCAGCTGCTTTGGCGTCATCGAGCACAAATTTTCACAGCATCAAGAATCTGCATAATTTAAATAGTAACAAGGCATGTATGTTCATGATCACCTTTTCCCATAAAAATGACAGTACGTTGATGAAAGCTAGCACAATGAAATGCTAATGAGATTATATTCTTTTTAAAAAGAACAGAAAAGAAAAGGAAGGCAAGTTTTTATATTTTTTCTGCTAATTACACTTGCATAGATGATTTTTTTAAACTCCACTTATTCAAATAACAGGTTTATAGTTAAGTTTCTAACCCTAATGATGAACCTTCAAGATACTTCAGTTGAAATACCTTCAGATTTTTATGATAAAATAGATCAGATAAAATTATGGCTATATATTTAAAGAGCAACCCATTTTTCGAGAAATTATTAATGCACAGCTTTAAGGGACAAACTCAATTCTTTTATACAGTAGGCAATGCTCCCTTTAGAAAAAGGAAGTAACTGCTACAAAAATATGGTGGTGCAGTGGCATAAAACCACTGCTTTGGTAATAATAGAAATGCAAGGAAACTCTGGAATCTCTCTTGCAAAGTGTAACCAGCTGTTACTGTTCACAGTTCTGATAGCTAAGAATACAATTCTGCACCCATTTACAGACACTTATTTAGTTAGGTTTCCATCATATCCCTAAGGCTATGGTTAGCTTGCACAAATATTTCTAAATTCGCAGTCGAAAAATGGATAGTCCCCTCAACATTCCACAAACAGACCCAAAATAGCCAGCATCCTTTGGCAGAAATCCACAGAGTAGCTGGCAGTTATGATGGAGTCCTTTCTGGGAGAGAAGTAGGGCAAGTAGCCAGCTGCTATTAGTCCCCCAGCGGCTGTAGGGCCAGGATTTCTTTCCTTTTGTTCCTAATTGATGCTACAGAAATGCATGTTGATAGGGTCTAGATTAAGAGCCCAGAAGTAAGATCTTAATCCCATTGGATTCCAAGCAAAATCTGCAGTTTAAATCAGCAGGATTTTCAGCAGAGGTGCAGAAAACACTTGTTCCATACATTCTTACCTCCTCCTTTCCTAAGTATTTTGTACCTCTTTCCCTAGAGAGCACTCTGCAACATTTCAAAGCAGTTCCACCAATGGCACCAAGGTGGGCTGGACTCTCTTTCCTGCCAAACTCTTTTACCCAGAAAAACAATGTTTTTTTGGGGGGGGGGGACTTGTGGACCTGGAGGGGCTTTGTACCAACATCTGAAATAACCACCTTCATCCAGAATAAGTAATTCCTTTGATTATCCTGTCAGCTCAATTAGCAGTTCAATTGGGATATACTAGTCTGTCTGTTCCTCTTTCTAGCATGTGACTGGGGTTAGTCTAGTAGTAGCACTGACAGCACTTTTACCGCTGAGGTTTGGGGTTAGATGGTGATGAAACTGCCAGAACCTGTGGTAAATGTTAGGGAGGGGAGTAGTTCTGCCTCTTCTTTCCCACACTCTATATGGGAGGTTTTTTTTTTAAAAGTGGGGGATTAACTGGAGTCAGGGGATATGTGGCTCATCCCGACCCAGATTTCATCGCCATTCCAGAGTATCTTAAGTTGCTAGGTGCTCTGTCCCTTTTGCAGCTGAAAGTTCTCAGAGAGGATTTATTACACAGAAGGCTTTCTTCCAATCTTAACAAATCCAATGGGCCCTAACTCTTTTAACAGAACAGAGGCATAAGAAGTATATACCATCCTAGACTGGGATCTGAAATAAATATGCATTAGGGCTCAAGTAGGCCAATTCCAATTCCCTCTGCCCACCCCAATCAAACCTTAACTGCTTTCAATATTCTATGGCTCCTGGAGGACGATGGACCTCCTCAGTCCTCATTTGGACATGTCTGAATTTCTTTTTATGTTTTAAATTTACACAGTAATATTTTTTTCTGCATAACTGGAAAATCTCCATGTATGCAGAAATCCTACCCTAACTCATCTGTGGATGGTCTTTTCACTGACTGTCCTGCTGAATCATCAAGTTCATTATTAACAGAAATAAGGATGGATGATGATAAATTTGTCATCCCAGCTTAGTGATGCAAACAGAAAAAAATATACTATTGAAGTATAGTGCATGTTTTTCATTCATAATCCTTCAGACAAGCCCTACTTCAGAGAGGATGCAGGTTCATTGAACAACTCCGGTCTAAGGACAGCTTCGTAGGTAATACTTGAGGAGCAGGATACAAGAAGAGGGCAAACTTTTCAAAATGGCCTCTCTTCTCCTTTCTCTGAGTACACTGAGGTCACTCTTAAGAGATGCATGCAATGCAACTACTGAAGTTCCAATCCTTGGCATACAGGTAAGATGTGGTAGGAAACTTTGGTTTGGATGCAATAACCTTCCATTCTCCATTATAAAGGAAGTCAGTACTATGTTATTACTCCTTTTAGCTCAATCAAGCCACACATAATACACACAAAATATGTAAATCATAATCATCAGTATTTAAAAAAAATGTTATTCAAGCAGCAGAAAAGTAATGATACTATAGGCTTAGTTCTGGTCCCCCAAAGTGAAAACACTCTGCTTTAATTTGGATACACATTTTTCTGAGGCATTTTGAGATCATTAAGTACCGTTATCTATTGATAACAGCATTGACGTTATCTATAGTCTAGCAAGGTCTGATAACCAAATGGATGCCTGTCAATGCTACCATTAGAGTGCAAAAACAGAGGAAGAGATTTCTTGGCAACATCTTCTAACTCATGGAATTTAAGCTTGGGTGGAGGGGCTAAATATTTAGTCATCATGTAACTAGGTTTTACTTACAGTGTTCTATTTGGAACACGTAGGGATACAATATGTAAATCCCTCCCGAAAGGTTCTCCAGTAGATGAGATATTTTAAAAATATCTTTGAAAGTCACACATACCAGCCATGCTCTTATACAACTATTCAATTGTACCATAAGACATTGCAGGAAAAGCAAGGGATGCAACACTGCAGTCCCCTAACTTCTTTCAAAAATGCTGACAAATTATAATATGCTATAATATTAGATAACCATTAGAGAGATCTTTGGTTTGGATTTGCAGAGGTCTGCTATCTATCAAAAGAAACACAAGTAATGGAAGGCAGTAGTTATTTAGTACTATATAAAGTGCCAAAAAGGCACACAACTACTCCAAACACCAATAAAAGGTGATAATTATCAAATAACCCATTTATTTACAATTTATAAGGATATATAAAACCAACTGATGTGTCTCGAAGTGGTTAACAATCACAATGTTGGGTACTATAATAACCAATAATATATATCATACATGCAAGAGTACAAATCTAATACAGTCCAACAATATTACAGACTTTTATAACATTTAGCACCTGAGACAATACCATCAGAATAATATATGTACAGAAATAGGGTTTCTGAAGCCACTTGTGGGTTGGGGAAAGGTGTCTATTTGTAGCCTTCCCCCTATTGCAATGAACTCAGGAATGAGTGTATAATCCTAATAATTAACAACTTCAAGATTAATATAGACCCTGCATTTGATTGATTGCATTTCCCTGGGCACTGATCATCTAGCTGCACAATCTGATTATATAAAACGTGACGCTGAAATAATTCAGGAAGGAAATACTAATTATTTGTTGAATCCCAATAGTGTATTCAATCCTGCATTAAAATCACTCCCTCACCACAGATTCACAGTCCCTAGTCCTAAATTGGAAATAAAGCCACAATTCTCAAACTATTTAGAAACTTCATTACAACTAGCAAACTTGCAATAGCTTCAGGTTCCAATGTATGCATGCTTTCAGTCACCATTGTGGGCCCCATGGCAGCCTGAGTCTAGTTGACCTGAGTTGCTGCTAGCATCGCAGCACTAAATGAGATGCGAAAACAGCAGTCCTATACTGTGGCAGCCTATTCCTTTAAAAAAAGACTGCAGCTGACCTGGAAACAAGCTTGGTCAGCTGGAGCTGACAGGAAAGAAAGGCTGACTTGATAAAGGAGGCCTGTGTTTATACGGTCTCTCCCTGCCATCTTATATGTTGTTGGTAATACGGTTGACCTGAATCCATGTTGCCACAGGTGATCTGAAACCATACTGAATAAAATTAGCAAAGTTTGTGCAATGTATAATGACACTGCAATACTTACTATTATTTAGCTAGTGTTCAACACATTTTCTTCATTGCATACATATATGACAGGGTTTACGGTTTGTTTTTGTTTGCTTTTAAAAATAGTGTTTGCTTCTGGAAATCTGTTAAAAGAGGAAAATCAGTTCTGGAGTTGAGAATGGGGGAAAGAGAAGCTTTCATTATTTAATAGGAAGCATTGCATGCATGTTTTTACCAGCATTTTAGAAGCTATTTTGTTGTAACAATTGCATATTTGCATCTGGGGAAAATAGGATGTTATTCTTATTAAAAACATGCTAATGTGGAAACAACAGAGAGGACCTTGTCAGTGGTGGCTCCCAACTGTGGAATGATCTCCCCAATGAGGCCCACCGGGTGCCAATATTGTTATCTTTTCAGTGCCAGGTTAAGACTGATCTCTTTTCTCAGGCATTTGGCAGAATGTGATGAGTTCATCTTGGATTCATCTTTTAGGCTGATAACTCAATGTTGCTTTTAGATGTATGTTGTCCTTCTGTATGCTGTTTGTTTGTGTGTTCATATAAGCGGTTTTAAATTTTTACACTGTATTTTAATATTTTTATTGTAATTTAATATTTATGTTTTTCAATTTTTGTAAACCGCTCATAGGGGCTAAATTATAGGGTGGTATAGAAATGTAATAAATAAAATAAAATAGGTAATATGTTAAAATGAAGAAAAAACCAAATTCCAGGGAATGTTCAAGAAAGAGGACAAAGAAACCGTACTCATGTTCTGGGGTAATAAACCAGATGATACTGTATAACTTCATGTAGTACAGATGCATTAATAATTTATATATACAAATACTTAACAAAGATTAGCATATGACGTTACATTCCTAAGGATGCAATCCTATATATACTTATCTGAGTGTAAGTCCCACACTTCAATGGGAATTACTTGTGAGTATGTGGGACTGCACTGTAAGTGCAGTACAAATCAAGGTTCTAGATCCAAAGAATGAAAGAAGCTACTGCTAGACACCTATACTTTTGTTGTTGCAGATGGCCAAATGTCAGTGTATCAGAGAATTCAGCTTTCGAGTTCTATTTGCTGGAAGACCACAGATAATGGTAATTGTTAGGGCTGGCACTTTAAAGGCAAGCTAAGCTGGGAAAGCGGTAGACAGTCATGCTGGCCAGTAGGTAAAAAGGGACGGACAGTCAGACCACATCAGTCTGTCTCTGAGCAGCAGCAGCTTGTTCAGAACAGTCTCAGAGGTTCTACTTGACCATCTGGGACCACATTGGTTCTTCTGTCACCTAATCCCTTCTGTGCTAGTAGCTGCATTATCACCTTATCACCAGCATCCCCTTACTCATATAAGCTACAATAGTTGCACAGAGGATAAAGTACCTGGGTCCTGCTGTCAGTTCTTGATCAAGTGTCCCCTTGCACTTCACAGCAACAAGAATCAAGCTAGATATTATGCTGGAGATCCATGACTGGATCTCCAGATGTATTTTTTTTCCCTCTCAGTGCAGCTGCAGGGGTGAAGATGGTTAGGATGGCCACGTAGAATCCAATATAAACTTCTCCTGTTGACCTACAAAGCTTTTCACTGTCTAGCTCCTTCCTATCTTTCCTCTCTCATCTCACACTACTGCCCCGCTCGTGCTCTTCGCTCCTCTGATGTCATGTTTCTCACCTGCCCAAGGGTCTCCACTTCCATTGCTCGGCTTCGTCCATTTTCTTCGGCTGCCCCTTATGCCTGGAACGCTCTTCCAGAACATTTGAGAACTACAAGTTCAATCGCAGCTTTTAAAGCTCGGCTAAAAACTTTAAAACTTGAATTGTTCTGACTTTTATACTGCCTGTTTGGTGCATTCTCTTACCCTCCTTATTGCTTTATTATGATTTTATTAGAATGTAAGCCTATGTGGCAGGGTCTTGCTATTTATTGTTTTACTCTGTACAGCACCATGTACATTAATGGTGCTATATAAATAAATAAATAAATAAATAAATAAATAAATAAATAATAATAATAATAATTAGACATTAACCTAAAAGGAGGAAATGCACTTCCAAAACAGGGGGCAAAATAGATTTGCATAAATATTATATGTATAGATGTAAATATGGAAATAATAACCATCTTTCAATGAAAACAATAGAATGCATTTCATTGTAGTGGGGAATACTGTGGCCAGGTGTCCTGTGCTTGCTAGGTCTGAGCTGGCCAGGTGTTAACTGTTGATGGTACTTTCAAGACCCTAGACTTGAAAGTGCCATCATTGTTTATCTTTAAATCAGACTTAGACTTAGATAGCCCTTCAAATAGAGGACTGTCATAACAATGTAAGAGACATGCTGAAACAGACCAGGGGTCCATCTAGTCTAGCACTCGGTTCATACAGTTGCCAACCAGCTGTCGACCTAGACCCACAAGCAGGACATGGTGCAACAGCACCCTCCCACCCATGTTCCCCAGCAACTGGTGTATATAAGCTTACTGCCTCTGATCCTGGAGGTAGCCAACAGGACTAGTAGCCATTGATAGTCTTTTTCTCCAGGAATTCATCCAACCCCCTTTTAAAGCCATACAAATTGGTGGCCATCACTACATCTTATGAATCCATGGTTTAACTATACACTATATGAAGAAGTACTTCCTTTTTTCTGTTCTGAATCTCCCACCATGAGATATCCCCAGGTTCTAGTATTATGAAAGAGGGAGAAGAATGTTTCCCTATCCACATTCACCATACTATGTATAATTTGTACATCTCTATCATCTCTCCTCTTATCCTTTTTTCCAAGCTAAACAATCCCAGCTGTTGCAACTTTCCCTCAGAGTGGAGTTACTCTAGCCCCTTGATCATTTTAGTTGCCCTTTTCTGCAACTTTCCCATGACAGCTGTTCAAATGAACAACTGTCCTCTGTAAGGTAGGACATATGGCCACCCTAGTGGGATCCCCCTCACCAGCTATTTTCAGAAGGAGGAAGATATACCTTCAGATCCAATCACAGATCTCCCACATGACATGTGGCCCTTAAAATCACATTTATGCCTAGAATCTATTGCTGCCTTAAATAAGGCCCAGCAGTCTGCAAAACTGACACTTTGTTGTAGGATTACTTTCAGATCTGCTCTCCTTTTTCATTCATATTCTGGCAGATAAGACTTTTGTTACCCTCAGAGAACAAACATGCACACTGAAATAAAGAGGATGGGGTGGACAGGCAAATCCAGTAATTTCCAACTGGATAAATTATGAATCTTAGCTTATTTGAGACAGCATGGTTAAGGATTGGTCAGTGAAGAATTTTGTTTCTTGCATCTTATTTTGACTAAAGAAATAATATTGTATGAAAAAAATAATTTTAATTGGGCTTATCTGGTGAGGTCTAAGAATGAAGTGTCTTCTGCCAATAAGCCAGGGTACCTTCAGAATTGCCTCCTCCAAGGCAAACCTGCCCAAGAAGACCCTGTTCTGTGTTTCCTTGCTATCCAGGAAAGTAAGCTTGGCCCTATTACTACATGAAGATAGAGATGAAGATGGTTTTATTCAAGCAAATATTCTCCTAATTTGACTTCTTTAATGTTTGATCCCTGATTTTACTGTTTTATTATGGGCTTGTATTGATAATTTTTAAATTTATCATGTTATGGTAACCTCCCTTGAGTACACTACATTGTAGAAAGGCAGGATAGAAATAATGTATAAATAAATAAATAAATAAAATAGATCTGGTTTAATGTTGTGTTTTTCAGAAAGGGGGGTTGCGACTCCCATCCATCTTTTCAACCTCTAGAATTTACTATACATTCACTATAAATTCACTATACATGGGCGGATGTAACACCACTGAAGTGTATTTAGTATAACTGGTGCAAAATGTATTAGCCTATTTAAGGTCACATATGGGATATCTGAGCACAGAATGTGTAAAACCTTTCCTCTTATTTTTGTGTATATTTCAAGGTTGCTGAAAACTGATCTTGTATATTTATCACATTTATCCAGAAAACTAGAAATCCATTTTTGCAAAGGCAGGGTTTTCCACCTGTTCATTTGCATGTTCATCTGGATCCTAGCCTATTATTTCCCATTCATTTAAAGACATAAATAATTGGGGAGGGGGAGGGATTCTGAGCGATTGCCATGTGACCAGGGTGTGGACCTCTTAAAGGGAGGCCTGAATACATAACAGTGTCCTTGGAACCAAAGATCATGTTGGGGTCCTGACAACTCATTGATGCCATCTTATGCCAAGCTTTGTAGAAACTTACCCAGAGGCTTCCTATAGATGTCAGATAACACAATACTTAATAAAAAAAGTGTATAACTGTCTACAATTACAACGGCTGCTGAGAAATGTCTATGAAAATCATCTCTCATAGTCAAACTGAAAGCAGGCTGAAATAGACATGGGAAGGATGTCTCAATGAAGAAAAGCTAAAATCGATCTACAACATGTGCTCAACACATGCTCACCCCCCACCCCCCATAAAGAACTGGTTAGAAAACAGCCTCACTTCACAAGGTTTCCTGAATTGGGATGCAATTGCTACCTCTTTTCAAGGAGACAAACCCATCTCCTGCCCTGAATGAAATTTATTCTCCTAGAATGCATTCAGGAGGGACAAGCTCCATCTACCTGTCCACATCCTCGTAGACCCCAGGCTAATATTGACCCAAGCAAAAGCAAGTACATATGCTTCTGGCCTAGATTCTGTTCCATCTTTGGTATGCAAGACATATTGGATACATGGGATTTCAAATCAGCCAATTATTTGGCAAAAATGTCATAGCAAACTATGATTGCTTCCTTGGGATGGGTTAGGTATGAACCACAGCACACTATATGCTAGGTATAGACCACAGCATATTAGATCCCCTGAAAGCAGGCATAGACATGTCAAAATGCTATCAAAATGGTAAGACTTGGAATTGGAACATGATCTCGGCTAATTTATATTCATTATCTGCAGAGACTTTGTTAAATTGCCATATGGCAATACATGGACAACTGGAAATGGTACTAGAAATTGGTGTTCCAAGAGAGCCCACAACAATGAACTGGTGATCTTTTCTCCAAAGACCCTGTCATCACAAATAATACAAGTGATTATAATTGAGGTGATATCATCTCACTAAATATATAAAAAAGCAAGATTTGGAAATTGCATAGAAAAATATCATCCAGGAAAAAAGAAGAGCTTGAAGAACTCATACTGCACTTGCATTTGATTACAAGCCATATTTAGATAATACAAGTTCTCTCTAATATAGCTATATCTTTATCAATCTAACGTTCTACTTGCAAGACAACTCCAGGCACTCTTGAATGAAACAGATTATCTAGATCCATTTCAATCAGGCTTCAGGCCTGGTTTTTGAACAGAAACTGCATTGGTCACCCTGTGGGATAACATTTGCCAGGAGAGGGACAGGGGGAGTGTGACCCTGTTGATTCTCTTGGACCTCTCAGCGGCTTTCAATACCATTGACCATGGTGTCCTTTTGGATAGATTGTCTGGGCTGGGAGTTGGAGGCACTGTGTTGCAGTGGTTCTGCTCCTACTTGGATGGCTGATTCCAGAAGGTGGTGCTGGGGGATTATTGCTCTGTGCCATGGCATTTAGGCCATGGGGTTCCACAGGCCTCTATTTTATCCTCTATGCTGTTCAACATTTACATGAAATCGCTAGGAGAGAGCTTTGGCTATGGGGCAGTATATAAAAGTAATAAATAAATAATCCAGAGATGTGCGTTGAGGTGTCATCAATATGTGGATAATACCCAGCTCTACTCCTTTTCATCAAACTCAGGTGAGGCGGTGGCTGTTGTGAATGAGTGCCTGAGCATGGTAATGGACTGGACGAGGACCAACAAACTGAGACTCAATCCAGACAAGATGGAAGTAATGTTAGCGGGGGGTTTGCCTGTCCGGCTAGGTGTTGTTTACCCTGTTCTGGAGGGAGTTGCACTCCCCCTAAAGGATCGGGTTCATAGTTTATGGGTGTTCTTGGATCCAGAACTATGACTTGAGGCACAGGTGAACTCAGTGGCAAATAACACCTTTTATCAGTTTAGGCTGATATACCAACTGCGCCCTTATCTGGACAAAGATAGCCTAGCTACAGTTATCCATGCTCTGATAACCTCTCATCTGGATTACTGCAATGCGTTATATGTGGGGCTGCCTTTGAAAACACTCTGGAAACTTCAGCTGGTACAAAACAGGGCAGCACATTTGCTAAGGGAATGGCCAACAAGACCACATCACACCAGTCCTTTTCCAGCTTCACTGGCTGCCAGTCCAGGTCCAGACCCAAATCAAAGTGCTGGTATTAACATTCAAAGCCCTAAATGGCTTGGGGCCAGGCTATCTGAAGGAACGCCTCCTCCCATATGTACCTGCCCGGACCCTAATATTACCATAGGGGGTCCTTCTCTGTGAGCCCCTGACAAAGGAAGTGAGGCTGGTGGCGAGCAGGAGGAGGGCCTTCTCTGTTGTGGCACCCCAGCTGTGGAATGAGCTCCCTAGAGAGGATTTCCTGGCACCTACATTATACTCTTTTAGACTCCAGGTGAAGACCTTTTTATTTTCTAAGTATTTTAACAGTCTATTAACTTAAATTTAACTTGCTGTTTTAAATTTGTATTTTAAATCTGTATTAATTTCTGCATTGCTGCTTGGTTTTATCCTGGCTGTGTTTTTATATTGCATTTTATACTGTGCTTTTATACTATTTGTTTTATATTTTGAATGGTCTTCACGGTTTTAATTTTTGTAAACCACCCAGAAAGCTTCAGCTTTTGGGGGGTACAAAATGCAACAAATACAATAAATAAATATACTGAAAGGATTGAAATACCAATTTCTAACAGTGCAGAAACCTAAGGCTATATTTTGACCACCACTCTTGAAAAAAATGTGTATTTCCATGTGACTAAGTACATGAGCTTATGTCTTCATATAAGAAGACCAGGTTATATGAATACAAAAGTCCCATTCCCCTCCTTTCTTCCACCCCCTACCAATAGTCTGTTCCTAAAATAGTATGGATATCATGCCGAATGGAGCACAAAGCCAAACAAAAGCATTATGGGTACTAGTTTCAAACCCAATGTTCATGGGATATCAGGCTTTGAAAGGGTGGGGGAAGGAAGAATCACAAAATTTGCTGCCTTCACTCACATATCTAAAAAGGAGGACAATAGAAAAGTGTCTATAAACCATCCTCTCTTCACACGAATAATTTCCTGAATTGAACTGTAATCACTGCCTCTTAACTCTAAACCAGCCTTCCCCAACCCGGTGTGTCCTCCAGATGTTTTGGACCTGGACTCCCATCAGTCCAAGCCATCAAAGCCAATCTGCCAGAATTTTGTCAGCGACAAACAGTTCCTGGCCTTTGGTTGTGATGCAAGGATTCCTCCAGACTTTGAGATGCCTCATGATTTCGCTGGTAATTTTGAGCTCAACAACCTGGAGTGCGGAAGTGGGAAAAGTCCTCAACCTCCTAGATTACATTATCAGTGGCTTACAAATCACCTTCATGGTGGCCATTGACTTCACAGTCTCCAATGGGGACCCCTGGAAAAAGCATTCCCTGCACTTCATCAACCTCAAGGAGCCCAATGAGTACCTGCAGGCCCTGTCCAACATGGGCGAAATCTGCTAGGGTTATGACAGCACCAAGCAGTTCCTGTGTATGGATTACTCCAGACTTTGAGATGTCTCAGAATTGCACTGACAACTCTGAGCCTGACAACCCGGAATGCAGAAGTGGAGCAAGTCCACACCTGCCTGGATTACAAGTTGGGGAAGGCTGCTCTAAACCATCTCTTGACCAAGGTGGCACTGACAATGCTAACCAGAATTGGGTTTAGTCTCTCAGGAGTGGCAAGTCTCATCTACCTGTCCATATCCTCAAGGACCCCAGTCTGAGATCGATACAAGCAAAAGCAAGAATAGTTCGTCACAATAATATGCATGCCCAAAACAGAGGATAGCCAATAACTAGAGTGAGTACAAATACTAAATTAGTGAGAGACGTTGTCTAATTTGTTTTCTTTTTATAAATGCCAGAAAAAGTGTTCTTTAAGCATTCAGCAATTTCTCCCCCATTAGTAGAATAAAGCACTCACAATTAATGCTACTTTTATCTACCATTTTCCAAAGACAGTGTGCATTAACTCTTCAAATAATGTTTACACAATCTTTTGTAATTAAAAAGCAGAACTCTATAAATTAACTCCACAAGACATTTCAGTGTCAGGGTTTTTTTTGTAAGATATTATATATCTTAATATATATCAGAAAATCAAAAATCCTTGGCAAGTTAACATTAATCTCTCATTTCTGAAGTTAAACTGTATTTTTATATATGATGTTTGGCCCCAAACCCTTCACAGTGGGCAGTATCCTATTTGACACTGCCACTAATATAAATTACTGCATGTTGCACTACTGTAAATGACCTCCAGCACAACACCAATAGTGTTTGCTGATGCAAAAAGTTTTTCTGGGGATACCAGTCATGCCAGCAAACACTACTGGTGTTGTGCCAGAAATCACTTAGGGTAGTGCAATGTAATTTACATTAGCAATAATGTCGAAAAAGATACTGCCAGGTGTATCAGAACAATATTACGTATGCTGGTATACAACTGAATAGAGAAAGGCTAGCCTTCAAAAACTGTTCAAAAACTTCAGAATGCTGCGGCCAGACTATTGACTGGGGCTGGTTCCAGGGAACATGTACCTCCCTTGTTACAGGGGCTTCACTAGTGGCCAGTATGTTTTCCAGGCAGAATTCAAAGCACTGGTTATGATCTATAAAGCCCCTATGGGGCTTGGGACCAAGCTACCTGAAAGACCACCTTCTCCCATATGAGCCTTGTTCTTAAGGTCTTCTGGAGAGGCTCTTATATAAACAATCCAATCATAGTTGCAAGATCCCTAATTTCTAAGTTTCTCCTTTGGCCTCGTCCTTCCAATTTAGATATAAACTTCAAAGGTTAGAGATATCACATATATTATCAAGTGTTACTGTTTGGAAGATCATCAAAATGTAATTCAGATAAGGTTATAAGACATGGACCAATAACTGCAGGCTTTAGGGTGAAATCCACCCCTGCACCCCCAGAGAAGTACAAACTGGCCCTCCGTTGTCAACCTATAGCAAGATGGACAACCTTTTGGGGTGGGTGGGTCAAGGGCTGCATTTCCTCATAGGTAATCCGTTAGGGGATGTATGTCACTGGTGGGTGGGACAGAAACTAGCAGTGAGTTGGGCCAGGCCCAAAAATTCGTGGATTACCCCTTTTCTTCTTTCTGCTGCACCCTTTTTTCTTTCTTTCTCTTCCTTCCCATGCAATGGGCTGCCAGGGAAGGGAGAGATCACGCTTACCAAAGGTCTGAATTGATTGCATGCAGAGGGGTTTTGAAATTAGGCCAAGGGCCACAGGTTCCCACTTATAGGTAGGAAAGGTATGTGGAAGGAACAGTTTGCTTTAACAACAGGACTTATAGGCAATCCAGTTTGGGCAGTGGAATTGAGATCAGACCCATCACCATTCATCCTCTGCTCAATATGACCCTTTTGTTAAAGTATTACTATGTGCAAAAGAGGTTTATATTTGTAAATGTTTGGTGGCATTGGTTGGTGGAGTGGTTAAGCCTCCAAATAGCAGCTAAAGAAGTTATCTGAAAACTCTATTACACTTAAAGGGTGCTGAAATACTTGTTCTGACACACTGGTAGGCCAGCTCATCATTACTCATTTTGAACTACTTTTCTAGATGGCGTGCACTCATTTTCCCCATCTTTTATCACCCAACCAACCATTACAGTCATCCACTCTGTTACAAGAGTATCATAGTCTAAAAATAAGCCACTTTGCCCAAGTTATCTGGACAAAGGTGATACCAGTGGTGAATATGAGTGCAATATCTTCATGTTTTCTTCCCTCCCCTCTGAGAAATCCACTTAATAATGTCACCAGATATATTGCCCTTTCTTTGCCCCTTCCTGGCTGCTACAGAAAACATAGCTACTATTTCACCAAACGCTGGTTTTCACACCCATATTACCTGATGTACTGTAAACAATTGAACTTTACCATTCTAATACTGAGCATTCCAGAACGGTCTTTTGCGCTGCCCCCAAAATTATTCAGGGACTTCAACAGTGATCAGCAGTACTTGAGGGGTACCAATACGAGCTAAGTACTAATATGTAAGACTCTACAACAGCTGACAGCTTCAGTGTTCCTTCAGGCCCTAACTTCTTTAATCATATAGAAAAAAACAGAGTTGTACAAATATGCAGTCACTGGAATTCTAGTTGTATATTTTGTGAAGATTCAACACTTGGCTTTAATTTAAAAATGTACAATAAAGAACTGATTGGACAAAAAGAAGCTATGGAAGGAGCAACATAATATGAAAAAAAGAGAAAAAGTCATCCTGAAGTGAGACATATAAGTTGCAAACATTGTTCCTACTCTCTCCGTGTCACACACCCTTGTATCACTAACGTAAGTGACCATTTGTAGTCTCATCAACATAAACAGTAGTAGTGGAAACCAAGTGTGAATAATCTCTTTCCAAGTATATTTATATTTGGAACAGTTCTGTTGGGATATCTGGTGCCATCTTTGTATGGATTGCTGTATAAGACCCAGGTCTTTTGAAAAGGTCCAGGGATAATCTTTGAGAGGACTTAAATACAAGAGAATCACAAGTACAAGATTACACTGGAACTCACCCCAATTCTTGTTGTTTGTGGACTATAAACCTCTTATCAAACATAAGTCTTTAGGTTTCATATGATCTTGCTGTGCCACACCAGCAATCATGCATGCATCTCCTTCAGTGGCCACATTAATCCACACCCCCAACTCAACAGTCAAAATTTCCAAAAGCAAAATGAAATTCGTATCAGGTATCAGATACTGACTGAATTGGCTCTATATTTCATGAATCTGAAGTGAACGTTATTTTCTCTCTAACATTCCTCCCACTAGAGGAAAATTCTTAGGTGTGAAAAGCTGTAGAATTTTGTTCCCGTTGAGTAAGTTTAGAAGCATGTTTTGACATGATGTTTGGGAAACACTCACTGAACAATTTGGGCATTGTAGTATTCTGCCTTTTCCCCCAAAGCAACAACTGTCAAAATCATAGTGATATCAAAAACTCATATTCCAAGAGGGCCACCATTGCTACAAACCTACTTATCCATTCCACACCACTACTTGTCTTTTCTTGCTCAGCTGCAGGGCAAGATATGGAACATCCTCCTCATGGGAAGAGAAAATAGATCTAACTTGTAAATGAAGCAGAACTTTATAAACAATAAAGTAGAGTGATCTCTGCAAACATACTTTTATTGCTTTTGGATGAGACAGCCTGAAATAACTTAAACAACGGAGAAGTGAAACAGAACTGCTGACACCCTTAACCAGCTAAGAGACATCAGATCCATTTGCATGCTGGAAGCAATGCAACAATCAAGATGAGTGCTAATTAGGAAAGGGCTAGCAGCTTTACCAGTCATTTCCGGGACAAATTCTAGGAGGAAGCTGACCTAAAAGGAACAAAAAGAGGTAAGAACCCAAAGACAGCACTAACAGTGGAATGTAGCAAAATGCTTCTCCAAGTGACATGGCTCAAACAATCCCTTTCTGAATTATTATTCATTAATAATATTTATCTCACTTCCCAGTCAACCATAGCTTACTGTACATTACAATACAACAAAAAATGAAAGTATAAATAAAATATTATGAAAACACTTCAAATCAGCACCCCTTAGTCATTAAACAGGAAAATCCTTTCTGAAAAGGAATGATTTAGTCCTTAACATGCAGGAGGACATAATCACCTGGGCCTTTGTAGGAAAGTTGTTTCTGAGAGCAGGTAAAAAGGCCCTGGTCTGATCGCCATCCACAAAAACCTTGACAATAGGGTCACCGACAACAGATCCTCCCAAAGAGACTATACTGCAGTTTCCCCCAACCTGGTGCCTCCAGATGAATTGGGCTGCAACTCCCAACATTCCCACCCAGCATGGTCAATAGCCTAGGGTGACCATATGGAAAGGAGGACAGGGCTCCTGTATCTTTTAACAGTTGTATAGAAAAGGGAATTTCAGCAGGTGTCATTTGTATGCATGAAATTCCCTCTTCATCACAACAGTGAAAGCTGCAGGAGCTATACCAGAGTGACCAGATACAAAAGAGGGCAGGGCTCCTGCAGCTTTAAATGTTGTGATAAAGAGGGAATTTCACCAGATGCTGCATGCATACAAATGACACCTGCTGAAATTCCATTTTCTATACAAATGTTAAAAATACAGGAGCCTTGTCCTCCTTTTCATATTTTCATCCTACAATAGCTATGCTGGGTGGGAATGCTGGGAGTTTTAGTCTATCAGATTTTGAGGGCACCAGGTAGGGGAAGTCTCCTGTCCTGTCCTGTCCTGTCCTGGAGAAGGCATTGTTTCAAATATCAATAACATCTGGGCTACTTAGGAATTTAAAAGTTAATACCAAGATTTGGACTTCCAAATTCACCATACACTGATGCAGTTCTTTGAGAAATAGTTTTCTCTATATGTTTCATGGTTTCTCTATGTTGTCTAGAACCAGTCAATCTGAAGGACTCCCTCCTTCCATATGAAACTCCTGTAATTTACATTAATCACTGGAAGCCATTATATATCCCACCACCTAGAGTGACTAGATTGGGAGTATTTGAGACATAGAATCACAGAATAGTTGAGCTGGAAGGGGCCTAGAAGGCCATCGAATCCAACCCCCTGCTCATTGCAGAAATCCACATTAAAGCCTACCTGACAGATGGCTCTCCAGCTGCATCTTGAATGCCTCTAGAATGGGAGAGCCCACGACCTCCCTAGGTAATTGGTTCCACAGCCTTTTCAGTAGCAGCACCCCTATTGTGAAACTCTCTCATGAGGGAGGCGAGATTGACTTCATCCCTACTTTGCTTTAGACATGTGATCATGACTGTTCTGTTCCATGAGGCTTTGTATAATGTTTGTCATTCTTCCATTTTAATTTTAATAACACTCTCAAATTTTAATGTATGGTGTCCCATTTTTCTTTTTGCTTCTGGCATGAATTTGCTTCTGGTGCAGAGGGTGTGATTTATAAAATACCAATCAATTTACCTGCAGCATTCTAGACCAATTCCATAATAGATTTCACAAGGGGTATCTGCAATTAAATGCTGCAGTGTATCCTCACTCCCTATCAGGAGAATGTCAGTTTGGGTTACCAGCCAGTCATGCTCTCCTCCCTTCTAAAAGCTACAAGCAGATGAACGTACTCTCCAACTCTCCAGTTTCCCATTTCCCCCAATGGCACTCAACATCCTAGGCCTCCTGGAAGTCATTGAGCATGCACAGTCCTCATTGAGTTAGTGAGGGGAGGGGTTGTTACTGCCTTTGGGGTTTTAAAAACAAAAAACAAAGGGGAAAGAAGGAAGCTTCCACTTAGCAGGAACATTAAAATAATGAATAATGAAATTTAACACATAAATGGTATGTATTATTATAAATACTTGGTAAAATTCAATAACCAATGACATACATGAATATGCATCATTTGTGGAACAAAGATAAATTTTCACTATTGGAAGACAGTAATTACACCACCTTACTAAAAGAAAAAAAGAAAAACAAGAGGGAAGTAAGGTAGCATTTCATATGGTCTTAATTATGAAAATGGAGAACAACCGTTACATCTGTATATTTGTTGCATGACAGGTTAACTGCCCTACTAAATGTTGGTTCTTGACAGAGAATTAGTAAGATATGAAGCTATTATGGCATAACACCAAACAATGGGCTTAGAGTTTCAAGCATGAAGAGGCATGAGCATCATGCTTGTGTGCTTCTTTGTCTTATCATGCTAAAATCAGAAACACAGTAGATTAGTTTGAATTCTATTTTAGAAACTGTGTTTGAAAACCTGGTTAGCAGATTCAGACAAAACGGAAAACTGTGGTTTGTCACAAATTGGAATCAGAAGATTATAATCTCAGCCTCTCTTTGGGAGGAAGAAGCAGACATATCTGAACCTCATTCTCATTAGGCAAAAATACTGCTTATGTCTGAATAGCCTCACTATAAATAACCAAACTCAGCACATCACACAGTCATTCCAAGGTCAATTTTCATGGTAAATCTTTCCCACAAATCTTTTAATTTTCACTATTAGCATGTGCTCCCCATTGTTTCAACCGAACACATATTTTCTATTTATTCTTCTCACCGCTCTATTTTTGTTTCTAAATACAGCATTTTTTAACAGTTCAAACATGCTTATTTTAAAAGCCTGAGCAACCAACACCGAAAACAGAAAGCTTTTCATTTACTTTTTATATGTTTTCATTATTGCAGGATTGGGCTTGGATGGGTCTCTGTTGGACTGCCGCTGAAAAAGTTCTATACCAGGCATTTCATGATAGCTATAGCTTCCCTGGACAATTGACTGAAGATCTACAGATTGGATCTAGAATAAGTTAGTTGCACTTAGGTTCCACTAAAATTCAAAAGGAAAAATAGGGCCAAATTATATGTTCTGTTTATCATAGAATCATAGAACAGAAGAGTTGGAAGAGGCATATAAGGCCATCGAGTCCAACCCCCTGCTCAATGCAGGAATCCACCTTAAAGCATCCCTGACAGATGGTTGTCCAGCTGCCTCTTGAATGCCTCTAGTGTGGGAGAGCCCACAACCTCCCTAGCTAACTGGTTCCATTGGCGTAGCTGACACTGGATTTTTCTTTACTACATGTAACAACACATTTGGATTGGGACCAATGGACTCCTGGATGGAAGGATTAAACTCCCCACCCACACTCATTTCCCCCAAAATTCCACACATGCGTCATGGGAGGGTATTTAAAATAAAATAGAAGTCTCAACTGAAGTCAATGGAGACCCTTTTTTTAAAATGGATAGAATTTGGGGGAGGGGGAAGGTTTAATCCCTCCCTTTTGGAGTGAATTGGTCCTGATCCAAATCATGATAACGTGCAGTTACGCTGGAGTAAAGAAAAATTTCAGGCTCAGCTACGCCTATGCAATTAGCAGTATGTGTAGTTTTGCCCTTAGTCATTACATTTATTTAAAAGCAATTAAGTGTACCTAACTTAGTCTGGATTCAACCCAATGTGTACTGATTTCTGTATGTGCTGTCTTGTCTTTCAAAACAACCAGTACTCATGTGAGCAGTAGCTCACTGTTAATGCAAATAAAGGCAATAACACTGCTCACTAATATGGACTGAAAGCTCTTGATTGGCAAAACAATCCTAAACAGACTTCTGTCTGCAGCTCTTAATAGGGAGAAGGGCTAGTATTTTAAGGAAGACTAGAGGTAATGTTCCTGTTCAGGGTGCCAGCCAGCCGGCCAGCCATGCCTTGTTCCAGCCATGCTCCCCCCGCCAAAAGTTTTCTGTCCCCCTCCCCTATGCACAGTCCTTGTTTTTATTTTTAATACAGGGAGAGGGTATTTTTTGCAAAACCTACTCTCCTGATACTTCTGTCATATGCAGATGTTGCCATTTTGGCTACATACAGATCCACACACTGATAAGGAATTTGCTATTAGCAAATTGGATTTTAGTACTTCTAGAGAAAACAAACTGCAAACAGATTTCCTCCTTGCCAAATACTAAACTGAATCTAGACATCAGCATCCATCTGAAAGTAACAGATCTAGGGATGTTAGAATAATCTGAAACAGATTAAAATGAATTTGGATTTCTATTAATTCATCCTGCAGATTCTGCAGTAGACTGGCTTTTACCAAGAAGCATGGATTCCATGGACATGTGGACTTTTATTTTAACTTTTGGTGGTGGTGGTGGTGGTGGGAGATTGGGGTTGCACAAGTGTGTATTAGTGCAAATGTGCATTTGCAGAATGTAACAAAATTCTCATATATCCCTAAAAAATCTAATTCCATTAATGAGCATATGATGGGACTAAAGACGCCTGACAACCTGCGAAAATAGACGGAATGGATTTAACAAAATCCTTACATCCCTACACACTGCAAAACACAGGCAGAAACAACAAAATAATAAATGACTTCTTGAAGTAAAAAGGCCATAAAAACAGAATATTCAAAAGTAATAAAAGATGTACGTGTTCTCAAGGTGGCTTGTTTGAAAAAAAATTAACCACACTACATAATTAACAAGCCACCCTGTGGAAAGCACCCTGCTTTGAGAAAACACATTAATCTATCCTACAGAAAATACAGTGCTTTCAGACAACACAATAAACCATGGTGGATTAGTGAGTTGTGTGAACTCTGTGAGAAAGTCAGTTTCTCCATGACATCGTTAAAAGAAAAAAATGTGTTGAACAAACATATGCTTTCAACTATTCATTAACAGGTGCAACAGACATGTGGCCATAGATTTCACCAGGAAGCTCTCCTCCCAACTAATAATACTTTTCTTACAAACCTAACTTTGCAGGGCTACAGAGGAAAGTAACGAGAGAGAGACTACAATACAATGCTTGAAGCAATACAAAGAACCCTTAGTTGGCATTTAAACATTTTCCTGCTGTGAAGGCCTCTAACAAACTCATGCTCCCTGAACCCTTGCTAAATGGTGAATGAAAAGAAAAGACTGTATTTCACCAGATAAATAATGCAGAACAGCTAAGGGTGCTTCCAGGCAAAGATGGCAATCTCACTGTCTCATTCACAGAATTTTGTGGGGGATCCAGATGACGTTGCCTTCCATTTGTACCCTTCCTGTGATTTCCTGACACTTCTTCCATCTTTTTTCTTAACAGAAAAAATCCGTTAACAAAGAAAAGATGGAATAGCTGAACAATGACTTTTGGCTAAAAGCCCTCCATCAAGAAGCACACTTAGGGCATGTCTCGATGTTGTCTTTGTCCCGTGGTGGCTCCGAATCCACGCTGTATCAGTCAGACGACGCAGCTGCAGATTCGAAGCCATCCCGGGGCGAAGAGGCAAATACGCGCCACTTACCCCAACTTTTACAGCCAACTGAGGTCAGCCCAGCTCTTCTGCTGGTCTGTCCTTGCTCAGAGCCACTCTGGGGGCATTCCCAGACAGAAGGTGGCCTCCTATTGGTCGCTGGAAGCTGTGGGAGGGGGCAGGCCTGGCAAGCCTAATAGCAGCTGGAAACCCTGTGCTGCCTCCTCTCATTAGGACAACTTGCTGCCACCATGCACCAGGGATAGCATGGGGTTTGGCAGCGGAGCAGCGCCAACCCAGCACCATGAAGTCACAGTTAAAGAATCATTAAAGTCTGCCCCACCTTATAAATATTCCACTATATACAAATTTACAAAGACACAGCTGAAGAATTAAGACATTAAGAGCAAAAGGGGTAAAATCCAACAGTGCCAGGCTTCTCCTCCCTGCACCTATCTCTTGAGTGTCAGAGCAGATTTGGGGGATGCAGTGGGGAGGAGAAAGGGGGAAGCCCCATTGTGCAAGCATTAAGTCCATTCATGCAATGTTGGATGTAGCACAAAAGCACTGAGACATTAAAAAAAAGAGGAACCTTTAAAAGAGATTACAGTCAAATAGTGCTAGGATACCTCTTGCAAATCACCCCACCACCACCACCAAATGAGGGGGGGGGAAGACAAAGATTAGCATAAGAGATAGACAGCAGGCTCTATGAAAGCACGGGGCTTTAGTTAAAGGCATAACACAGACACTCCTGTAGCCCCAATAGTAATGGCTTTACATCAGGGGAGGGCAATTTGTGGCGATCCAGATGTTTTGGCCTACAGCTCCCATCTTCCTTTAACAATGGCTATACTGGCCAAAACTGATGAGAGTTGTAGACCAAAACGTCTGGAAGGCCATTCGTTGCCCACCTGTGCTTTAAACAGAGTTAGATAAATTCATGTAGGTCTACCAACAGCTACTAGCCATGATAGCTAAATGAAAACTCCATGTTCAGAGGCTAGTTGCCTGTTCCCCATTTTCCAGTTAACCAGAAGTGCGGTACTTACAGAGGGACTCTCTAGGCTTTGAGACTCAAATTTAATGTGCCAACCCCTCCTGGAAACACATCACAATTCTCTTTACAGCATCCTTTGCTCTGATACAACTGGGAGGTTGTGCTATTTGCACAACTAGGAGGGTGCTATCACACTCATGTCCTGCTTAGAGGTTTCCCAAAGGTAGCTGGTTGGCCACATTGAGAACAGAATGCTGGAAGGGATGGATCCTTGATCTGATCCACCATGGCTCCTCTTCTGTTCTTATGACTTCCTACTCTTCCTGCACTGAGTTTGGCTGTCACAGCTCCCCTTTCCTTTCCAGGTGATGGTGAATTGACTGGGCCTTTGGAAGCATAATCATATTATGTCTTACATCATATTCCCGACCTCTACAGTTTTCAAACAGTTGCCCTCAATCCAGATTCCTTACTTTCATGTTAAAATACTTTTAAAATGCAGAATTTTAGACATACTTTACTGTATTTGAAATAGTTAGAATTTTAGGTATGAAAAGAAACCCAGTTTTAATGTCTTAGTATCTTACAACTGCTTGTATCGTTCTTCCTATGGCAGCTGACCAAACAGTTATTCCATGACTCTGTATCCATTCTGAGCATATATTTGTTCTGCGACCCCAAAAACAACATCTCATTTCCAGTATTTAAAATGACCAATAAATTAAATAAAACACAAGGTTTCACATACATAGAATGAAGCGGGACTAAATCAGGCCTACAGAACTTGGGACCCACATCTCCACTGCAGTACATTAGTCAAGGATGGTGGCACACCAAGGCTCAATATACCCCTTTTGCCTGCCCAACTAGATTTGCAAAAACAGTGGGGTTGTCAAAACACTAATCAGGCCAAAATACATCACTGAAGGACTTCGTTCAGCTTAGTGCATCAGATGTTGTGAAGCTTGAAGGGGATGGATGGAAGAATATCAATGAAACAAATGAATAATGGACACAAGAGGTTTTTAAAATTAAAATTGCACCTGTAAATTTAACAGTATCTCCAAGTGCACTTTGTAATAGCTGCTAATATTGCTGTTATGTGCAAATGTTGCTGTTGAAAGAGAATGAGGTTACAAATGCTTTGTACAACCCATCTACTTTGAGCAGTAAGCGCCATGCATGTCACATGCTGCAACTGAATTGCACATACAGTGAGAACTTCAGCTGAATGATAGGTTATCAAAACAACACCATTAATTTCAACTTCATTTACTCAAATAACTGTAACATCACTCAAGTTTCAGAATCTGAATTATTTTCTCTTCTTCCTATTGCATGGTTGCCACAACCCAAAAATACACGTAGGAAATAGGGAGAGATCAATGGGGCCCTTTAGAGAGACTGATGGAATGTCAGCAAAACAAGCGTATCAAGCTGCATAGAAATTTGATGGTTTCAAATGGCATTAGGATGCAAGCCTAAAAGAGGCACTGACAGGAGATAGATAAAAAAAGGGGGAAGCGAAAGGCAATTCTCTGACTACAGAGAGGATACTACTGTAGGCCCGGCATTTCTGTCCCTCACATGATCTATCTACAAAGGAGCTACTTTGCTAAACTTCCAAGCATTCATGTATCAATACTATCAAGAAAGTTATCCTGCAGACATCATTACTAGAAACTACAGACTGGTAACCCAGAAGTACTTTGCTGTTCCTGGAGAAGTATCTGGCCAAGACAACCTTCCTCCAAACAGGACATTTAGAACACATATTGGGATTATCCTCTGCTCACTTTATAAAGATGTTTGGCCACCCTCTATCCAGGGAAAAGTGCAATGAAACAAAAACAGAGCAAGTGGAGGATGCACACAGCCCTCTGAGCTCTGATGACCAACCCTACACTTGAACAGAAAGGGTTTTTTAAGTATTAAAAAAAACATGTAATCCAAATATTGTGAAATAAAAGAAAGGCATCTTACCTTAAAGCATCAAAGCTGTCATATGATCCAACAGTATAATGTCTAAACAATTTCTTTGTTCTATCTGCTCGGGTTTCTGTTCAAAATGAAGACAGAATATGTTTAATAAGAATTTTCTATGGCCAGGAAATAATAATGTGCTCTTGTTTTATGAATTGCCATAAAGCGGGGGGGGGGGGGTTGAAAAGAGAATGCTGTTAATCATCAGTGCTATTGTCCAAATATTTACTATAACCTAATATCATTAATTTAGGCTAATGAAGACAGACAAATGCATTATTTACACACAAGTATATAATAAGAAATTCCAAACATTAGTTTAAATTAAACTGCAGTAGGTAAAATCATAACATGGCTGGCCTTTCATGACAGATAGATAATAGATACAGGGGTGTTCTTGAACCTGTGACCGGAACCAGAACCTCTTTTGCCCTTCTTTATCAAGGGAAGGCATTTAAGGTGTTAACATGAACAATGAATTGTAGATTCATGTTACATCTCAAATTTGGCTCTTTGTTTGGACATTTAAAACCATAATTTCTACATTTTTTACCAAATTAAAACTATCCAGACAATACTGTATGGCCAATTAGGTCATCAGTTACATGCATCATATTGTCAGGATCAGGCCTGTTCTCCCTAGTGTGGGGGAAAGCGTTTCAGGTTATCAATCGGAAACAGATCCTGAACCAGAAGAAACAGAACTAGAAATTTACCAGCCAACACAGGAAGCTGGGGAGGAGGTTCTCATAGGCTTTTCAGGAGCCAAGGATGAATCTTTACCGGACTTTATCAGAGAGAATGCTAACAACTCAGAATCCGTAGGAACTCCACTTTCGCCAGAAGGGGAAGGGACTTCAGAGTTGACCGATCCCAGAGTCCGCCACAGGCTCAAGTGGGCTGACTGAAAACACACACATACACACGTGTGTGTGTGTGTGTGTGTGAATGATGCTGTACAGCAGAGATAGTTGAGCTCTCCCATACCAAGAAATTGAGATATATTTATTTATTATTAAAACATTTTTATAGCGACACCTTGCCATTTCCGGCATCGTGGCGCTTTACAATAAAACACATAAAACAATTTAAACAGTTTAGCAGTTTAAATACAAGGAAGCTTACCATTTAAAGCCCTCAGAGTCCACATTAAAGTTCAAGCCGCCGCCACCCCCCAAACTCTTGTGTAAATAAAAATGCCTTACATAGTGTACAGTGGGGGCCTGTCTAACTTCCACTGGAAGATCGTTCCATAGCCAGGGTCCAACAACTGAAAAAGCCCTGGCCCCCTCAGATTCTAATTTGTAGCCGGGGACTATCAGGGCACCTTGCTCCTGTGAACGAGTCTGCTAGTACTGGGACCCCGGGGTGAGGCAGGCACTCAAATAACCAGGGCTTAAGTAGTGCAGGGCTTTATATACAGTTAGTAAGACTTTGAAGCGCACCCTACCAACCACTGGCAGCCAATGGAGCTCCCAAAGTACTGGAGTAATAGACCACTTTGGGAGCCCCTTAACCAGCCTGGCTGCCAGATTTTGCACTCTTATCCCCGTTCATGCCTCCCCTGCCCAGTAGCTCCCAGCTACCCACGACCGCTGATGCCCCTTCATTGCTGGATGCCTGCTCAGCCACTCAACCTGGCGGCAACCCACAAGACTGCCTGGCCCACCACCCCTCCTCATCTCCACCTGCTCCGCTGCTAGCCTATGTTTCCCCAAGCCTTGTGCAAAGCCCAGCCAAAGAGTGCACGCGGGCACCACACCCAGCTCCAGCCCCCCGCCTTTCCTGCCGAGCATTTCCTGCCGAGCAATTCCCCACTGCTGCTGCAGCAGTCCAAGGTGCTCCTTTCAGAATGCAGCTCTTTGTTTAGGAGCGCTGAGGGTGGAGACGGGGAAGCGGCCGCCATGAGTTGCTAGGCAGAGTTCGGAATGCAGCTTTGGCATCTGGAGCAGAGCGGCTGGGGCGTTTTTGGTCACTCTTACCAGAGGACTCTATGGGCTTCTGAAATAGTGCACTTGACGTATGCAATTAGGCAATGGAGCCCACCCCATGACACATTAAGCAACGGGCGTTTGGATAATCAAGTTGCAGCCCATTGCTTTTCTCCATTGTTAAAAATGGCAAAATAGCAAACTCTCGGTTGTGTGTGCACTGTGTGTTGCCTGCCACATGACACAATAAGCAACGCAATGGATGGTCAATTAAGCAACCGTTGCTTATGATGTCATCTGAATCCAGCCACAGTAAGCAAGTTGTTAATTATAGGATTATGCTGGAAAGGAGAGGAAATTTTCAGTAACATCTCTCACTCTCCGACTTTTAAGATTTCAGGCAGTTTTTAAAAGGCTACAATCCCCTACACACTTACCTGAGAGTAAGACCATCACACTCAATGGAACCTACTTCTGAGAAGACACTGATGATTCTACTAAGGAAATGTCTGTGCTAAAGGAAGCAGGTGGCTATTTTATTTTCAACATTCTATTCTATCTGAGGCAGGAGGGAGGAGAGCGATGCTACTGAGCATGTGTTGCACTATCCCTGAAGAAGCCCTCTGTATTCACTCTAATAGGATGAATAAATATTAATTAAAAAAAACACCAAAGGGAATTAAAAAAAAAGAAAAGTCATTCCACCAACTACAATGAAGGAGGAAGAAGACACCACCACTTAGGGTGACCATATGAAAAGGAGGACAGGGCTCCTGTATCTTTAACTGTAATGTAGAAAAGGGAATTTCAGCAGGTGTCAATTGAAGTGGGTGAAATTCTCTCTTCATCAACACAGTTAAAGCTGCAGAAGCCCTGCCCTCTTTTGTATCTGGCCACTCTACTATAGCTAGTGTAGCTTTAACTGTTGTGATGAAGAAGGAATTTCACCCACTTCAATTGACACCTGTTGCAATTCCCTTTTTTAGATTACTGTTAAAGATACAGGAGCCCTGTCCTCCTTTTCATATGGTCACCCTACCACCACTGGATTAATGGGTAAGGGGCTGAATACTCCAAATTTCATGGATAAAAAAAATCACCAGCCTAAATGATCAGAACCATTTTGATTCAGAGATATATTTTTTCTTTTGTACTTTAAACTCCCCTCCTTCCCTCAATCTTTCACCTATCTTCTTGAAATGTTCAGGGTACGTAAAACCAACTATTCTTTCTGGCACATGTACATTTCAGGAAGATTGGTGAAACATCCCCCATTACCCCTTTATAATGGAAGAATACTTTATCTACTCTCCAACCTTAACTACAGGAACATTGCCATTTCCCTGTAAAACAGGAAGTCCAATCTGCAGACTGTGGAATTGTCAACCTAGTTGTTTCCTTGTTTAGGTATAAACCTTTTCCCACTGCATCTCCCATTCTGTTGCATCTCCCATTCTATACTGATATCACAAGGCCCCCTCCTCAGCTGACCTGCAGTGCACATCACTGTTTCCCCCCCCACCTCCTCAATCTTCTACTCTGAAAGCACATGCACAACAACCTGCTGCACCCTTTTCCACACACGTGGATTGTGTAGAGAAGGGTGCAGAAGGTTGCTGTGCATGTACAATACTGTGTTGGCCAAGTATCTTAACAAAACAGTAAGCAACAGACGAATACATTCTCAAAAGGCATTTGGAATAAGTAAACTACTAATGTCTTGAATATTGTTCTTAAAACGTCCACAGGCAAAAAGCATGCCATTCCTTTAGAGAAGGTATGTGTTCAGATTAAAAGGAAATTATATCTAGTTCTTCAAAGGGTATAACCATAATACTAGTAATGTTTTCAAACATTTTGCTTCTGTCCTTACAATTTAAACTCTTGTTAAACCTAAAACTGGGGTAATTCACTAGCAATTCCCAAGACAGAACATTTCTTGAAAGGTATTAACTACAGCACTTGATATCCAAAAAGACCACAAACATTTGTAGAATTTACAGAGGTAATATACTTAAGAAAATGGTGACTCCTAGGGATTGTTTCCTGCTTTGCTTTCCCCTTTTCTACCATTTGCACTGCAGTCCATTTCAGCAGCTGTATGCTAGTCACCAAGGAAACTACTGTGGGCTGATCTTTGATTGGATATGTTGTCAGAGTTGTGGGAAAAGTTTAGTGGTTTATAGTGAATAAGAACACTGCAAATAGTATTTATATTTTCTGCTGCTGCGGAAAGCAGAATATTAAGGAGCACAAAGGGGGCGATAAGTAAGCCTTCCTTCCCCATGCATTGTGGTCCCTATAAGCATTGCCCCATCATATGCCTGTAATGTAGTAAGAAAAAATAAGACATGAAGCAGTAAGCTACCTATCCAGGGAATATCTAGTTTGGCCCTAAAAACTTACAAATACAAAACACAGTCTGGAGGATGAAGTGGCCAGAACTTGCCCAGTTCTGAGATTCTAAGTTTACTGGAGCAGAATCTGATCAGCTAGTCCACTCACCTGACCTTTCTCCTTTGAATCAGGACACATATGGTGAAGACTGGTATCAAAGTTCTAAGCTGTGTAGCTTCTAAAGCCCTCAGTGCATGACCTGTGTGTGTGTGTGTGTGTGTGTGTGTGTGTGTGTGTGTGAGAGAGAGAGAGAGAGAGAGAGAGAGAGACAGAGACAGAGACAGAGACAGACAGACAGACAGACAGACACACACACACACACACACACACACACACACACACACACACACAGGACTTTTTCTGGCCAAACTGATTGCTTGAATTAGAGTTCATGAGCCAGGATATTGTTCTATAAATTACATACATATTTTAAAGTTCAATTCCATCAGCAATCAGTGAACATATACCAAGGGGCTGTCTAAATGGCATCTTTGCACTGTGGTGGCTGTGAATCAGGACTGCATTGGTTATATGACGTAGCTGCCAATTTACTGCACCACGAGGCAAAGAGATGAAGATGTGCAGCAGAAAAGGGAGCAAACAGCAAGGCTGTCTGATACAAATGTAGTGAAAAGGGCCTGCTTCAGGTTGTAGAATCAGCAGGTAGATGGCTTCTGTGCCACATCTAAGATTCACTGGAGGCCCAGCTCAAGGACAGTGTGAGGTGTATTAAACAAGCTATGAGGCAAAGGGGCTGCAGATTCAGATGATGAACCCACCTATGCTATTGAGAGATCAAGTCCAGTGCATGCAGCAACAGCTGATATCTCCTGTGAGACAAGAGGAGAGTGGTAAACCAAGTTTGCTAATGTCACCAAAGGGTTACCATGCATGTGCTGGGGCTTCTTGAGCATCCTCATTATTGATGAAATCAGGGGAAAGGTATATAGCAGTGGCCCCTCCAAGCTGTAGAGGAATGCATTCACCATTCCCCTTAGGCTGGGGGAAGGAGTTTCAGGCAATCAATCGGAATCAGATTCTGAAGCAGAAGAGACAGTGCCAGAAATGTATCGGCCTACATGGGGAATGGGGGAGGTGACTCTTCACCAGCTGGGAATGAACCTTTGCCAGACCTTATCACGAAAACATTAACAACACACAGTCTGTGGGAAATCAGTATTCTTCAGAGGGGGAGGGCACTTCAAAGCTAGCTGATCCTAGAGTCCGCCGCAGACTCAAACGGATGGAGCTAAAGGAATACGAGAGGAGGTTGGCCCGGCTAGCTTCTCACCAAAAGCTTCTTTGGAACCAGTCTCCCTGAAGTTAAAGCATTCTGAAAAAAGGCATTCCCTTTTTCTTGAAAAGACAATTGTCTGGCTTAGCTTGCATAGTTTTGCCTAGAGGAAAGTTCCTAGAGGTTAGACGCTCTTTAGGTGGGAAGAGATGTTTATTGCCTGAATAAAGCTTTTTGGATTACATGGCAGACCTCTTTATTGCCTCCAAATAAGGTTTTGAGAAACACAACAGACATGAATTGTGACACATGTTCACGGACATGTGTCTATGGTGATTATACAGAACGTGGATGGCAGTGTAAATGGGAGACTTTGCAAGCAGTTCTGGTGGCTGGTCCACCAAGAAAGATAACAATGGACCAACCCTGGCAGAAGGAGAGAGATGTCCTGCGAATCTAAGCAGTATCAAAAAGTCCAAAGAAATCAATCCCGTAGATTCTCAGGCATAGCTTGGGAGACAGGGTAACTGCAGTAATAGCCGCCCCCATCAGGCCAAATGGAGACTGCCAAAATAGAGCTCCTGTGAAAGATGTTGTGTACTGTACCAGCAAGGACTGGGGCTCTATCTACTGGCAGGTAGGCCCTGCTGTAGAGGTAGGCCAGACAGTACAAAATGGGATTTCTCCATGTTGACACAGAGGCCTAAGCAATGCAAGACAGCCAAGGTGACCTCAAGAAAACATAGCGGATGGGTCTGGGAAGATACAATGAATAAGCAGGCATCAGTGGATAAGATTCATAGCAGCAGGTAGAAAAGACACAGCTGGCAGGAGCCTCAAACCAATGGTACAAGGGTGCCTTTAGGTGCCTGTTCAAGTAAGGTATCAGGACCATCAAAGGACCTCTCTCAACTAAGATGAATAATTGCAGCAAGCCTGCTAAGTGAAGCTCTAGCAATGCAGGCACTAGATTACTAAGTGACCATCTCCAAGGCACAATAGTCACAGAGAGTGCATGTTTCTGGGGCATTTTGTTCCCACGACATCATGTTCTAGTTTTAGCAAAAACTCACAGGGTTAGCCTTGCACTGGAGAATTTTGGATGCAATAGTATGTCCTTTTTTTGCAGTAGCAACTACAATCTAAGTTGAAGGCACCGAGAGCATGGAAGTCTTACTCCTTTAATATTGGATATTTATTTGATTTATTTATTTCTATCCAGCCTTTTAGGGCAAGCCTCCAAAAGGCAGTTTACAATTAAAAAAGTTAAGATTAAAAAAATATATAGGGGTGCCATATATTATTTTATTTGTATTTTTTATCATTATTGTAAAATGCCTGGAGAAATGTATTTTATGAGACATTTAATAAAATAAATAAATAAATTTCATATGGATAACCATGTATCACCCAAGCTCAACCCAACCAATTAGAAAATTCTATCCCTAAAGGGTTTATCCAAGAGGGGAGAGAAGGAACTTCCTTTAAAAAGCATCTATTCTGAACTGCATTTTTCATATTAGTTGTGATTCCAAAGCAATACAATTTCTTTTCAGCACCATGTGGTTTTGGTACAGATAAATGCACAACAACCAAAAGAAACGTCTGCTTGGTTAAGAGAAGCAAGTTTTCTACAAATACTTTCTAAACTAAGTCATATCATCTCCATACTGAATGTATTTTCCTATAATCCACACAATCTGGGTGGTCCAGAAAGCCCAAAACTGGCTATGCTAATCTTGTAAATTGTAAACCTTAAAGAACTATGTGTCCTTTTTATTTTAGTTTCAGCACACTCAATTATACTTGAATGTGGCATTGGCATTGATACACAAAAGGAAAATGCCATCTATTGGATATTAACATGAATGAAACATTCACATTTAAGGTCAACTCCCGCAATCAATTCACCTCTCACGTATCACCCATGACACTACTCTCACGTATCACCCATGATATTACTATCTGTCATTCTCTGTAGGGTTGTACTCACAGTAAGGGACCAATTAATAGTGACAACATCCTGTTATCCCCAAGTCAGATGTGTTTCACACTGTTTCACACTGTGTATTTTAATTATTCTACTGACAACTGTCAAGGAGAGAGAGAGATAAAACACCTAAGCCTGCTTTTAAAGTATTTTGAAAAAAACAAGCCAAGTTTATATGGCCAGAGCACAAGGAAGGGCTGTCATTAAGAAATAAAATGGAGGAGAAAGAGAGAGAGTAGAGATTAGACTTTTGTAATTTAAACTACTACCACAGCATTTTACTCCTCGTTGCTTAATTTGAATTAATGGCAACAGTTTGATTAGAAATACCGAGAATCAAAACATTGAAATGCTAATCTATTTTACCACTAACTTCATTTTAAAATAGTGGGGAGATCAATTCTTTTATACAGTTATTGAACTTGCTCAATTGCTTTCCTTAAATATGGCTTTTTCATATGAAATTGTGGTATGAGGCTTATCATATCTAGAGTCTCAAATGATTGTTTTACCACACATACATAGGCTATGGATCAGAGAAATACAATAGGGCATGTAGTGGGTCATTTCTCCTGTTTCCCGTCTCCTATCACCTCTAAATATAAATGTCCCACTCCAAAAAACAAGTGCTATTTAAACATGGAAATCTAGCATTTGGGGAAGAGGATGAAAAAACCTGCTATGCCTGTACATTCAGAACTGGCCATAATATTGGGGTTTTAAAAACAAGCACCCAGCAGTATTATTTCAAAATAAAAAGACACTAGATAATTAAGCTATAGAAGTTTTGCATAGAAAAACAGTAACATTTAATTATTAAATATCCAACAAATGCTACCCAAGTAGTTATTTTTTTAAGTGAGATAACATGTTAGTGTTTATGAGTACTTCTGTAATAAAGCTGCTTTTCTAATTAATGTCTGCCTGAAAACCTCTTCAAAGATAACTATAGCATTCTTTAATGCAGTTGTACAGCTAACATGATAATGTGACTACTATTTAACTCCTTGAAGAGTAATTAGAATTATTGATCTCAACCGTTTTATACAATTAAAGCACAATGCTTTACATTCCACTGTAACAATACTTACAGTGGACAGTTTTCCAGCATTAATATTCAATATGTTACTGCCAACATGTCAAGGATTAACTTATAAAAGATGAAACCTTGCACCTTAGTATCTACTTTCGAATCCTTTAATGTTATCAAAAACATTCTAAAAACTGGTGTAAAATGGAAACAAAAGTATTTATTGCCTTTAGATTTTACTCAACCAAGAACATCCCCCAAATTATTGCTTCTTTATAAACCAGAATACTCTAAATGCTGACTAGTCAAAGAAAAATGTGTGAATAAAATACTATTGGGAAAAAATAAAGAAATTGTTCATATAACTATTGATAACTATTTCAGAAGTGATATCGTATTAGTTTAGCTGAGAAATCCAGTACAAGACCCCCACAAAAAAATGAATACTTATGTATAGTTCAGAGTTGATAACAACAGTGTCAACGTAATGATCACATGGAGTCATAAACAATATATTTGCTATTCTTTCCAAAAATATGATCTCCTATAATTTTGAACATAAACTTGGAAAAAATACAGAAATCCTGTTTTAAAAATGTAAATGTTTCTTGACAATGAAGACCTGCATATATTTCTTCATTTATAAAATATTCTATATTTATACATTTTATACTGAAAACAATTATACCAAATAGTTTAAAGGAACTATAAATGCAATCCTATAACTGCAATTCTCACAGAAATTAATAGAATTAAAAAGATTGTAGGGAGTGGACTACAATGTGAAGCATACACAGAAGGAGAGTACATCACTATACTTTTACATCTAGTTTTTAACCTACACCTTCATACACACCTACACCTTCATTCATACACACACACACAACTATTATACTTTTCAAAGTTACACAATACCTCCAAAATGAACTTTCTTCTTGAATCTTGAATTTTCAGCCATGATTTCTAACTTAGATGTAACCATCTCAGTTCTATTTGTTGTGTTTTTGCATCACCATCAACACACAAAACATAGTTTCCAGTTAACTTGAACTCAATTTCTCAGCCCTACTGTGAAAGCTCTTTTGAAAAGAAGGAGAAAAGGCTTCAGACTTTTAAATCCATCATGATGCTGAATGTGAGAAGAACTTTCAGAGATCAAAACATCAGTGTAAATCAAGAATTCAGTTATTTTATGCAAGTTATAGGCTCAGCAATAGAGTCCATATCCTTCCAGTTTCACACTCTACCATCAGATTCCCCACTCTTTTAGTAAAGGTTTCCATGGAAATGCATCAGTCACTAATCTAAATAAGTGCGGGTGAAGGACGCCTGAAAACCTAGAGCAATTACGCATGCCATTAGAGAGGAAAAAGAATGATTCAGCCCAGCTGTACCGTGTTACTAATAGCTATCGTTTCTACATTTTAGTTGTTCGACGCCAAACAAAATCTGTTCTAGCAGCTTTGAAAACCCACTCTGCTTGCCCTGTCTCTAACACGCCCATAATAAAAATAACCTTGATGAGTGCATGCTAGGAGTTAAAGCACTTCAAATGCAAATCCTCTCTCCTCCCACAAATGCCAAATATGCTTGTTTTGCCATGGCTTTAACACTATGTTAATTTCCTCCTCTGAAACACGAGGTTATTTTCAATCCACTAGTACTATAAGAAAGGAGGTGTTTGCCTCTTATCTACTTAAATACTCAAATCTGAGTTGCAACAAATATTATTTCTGAGTTGCAATCAAATATTGTGATTTCTGATTGTATCTACATGATATAGATGGGTTAAAGTTTCCAACATATGTTTAGTACAAGGGTGTAAGAAGTGTGTGCTGTTGTATTTTATGAAGTGCAGCTACACTTGCTTTATTAAGAAAACTAAGAGTTTACAAGATGGCAGTGAGCAAAAATATGTACCAAGGCATTTACATGGAATTTAGCAATGTATCTCACCAAATAATAGTTTCCAAATGATTTCCCCCCCCCCTTAGGATTTAGGAAATACATCTCCATGTTTCCTTGTTGCATAAACGGCATGCCTCATATAAAGAAGCATAAGACATAGAGCAATACTTAAGAGTTAGACTATGCTCCAAAGATGCCTTGGTTTAAATCAGCTTTGATCTATCATAAGTTTACTTGGTTTATTGGCACTGAACCAGTCTCTGATCCTCATAATTTATGGAAATAAAAAATGTCTTATCAGATGTGTTACGTCAACAAACAAAACCTATAAAATGTCACACTTCAAAATTGATAGCTAGGACATGCAAGGGGCACATTCTGGATGCACACATGCTTTTACTCCAGGGTTTCCCTTTTAGGAAGTGGCCCAAGAAACCACGAACTACTCTTAAGCTCTCCCAAGTTCAAAAGTACTTTGTAATTAGGTACAAGAGCAATTTAAAGGAAAATTACTGGTTGTACACACACTGTTTATTTGCCCTCTCACTTCCCTTTAGGCTGCAAGACAAAATAGCCTGGTAGAGGTAGTGGGAAAGAAAAGCTAATCCCAAACTTCCTCTTGAATTCAAGGGGATGCGTTCTTTACCATAACAGTGTTTTGAAAAATATTAAGTACATCAGCAGAGCATGCACACCTGCCCCAATGTAGCCCAGTCTAGAATGCACAAATCAAATCAAGCACTATATATATTGTCACACTGTTCTCCTGTCCCCTGGTAGGGATGATTTCTGGGGTCTGGTTTTGATTATATTAAGTAAAAAAAATACACTATTTGTTCCAAACAGATTTCTTTCAAACTATGCAGAAGATGCATATCCACTGTGATCTGGATAATATATTTGTGACATTTCTTAATTTTAGAGTTGCACCAAGTGGTAAATGTCAATGTTTTAATAGTAGTCAGATGTGAGGTCATCATTACTGCTTGGAGCAAGAAAAGCAACTCATGCTAAATTAACTTAAGAGAAGCCAGCTCTATTAAAAAATAATAATTTCCAACATGTTTTGCTATGTTCTTTTCTATACAACTTAAAAACCATTTTTGAATGGATGATGGTACAAATTAATATTATAAGTAATGTATGGGTAAGAACATAAATCCCTATAGACCTAAAGGGGTCCAATTGAATCTGAACACAAGCAGAGATACTGCTTGCCAAAGAAAATATTTCAGGTTACCAGTAGAAGTTCAACAAGAACTGTAAGAGTACACTCCCTAGTTTCAACTGCAATGATTTACAAGCATGTACAGCAAATAGATTATTTTAATACATATCGGTTTTCTACAGGCTTTTTGTTCCTTGCACTCTTCAAGAGTAGGATGCAACAGATAACAAACCATCAAACACTCATGGAGGGAAGGAGAGAAAACAGTCGTCCCCACACACACATCACAGTGCTGTGGGCCAAAACAGGCATTACTTTAAATCTGTACCAAGCAGCTATACTTTGCCCACCCCACCCCCCATTTTTCATCTAGAGTAAGCACAGGAACCATGTGTGCTCCTCTGTCCTCCCCATGCCAGCCTGGGGCCCTGCATTTACTTTAGAATAAAAATGAGAAAAAGACATACCCTATTTCTTCAATTCTAAGACGCACTTCCCCCCCCCCCCATATAAACATCTCTAAAAATGGAGTGTGTCTTAGGTTTTTTTTTTCTATTGATGGTACTGAAATTAGTGTGCGTCTTACAATCAATGGCGTCTTACAATCGAAGAAATACGGTAGATACATATTCAAAATAATGTATGTTTTGGCCTTGAGCTGGGCAGAATACATATTTTTTAATCAAAGAAGTCAAACAAACTACCACAAGTAACACATCCAGTTTATAAATTTTATAACTGGAAAAAAAATCTAAAATTAAAATTAAATTAAAATGTTATAGCTTTGAATTTTTTAAAACACACACACACACAAGCAGATTTTAAAATGTGAAACATTTTGGTATAAAACACCAGTTTCAGTCACAAATAAGAGTATGTAACAATACCACTTATCAGTGGCAAGAGAGAAAAGACATTTCAATTGAGGAAAGGAGCTAGGTTACAGTGCGGAGAAAAAGTTTGCGAACCCCTTAGGAGGATCACATTTCCAACCTAAAGTGTTATTAGATCTTAATCTAACCCCATAATCCTAGAGAAACAACAACAGATAACCTGATTAAACAAATGGCAAACATTTATTTATCCACAGCTGATTCAACATTCAGTATCCATGTGAGAAAAAGTATGTAAACCTTTAGATCCAGTACCTTGAGCAGCAATCCTGTAACTGTTGATCAGTCTTTCACATCAGTTTTGGAGAATTTTGGCTTATTCCTCCTTACAGAACTGTTTCACCTCAGTGACATTTGAGGGCTTCCTTGCATGAACAGCACACTTCAGGTCCTGCCACATTTTGATGGGATTTAGATCTGGACTTTGACTAGGCCATTCTAAAACATCAAATTTCTTCTTTTGCAGCCATTCTTTTATAGATTTGCTTGTAAGTTTAGGATCATTGTCTTGTTGCATGACCCACTTGTGGTTCATCTTCTGCTCATGGACCAATAGTCTGAAATTCTTCTCTAGAATCCTCTGATATACTGCAGAATTCATGGTTGCATCAATGATGGTAAGGTCCTGAGGCAGCAAAGCAGGTCCGTATCATAACATTTCCACCCCCATGCTTGATAGTTGGGATGAGCTTCTTCTGTTCCAAGTCAGTGATTGTTTTTCACCAAACAACATTTTTCATTGAAGCAAAAAAGTTCTACATGTCCATCAATGTTCCAAGACTTCTGGGGTCATCTATGTGATCTTTAGTTAGGGTGACCATATGAAGAGGAGGACAGGGCTCCTGCATCTTTAACAGTTGCATAGAAAAGGGAATTTCAGCAGGTGTCATTTGTATATATGAAGAACCTGGTGAAATTCCCTCTTCATCACAGCAGTTAAAGCTGCAGGTGCCCTGCCCTCTTTTAAATCTGGTTACTCTAGTATAGCTTCTGCAGCTTTAACTGTGGTGATGAAGTGGGAATTTCACCAGGTTCTTCATATATACAAATATATGTATTTGTATATACATATATTTTTAAGACCAAAGAATTATTATTATTATTATTATTTATTTATATAGCACCATCGATGTACATGGTGCTGCACAGACCACACAGTAAATAGCAAGACCCTGCCGCATAGGCTTACAATCTAATAAAGTTGTAGTAAACAATAAGGAGGGAAAGAGAATGCAAACAGGCACAGGGAAGTGTAAACAGGCACCGGGTAGGGTGAAGCTAACAGTGTTACCAGGTGAATAAAGTAATTAAGGTTGTTTTAAACATTGATTGATAAGAGAATGTAGATCAATGAGATGGAAGAAGATAGCCTATCAAATATAACTTAAAGAAGTGATAGAGATGTACACATTTATACAGTGGTTTGTTTACAACTTTGCTAGTGGATCATAACTTCCTCCAATGAATTCTACTTGAGAGAGTTTCTTTTACTACCACAATAATTTCCCCTATGATAAACATAAACATATAGTATATATGGCCTGCTAGTAACCCATATGATAATCGTATGATCTACTTGCTCTGGTTTAATTCCTCTGGGGCAGAGGAATTCCAAAACACAGATTTACCAACACTAAGGGTATAACTAAATGAGACACAGGGAAATGTGTTTATTAGATCTCCCACATTGTTCATAAAGGACTAGATATAGCTGTTGGGGCGGCTCCCAATTCAGACTGGGACTGTGATGCTATACTGGTAGAGCATTCATGTTGCCTGGCTGTCTGCAGCTAAGCGATGGGTGTAGGGGAAGAAATGAAGCCTGTAGATCAGCCTGTCTGCCCCAACTGCTTTAATTCTGCATGGGACAGAAGAAGAGAGCTTTCCATTGGCCGTGGATTTCCCCAATTGATTCTCCTTAACTTTTACTCTACTCCCCCACCCATGACTTTACCTTTAGATTCTAATCCTAAAGATAAGTCTTGTGTTTTTTTGTGCACAGTACCTAGCAATCCTAAGCATTTTATTAAGAGCAACAAAATCGACATGACCTCAAACATTAATAAATACTGGGAATGGCTATAGTAGCCATGGAAACTACAAAACTCAGGGAGAGGCAGTTGAACCAGCAAACTTATTGCAGGCTACATGTCCTAGCCTACATATCGCCAGGGGGAGGGGGGGAGAGAATGACTGGATACAAGATAAACAGCAATTAGAAACTGATACCAAAGGAATACTTGCACCCAGTTAGACTTATGGAAGCACAGAGCCTCCGAAAGGTGCAGCAGCTTTGAATAGACCATCTCAGTGTTCCCTGCTCTAACCATGTGTGGAAAAGGTACAGATATTAACTGGAATTAGAGAGGAGCAACCATGAAGGTGACATGCTCAACAACAGCATTCCATTAATAGTAGAGAAGATAAAGAAAAAGGTATGGGTGGGTATTCAAAAGTACTACTTTATTACTGGGGCTTGCTTCCTGCTAAGTGTTCATTTTTAGGCTACGGTGTGAAGCATTTTGCCCCACCATATCCTATTCTTTCTGAAAGAAAGAGGCAAATAAGTAGTAGGTATATTAAAGTTATGGTACAGTACCAGCAAGGCTTTACTATGCCACACGCTAAGGCTTGTTGCAAATGCACTTTTCATCTAAGTGATCCTTTGTGCTTTCAAAATACATTTAGCTCCAGCAACACAATTAATGAATGTACATCAGAAAATACATAGAAGAAGTTTATACAAGTGACAGTGGAGCTACAGACACACTTAATAGCTATAAACTCCGAGAAGCCGTCATTACGTAACACATGGCTTTATTTAGTATGTTAACAACTTACATGCCAATGATCTGAAGGTAATCCTGGACAATAAGAGAAGAGTAGTGTGAATAAAACATTTCAACTGAAAGGACATACTGTGTCTCATTTTGGGGGTCGGGGGACTATGCTGCCAGAAGGCTATGCTGCTAGAAGCAGTTGGGACACACATGTGTTGTATTTCTCAGTTCCTTGGAGAGGACACAGGAGCAAGCACTAATTCGTAATGCTGTTAACGATATATGGAAATAATTTAAACCCCACGAGGGCCACAAAATCCAAAGCAGCTGGTCCTCAGCATATGACCCCTTATAGTTACCGTTGATAAGAAGTCTCAACAGGGCTAGTAGAAAAATGTAGCGTGACAATCATTAACTTCTATTACATACACTGACTCAGCATGTATTCTGAGCATTCAGATACTCTTCTTAAACTTCACGGGATGGTGAAGAGCATGATTTAAGATGTTTGAAGAAAAAGGTGTAATGATTTCACTACTAGTTCTGATACAAAAACAAGAGAGAAGCCAATTTATCATAGAATAGTAGAGTTGGAAGGTGCCTATGAGGCCATCGAGTCCAACCCCCTTCTTAATACAGGATTCCACCTTAAAGCATCCCTGACAGATGGCTGTCCAGCTGCCTTTTAAATGCCTCTACTGTGGGAGAGCCCACGCCCTCCCTAGGGTAATTGGTTCCATTGTCGTACTGCTCTAACTGTCAGGAATTTTTTCCTGATGTCCAGATGGAATCTAGCTTCCTGTAACTTGAGCCTATTATTCCGTTTCGTGCACTCTGGGATGATCGAGAAGAGATCCTGGCCCTCCTCTGTGTGGCAACTTTTCAAGTATTTGAAGAGTGCTATCATGCCTCCCCTCAGTCTTTTCTTCTCAAGGCTAAACATAGCATTTCGGGAGTGACTTTGCTTTCCTAAAGACTGCAGATATTCCCAACTAATACAAGATCAGTGCCCACTCAAACATTATAGTTCTCATTAGGCAAGCAAGATGAACCTCTTTAGGTATATCATTTCCAATCACGTTGAATGTAGGATGAGCAGCACTGCTCTAATGTAAAAACTCAGGGTGGTCAAAAGTGGGAGGTCTATGTAGGTCAACAGGAGAGGTGGATCCTTCAGAACAACTGCTAGCTCTGGAAAGTTATTTCCTGCCTTCGGCAACCATGGCAATATCCTCAGATAGAACTGTTTCTTTAGCAGTAGGAGCGGTTCTGGCTGAGGAACACTACAATGGCTAATGAAGAGAAGCAAAGAAAGACTTGTGTCAAACAGCAACACTGTTTAAAAGTAGCCCCAGCCTTGAAGCAGGAACTCAAGGTAAGGTGTCACCAATAGAAAGGAGCAAGAGAAGTAAAGTCCTCTTACCCTTCATCATAGTGGCATCCTAAAAGGCCAAGTCATGGGAGTGAAATCACTATGGAGCAACCTAGCACAAAAGTGAAATTAACCAGTTCTCTCAGGGCTGGTGTTGGTATGAGAACAAAACCTGTACCCAAACACTGGTTCCCCTAAAATCATGAGCCAAAGGAAGGTTCTCCCCCAGCTAAGTAGCATCCCTGAAAGAGTTTATTTTTTTTCTAATTCAAGTGACTGGCAGCCACCTGATTTGTAAAGGTGAAAACATGTTGCTCTTGCAGACTGTGGGCATGTCTACACCAGCCCTATATCCCGGGATCATCCCAGGATCATTCCTGTGCATCCAAATGCCACACAGAGGATCCCGGAAACAGGCAGGGATGATCCCTCCATTTTCCTGGGATAACCCTTAGGTGTAAAAATGGCCTGTGTTGTGGTTGGAGCAAAACGTGTCGTCTGCAGCAGCAATTAGGCAGTCTTGCCTCTGCTGACAGGGATCCCAGAGTACATTCTGTCTTTGCATGCAGGACAGTATCATATTCCTTATTGGCCTCTGCAATATACTTGACCTTCCTCTGCTATCTCCACCAGAATCACAACAATGGCCATTTTGCTGGTATTACATACACATCAGATCTGATGTGCTACATTCAAAATACAAATTCACAGGTACGTAATAAGGCTTACAGAACATCTAGGAGATTTGGCAGTCTTCTAAGTAAAAAAAAAAGTTCTACAAGGAAACCTTCTTGCATCCTTTTGCAATATGGTCATACTGCATAGGTGATATCATTCAGAGGTTGTTATTAGCCCCTAAAATTGCAGTTGCCACATTTATTTATTTATTTATTTATTTATTTACATTTATATACCGGCCCACAGCCGAAACTCTCTGGGCAGTTTACACACATGAGAGGTGACAGTAGGTCATGCATGATAGACTCTAGAGTCAGAAAATACACTTTGGAAAAGGGGCATTCCAGGGGCAGGGAGGACAGTAGACCAGAGAGGTGAGGATATGATTTATTCTAAACTTCCTCCAGCCTCTTTCCCTCCTCCTCCACAGCACCCTCACTAGATGGGCTAAAAGGCCTGTCTAAGTGAAAAACCAAATATCAGAGGATGGGGAAACAAAGGCCTAGTCTACACCTGCCATTTATCCCAGGGTGGTCATGAGGCCATTCCTGTGTGTCCAAATGACGCACAGCTGATCCCGGGGTGAACCAGGGACGAGCACCCAGTTCTCCTGGGAAAAAAGCTAGGCTGCTTTTTTCCTGTTTTTTACCCGCAGTCTCAGGACCATCCCGAGCTCCACAGGCAGTGTGGCTCTCTCTCTAGGGCTCCTCCTTCTTCCCCACTAGCAGGGCTCAGGAAATGGGCACAGAGCTGTGCAGGGGGAATCCATTGGCATTGGAGGTGAGGGGGAGAGCATTTTTGCCATCTTTAGGATGTCACTTGGCTTCTTCCAGCACCAAGTTTGGTGTGTGTGTGTGTGTGTGTGTGTGTGTGTTTTAAAAAATCTCACCTTCACGCAGGATTGTGCTCATGCAATTCCACAAATGCCTCCTCTTTTTTTTTTTTTTTTTCAAAAAAGGTGCCCCGGAACGTCTCTCTTTACTTAAGAACATAAGAAGTGCCCTGATGCTGGATCAAACCAAGGGTCCATCTAGTCCAGCACTCTGCTCACACAGTGGCCAACCAGCCATCCGCCAGGGATGAACAAGCAGGACATGGTGCAACAGCACCCTCCCACCCATGTTCCCCAGCAACTGGTGCACACAGGCTTACTGCCTCGAATACTGGAGACAGCACACAACCATCAGGGCTACTAGCCATTGATAGCCTTTGCCTCCAGGGATTTATCCACCCCCCCCTTTTAAAGCCATCCAAATTGGTGGCCATCATTACATCTTGTGGTAGTGAGTTCCATAATTTAACTATGCGCTGTATGAAGAGGAACTTCCTTTTATTTGTCCTTGATCTCTCACCAATCAGCTTCATGGGATGACCCTGGGTTCTAGTGTTTTGAGAGAGAAAAATATCTCCCTATCCACATTCTCTATGCCATGCATAATTTCGTACACCTCTATCATGTCTCCCCCTTAGCCTCCTTTTTTCCAAGCTAAACCATCCCAGTTGATGTAACCTTCTCTCATAGGAGAGATGCTCCAGCCCCTTAATCATTTTAGTTGCCCTTTTCTGCACTTTTTCCAGCTCTATAATATCCTGTTTTAGGTGTGGTGACCAGAACTGTACACAGTACTCTTAAGTGTGGTCACACCATACATTTGTATAAGGGCAGTATGATACTGGCCATTTTATTCTTCCAGGACAACTCGCTGGCATGTGGTCCCTGAGGGACGATCCCGGAAGTGTAAAGCTCCATGATCGTCCCTCCCCACTCCCCAAAGGGCTGCAGGTGTAGATTGCCTCTGCAGCTCCTTTTGCCCTGCTGGCTTTAGCCTAGCAGGGCATAGGAATCTTGGAATTCTCCAGGCTCAGGGGCTTCCAAGCAATGAGGGTGCAAGCTGTAGGATTGTGCCCTTAATAACAATGCCCCAAACCAAGACCATTAATGAATAATTTCAGAGGTAATACTTGGTCAATGCATTGCAGATGTATTTTGCCACAATGACCTTCTAAAGGTCATACTGTTCCAGCAACAACAAATGAGATGCACCTGTATCTATTCTCCATGTCAACCTGCAGTTCACATCAGCCTACCAACAGGTCATCTATGCAGAAGATTAATGATTCCATCTTCCAGAAGGTTTTAGAATACAATCAGCTCTGTAACTTGCAACAGTAAACAGTATGTTTGGGGGCAAAAAACAGTTAAGTGGCAGAAATTTTCAGCAGAAAACAGCACAGACCCCAATCTGATTCAGGAGTACATTCCAGATCAGGATCCCATGACTGCTTTTCCCCCTCCCCCGTTTTTGCAAATAAAAGCAGCCAAGTTAAGCACATTTAAACAAACATGAGACTAACATCAAGCATAGTTTGCCCCTCATAACTTGACCTGGGAGAATTTCAAGGGACAAACTACACATGAGCTTTCGTAACAGCCCCACTGTACTAAAAATGTTGTGTCTTCACATACAGTTCCACTTCTCTTGCCAATGAACAATCATTACCTGCCTACTAAAGGCATACGTTATTGTTACTGAAGTTTAACACCTTCAGAATAGTTGGGGGCTGTTCTTGGAAATGTACGGATCCAGTTGACTCCAGAACTCTCTGTGATCTTTTTAGACAGACATAGACAATTGCCTTCTGATATTAATAGGTATGTAGCTGATGGGCTGGTTGACCCTTCTAGGACCCAGGTCCTAGAAGGAATTGCTCTTAGATGTATTTTCCCATGACAGCATTCACTGGGTTTTAATGACTGGGTTTGTCATTGCAGTGACTGATTTTTAAAAGGTCTCTTCTCTGTTGTCTAATCAAAGCAGAAAGAAAACAGTTTGTACAACCAGTAATTATCCACAAGCTGGCCTTCTCAAAGTCGGTAACCTGAATCCCTGTTCCCAAAACATTTTGTGTGTGTCATGGCAGGGAAACTAGATGAAGCAATTTGTCTCCAACTTAGTTCACTCTCACTTACAAATAGAAGGATACTTTGAAATTAGGACATATTGCTCTGTTTAGCTTTGCTCTATTTCCCCACAGCGAGACTCTTCTACTACTAAAGAGCCAAGCAAAAATAAGACACAGCTCGTCCAAAGCTGAGTTTGATATTTAAACACCTGGGAACATTAATCTTTTGTGTGATGAAATGAAATGCTGCAAAACAAACAAAAAACCAATTCCATTTATTTGGTTCAGACACTCTTATGAAAGAAACATGAACATTCTCAATATAGCAAGGAGAAATCTTAATTCTCATAGTTCGCTTCTGCAAACTAAACTGAAGCAAATGAACAGGGGTGTAAAACGAGCACATTTAATAATATACTTCTGCAATGATGCTCATCATAGGCCATAGCTAGACGGGGCGATGCACAGGGCATCCCAGGATCAGGGAGGGATGATCCCTCCCTTGCCCCGGGATCTTGCCCTACCCTTTGAGCCTGTTTTTTCAATGGTCCTGGGCTGATCCTGAGACCAAGGAATGTGTGACCGGGCATTGTGGTTTGTCGCGGTTCCTCGCGAGGAGCCAGGACCCGCCTATTGGAGGTGGGGTGGGGGGAGCGGGGAAAATATTTTTTTTAAAAAAACCTTCTTCTTTAAGAAAAAACACAAAATGGCGGGTGCAACGCCTCTCCCTCTGAGGTTGTCACGCACAACATGTGAACAGAGGGGAGATCTCGTGATAAAAATATTGCGAGATCTTCACCCCTCCGTCCCGCTAGACCGGTTGGTCTAGCTAAGGCCCAAGTAGTGCGACTAACATCTAGTATAGTTTGTCCTTCATAACTTGACCTGGGAACAACTAGGAAATAAACTTAATTTAAAATAGAAAAATATCACATATAGCTGGGGAAAAATGGAAAAGAACTTGATTGGAGGAAGTGGAGATTCACACAAGATTATCAGGTGCTTAAAGCTCCACTCCACTCTTCCCCACTCCCAAAGTCTGTTGACCCACCAGCTCCACCCATTGCTCTTTGCCTTACAGAAATATTACTTGCTTTGTGGAAAAGATGTAGTACAAATTACAGTCTAATAACAATACTTATTTATTAGCAGGATTCACTAACCCTTATAGAATTATGCAGTTAAAGAAGCAGCGTAAAGGTTGGGTGAAAATCTGTTTGAAAACAGAGCAAATTATACTTCAGTAATCACAGTGTCATGCCTCCCTCAGATTCATCTGAGGATGAAGAGGAAGGAGAGGTGGCAGATCCGGGTGAGGGTTCTAGCGCAGAAATAGCCCAGGAGCCCTCACTGCCAGATAATGACCAATGCCCTGCCACAGCCCCTCTGTCGGATTCAGGGGACCAAGCCCCATTGACCCCAGCAGAGCGAAGGAGGCTTAATGTAAAAGAGCAATGGAGAAGAGTGTTGGCCCATTTAAGGGGGAAAGCCTGCCAGGAAACTGGGGACTAATTAACAGCAGCTGCTCCAGGATGCTGGAGATAAAGCTGCTGGAATCCCACAGGCCGGCACTGAGTGCAACGTCAGATCAACCCGCTGGCGCTCTTTTACCTGCTCCTAGACCTTGAACCTTGCCCCATCTGGGCACCGTGTCTTCTTTGGATTTTGGACCCTGGACTGGACAATGACCCTTCTTTGCCTTAGTGAATCAGCTTCGAAGACCCAATAAATTCCCAAGCCCTACTTTACCTCATCCCTCCCTCCCGTCTCTCCTGGCCTTGATGGGTTTATTGCCGCTTATCAGCAGGAAATTTACGGCTATTCCTGGGAAAGCAGCATTAGTCAGCCAGCAAAGCCTGACACATACCAAGTATTGTATTGGAAGAACCCAGAACAATGGTTCTGGGTGATTTTAATTTCCATGCTGAGGCTATCTCTGGAGCTTTAGGTCAGAACTTCATGGCCTCCAAGGCAACCATGCGGCTGTCTCAGTTTGTCATTAGCCCTGCAGATGAAGGAGGAAATACCATTGATTCTGTATTTATTCCAAGCTGTGAGATGAGGGATCTGAAAATGGGTGGTGGTGGTTTCCAAGTAACCCCTTTCTCATGGCTAGACAATTTGCTGTTAGTATTACTTCCCTCCTACAGGGGTGGTGGACACATTCAGATGATCCACCCCAGGAGACTGATGAAATCCAATGGATTTCTGAATGCTCTTGGGGATTTTCCAATGGATAAAGCTGGTATTATTATTATTATTATTATTATTATTATTATTATTATTATTATTATTTATTTATATAGCACCATCAATGTACATGGTGCTGTACAGAGTAAAACAGTAAATAGCAAGACTCTGCCGCATAGGCTTACAATCTAATAAAATCATAGTAAAACAATAAGGAGGGGAAGAGAATGCCAACAGGTACAGGGAAGGGTAAGCAGGCACAGGGTAGGGAAAAACTAACAGTAGAAAGTAACAGTAGAAGTCTGCACAACATCAAGTTTTAAAAGCTTTAAAATCCAGCTGAGGAGCTAGTAACACTGTGGAACCAGTGAGGGCCATCGACTTGGTTGCATCTGAGTGCCCTCTGGTGCTGTGGAGCCCTTTCTACTCCCTGGTAGGTCAATGAAACAAGCTGAATGTTGGCTAGAGTGCAAATGGTGCAAGTACCGAAGTGAAGATGACCTAGCATACTCTACAGCACATAATTGTGCCCATTTGTGGGGGTGTAGGCAGCCTCCATTGTGTCCTCAAATAGTTGTCCAGCAGAGCTCTTTCATGAAAGATCTATTAACACTCTCCACTGCAAATGGGGACCTTGTGCCCTCCAGGAACCACTGTGACCTTTTTGCATCAAGGTGAGCAATTTTATTCTCAAAGTGTCTTGCAAACTTATCATAGCAGGCCTCCAAGGGACCATTAACAAGAAAGATCCATCTCACATCAGATCTTGACCTTTCCACTGTCAGGTCTCCAGAGGCATGCAATTCCCAGCAAGCAGAATGTTTATATTGGACATATGCAGGTACTAGACCATTGCAAGAATTCAAAAGTCAAAAACATCTTTTTCAATAGAACCTAGAAATCTTTTAGAATTCAATGCATGTGCTGCAAGAACATTGGCATAGCTCTCACTGAGCCTGGGCTGTATCATTTCAGTCTGCAGGTGGGGACTCACATGACTGAATGCTCCTTTGTAGAAAGAAATCCCTCCATGCGGAAAACTACATCCCAATGAGAAAGTTACTAGCCTTGCCTTCTATCTTATATATTAGTCTTCGGTGTAAATTTTGTTTTGCAAGGGGACATTCCATCATGTGAGCCCCTGCTACAGACTAGTTTTATTGCCTCACTGAAAGCAAGGCCACTGGTTTCATATGTTCCTACAACCCCCATCCTTAAAACAAAAATACCTTAAGAATAACTTTGCATTATTTTCCCAGAGATTGCAAAATTGTATGTAGATGGGATATAAATTGAATAAATAAATACTTTTCATAGCTCCTTATTTACCTATTTGCAGCATCAGTAGTTATACCATTGTCTCTCCTTACCCCAAGTTGCGAACCTTTACTTCAAAAGAATAACTAACACTCTAAAACACTTTAGATGAGCTCTCACTGCTTTTTATGTGCATATGGCAAAAGCTAAGAATACTCTGAAAAAGCATTGTATTACTAGGGATGTACGAATCAGCAAAGCATAAGCTCACGGAAGTTTTCCAAATTCTATCTTGAAGTTCATTCTGACTCAAGCCTGTATCAGACTGCGAGCACTGTTTTTTTCTTTTCACATGAAAATCCATGTATTTCCCCACAAATGTACACATCTATTGTACACACCTTTGAAATATATGCATTCTTCTCCTATTGAATAAAGCATATTTGTGTGCATTTTTCAAAAGTATGATTTTTTCATGTGCATTTTTAAATGTACACATGCTGTCAAGTGCATTTTTTTCTTTTTTGGTCCATGAATTGCATTGTAAGTCAAAATGTATGGACCAACCTCAGATTGCATTAGAGTCCATATTCAGTCCAGAAGGTGTGAACCGGGTAAATCCTGATCAAAAACCAATTTCTCATACATTGCTACATTATATTGATTTGCTTCTACTTTGTATATAAACAATGCCATCTAGTGCTCATCTACAAAACTGAAGTGATAGAACAAAATATATTGTAACTACAGCTACACATCTGACCAAACAGATTATTACCCATGAAATCTTGTGCCATAATAAATGTATTAATTTTTAAGAAGCCATAGGATCTGTTTTTTCTGCAAAAGACTATACAGCCAACCTTATAGAATTAACTGTTAAACAATGTTCTTCTGGACAACTGGAATACGAATTAAAGAATTGGGACAACAAGTGGCACCCCTAAATACCTTAAATCCAGAAGATTGTAAAGAGGACAAGATAGGATGGGAACCACTTGCCTTTCATTACAAGATCACAATCCAGAGATTACTACATTCATCATCAAATCTGCTGCTCAATTAGGAGAAGGGGCAACTTCCATTTTGCCAGCTGTCTAGTCCTGCTATCTACACATCCTCCCAACCTACTGCAATGAAGAAGACTTCAAGCGTGCAGTGCTGCAGGCGAAGAGAGGATAGGTGACAAAACTTGAGAAAAATGGACACAAGTAGCACTGCTACCTCATCTTCCAATTCAGTAGCAGATGTAAAAGTAAGGGGAATCTCTAGATTGCGAGCTAACTGTTAACTTGTTCTCAGACTGAATAGCTGTTCGCTTACCTTCCCTCTGCTTCTAGAGAGAGTAGGTCTTTTCAGAAGACACCTTCAACTCTGCTGATTAAAGCTTTTGGTTAAGCAGTAGGGTTTAAGGTGTCCCTTCCTAGAGTTGGAAGACCTAAAGATGGTAGTGCACATGCTGGTAACTTCAAGGCTCGACTTCTGCAATGTGCTGTACGTAGGGGTACCTTGTGCCTAGTCCGGAAACTTCAACGAGTTCAAAATATGGCAGTCAGGTTGGTCACCGGTACACTGAGGGTGTGACCATATTACACCAACTTTAAAATCACTTCACTGGCTGCCAATTAGTTTCCGAGCAAAGTATAAAGAGTTGGTTATTACCTTTAAAACCCTACATGGTTTGGGTCCAGGTTACCTGTGGGATCGCCTTCTCCTGTACAATCTGCCCCGCACACTCAGGTCCTCTGGGAAGAATTTACTTCAGTTAGCCAAAACTAGGCTGACAACCATTACCCAGAGGCCCTTCTCTTCTGCCACTCGCAGACTGTGGAATAGCCTGCCAGGAGTGATCCGCCAGCTTAATAGTCTTTGTGAATTTAAAAAAGTTATAAAGACGGATCTCTTCTGGCAGGCCTACCCAGTAGAATTTTAAAATGTCTTAAAATATATTAGAATTTTAATAATGTATTGGTTTTATGTTTTTAATCAGTTTTATGTATTTTATATTTTTATATTCAATGTTGTTCCCCACCTCGATCCAGAGGGAGAGGCAGGTAAGAAATAATAATAATAATAATAATAATAATAATAATAATAATAATAATAATAATGATGTGCAATGCATTTTTCTAACTCACTCACTCACTAACCACAGTTGGACCATCTGCAACAGGGTTAGCAGTTCTAACCATGGAATAATAACAACAACAACAATATTTATTTCTTACCCACCTCTCCATTTTGATCGAGGCGGGGAACAACAGTAGATACAAAACGCATAAAATTGAATTAAGAACATAATATACATTGTTAAAACATCTAAAAACAGTTCAAAAACATCCTAAAATTCCACTGGATAGGCCTGCTGGAAGAGATCAGTCTTAAATGCTTCTTAATTCTTAAATGCTAATAGACTGTCAAGTTGATGAGTCATTCCACAGTCTGGGAGCAGCAGAAGAGAAGGTCCTCTGGGTAACACCCGTCAGCCTAACTTTGACTGACTGAAGTTGATTCTTCCCAGAGGACCTGAGTGTGCGGGGCGAATTGTATGGGAGAAGATGATCCCGCAGGTAGCCTGGACCCAAACCATGCAGGGCTTTAAAGGTGATAACCAACACTTTATACTTAAAGTGTTGTGTACAATAGCATAGCTTGTGGTTAGCACTAACCCCAGCGAATCACAGTGTCGCCAACCACAGAGCCTGAAGTGACATCTGAACAGGCCCAGTAAGGGAAAAGAAGAGAAATCACACAGGCAGCAATCTGAAAATGCTATCTCTCTGATAGGTCCTCTTTTATAAACGGGGCCATACCTGGAAGCCATGTTTGCTTAATTCAGATCACCAGGAAAGTCACTAATGGTGAAATGCACTAAAGTATTACAAACTATTTAAATAGATTGCTTTTTCTTAATTCTGCTTGATTAATATACAAAGGCCAACTAAATAATATGCAGGACATTCACAGTTGGATCTCCCAACTTTAAAAACACACACACCACTAATGTGTCACCACAGAGGGTTCTCAATTTGCTCAGCAACCTATTTGGGAAGGGAGTGCTTTATCCCTTTATCCCCTATATATTTTCCTGATCTACATTGTCCCCATCCAACAGTTGTTAGTCCGTGTGTGTGAATACAGGTATATTTCTTACTGCTGCACTGGGGTGGTTATTACACACTTGTAAATTTTATCTTGGCATGCTAACGAATCCAGAGGGGAAACTGCTCGATGTGCTATTATTACTGGCACTCAGCTGTTCTACAACACTGTTTCCATTATGCAGAAAATGAAATCCCCAACATCTTGAAGGCTTAATTAATTCTGCCTTAATGCAATGGACTGGAAATCATTCTAATGAAGGCGCATATGTCTGGTTTGTCATCTGGTCCACAGCAAAACTTTAATCATTGGTTAAAATTTATCCATAACATCTTAATTAGGGAAGCTGCAATACTAGATCCTAAGGGTGCTTCCAGACGGATGGCTCCTAGACACTGTGCAGCTTTTCTGTCCTTAACAGATTTTCTCTGGTAAGTAAAAAGACCAAAACAGTGTGGGAGGGGGAAGATGGAAAGGTTGCAAACAGAAGTCAACAATCTCTGGACCACCCGTAAAAATCCATGAATGAGGCAGTGCAAAGCCTCAGCTGGAAGCAGTCTTTGTCTTCTCAAGATACTTTCATCAAGTTGACACAACTGCCTTTTCAGGACTCTAGGTCATGGCTTTTTCCTCAGTTCCAAAAAGTGGTGCAGGGCTATTGGAGCTGGCTTCCATGCTCCAAGGTCTAAAGTTCCTTGGCAGAATGTTGCTACTCTCTGTTTTTCCCCTACCTCCTACCATGAAAATGAGTTGTGCCACTTCACAAGGAAGCATTTGGTCACCTGAGCAGGTTGGGACTGATGTGAAGAGTCAGCTCTTCTACTGAAGGACAAACGGTGAGTGTGTTACACAAAAAAGGCCCTTTCACACATAATTGTAGCAAATCATGGGTTAATTGATTAATCCAAAATCATAGGTTGCTTCATGATATGAAAACCATTATGGGTTATTCATGGGTTAAACTAATTGTTTGTTAACTTTGGGTTGTTTAACCCAGAAACAATCCATAGTGTCCGGGTTCACACATCACAAAGCAACCTACAATTGGGCCAATCAGAAGTCACATATTCAAAGCAGCAGCTGCAGCAAATGCAAAGCATGCAGCCTGGCAAATTATGGGTTAATTAAAGAAAAATGAAAAATGGATGGGAAGAGAATAGAATGGTACTTTAGAGGAAGGAATGGCTAGCTGGAACCCTGAAAAGGAGTATTCATGTTATATATTAGGAGGTGGAATTCATCATAACATTTTGTTTTGAGTCAAACTAGAGCCCCAAATGTTTGTCGTTTGGTTGCGATTTTCTAATAAAAAGGACCATACACTGTTTGAGATGGGAAGATTTGTGCACGTAGGACTGGAGTGGAGGGTGAAAGTTTTGCTCATTTTGGCTTTTAAACCTAACTTTTAGTTGTACAGATTGCATCCACACACAAAAACAATAAGAAATATTAAGTTAAATGTTTAACTACCAGTTCAATCGTATGTATGTTTACTCTAAAGTAAATCCTGCCAAATTCAATGGAGCTTATTCCCATATATATATACACACACACACACACACACACACACACACACACACACACACACACACACAGCTTTACAGCCCAAGGCTGCAATTTTGTGTACACTTACAGGAATAAGCTCCATTGAGATCAGTGATACATAATTATAAGAAAGATCAAATATGTATTGCTAATTCATTATGAGAAAAGACTTTGAAGTTCAACTTCAATATACCTCTTCCTTGTATGAACAACAAAGTATACTTTCAACCTAACCAGAAATAGCTGGCCAAGGGAGAAGCACACAAAAGAACTGGAAGCAAGACGAGTAGAAGAAGCGACAGCTGTCTCATCTTATGATACAATTGTGGATTTAAAGATACAGAGTGAATCACTGGATGTAACCTGGACAACCTACAAAGCCTCATCCTGAATACTGGGTTCAATAGGGCTTCTTAGCAAGAACGTAGGATCTTTACTATTTATATAGCGCCACCAAGTCCAAAGCACTTTACACAACAATATAAGATTGGAAATGTTAATGGGAAAACTACTATGGCTCATTCTTGACAATATGTCTTCTGTTTTATCAGATGTCAAATTGATGTTGGTAATATATCCTAAAATAATATTATATTATTTCTTTTGTGTCTTCAGTTCAGTTTGTTTTCTCCTACAATCATTCAGAGTGGACAGCCAATCATAATATACCTCTAGTCTCCAGAGATAAAATAGATCATTCTATAAAATAGAGATAAAATAGAGAGCTCCGGCTATTGGGCGGTATAGAAATGTAATAAATAAAATAAATAAATAAATATTCTTTAAAAGCTAAAAAGGGTTTTTAAACACCAAAAGACAACCATCTAAGGACATGAGTAGTGACCTCATATTTCAGTAGCGAAATTTCCTCATGATCCATTTTTGGCATTCCTTTGGTAGCATAAGTGAACTGTATCCATGTAATAAAACTGTTTTCAGTGCAACTGCCTTATCTCTTCATTCATGGATGGATAAAGCAAGATGAGAGGTATTTTAGTGTGTGCGTTTTTAAAGTACAACATTTACCTGTTTGAAACTTTTTAAAAAACAAATCAACAATGGCTGCATGTAGATGAATGAAGACTTCCTGATAATAGCATTTATGATGAAAAGTACTGTTAAAAATTAGTTGCCTCTTTACCTAGTCACCATAGGATTCTGATCCTGAAAATGTAGAGAAAATACTCATGTCTTTGCAAGATGGTAATAAGGCTGCCACATCTTATGTTGACAAAATTTGGGTCCTTAGCAGCTGTGTGATAGAATGTCAAAAGACGCAGCCTTGGAGAAGGATGCATACAATGAGTTTCAGCTTCTTATGCATCTGTTAAACATATAACTTCTCTTTGACAGGAAGGAGAAGAGGTGATAGCCCTAGTAGGGATGTCAGAAGAATCGGCCTGAGGGATGGAGCTTGCCAAGCTTTCAGCAGCTTGGAGCCCTGGATTTTGGCTCATTTCCTGGCGATTTGGCCTGACTGAGAAAGTTACAGTTTGGTTTACAATGATGCTGAATAAGCATGATGTGATTAAAAAAATCAATGTAAGCTGCCCTTTGAATACAGAGAACAACTTAAGTAGCAACTCTAATCTCACCCACACTCACAGTCAGAATGATTTGGCTGTACAGCCCCATCCACTTCACATGATGAAATATCACCAAGGCCACCATAGTGTAGGGTGACCATATGAAAAGGAGGACAGGGTTCTTGTATCTTTAACAGTTGAATTGAAAAAAGAATTTCTGCAGGTGTCATTTGTATATATGGAGAACCTGGTGAAATTTCCTCTTCATCACAACAGTTAAAGCTACAGGTGCCCTGCCCTCTTTTAAATCTGGCCACTCTAGTATAGCTCCTGCTGCTTTAACTGTTATGATGAAGAGGAAATTTCACCAGGTTCTCTATATATACAAATGACAACTGGTGAAATTCCCTTTTCAATACAACTGTTAAAGATACAGGAGCCCTGTCCTCCTTTTCATATGGTCACCCTACCATAGTGTAAGATAGGAGTTTTCTGTATCTTCACCTGCTTTCCCTGTTGTCTGAGTTTGTAAAGGTATTTTAGATTTTGACATGAAAGCTTTGAAACCGCCCTTACATTTCTGCCTATAGATTTAAAGAGTACAGATGGTAGGTGTGGAAAAAATGTCATTGTTAAAATATTACTGATTCTCTTAACCATAAAGGGCATACTGTAGCTCCAGGATAACTGTATTCCTAAAACTCACTGTTAAATTAATCATAGACATTAATTATGATCACATGGAAAAATAACTGTGGTTAAGCTGCAGTTTATAGTGACAAAGAGATGTTTTGTGATGTAGAGTGCTCCGGCATGTGGCTAACTTCTGCTCCATACAAATGTAGTCTGGCAGGTGCTTATTGCAAGGCTGTAAGTATGGACAGATTTATCCTGCTCATGAATTTTGCACTATCAAATAGTTTATGCTCTATCTGATTTCTTTAAAAACATGTGGACACAGCATCGCTTGGGTCTTTTCTACACAAGCGTTATCCCCAAATATATGCCTTTTTGTATGCTATTTTGATGCATTTTTTTAATCAGAAAACTTGGGAGAAGTGTGAAAACCATAGGATAATTGTGTTCCAGTTCACATAGTTTGGGAAGTGAGTATTAGTGCAGTACATATTAAAATGTGAAACAATTTCCCCCCTATCCTTACTCCTGGGTTGCCTGCTTTCACAATATAATATATGTGTCTTTGAGACAGAGAGAATATTTGTCTACATTTTTGGAAGAGAAACACGGAAGCAGTTTGTGATGACATGTGGGCATTCAGATAAGCAACTATTTCACAGTCAAGCATCCAATAGAAGTGACAGGAAAAGTTACATCATTATAACATAGAGAATTAGGGTTATATAGTCTGATAGCCACAGCTCTTAGAGGGGAATTTAACACCAGTCCTTCATGGATGACCTGTTCATACTGTACCCTTCTTGTCCTTGTTTGTAACTTGATAGTCATTCTCATATATATTTAGCTAGAAAGAGGTTCCCCCACTCCACAAAAAAGGCATTTGAGTTCCATTTACAGAATTTTCTAGAAGACAATGAATTGATGTGCAAAAGAAATGCTGAATATTACAATATTATTTGGAACTCTTGGAGTATTTATCTCTAAAGTGTGTGGAAGCTTTGATACACTGCAGAGAACCATAGTGTGAATTTTCTCAATTTATTCATGTTTTTGACCCTTCTCAGCTGACATCCTTTTAATAGCCCCAGTTGATGATATTCAAGCACTAGTCCTTTTGCTATTCTTCTTAATTCATTTCCCAGGATTATTTAGTATATTTAGTTCAGTCCAACTGATTGCTTGAAAACAGATTATGCGACATTGCAGTTTCTTCTAATGCAGAAAATAAATAACTGTCGTGTGTGAATTTAATCATGAGCTTCTAATTCATATCCCATTTTTCACAATTTTGTCAATGTTATCGACTATGACAGTTCTCAATTCCAAACTTAAAAAATTTAAAACACCATCGAACTACTTTTATTTAACACTAGAAAAAGTGACAAAACCAAATACCATCTAACCGGAAATATGTGGGAAATATGAATGCAGACATATTTGTCAATCTTAGTTGCTAAATATGAAGGAAGTGTCATTTTTGCAGTTTGGAGGGGAGGAAGCATATCTTAAAAAATAATAATTGAGAATCACTACCAATGATGTACTCATTGTATCAAAACTTTTGCATAAGGCATGTATTAAATATGTATCAAAGGAAATATATGTATTATTCTAGAGAAAAACTTCACATCCTTTATTTCTCTTGTAGATGAAACATCAAACTTTCCCCACATATTTAACCAAGCCTTTTAAGGCTGCAATCCTATACCCACTTACCTGGGAGTAAGCCCCACTGAACTAAGTGGGACTTAATTCTGTGTAGACACACAAAAGATTGTGCTGTAAGTTGTTGTCATATACTGGTAGAAAAAAATATACCTATAAAACTATATTTTTTTTTAAAAAAAACCATAAAATTATTATTTTCTCTAGGGCTCTCTACTAATTCTAGTGCGACAAAGTCATATCATCAATAAAATATGAAAATTTACAATTTTATGTGGGAAAATAGTATACATATTTATTTGATATGCGATATTATTTAATTGCATCATCTTACCTGGTTTGCTTTCATTTGGTTTACACTGCACTTCCTCAACACATTCCGCAGGAAACCATCCAACATGTCCTCGAGTGCTTCCTTCCCAGAATCCACCCTCACCAATACTCAAAACTAGGAATAAAATAGGAAGACACTGTTAGTTTTGGTTTTTTTTCCATGTTTCCTTGATGCACAAGCCCAAATGGTAACTCACAAGCTTAAATAGTAACTCTACAACAAAGAACCAGACTTCCTCTGTTTACGTTGGAATAAACACATAACAGGATACAATAAGCAGTTGTATGAATGTATAAAATTTAGACTGAACAAAAGTCAGATTGATAAAGGACTAGCAGAGAAGTAGTGGATAATCAGGAAAAAATAGAGAAAAGACTAAATTGGTGCAGAAGTAGCTTGTGAGCATACTTACTATAAAAGTATTTTTTCCAAAGTGAACAAGATTCTATGATTACACTCTGTTTTTCTGCTATACTTAAAATATAATTATATTTTAATAGGGGAAAATAGCACGTTCCCATGCATCAGTGAATCCTGATGATGGAACCCATAAAATGAGTTAATGCACAATAGTGTTGATAGAAACTTCCAATTGAGCCTTCAGTGGGACTACTCCAAAGTATGTGTTATATGAATTGTGACCTACAAGTGCTAAGTCTATCCTAAACTGGGTTGCAAGCTTTATTACTTAGAGATTTAATAATACTAAAAGAAAATGCAGTACTTAATAGTTAATGCCAGAGACTTGGAATCTGGGTCAGTTTCTGTAACTGCAATAGCCTTGGTTGATAAAGGATATTCACATAACCCACAGTAAGTATACACAGCTGGAGTATGTTTTTCAACATTCTGCTGATTTTCACAGCAGAAGAAAATGACAATGGGAAGTGCGTGACCTTTTAAAAAGAGTAAAGGTACAAATGGGCATAGGCGTTAAGTCTGAAATTGATCCTGACTTAGCAAGCACTGGGAAACTGAGAGCCACAAAGAAGTGCAGGAAAAAAACCTTGCCATTACCAAAGATTTTAAAAATAAATAAATAAAGATAACCTAAAAGGCTCTTCTAAAATTTAGGCAATGTTCTAAAATTGGTTTCCTGCCACTTGCAGAATTGCTCCTTAATGGGGCAAATGGTAGCTTTAGATCCTACTACTACCCTGTTTCCCCGAAAATAAGACAGTGTCTTATATTAATTTTTGCTCCCAAAGATGTGCTAGGTCTTATTTTCAGGGGATGTCTTATTTTTCCATGAAGAAGAATACGGTACACATTTACTGTTGAACAAAAAGAAGGTCTTATTTTCGGGGGGATGCCTTATATTACAGCGAGAGGCAAAACTGGAAGTAGGTCTTATTTTCAGGGGATGTCTTACTTTCGGGGAAACAGGGTAAGCAGAGTGCTGAAATCTGGTGTCATGAAAGGCAGCAAATGATTATTATTGTTTGTTATTATTGGGGTTGGATCCAGACTTAATAATCATACATAGAGGAGATCAACTGAAATCAAAGGGGTTTAAGTTAGTCATTATATATTTTTTATTCCCAGGGAGGGGCGATGTGTTGATGGCATTTTCTGCTTCAGGTGTCAAAATAACTTGGTTGACCTTGGGTATTCTTTCTTTCTTTAAAATATAACAACATAATAAAAAACAACGTGGAAAAATCTTTAAAACAACAAAATAAATCCAGAGTAAAAGCCAGCAGCCATGTAAATATATAAAAATGCAAGAATGCTAACCCTGTTCAGGCATTCACCTGAATGTGTGAGGGCTTAAAGTGAGTAGAGGGTTGGGACCATGCACGCTGGCCTTGGCCCCTACATCTATGGGTGTGCTACCCCTGACCCCTCCAGTTGATTCAGCAAAGTATGAAAGGGAGTTCTACTCATGTTTATTTGAACGTGAGCAGAATTCTCCATGTGATTGCAGACAATGCCTTAGCAGGGTTTCCATTCACATAAAGAGTTCTACTGGAGTTTAAGCAAATGCAAGCAGAATTCCCTTTCAGGCCTTGCCAATTCAACACCGCAAGGTCTGAAATGAGGGGGGATGGGACCAACATATCTGGAGATGTAGGGAGAGGGGCCAGCATTCATGGTTCTGAACCTCTGCTCACTTTAAGCTGGCATGCATTCAGGAGAATGCCTACTTTAAAAAAAACCACACACAAAAAACTGGAGAATGAAAAAACCTGGCTGAATAAAAGCGTCTTTACCTGGCACCCAAAAGACCACATTGTAGGTGCCAGGTGAGCTTCTAGATGTGGAAGGGTGCATCACTTTTTGCTTCTCCAAGGCAGCAAAATGTCTTGGACTGGCCTTCTTTGTGGGGCAACTATCATAAGGAAACCAACACTTGGGAAAAGCAGTTAAGCCCCTCCCCTTTCACGACAGTCCTGATCTAAATCTCTCTCTCTCAAACACACACACACACACACCACAGCACATATACATGGCTGTTCTTCACTAGTTCTGTGGAGAGAGCCCATTGTGATTAAGGAGCAGTGGGCTGAGTTGAGCACAGACATTTGAGGAGGAAAAGTATGACACAGGTAGACTTTCATTCAACCTGGAACCAAACAAGTTTGGAAGCTTACACACAAAGAGGTCTACCCATCGAGACTTTCCCCCTACAGACTTCTAGATTCAGTACATGAACTTCAGAGGAAGCCAGACAACATTAGGGGTGGGGTCAGCAGTGTGGCCCTGCTTCCCCTTAATCATGTGTTGCCCCCTCCACACAATTAATGCATGAAGGAGCTTCTATCTATCTATCAGACACAATTCTTTGGATTCAGATTCCTGAATCATTTAAAATAACCCCTTTCACTAGTTATCAAATATTCACCTTGTAGTATTATTTTGTATGGAGTCCATTAGAATATTTATTAATAAAATTAGCTACTTATTTAATCCACCCTATAACAAGCATTCTCTGGATGCATTGCAAACAGATTTTTTTTAACATTTATGCACATCACAATCCTAATGTTCCCATTTTTCAGATGCACAATGAAGCAATATTCATTGATTAAGCCCAGAGTTGAAACAGTTTGCTACATGTAACTATAATTCTTCAACTGGTCATCTGTGCATTCATACATATGGGTCTGTGCCTGCACCGAGCCTCAAATCAGTAAACTTCTATAGCTGAGTTGTTGGTGGGAATCCTCCCCCACCATCCCAGTGTGCATGCCCCTAGCAGGTTCCCGCTTATTCCCTCACTTCATTGAAACCAATATTGATGCCTCGGAACCAAGAAAACCTTTGCTGCCAACACTGAAACCAAGCATGACTCCTAAACCAGGACGGATGGTGGGTTGTAAAAAAGGCAAAATCCAAAAGACTGAAGAAATACTAGAATGAGAAGAATGAAGAACATCAAGATTTTTCCTCAGCAAGGTAGGAAAACCTAGAAGTTTCTTCAATCAAATGCTGCCACAATGGTGGTCGACAAAGAATTGAAGGAATAAGCGGGAACCCCTTGGAACACAAAGACCACAAAGAAGAACTACAGTTACAGGTAGAAACCTCTTTCTTCTTCATAGGCCACAGCTAGACCTCAGGTTCATCCTGGGATCATCCGGGGTTCGCCCCTGCCTCAGCACTGGATCCCCTGTGTGCCACCTAGGTGAACAGGTTTGACCCCTGGACGATCCAGGGATAAACCTTAGGTCTAGCTATGGCCATAGTCTCTGTGCCTCACACATATGGCTGAGTTGCAAACTGACTTACTGTAGATGGGTTGTTATCTTTTCCAGAACAGAAGAAAGGACTGAATAACCAAAGGAACAGTCAGCTCTAATCTGAATGTCTAACCTATAGTATAGAACAAATGTAGACGGCTTAGACCAGGTTGCAGCATGGCACGGCACAGCTCAGGGATGGCGACCTGGCTGTTGAATGCAACTGACATTGCTAGTTACAAATATTCTATAGTTGTTGTTGTTGTTGTTGTTATTATTATTGCATTTTTATATCGCCCAATAGCCGAAGCTCCCTGGGCGGTTCACAAAAACTAAAACAATTCAAACTATAAAAACATGATATAAAATACACATTAAAATGGATTAAAACATACCATACATGATTAAAACATCTTTAAAACATCCTGAAAACATCCTGAAAACATTCTAAAATTTCACTGGATAGGCCTGCCGGAATTGATAAGTCTTTATTGCTTTCTTAAATTCTAAAAGACTGTCAAGTTGACGAATCTCCTCCGGCAGGCCATTCCACAGTCTGGGAGCAGCAGAAGAAAAGGTCCTCTGGGTAACAGTTATTAATCTAGTTTTTGCTAGCTGAAGTTGATTATTCCCAGAGGACCTGAGTGTGCGGATTGTACGGGAGAAGGCGATCCCACAGGTAGCCTGGACCCAAACCATGTAGGGCTTTAAAGGTAATAACCAACACTTTGTACTTTGCCCAGAAACTAATCGGCAGCCAGTGAAGAGATTTTAAAACTGGTGTAATGTGGTCAGCCCTAGGTGTACCAGTGACCAGCCTGGCTGCCATTTTTTGACTAATTGAAGTTTCTGGATTAGGCACAGAGGTAGCTCCATGTAGAGAGCATTGCAGAAGTTGAACCTCGAAGTTACAAGTGCGTGCACTACCATCTTTAGGTCTTCCAACTCTAGGAAGGGGCGCAGCTGGCATATCAGCCGAAGCTGATAGTAGGCACTCCTGGCCGTCACATCTATCTGGGCTGTTATTTGGAGCGACTGATCCAGAAGCACCCCCAAGCTGCGAACACAGTCTTTCAGGGGGAGTGTAGCCCCATCCAGAACCAGTTGACACACCTCCAAACCCAGGTTGTGGCCTTTGACAGAGAGCACCTCTGTCTTGTCTGGATTCAGCTTCAGTTTGTTTTTCATCATCCAGCCCATTTCCGCCTCCAAGCATTCATTCATAGGAGACACACTATCCTTAGCTGAAGCTGTTGTCGAAGGCATAGAGAAATATATTTGGGTGTCATCAGCATACTGATAGCACCCCGCCCCATGCCTCCGGATGATCTCTCCCAGCGGTTTCGTGTAAATATTAAATAGCATTGGGGAAAGGATGGCACCTTGCAGTATGCCACACAGCAGCTCCTTTTTTGAGGAGCAGCTATCCCCAAGCATCACCATCTGGAACCTGCCGAAGAGGTAGGACTGGAACCATCGAAGGACACTGCCTCCAAATCCCAATTCCCTCAGGTGATCCAGAAGGATACCATGGTCTATGGTATCGAAAGCCGCTGAGAGGTCCAAGAGAACCAGCAGGGACACACTCCCCCTGTCAATACTAAGGCGTAGATCATCTGCTAAGGCGACCATAGTGGTCTCAACTCCGTATCCTGCTCTAAAGCCGATTTGAAATGGGTCTAGAAAATCTGTGTCATCCCAAACTGCTTGGAGTTGGTGAGCAACCGCCCTCTCGATCACCTTGCCCAGAAATAGAAGATTTGATACTGGTCGATAAGTTGTTACGATCCAGAGGGTCCAGGGAGGGCTTTTTTAGAAGTGGCCGTAGTTGACTGGAAATATAGGAAATGGGAGCCTGGTAATAGAAATAGGCTAAACCTGCCCATCTGAATTCGAAATGGGCCCATTCTTTCCAAAGACAACAGAATCATGAAAAGTATAACCAGCTGCAAGGACTCCTCCTGTCATGACCAAGAAACCCGGCCTGTTTTGCCTTGACTCCAGCCTTGATTCCTTTGCTGGACTAGATGGACCCTTTGTCTGATCCAGCATGGCTCTTATGTTGTTATGTTCTTACTTCCTTCAGGTATGGTGGTGAAGATGCTGTTCCACTGCCAGTGTGTAAGAGAGATTCAACTACCAGCCCAGTCAGCATTTGTAAGAGTGTTATCTCGTCCTTGCCTCAGGCAGCAAAATGACTAGGGCCAATCCTGTTGTATGGAATTTGCTGGGATCTACATTCCAACAGTAGGTGTGGTCAGAACGAAAAGTGAGTGGGTCCAGGTCAAATGGTTGGGCAAAAGCAGGACATCTGCACACACACACATTCATACATATCTATATAAACACAGACATGCACACCCATTCACAGATACATACACACAAATGTTCTCTCTTGCCTGCCAGTCTACCTTCAGTCTCTTTTTCCTCTTTGCCCAGGCATATGGCGGCACATCCTAATTACCCACATGTTTAGTTTTTAATCGGTTTTTAATGCTTTATGTGTGTGTGTTCTGTGTTTTAGAGTTTAAAATTTTGTATACTTGTTTTTACCTCAATTTTAGAATTTCTGTAAACCGCCCAGAGAGCCCTGGCTATGGGAGTGGTATATAAGTTTAATAAATAAATAAATAAATAAATAAATAGCTCCGTGTGTGATTGCCTACCACCTGATCAGACAGTACAGTTAGCTTGTAAGCAGTTGCAATATCATTCCTGATTAACCAAATCCTCTGAGTTTTATGGGAGGTGTCCAACAAAACACTCCAAAAATACATTGTAATATTTAATGGGGCATTTAACAAACCAGTACAACATGTCACTATGAGTCAGGTTTGTCTCATGTGCTACTATTTGATAGCTGTAAGCTAGATATATCCATATTGTTAAAAAAGGTAATTTAAAAGAGCAACAAAGTAGAAGACCTACTAAAGGTAAAATGTTACAGTGGATGGAACAAGAAAAAATGTTATAGTGGATGGACCATTGCCCATCTAGATTAAGAATATTACTTGGAAAAGATAATAATATCAAGATTATTTTTAGAAGTTAGCTGTGGTTTTCTTTATATCATGAGTGATAGACACAAATGATGTCAGTGGGCATGACTAATGGTAAAAACTAACAGGCACTTTTAGCTAGATTACATCATATTCTATTAATACAATTTCATGTGCATTTTTAAATATTTACCTGAACTTGACCCACTTTCAGCTTTCTTTGAATAATCTTTGTATCCCATATCATTTGATGTATTCATCCCATAACAACGGATTAGGAAGAAAAAGCAACAGCCAACTTACATTATTCTAAAAGGTTTATGAGGAATATGCTTTACACTTATTACACTGTAAATTGGTTATATATGCACCAACCCACCCATCCCCACTGAGACCTATCAAAAAGGTGGAGGGTGGTTATGAGCAGCATGGTGAGTGAATAAGTGAATGAGTGAGAGGAGAATAAAGAGATCCAAACCCTATACATTGGGATGCTTTCTGGCCTTTTCTGCCTGCAACACACTGGTTCATCCAGTGGAAAATATTGAGGAATTCTTGTGTCTGGTAGGTTCTGTACTGTTTGGATGACATCATGGGGCTGTCTCCCCATCACCTTGACTAGACATAAAAAAGGTGCGCAGAGCAGCTTTTAAACTGAACCCTGGGGGAAAGCCAACAGGAGCTGGGAAACATCCAGTTCAAGTTCAATCATTTTTTGGGGGTAAAGATGAAAATATTTCTGATGCCCAAATGTAGAAGGGGATTAAATAGGCCATGAGCATGTGGTAAAACAAGATAGCAAGTCAAAGAGGCCTAAGTACCATAGCAGAACATGCGCCGAAGTACCATAGCAGAACATGCACACCCAGAGACATCTGGAGAGGGACATCATGTATAGGTGTTTCTATGCAAATGGTAGAAGCCTCCAAGAAAACTGGGAGTGTTTTTAAAGGAGAACCAAGATGTAGTGGACATTACCAAAACCTGGTGGAATGGAGAGAACCAGTGGGATATGGTCATCTCTGGATATACACTCTATACAAAGGACAGCGGAAGACATACCGGAAGAGGTGTTGCTTTGTATGTCAAAAAGGGCATAGAGCCAAGCAGACTAGAAACTTAAATGAGACAGATTCTTTCATTGAAGTGCTGTATGTGACACTACCAGGCTCCTTTAGTACTAGGGACATGCTATCGTCCCCCAGGCCAGAATGCTCAGGGTGCTCTAGAGATAGAAAATGAAATCAGGGAGGCCTCCAAATGAGGAAGTGTTATAATCATAGGTGACATCAATTTCCTCCACACTGACTGGATAAATAAATGTTCCAATCAGAATAAAGAGGTGAAATTAATCAATGCTCTAAACAACTGTGCCCTAGAGCAGTTGATCATGGAACTGACCAGAGGGGAGGCAACCTTAGATTTATTCCTAAATGGTATAACTCAGGACTTAGTAATAGATGTGAATGTTGTAGAACCAACCGGAAACAGTGAACACAGTGTTATCAGACCTAATGTATACTTAAGTGGAAAATTGCCAAGGAAATCCAACAGTGTCATAGTCAAAAGAGGAAACTTCTCTAAAATGAGGGAACTGGTAAAAAGGAAGTTGAAAGGGGGAGTCAAGAGGATTATCTCCCATCAAAATGCTTGGAGGTTTCTCAAAACTACAATAGCAGCTTCACTAGAGTGTATGCCACAGGTTAGGAAAGGTAGAACCAAGTCGAAGAGATCACTAGTATGGTTAACAAGCAATGTCAAAGAAGGTATTAGAGAAAAGAAAGCTTACTTGAGAAAATGGAAGTCCTGCCCAAACGAGGAAAACAAAAGGAAGCACACACTTGCACAAAGGAGATGCAAGCAAACTATAAGAGATGCAAAAAAGCATTTTGAGGAGCATATCACTAACAACATCAAGGGAAACAATAAAGAATTCTTTAAACCTATCAGAAGCAGGAAACCAGCTAGGGAGGCAGTTGGACCACTGGGTGATAATGAAGTTAAAGGAGTACTAAAGGAGGATAAGGAAATTGTGGAGAAACTGAAAGAAATCTTTTCATCTGTCTTCACTGCAGAAAATATAGGACAGATAATCTGTGCCTGAACAGATGTTTTCAGGAAAGGAGTCTGAGGAAATGAGGCAAATGTTGGTGACAAAATATGAAGCTCTCAACCTTATCGACAAATCGAAAGTAAATAAATCATCAGGCCCAGATGATAGCCATCCTACAGTTCTCAAAGAACTCAAATACAAAATTGTTGATCTTCTAACAAAATATGCAACATATCCCTAAGATCAGCCTGTCTACCAGTGGACTGAAGAATGGCCAATGTAACACCACAATTTTGCATGGCCACCAATTTGCATGGCTTTAAAAGTGGATTGGACAAATTCATAAAGGATTACTGATTTCTACTAGTCCTGATGGCTATATGTTGCCTCCAGCATGACAGCCAGTATTCCCATGTACACCAGGGATCATGGATGGGAGAGTGCTGTTGCACTCATGTCCTGCTTGAGGGTTTTCCATGGGAAGAAGGTTGGCCACTGCATGAGCAGAATGCTGGATTAGATGGACCCTTGGTCTGTGTCGGGTTTCGCCTGGTTATCTCGTCCTGCCTGTGCAGTCGGCCAGCTTATCAGTCTTTTCCGGGAATGCAGCCAACTGAGATGCTCTTGGTTGCTAAACAGTGAGAAGGCAACTCGTAAAAGTCCAAAATGCTCGGTTGTCACAGTCCAGATAGCAGAGAGATATAGAGGAGTTCCAAAGTTCAGTCCGGGGTCAAAGTCACAAAGATTCCAAGGCCTGAGTCAAGGAGCAAGCAACAGACCTAGCAATTTCACAAAAGTTGTTGCCAGCATCAGGCAGCTTCTGTTGTTCCTTTTTATGCTGTGCTCCTGCCTGGACCCACCCATCACCAGCTATGGCTCATTACTGAGCCTTCCATCTCAGCCAGCTATTTAAGTGCAGCGTTCACAGCATTACATTTCTGCAGCCGCAGACATTTTCTTACTGGCTGGACCTGCTCTGCACGCCTCAAACTCCTTCTTTCCTGAGGGCTGGGTGGATGACTTACTTCTGGCTCAGAATCTGCTTTGTTGGAGACAGGAGGTGAAGGACTATGGCCTTCATTGAGCTCTTCCAAGGGGCCTGCATCCTTCTCGGCTAGGGTGACCATATGACCAGATTTGCCCGGATTTGTCCGGGTTCTTGATGGCAAATCCGGGAGGGGAAGGGGAAATGTGGATTTTCCCCCCAAAGAGCAGCTCTAATGAGAATTAACAAAAATGCTTATAACTCTGTCATTTTTTAAGATAAAGACATGAAACTTGGCACAATGGTAGCTCTTAGTAAGGGCTTTAGTCATACCAAATTTGAAACAGATCTGTTCATCCATTGATTTTTTAGGAATTTTTTAAAAATTGAGGTTTTAAAATTATTATTTTTAAAATCATCATTTTTAAATATAAAGAGATGAAACTTTGTACCGTGATAGGATTTAGGTAGAGCTTTAGCCACACCAAATTTGAAACAGATACGTTCATCCATTGATTTTTTAGGATTTTTTTAAAAAATGAGGTTTTAAAATTATTATTTTTAAACTGTCATTTTTAAAGATAAAGAGCTGAAAGTTGGCACCATGATAGCTTTTAGGTAGACCTTTAGCCATACCAAATTTGAAACAGATCTGGGGCCAGTAGCAAACCTTGTTAACAACAACAGCAGCATGCAATGAGTGAAGATACAGTCAGAAAATATATTTGAGGGAAGGGGAGAATGTAACACACAGAGTATAGCAAAAGCTTCAAAATACAGCAAAACCTACAAAAATAGGAGTGAGTGAAGTTAATTTCAGATACATTGAATCTCTCACTTGTTCTTTATTTCAGTGATTTTAACATGAAGATGTTATGTAGAACAGATTTGTCTTAAATGTGTGCTGTAAAATCAGATATGTGACCAAAGCTATGTTCGGGTGGGCACACCCCCTTGGTACTGGACATGCCCCCTTGGCGGCAACCATGTTGTCCTCCTTTTTGGTTTCCAAAATATGGTCACCCTATTCTCGGCTGCACGGCCCCTTTCTCCCTGTAACGCTGCCTCTGGTATGTCCTCAGAGGAAGGAGAGAGTACAGCCTCTGGTAAGTCCATTTCCTTCTCGAATTATCCAAATGGTTTGGGAGACAGATTTGAATGTACAAATAGGACAACAGGGCTGGGAGGGACTATGGAAACAAAGAGCGTTGAGAAATATGTCAGTAAGAATAAAAGAGAATTATTTTTAAATTATATGGAGGTGGTACCTAACTCCAGTTAGATTGAATAAGATAAATAATCAGCAATCAGCAAACTGTTGGAGAGGATGTGGGGGTAAAGGAACGTATTTACATATGTGGTGGGAATGCGACTATGTTCAAAAATTTTGGAAGATGGTGTTTTTGGAGATTGAAGAAATTGTGGAAATGAAGATAGAACGAACACCAAAAGTTGCATTACTGTCACTATTTGAAGATTTAAAATGTAAAAAGGAAATCAAGGAATTGATAACGAATTTGCTGACTGCAGCAACATTGATTGTAGCTAGGAACTGGAAGATTCAAGGGGAATATTCTATTGAAGAATGGTATAAAGAAGTATGGGATATAGCTATTAATGATAAATTGACATGTAATATTAAATGGAGAAGAGGTTTAGCTAAATCAAATGATTTTGAAGGAATTTGGAAACAGTTCCTAATATTTGTGTTTTCTAAGGGAAGTGGGAAACCACCAGCAGAAGAAAGTATGAGATTCTGGAATCAGGAATGAGATCCCGAGGTGGGGGGTGCACTTATATGTTAAGTTTGATTATGTTATTTAGATAAGATATTATGTATTCAACATTTCAATATTATGTAGTATGTTATGTTTTTTTATTTCTTTTTGTGATAATGTAAATGTGTATGTTTAAGTATTGTAGGAAAAAAATAAAAAATTATATATATATATATATAAAAAAGTCCATTTCCTTCTCAGACGACCATGACAGTCTGATCCAGCATGGCTCTTCTTATATTCTTCTGTGGCAGGTGCTGCCCCATATTTGGAGAAAGTCAGTAGTGTTGCCATGGATATTGGGAATGTGACAAGCAAAGTTACTACTACTTTCTGAAATGGATCTTTTTCTTTCCTCAACTTTTGGGCTGGGCATATATATGCCAGTGTAAGTGTCCCATCAGCAGATAAGTAGGAAACATGGTGCTCAACTAGATGCCCTACCCCTCCAAATTAAAAAAAAAAAAGCAACGTATTTTCTTATGAACAACTGGGATTTCTGTGAAATATTTTGTTGGTGCTGAAAATTGTGGCTTCAAAGGAGTTTAATGTGTTGGGGCTCAGACCCCACTCTGCTTTATCCTCAATCTTTTGGGCAGGTTATTTGTCCTTTGCTACATCTCCCATAGCAGCCATTTTGTACTGATGTACTTTACATTTTGCCAAATGTAAAGCTCCCCAAAAATGCCTACCCCTGGTTCAACATGTTGGGACCATTGCTTTGTCTGGTTAGAGGTTGTTTTACTTGTTCACATCAGAAAGAAGCCATCAACAAAACAGGATGGAAGATAATTTTGTTTGGTCCACATTTTTAAACAAACTGACCTAATTTGTATTTCTTGGACTAATATGCAGATTGGAAAACATTTATCCTTTTGGATGCATTTTTTTTCCAAATTTTGCAATGCAGGTCTCAGTTCAAAAGTGCATATAAAAAGATATTGTAGAGCATATATATATTGGAGAAAACTGCATATAAAATTGTGAGTATTAGAGAATGTTACTTACAAAAATGTGTATATTAAGGGAATTATGTACCAAATGTGTATGTTATAGGAAACTGCATGCAAAAATAAATGTGAAAAATTATGCTTTTTTTAAAATCACTGATGCAGAAATTAAATGGAACAGACTTATGCTTGAATACATATGAAACTGATATGGACCAAAACTTATTGATTTGTCCGTTCCTACTTCCTACCACTGTTTCATACTGTTTCATTTCAATGAATATTTTCTGCATGGGCTGACCTGTGCACTGCTTTCCCAGCACAGCAACCACTTGCAGTGTTAACAACACTCTTAACTGGTGCAGCTGTTCAATCTCCATCATCCTTGTAAAAACATGAAATCCTCATACATATATACTGCTACTAATAGCACACAATTTTGCTGGCAGGCACAGTGGATGTGTTTCGAATAGACACTAGGCTGAACAAGGCTGTCATAGTAACATATCAAAGGTAGAGTTCAACAACTCCCCTGCAACACTACATTCCTTGTGGCAAAATGAGCCTTCGTCTGTAAGTAGTGTTGCGCGATTAGGGTTGGACTGAATTATCCAGGGGTGCGGGGGTCCCTTCCAACACTATGGTTCTTAAAGGAGAAGGGTTTAAGAGGTCAAAACCAGTTTGGCTAGGTCTAGCTGTGGATAACCTCTGTGTTAGGGAGATTCATTGATACCTATTTCCAGATTTTCGATTTGGTAAGATTAGCTGATGGGCCAGAATGACTAGGAAATGAACAAAGACTGTTCTGCCAGGAGAGAAATATTTTGGAGAAGGGGATTTATAGAGAAGATGGGTTGTGAGGAAAGATTTGAAGAAAGGAACTGAGGTGGCGTCATATAGGATTCTGGGAGGCAGTTCTAAGCATACAGGGAAGCGAGGGAGAAAAGAGTGGAGTCTTTTGAGGAAGCAGGAAAACTTTGGATGGCTGAACATGGTGCTGTTGGAGGAATATCATGATGTATCAAGATATAGGAGTAGAAAGAGAGGGGAGGGCATCATTATGGAATGCTCTGAAAGTAAGGAAAAGGATCTTGTGCTGGATCTGAAACAGGCAGGAAGCCAGGGAAGGGATTTGGGGAAGTGTATCATGTGATCAGAGCAATAGAAGCAGTGAATAATTTTGGCAGCAGAATGCATAATCTGCTTTGAATACTAACAATGAGAGAGCAAATGAAGGACAAAAAAAGATTTCTTCTCTCAGCAGGTAGTAGCAACAGCTTTCTCAAACAGGACATATTAAATTGGATCAGGCATTTGTGAAGAGAGTTCTGCTCAGAAATTGGGGCTTTCCCACCCCCTCCTTCCTTCCAGTTTCGTGCAACCCTGGAAATCCACCTTTCAGTTAGGGGACTGTCAGCAATGGCATGGCCAGTGGTGCAGGGGGCTGAAGCTTGAGAGGAGAATCTGCAGAAATCTGCTCCCTCGTCAAGTGAGCAGAATTGCTTGTGCACAACAGGAAGTCATTCTGGGCAATGAATTGCAAACTACAGGTACGCTTTCACCATAAACTTAAGAACAGAATAAGAAGCATAGCATACAAATAAGTAACTTCTATGCCTTTTACACACCCTGCTTTGGTTTGCAGAAGGGGAGGGAAGGATTGCGGAAGCAGCCTTGATGAAGTAACATTGCCACATGTTGCTTGCTTGTTTCCCTGGGAAGTTGCTAAGGAATTATAGGTGAGGAATTATGATTGAAAGGAATTTTGAGTAGTTGCCATCTACTCTTTGTGAACAGTTCATCTTTTTCTACATTTTTCGTTCTTTTAGCATTATAAGAATGTTTCTGAGCTGACTACAGAGTGAGAATATTATATTGTCCAGCTTGCCTTGGAGAAAGCAAGATGTCCTTTGGCAGCAACTGTGGCCTCAACATAGAATTGTGCTACCAAAATTCTATTTTTATTTTTTAAGAGATTAATGTGGATCTTAGCAGCCTGTGGGGGATTTCCTCTCCTCAACACTGCCACCACCCATGGAGAAACTGCTCTTTCACTGGGCAATCCCATCTGAGTGGAAATCCCACTCTGAGTTCTACAAGCTGACCCTTTTCCGCTGCTACCAGTTCTGTTAGAATACTTTAAAACCTTCCACTAACTGGTATAAGAGGTTTAGGCATGAGACAGGCACCAGCACTAGAGATCAGATGAACTATTAAACAAGTAATTTTTAAAGGGATATTTTGTACGTAAGAGGTAACTAATATTTACTTAGAGGTTTTCAAAAGACTGCTTAGTGACAATTCTTAAGGACTCAAGAGATACTGTTGCTGTTACAAGATTCTTAATGACTTCTTTTACCTCAGGCCAAATTCCATAAATCTCCATTCCAGACAAATACACTTACAAGGAAGTCCAGCTCTTGGGTACAGTCTTCCTCTGACACCCAAGCTCCTCCCATTGTATTACTGGTTGCTTGGACAGTTTATCTGGGGCCTCATCTACACCAAGCAGAATATTGCACTATGAAAGTGGTATGAAAGCAGTATATAAAAGGCAGGAGCCACACCAAGCAGGATATAGCAGTATGAAAGTTGTATAATGTATGTGTCAATGGGTTCCAACAGTTGTCAGTGCACTTCAATATCACTATAAAGCAGTAGTGTGACTCCTGTCTTTTATATAACGCTTCCATACCATTTTCATAGTGAAATATCCTGCTTGGTGAAGATCTGGCCTGGATTTTTAGTCCCTGCTTGTATAACCTTCTTCTGGTAAAATCTTAGAATAGCCTCCTGGCATAACACAGCCACTTGCTCCCTACACCTGATCTTCACCAGCCACTAGAAATGTTGCATGTGCCTGACTGGATCCAAAAGTCCGACAGAAAACCCTGCATCCGCCACCCCCACCCCCAAGACCCAGTTAGGGTGCCTGTGGCATGCTCATGGGCCTGTGCTTCAAATGCCCACACAGCCCAATGAGCACCTGGCAGCTACCTGCCCTTGTCCGGAGCTTCCATTGTGTCCAACAATGAAGGTCCAGAAATTACATATTTGCTATGTTGTGTAAATGGCGGCTGTAAAGGCCCCATTTATGCAAGAGTTAAGGCATGACTGCTTTGGGGCTTCTATTGTTGTGCACAATGGAGGCTCTGGACGAGGGTAAATGAGCTCACAATATCACTGGACACTCTGGCCTTAGCTAGACCTACCTTTTGTTCTGGGACAGAGGAGGGGAGATCTCACATTGGGATTAACGTGAGACTTCTCCCCCGTTAACACGTAAGGCGCGATGACCTCAGGAAGAGAGGCGTCGCGCCCGCCATTTTTTAATTTTTAAAGCGACGGCAGCGCACGAGGTTAGTTTTTTTTAAATTAAATTTGGTTTCCCCGCTCCCCCCACCTTAACCCTGATGGGCGCAGCTCCCGACTCCGCGCAAGTAATCACGCGGAGCGGGGTCAAGCCTGTGGAAATGGGCCATATGTTCCATGGTCTTGGGCTCAGCCCGGGACCATGAAAAAAACGGGGCCAAAGGGGAGGGCTCTATTCCAGGGCAAGGGAGAGATGATCCCTCCCTGATCCCGTGATCCCGTGTGTCATGTGGACACACAGGGACGATCCCGGGGTTCGCCCCAGGATATAGCCTGGTCTAGCTAAGGCCACTCTGAGCACTGAAAGAAGTTTGCACAGCGCTGCAAGCAGAGCCGGCAGTGGTGGGGCAAGTGTCCAATGAATCAGACGTGAGTGAGTCCATCTGATAGTGGCAGGGGGGGATTTCATCTTGTGAAAGAATGTAATATGCCAGGTAAAGAGTTAAGAACTGTCCCTCTGCCACCGCCCCTCTGCCAAAAGTGGCAACATGCCAAACATTCCTTAATGGTGGACATCATGTGCTAGCACACAAAGAGAAAAACTTTCAACCAGTGGAGCATCAAATGTAACCTATGACTCATTGAGATTGTGCACTTTAACTTGCTAATTGAATGTAATTTAACTTGCTAACCCCACCCCAACCAATCAAGGGGTTAGAAAGAAAGTAACACCCCCTGTGTAATCAGAGCATATATATACTGTAAGATTCCTTTGTTCTGGGTGCCTCCATTTTATAGAACCGGAGAGCACCCCCATACTGCAGTATCAGAAGTAAAAACGATTAAGAGCATTCTCCAGCCTCGTGTGTTTGATTAGATATTAACGTGCCGGTATAGCGAGCCTTTCACCCCTTTGAGGGACAGCACATCCATCTCTACCAGCCACATATGATTTCCTCCCAGATAGAGAATAACTTAATATCCAGGCCTTAGCTATTCACTTTCTTGTCAGCTTTCTCCTAATCCTTTTATAACTCCACACACTAGGCAATAGACCTTCTCCCTACCACATACTGTCTCTCACAACTGTCAATTGCCATTTCCCAACCGCTCTTTTCTACCAAGCTAGACTCCCCAGCCAATCACAATCAGCTTACCTGATCCATGCCCCATATAACAACATTCAAAGTGTTTCTCTTTCTCTCCCCCTTCAGAATGTCCCAAAGCAACAACTATACAGGCCTTTGACAATAACAAAAGCAGACTTCAAGCCTACTCAGATACATTGTCACTTCACAGAGGCCACACAAAATAAACACTGCATAACAATAAACATCATATACAAACATTCTACACACAGCCACACATTTTCATCGCCCTGCTGCTTGTAAGACATTACAGATGCAAGAACCTCCCAAGTTTGGCTAGAACATATTAGTTCAATCCGTCTGTTTGCAAGCAGTTTTAATCAAGTCTTCCTTCTATTAATATAGGTCTTTCCCTTCTGTCTGGTACTATGATTATTAGAGATTAAGTTTAGCTGACCATCCTTCAAGTCTGTACAACTATCCCCTCAACTGTGCTGCTCTTTAAGCAGTCATGTTTGGTCATTTGACCTCAAGTTTTGCCTTGCCATCTCTGCAGAGAAAATATATAACCACAAAAGTATTTTTAGTATCTAATCAAGGAATGATTCAGTTAAGGGCTCGCACAGAAGAAAAGACTTCTAATACAGTAGCATGGACTGCACTGAAAAGTGCATATTCTATTTGCACATAATTAATATAATTTTCATGAATGTAGCGAATGATGGGCCATTCATGGACTAATCTTCCACCTCACCATCATGGCCAAGATTCCTTAGTACTGCTAGTGCCACATATCCAAACAATGGAAAATTACATTGCTCTGAAAACTAAATTAATATAGTTTATATTAGTTGTCACCTCCTAATCCAACCTTTTGTACATGCAAGGGTCTCTGCTGCTCTTTTCCAAAAGCCCACCCATGCAGAAGTACTACAAGTATAATAAACCACATTGGAGGAATGTTGGGATTGTATTTAAGGCATCTCTTCCTTCCCAACATATGGGTGCTGTTGCTTTAAAGTTGTTGTCCAACAAAGTCATAAAACTGAAATTGAAAGTAAAGAGTTTGCTCAATTGATGGCAAAAGGAGGACATTAGGGAAATAGGTTGCCTAAGAATAAGCACTAGTGGTATATGCAGGTCAGGAGATGCTAGGAAAACATGGAGACCTCCACTATCACCTAGCAATGGAAGAAGAGATTGCCTGAACTTCTGAACAGTGATAAGAGAGTTTGTCTCTTCTTTGTTTGTACAGGCTGCATGCAGCCTGAAGGAACTAGTCAGTCAGCACAGGTAATGAAGACCACAGCACATTTATTTATTTATTTATTTATTTATTACATTTTTATACCGCCCAATAGCCGAAGCTCTCTGGGCGGTTCACAAAAATTAAAACCACAGTAAAACACCCAACAGTTTAAAACACAATTACGAAATACAGTATAAAAAGCGCAACCAGGATAAAACCACACAGCAAAGTTGATATAGGATTAAAATACAGAGTTAAAACAGTAAAATTTAAATTTAAGTTAAAATTAAGTGTTAAAATACTGAGTGAATAAAAAGGTCTTCAGCTGGCGACGAAAGCAGTACAGTGTAGGCGCCAAGCGGACCTCTCTGGGGAGCTCGTTCCACAACCGGGGTGCCACAGCGGAGAAAGCCCTCCTCCTAGTAGCCACCTGCCTCACTTCCTTTGGCAGGGGCTCATGGAGAAGGCCCCCTGTAGATGATCTTAAGGTCCGGGTAGGTACATATGGGAGGAGGCGTTCCTTCAGATAACCTGGCCCCAAACCGTTTAGGGCTTTAAATGTTAATACCAGCACTTTGAATTGGGCCCGGACCTGGACTGGCAGCCAGTGAAGTTGTAAAAGGACTGGCGTAATGTGATCTCGCCGGCCAGTCCCTGTTAATAACCTGAAGGCCTATTGGATATAGGACTTAGCTAGACCTAAGGTTTATCCCAAGATCGTCCCGGGGTCATCCCTGTTCATGTAAATGACACACACAGGATATCCCGGGAGCAGACAGGGACGACCCTGGGACAATCCCAGGATAAACCTTAAGTCTAGCTAAGGCCATAGTGTTCCAACTTTGGATGTTTCTTACCAATGCTTAACCACTAAAATCTGGTAAACCACTGATTGTCACTAAATTTTTGCAGCAGGCAGTATGGTCTGCAGGCCATGCTTTGCTCAACCCTGATGTTTAGGATTGCATCCTTAGTATGTTTTTACTTGGTAATACCACAGTTGGGATGCAATATTTTAATGGTGTTCCTGTGAACTGTTTCTCCTTTTAATTATTTTAAGCAGCTTCTTTGTATATAAATTATAAGTATTACATATTTAGTGTGACCTAATTATTAATTCTTTAATTGAAGGCATGCCTCACAGTGATAAATCTAGATCCATTTATCTATTGCAGCACAAGCTAGTATTGTTGCAATATGAACTTATTGCTATGGGATCCAATTCAAATGCGTTTGAGGGATATCAAACCAGTTATTCAAGTGTACATTACCTGAACTGGAATTGACCTACATTAACCTTTGTCCTAAATGATTCAAAACTGCAACTGAACCATCAAAGTTATATGTTCAGATTCCTGTTTAAACTATGAAAAGAAATACATGGTCATTCAGGAACATTTGAAGTAAAGGACTGACCTTTTACCCTGTCTCCTTTGTGCAAATGAATCTCCCCATCTCCTTGAGGTTGATATGGCTTCACGACAATAAATAGTCTTCCAGGTACAGCACTATAAAGTTTGCGTTTTTGACCCTGATAATCCAAGGCAGATATAGTATCCTTATTGGCACTGGGGTTATAACTGGCACTAGAAAGAAAGCAAAGTGAAACAGCATTAGTTTACCTTTTAGACTAGGGATCTTCACCACCATCCCTCACCTCCTCATGTCATAAAGCCACAGCAGGCAGACATCTTCTCCTGCATAAGCACCACTTGTCTGGTAGCCTAGACATCTCTTTTTAACCTTCAAATAAACCAAATAAAGTAGAAAAGGTCAGTTAATTATAATAATTTTTTCACAGCAAACACAAAAAGGCAGAAACTAAACTCCAGGTTTCCAATCCACTGGTTAAAGAAAATGACACACTGGGAGAGAGAGAGAATATGATTAAGGTGCATGTAGTGCTTAATGGTTACACTACATCAGAAATACGGTGGGAGGCAAAACTGTAAAGGGCAGGCAAAGTTTAGTTCCCAGACCAACTTTTTAATGTCCCTACCTTCTAAAAATTTTATCTACAGGTTTCTTTTCTTTTTTTAAAAAAAGATTGCATTAGTTTTCCAAAATAAAATCAACCAACCAAACAAGAATAAATAAAACTTAAAAAGAAAGGAAGTAAACAAACAAACAAACAAACAGAAATGCATTGAATTTAAATTTTATTATTGACAGAGAGTAGTGCATTTAACTTCTATTTGTATTTTTCCACTTGAGTTTACAGACCAAGATTTAAGTAAAGTCTATGGGCTGCTTAGAAGTCTTCTCTATAATTTTTCACTATATCAAGCTTATATTTAGTCCCTTTTCCATAATCTGAGGATCTTTTATAAAAATCAGATGTTTTGACTTGGCATTAAGCTAATTTCAGTTGGTATGTTAATTTCTACTACAATGACTATTTGCCATAATTTCACATAGCATGATTTCAACGTTAGAATTTCTGCAGTTCTCCAGCTTTTGGTTATGACTCTTCAGGCAGCCATCAGCATGAACTCAATTAAGTCCTTAGATGACATTTTTGCATTTTCTTCTTCCCATATTGTTAATAAGGCCAACGCTGGTGTTACATGCATGGTTTGAAGTATAATATTTGCCATTTCAGAAAATATTATGTTCCAAAACTGTGACACAATAGGACATATCCACCACATATGGATATATAATCCTTACTATGGATATATAACCCAATTATCTACGGGTTTCTAAAACCGTATACATTATTAACCAAAATGACTTCCATAATTTAACTCTATGCTGTGAAAAAACCCAGTTCTTTTATGCACTTGTTCAAGTAATTTCACTGATTTAGAGGAAATGTAAGGACAAATGACATATGGCATGCAATTGTATATAATAAACTCTTACTATTTTTTTAAAAATAAAAGCAGCCCAGGGAGGATAAAACTTTGAGTGGAAGGGTAACAGCTTGCAAGGTGCTGCCTATCACATCCTGCACTGCCTATTTTGTGCTTAAATATTTTCTCCAAGCTGCTTTTACACCACACTACACGGGAGTCCAGAGGTATGTCTGCACTTGTAGAAAAGCAGTTTAGGGAGTACTGAGTGAAAAAGTACAAGTGGAGAAAGGGTTAAGCACCTTGTCTCCCCCTACCAGTTCTTCACTCAAAACTGCAGCCTCCTGCTTTTTGTTCTAATCTGTAGGTTCTTCATTAAATAAATAAATAAATTCTTACCCGCCTCTCCCTCTGGATCGAGGCAGGGAACAACATTAACATTTGTGTATAACATCCAGTTTGCTCCATATGTGGCTCAATTAAATCAGATCGAAGGCATGTGCACAGGAAGCTGGGAACTATAGCAATTATTTAGGAAGCAAAGGATCTCTGAACGTGAACATAAGAATGCTTCAAGAATCAGTAATTTTCCAATCTAAGATTTAGGTTCATGCAGTACATTTTAAAAACATTGGTAGATTTCACCATTTTTGACATTATTATTATATTTATTTTTGCAAAATTTTATCAGGCAACATTATTTCCAGATTCTGTTTTGCTTCTTTTTTTAGGAAAACAAATGTGTGGATCCTACTGTAAACATTCCTAATGTCTGATTTCAATTACATACTGGAAAGCGGCAGGTGTCAGCATTTGGAATATTCTGACTACATTGCCTAACAACACAGCCTTTATATGATTCATCTAGAAGCTGAACAAATTTACAACATTTGGACCCATCATCCTGATCAATTATTACTGTTTATTTGCAGCAATTATAATTGGCACAGAAGGGGATTTATTTATTTATTTATTTATTTATTTATTTAAAAACTTTATATAAATGCAAAATGCAGCTCACAGAGAATCCCAAAAGATGTTAGGTACCTAAGCTTAAGAAGGTCTTTTTGAAGATTCTAGCCACGGCTATATTGCTGGAGTTAATTTTGTTGCTGATGTTCCCTAGTGAAGAACCATGCCTAGAAGATGTTTGACCACATGTGCAAGTGTTCACAGGTTAAAATAAAAATAGTAATTAAAAAGTTGGATGACCACTGGTAAGGGAGTCACAACTGTGGAGGGAAATACATAATTTAGACATCCCTGTGGATCAGAATAAAAGGCTAAACGTATTTGCAATGGAACATCTGCAATAAAATATTTATTGATTGATTTATTACATTTCTATACCGCCCAATAGCCAGAGCTCTCTGGGCGGTTCACAAAAATAACTGATTAGAGAAGAGCACAACAATACACTTAGGAATAATTTGAACATGGGATGCTGGGTATTACCCCAGTAGTTAAGATGGGACAGGAGGAAGGAAAGAGAATAAGCCACATAGTATCATTCCTGCTCAAGCAGCAGTGAATTTAACTGGAGTTTATTTTTATTTTTGCAAGTTTACATGGATGCAACTTCGAAATTTGCCAGCAGTGGCATGTTTTTATTAATATGGAATATAGTCGTCATTATCTTCCAATAGCTCTTTATAAGAACTGGAAAATCAAGTAAGAATGAACCATTATTCCCCTTCCACTGAAGCACATATGCACTCTCCCTCTCTCTTCTTAATATATTATTGGATGATTCTCTGTTTGTGACTTGGCACTAAGGTAAACATAATCCTTTTGGAAGTCTAACCTATGGAAAGCTACACATAGCTGTGCCATGCCAAAGAAATGTTTTGCTTTATGATGTGCTTGTGCAACACCTGGTATGCCATATCCTATGGTGAGATTTGTTAACTGCAGGGCCCAAGCAAGCATGGGGGTGACAGGACAGATTTACCAAAGGTCCTCAGCCTGGTCTACAACCTCATGAACATATCGGGGGTTGGGGTTGGAATGGGGCTAAATTACAGATGGCATTTGAGAAAGTATATGCAAACTTATTACTATGTATCTATATGGGGTGTCAAAATCTTATAAGATGTTGTGAAAGCTAAAGTCAGTCAGAACTAGTGTTAGAACAGATAATATTAATTATTCTGTCCTAATACTAATAATAATTTGCTCTAGCAATTTTCACAACTTATAAGATCTGAATGCACCTTATAGATACAAAGAAATTTACATAGAGATACACAGAAATGGCATGGAAAGAGGTGGAGTTTTACAGCAAACTTTATGAGTTTTCGTTTGAGGATCAAACAAGGTATACTATAAAATGTATGAATGAATTTAATGCATCTAGAGTGTTTCCCCTCCAAAATAACAGCCACATACAGGGGTGGTGGTGGTAGATAACCCTTTCCTTCCCAGCCACAATGCAAATGAAATTTGTCCCCCAAAGCTACTATTAATCCTGGAAAGGGTCTAATTGTGTGGTGTAGTGGCTAGAGTGTCGGACTGGAAGTTGGGAGATCTGGGTTCTAGTCCCCATTCAGCCATGGAAACCCACTGGGTGACTTTGGGCCAGTCACAGACTCTCAGCCCAACCCACCTCATAGGGTTGTTGTTGTGAGGATAAAGTAGAGAGGAGAAGGATTAAGTACGCCGTCTTGGGTGCCTTGCAGGAAAAAAGGCGGGATATAAATGCAATAATAAATAAATAAATAAATAGCACTGATGGCAGTGGGAAGAAAACAGGGACATGGTGGAAGGAAGGGTAGGAGACATGGGGGCAGGGTTAATTTGTATTCAAGCTTGTATTAGAAACCATTTTTAAATCACAGTAAAATCAAAAAAATTAAAAATGGAATATTGAAAGATCACCTGATGTGCCGGTGTTGCTGCCGCTTTGCATCTTCTCCTAATCTATTTAATGATGGTGAGCGGCTCCGAGAGGTTGAGGTGTAGCTCCCAACAGTTTTCACAGTTCCATTAGGATTATTCTGCATCTGTTGGAGTAGGTGAGGCGAAAGGCTACGGTGTGAAGAAGCTAAAGAGGAAGCTGACCAGTCAGGGATGTTGATGTTCAGATTGTTATCACTATTGGACCGAAGCAAAACACGAGGTGTTGCCAAGGTAGTCTGTGGCCTCCGTCTTCTGTTTGAGTACGTAGGAGCCTCTCTAAATGGCACTGAATTGAAAGGGGAAAGAAGACAAAATTATTCTCTCGTAGACATATCTAATGTTAGGCACATTTATCAGCCCATTAAAAAAAAAATCAGCAATATATGGTGCCCTTCCAATTATGATGTAAAAAAGAAAGCAGCTATGCCTCAGCTGATTGTCTAATCAAGATGAGCACTAGAATTATATTTAAATGGTAATTAAAATTAAATATAATTTCCACAGGAAATCACTTTTTAAAAACGAGAATTAATAAGCGATGAAGCTTCACATTACTGAATACCTGAGTAACATCATATCTCACAGTAAGAGTCCAGAATTTGAAATTAACTTTCAACAGTGACTGTTGACAGTCTTTGACTTATGAACAATAAGCAATTGGTGGTGGAACTCACCAACAAACGTGCAAAATCTAATAAAAATATATACTGAATGGTTTGTAGTATGATGAGCAGTTTTGACATACTAGAACTAGAACCTTCCTTTCTTTCTACCTTAGCACAAGTTTAGAGATTTATACTACCCTAAATATATGAAAGGGAATTGCTTTCTTCTGGGTTAGTGGCTCCATATGGGGCTCGTAACATATATAAATGGTTATCACCCATTGTTCTCCAAATGATTCAGAATCTCTCTATGCCAGCACAAATTAGTAAGGATGTCTATATTATTTATTTATTTTATAAATATGTCTATGTTATTTATTTATTTTATTTGTACCCCACCTTTCTACCAATAAAAAATAGCACTCAAAGAGGCCTACTCAAGGTACATACACCTTACAATTCAGATCAGTTTACAATATCAGGGAACAGTCGGAAGCGACTGAATGAATAAACAACAACAACAGACCATCTAGAGCCAGAATGGAACCTTCTGGATCCTGCTAAGCCTGAGTTCTGAACTGCTGCGGAAGGAACCACAAATGTGTCATCACATTCAACTTGTTTCGGTCTTTAAATAATCACATATGTATGAAATAAAACCCTGCTAATATATTGTTGTAAATAACACAATTCATTTTAATTATAGTAAGTGAAAACAACTGTATCCATTCTTAGCTGAATACTTTTCTGAAAAAGATCTTCTCTCTCTTTCTGCCCTTGGTTATTCAGAGGTTGTTAGGTGTGGTGAGCCCCTGAACCTTTTGGGGAGTGATTAGCCATGGCCTGAATGACTGTAGGGAAAAGTATCATGGCATCATTCCTATATAATGCTAAACTATGGCACCATGAAGAGATTCAAAGCTTTCATTTCCATTATTAACTAACTACAGTTTGTCATGATGACAAACTGTTTAGAATTAAGTACGGTTTATTGAACTAAGCCAACTTCAAACTGTGGCTTGTTTCCCTAAAGCATAGGTAAAAACAATCACAATTCTAAGGTTTGGATGTAATAATTAATGGTGATTTATTGAAATGCAAGTGATCTTCTTGCAGTCATGCTGGAAAGGAGAGTGAGAAGGAGCACATGGGCCCAAGGCTCATGCACATAATGCTAAACCATATTTTTTGTGTTACATCTGAAGGTGTTACGGGCCACTAAGTAGAAGAGAAGGGTGACCTGCTGGCTAGGTTTCCAGCAGCTGACCAGGGACTGAATGTCAAAAAACGAATGGGCTGTGGCCATGTGGACTAGCACATGACCTATGGACTGCAATTCAAACCTCACATCATCTATGAACTCACTGGGTTGGCTTTAAGCCAGGGGTGGGGACGAAGTCCTGTCCTCTAGGGATCCCAATCTGGCCCTCCAGGATTGCCCAGCTAACCACACTAACTTCCCCATGCCTGAGCCCCACTCCCTTTTAAGCTTTAAACTACAATATGCTGGTATTATTTTTGTATTTTTAGCCACATTTACTGGAATGCAGCCCCCAAGAGATTTCCCAAAATTGGATTTGGCTCTCAGGCTGACAGAGGTTCCCCACAGCTGCCTCTGTTATATGCTGGGTTATAACATTGGCTTGGGGTTACTGAGATGATCTATGTGTGAGAAGTTAGTCAAAGTGCTAAATAAATACCAAATATTATTACACCAGTGCCTAGCCCAGGATGGGGAAGTTGTGGCCCTCCTGATGTTGTTTGGCTGCAACTCCTATCAACCCTGACTATTGTTCATGATGGCTGGGGCTGATGGCAGCTGGAGTCCAGTATCTAGAAGGTTGGACACATCCTTGCCCAAGTCAAACAACAGAGTAACCAGTTCGTGCACAGAAGACTAGACCTCATGATGTGACAAAGAGAATGCTTCAAGAAAATATTGATTTCGTTTACCAAATCTTGTGTGTTCATGTCATGTCACTTTTTTTTCTTACATGCTCGCCTTTTGATGTCACATCAATTCACACTAGGGGCATGAGCCAGTCATCAGATTGCATTGCCTGGGAAATATATTTTCTGGCAGATAGATCTTACTGACACAGTGACTATCCATGGTTATCCCTTGGCCATGAAGTTTTTAACTATAACATAATTAGGATTGAATGAGGCATTTCAGTCCATATAGATATCTCCTCAAGAGGAAGACGATGAAGGGGAACAAGATACTTGAAGACCCAATCAAGGCTTTTAATTAACTGTTCTTTTTGAAAGATGAGAGACAATTAACTTGCATAAGGCTGTTGAGGTTATCAGACTGAGTTTTCTCCCCAGAATAGCAGATTGGCAGATTATAAAACATGCTGGTTGTTGCATGTTGACCTATGCCACAGAAGCCTTCAAATCAAGGAAGGGTTCTCACCTCTTTTGTAAGTACAATATTGGATTTTCTGCAGCTCTTGGAATTAAGAGTATTACCCAAGATGCTGATTTAAAGTCATCTAAATCTGTGGTCCTCTTTAGCAGAAACTACAGTGTTTATGCATTCCCATTTGTCTGTCCACAACAACACATGCCAGAGGATTTTACTTAATGTCACTAAATCATCACAGAACGAATTGTAAAATTCATGCTCACATTACTGTCTAGCCTAACTTTAAAAAAAAGTACATATCCAAAAAAAACATTCCAGTTATTTCCATATAAAGTTGTTTAGAAGTGTAAGATTTAAGGACTATCAGCTAAACCATAAAGTGCTGCATTGGGTAAACTGTTCAGTGGTTTCGAATACGGGAATTAAAGTTGAATCCTAAATTTGGCAAGTGGGGTAGTCATCCAACATTGCTCTACTTGACATTGATCCTCATTTACCACTATCATGGCCAGCACATGCCGCAGTCCACCATGCAAACCAGGTCTCTGTCTGCTATTGCAACTCTACCTCCCCAATCTGAGAATGCTTCTACTGCCCCAAATCCAGTTCGATCAGTGCCTTGCCTTGTTTTCTCCTAGAATGCTGGTCAATGTTATTGTCAGGGCTGGAAAATTTACCTACAGAGGGTTAAGCCCTGGAAGAAGAAGAAAAAACTGGACGTTTGCACAATCTCTGGATCCTCAATTCTCTACAGGTGTTACACATCATTACTGGACTGTAAAATGTCAAGGCCTCCTGACTCAACTGTTAATTGAATAATTGGCTGATGAAACTGTGTGCAGACCTTGTATGAAATGTATATAAAGTTGTACAGATGTAATGGTGGTGTGGGTGGATGCTGGATGGTGATATTTTGTATGCTGGATGATTTTGTACAGAAGACGTTATGCCTCAGTAAAATCTTTACTGAAGAAAAGCTATACGTGTTGTGAGTATATTTTCTTCTCTGAGAGACAAGAGCTCAATAACCATACAGAAGAATCAAACGCTGAAGCCGCTGTGTTACTGCTTAAATCTCTGCTAAAGTCAATTCCTAGCGGTTATGTTACCAAGTTTTGAAAGAGAGAGTTTAAAATGTCCCGCTTTTAGATTTTTCTCATAATTCGATGACATATGCACCAAATGTCAGGTTGTTCTTTAAAAAACTTTTTTCTCCCTAATGAATGAGACAATATGGCCCAAGTATAGGTAGACAGCTATAACTGACAGTGGTATTTGCACCAGGCACAATCTTTTTAGATGTAATAAACCAGAAAGGACGTATATTACTGTAGAGCAAAATCATAATGACACCTTCCTGTTATTAAGGTCTTCTAAACAGTGGCACCAGTTGAGAGCATGGAAAATTTAAGAAGATTGTTTGCCTGTTCCTACAGTCAAAATACAAGCTGGACAGGAAAAGCCTCACACAGCCTCAGGTTAAATATCCTGCATGGGGTATATTGTGCCGAGGGGGCTCCTGGAGTCAATATGCAAGCCTCTCCCCCTCCAGTTTGCAACAGCAGATCAACACTAAAAGATTTTTCCAAGTGAACCTTGTAACTGTGCTGTCACCAGCTAGACTGTAAGTTTCACTAAAAAGATGCTGCACGGAAGACCAAAACCAAGCCTCCCCATGTAGTTGTGATGGGTACCTAAGTTGGTTGTTTGATGTGAAAATTACCTCCTCCAACACAGATGGAATGTATTTATGCAGAAAGACTAATATGCATGATTGTTTAGCTTTATAAACTGCTGTTACTTGACATGGATGAGTAGGTGGAGTCCACATCCTAGTGAAATCAATGTCAAAATTGTCATTGACTCAATAGACCTAGAAAGTGTGAATGCATCTACTACGTGGAATTGAATTACCCAAAGTTAAATTTAGAACATGCTTTTTCTTCCCTCCTTCTGTATTTTAAATAAGAAAAATACCACCATGAAATATTCTGAAAACACAGAATGTTATAATGATGAAAGGAGTGGATTACAATCAGTATGATTACTTCACTTCTATTTGATCTGTTAACAAATCTCTGTTTTAGCCACTTAGCAATTAGGTAAATTCGAGTTTAGTTTGTTTTTTGTTTTTAAAAAAGCAAAGAAAAATTATATTTGTAAGTTTGTAGCTATATTTGTATATATACTTTATGCCTATTTGTACATTCATAGGCCTTGCAGGCTGAAAGATGGAGTATACATAGATAAATAAATAAAATATAAGGTACACGGCCCCACCATACACTTGGCTCCAAATGCATACATATCTACATTATACAAAAAGGGCCCTTCACTGTAGTTTTTACTGATTATCCTATTGTACATCCATTTAACCTCATTTTTCAATACCGCCCAACCTTGAAAAATGAGTTAAGTCTCATTTTTCAACAGAATATATTTCATGACATATTACGTTACACTAGCTTTTCGAACAGTATTTTGAAAATACTGATATATCCTTAAATTATTACTGATGATATTTCAAATTTGTGGAATAGAACCTTTATCCCCTAAATGTTCATTCTGCTTTATGTGAAGTTTCCATTTATGCTTTGGACAAAACCCTAGGGCATTTAACCCAGACTTTGATTCAGGCCTACTGAAGTTAACGGTTTGGATCCATACTTGCACTCAGGGGGGTCTGCTGGCACTGAAAGACGTTCCACCAACACAAAAGCACCTTTTATGAGCTTAGGCTGATATACCAACTACGCCCTTATCTGGACAGAGATAGCCTAGCTACAGTTATCCATGCTCTGATAATCTCTTGTGGGCTGCCTTTGAAAATGGTCCGGAAACTTCAGCTGATACAAAACAGGGCAACCTGTTTACTAACAGGGACTGGCCGGCGAGATCACATCACGCCAGTCCTTCTACAACTTCATTGGCTGCCAGTCCAGGTCCGGGCCCGATTCAAAGTGCTGGTACTAACATACAAAGCCCTAAACAGCTTGGGGCCAGGTTATTTGAAGGAACGCCTCTTTCCATATGTACCTGCCCGGACATTAAGATCATCCACAGGGGTCCTTCTCCGTGAGCCCCTGCCAAAGGAAGTGAGGCAGGTGGCTACTAGGAGGAGGGCTTTCTCTGCTGTGGCACCCCGGCTGTGGCACGAGCTCCCCAGAGAGGTCCGCCTGGCACCTACACTGTATTATTTTCGTCACCAGCTGAAGACCTTTTTATTTTCTCAGTATTTTAACACCTAAATTTAAACTTTGCTGTTTTAATTCTGTATTTTAATCCTATATCAATTTCTGCTGTGTGGTTTTATCCTGGTTGTGCTTTTTATATTGTATTTTCTATTTGGGTTTTTAGATTGTTGGATGTTTTGATTATGTTCTTGATGGTTTTAATTTTTGTGAACCGCCCGGAGAGCTTTGGCTATTGGGCGGTATAAAAATGTAATAAATAAATAAATAAATACTGGAAGAATTTTCTCCAAGTTTCTTCCCCCTGCACCCACTTTCATGCTGTTCTAGAGGGGCCTGCCAGAAGAGTGTGGAAGGCAGCACTGTGGGCTATAGGGGAACAGGAAATCAGAGAAAATTGCCACCCTGCCCCCTTCATCTAGCAAGAAGCCTCCACTAGATCCCAACTCTCTCCCTTGCTCTTCCATTCATGGAAGGGCAAATTTGGATCCAACCCTATGGAAGGATCTCAATTTAGGTGTAGGGCAACCAAACATACAAATGAGATTAAATGGTTTTAATCAAAATACTCCAATTTAATTTATTCACGGATTGTGCTATATATATGACTTCCACATTAGGACTTCCAAATTTCAGAAGAAACAAAGCCACACCGAAGTGATTTCTATATATTTCAGAATTCAGGTTCCCTTCCCTCGCCATATGGCAAGTGTAAAGGTCTTTTAATAGTTTCTGAGTTAATTTTCACTCGATGGTAACAAAACATTATTTTAAAGACTAGATTTAAAACAGTTACTTTTTTTTAAGGTAAGGTGTAAATACCATGAATATTGTATAGGCATCTCCCCCACTATACAACTGCTTTCTTCCCTTTCCCATGTCAGTTTGCACACTGCAAGTGGAAAGATACTTCCGATATGCTCCCTGCGTGCACTATTTATTTTGTTTTTCGTAATAAAATTTAACTGTATTTTTTAAAAAAACAAGCTATAGAACAAGAATATGAATTCTTTAAATTCTGCTGGATTGACTTCCATTTATATTCAGTGATTTTCAAAATAAATTATAGTTCAGATGAAAAGATATAAAAAAGAACTAACAGCATGCTTCTAAGTAATTACCACCGCTTATGAATTAAATAATACTATATCAAAATCTATTGGAATATTTCCCCCCCCCCTCAAACATTCAATAATAATATAAACCCAATAAATTCCTTATGCTTACTCAAATACATACAGAGCGTTTTCCGAAAATGAAACACAAAGCTTCTCTGAGGCACGCAGAACGAACAAGTCACACGCAAGCCCTTATAATGAGTTGTCTAAAAGGACAGCCTAACATAAAGGAATTCTGGAAAAGATACGGAAGGAACTTAGTATAATTACACAGTAACTAAGCAGATCATATTAAGCGTGCACAAGAAAATAGCAGTTCTCAAGCCTCAAGTGCTTTGCGCTCAGTGCTTACCTTCTTTCTTTGTTAAGGCATTTAACAAAGACTTCATTTTCTCTTTTACTTTAGCAGCAATCCCCTCATTATATAACCTTGGCTGAAATGAGGAAGGAATAAAGGCTACCCAGTTTCTATGTGTTTTAACTGCTTGCACCCTGACATAAGCAGCAGGTTTCCGTGCGCTGTATAACTACAAGCATAGCCAGGCACCCAGTTCCCAGCATTCTGGTGACAAAGCCCACCCCACATTCTGTCTGTCAGCTGGCAGCCAACTGTGCGCAGACTGGAGCGGCTCAAAAAAATCTTGCTATCTTTCATAGTATTAGTCATGTGAACACCACCGGCACAGTCTTTCAGACATTCCCCTGCTTTTGTAACTGAGACATTTACGAGTAAGAGAATAGGGATGACTGAAGCGAGGAGAAGCAGCGCAAGCCAAGTAGGGTCAAAATTAACATTTGGAGGGGGAGGGGAGCATCATTCATCTTCTCTCATGGCAGCATTTCACAGGCTAAAGAAATTTTTTTTTTGAAAGCAGTGGGAGTTCTGGACCTGGTGAAGCTTAGTCAGCAGCAGCCTGCCCCCAAATGTTTCCCGATACTCGTTTGCTGGTTTCTAGTAATGTTTTCTAGTCTCCAGTGGTTAGTCCCTGTAGGTATGCAATTAACTGCTTCCAAGTTTCAACCCTCCCTAAACATTTGAAGAAACCTCCCAATCCAGATTTAATTTTGTTTTTTTAAAAAAGTAGAATTGTTTCTAATTCTTCTCTACTTTATGAAAATATTCTACCACACAGTTAACAAAGATGCACTTTATTATGAAAACTTCTATAGCTTTTCAAAAGCTTCATTTGGGAGAAGTTTCAACGGATGCATTTGGATGTCTATGCAATTGTCCTTCATAGTTCAGTCATAAAATGCTCACTTGAAATATTATTGTTTGCATTACAATTTTCTTCCAAATAAGTTTACTTAGGACTGCAACATAAGAGATAATGGTAATGAAACCGAAACTGGAAGGAATGTATCTCTTTCCATATATAGTATATTAGAAGTCACACATTGTATTTCACAAAACTGAGGCACAGCTATATAAAACAACAGAAAATTTCAGTAGTACTATATGCAGAATTAGATTTGTGATCTAATAAAAACAAATGTCCTAAATGTGAATAAATGGATAATTTGCTAATAATAGTGTACTACTTCCTGTGGTTGGCAAGGTACCTAAGTTAAAGTCTGGATCTCTTAGTTGCTAAGATCAAATCCCTCATGAATAAACAGAGAGAGAGAGAGAGAGAGAAAAGACATTTTAATCTATATTTTACCCTCCTTTGCATCTAAAAGTAACAAGTAAAGAATTAGCAAGCATAAATAAATGAAACAGTTTTTTATTCATTTAATATTTTACAGAGTTTAAGTTGGTCTTAGTTTGCAATGGAAAAGAGCCACTCCCCAAAACAAGATATTATTAAGTTTAGAGTCGGAAGCGACTGAACGGATAAACAACAAGAGTTTATTTTAAAGGACTAAGTTGTTGTATAATTCAGCAAAATGATTTTGAACAGGATGAAAAATACACACAGCATAGTCAGAGGAAATTAGAGGTCAGAAATACACATGGAAATCACTTGAAATATGAAAAGAATGAAGACCCTCCATTATTTGTTACAAATACATGCATGTCATTCTTGCCCTCTGTATCACCCAATTTAGCTGGGGCAGCCACATTTCCCAGACCATTTTCTGTATAATGGACACCTTTCATTCATTTCTATTATAAAGATGTAACTGCTTCTTTCTACCACAACCCCTGGCTAGGTTATCTAAAGCCCAGGGTATAAACCTCTCTACTATTGATATATTTCGCCTTATGGCAATGCTAAATGCTATAATCGTTGAGCATTTAATTGCATGTTGTCACTGATAAAAGCAAAGAAACTGGCGTGACTGTATTCTTTTCAAGGCACATTCAGAATTTTTTCTTCTAAACTTTCATTTCAAGAGCCTCCATAATACAAATTAGATGCTTTTATTAGATGCTACTTTTCTCTACTTCACCCACTCAACTGAGATTGGGAAAAACAGAGAGGAGGAGAAAAACGGAAAATGTAGTGGAGTGCAGGGCAAGATATAGGTTGAATGCAAGTCAGAACTGGAACTGATAGAGAGGAGTGGGAGGAGTTTGAGGGAGGTAAGTGCTTCATTCAGCCTTTACCACCACCCTTAATTTATTAATAAACAATATCAGCAAAATACAACCAGAGAAAATATATGTTCTCTTCCCCTCCTAATTTTCATTTTCATTCCACTGTCCACCACATCATGCCACACCACTCAATTGTCAGACTTCACCCCTAGCTCCACCCACTCAAGCTTAGGAGTGTCTCTATTTTGCTGATCTTGCCCTGTAATAAGCTACAAGGGAGTGCTGCGCAAAACGTAGCACACACTTAGGGTAAGACAGGCACAGCACAAGAATCTAGCATCCAGGGCTGGCCTAAAATACTGTATTGCCTAAGGCAAAGACAAGATGGCGCCCCACCCATTCCACATACAGACTGAGACTTGAATCTTACTTCAATATCAAACCTGACGGTAGCAGGCCAACTTAGGGAAACACAAGAAAAGCACTGTGACACACAGCTCTGTCTTCCAACAAATTGCTGCCAATCCTTGCCCTTCAGCAACTGCCACATCTATGTATCTACTAGATGTATTTATTTATTTCCAATAAATAAATAAATCTCTAAAATTACTCTACATGAGCTCAAAAATGAGAAAGAATACATATTCTCGCTCTCTTTGGATTTGAGAATTTAGCGGTAATATGGACAATCAAATAGAAGTTCATTAAAATTAGTGTTTTAAGATACAATCCTATGCATGTTTGGACAGAAATAAATTCCTACAACTCCCAACATTCCCCAGTGAGCATGGGGATTTTTTTTCCTGTCTAAACATGCATACGACTGCATCCTTAGTGTTCTGAAGAAAACAATGGGATAAACAACCTGTTAAGGAAGCTCTTTGCAAAAGTGCAGAGCTACACAGAACTACAGTTCTTTGCAAAGGAAGAAGAATTCCTGCTATCAGAAGTTGGGCTTTTACATTAAGACTGAAATAAAATCCACAAAGCAGTCTTACAGGTTTATTAAAATATAAAGCCCACCCAGTTTAAGTAGACTTACTTGCAAGTAAGTGTAAATATTATTGCAGCCTATATCTTTTATCTGCACAGGGGAGAAATATAAAAGGAAGTGTGTTTTTGTATGTCCTTGATGGACTTAAAAGCCATAAATCTGATTGTTATGAAACTTTTAAGAGTTGTTCTACCTCTTTCTGGGATGGTTTTAGGCATAGTGAAAAATCCGTCTGCCATCTTGAAACATTTTTTTTAAAAGACTTACTGCTTCAATGCCATTTGATTGATTGCAACCAAAGTTTGCATCTTGATTCAGCACTGCAGCAACCAGATTTTCACCATGAAAAAATTGTGTCTGCTGTCTTGAAACAAAATAGCGGCCTATCATTTCATTGATTGCAACCAAACCTGGCATGATGATTCAGAACTGCAGCAAGCAAATTTTAACCATATGTTTATCTATAATCATAAAAGAAGATGTGTTTCTGTCTGTCCATCATCAACATAACTCCAAGACCATTGATTTATTGATTTAAAAATGTTCTTAGCAGCAGAAGCATGTATACTCAGGAAGCCCTAGGAATGTGCATTTCAGAGTACTTTTGTTTTAAAACACAGTAATTTTAATTAATTTAAGTGTGTCCCATGTGACTGAAGCCTACAGTAGCATCTTCAGCCACTATGGCAGGCTTCCCTAGCTGGCACTCAGCATTGCAATCCATTCAGTTTGAAGCTGAGAGAGATTAGTAGATGAACAGAGTTATAGGCCTGCCCCCTAATTCCTGCTCTGGGTTCCCCCCCCCCTCAGGGAAATGGAGTCGACAGATCCCTCTCTCAGAGGACTATAGGGGTGCACCATGGGAGGGGTTGTGCCTAGGGGTACCAGCAGGCATGACTTAACTCAGGAAGGGTGAACACAATGTGTCCAATTCTGACAGCTGTATCGCTCAGCTTGAAAGCTTTGCTTATCAAACATTCTAAGCCAGGTTGTATCAATATGATTACCATTTGAGTAAGTATGTTTTTTCTCTGATCAAATAACCATGCCATGAAGTTTAAAGACTGTGTGGGAAATTATTCAACTCTTAATGGTCTATTAGTAGAGTTCTAAATTGTATAGGTTTTTTTTGTCCTTCTCCTTTTGCTGTATTTGTGTATAATGACAATTTGCTAAGACACAATGATCAAATAGTAGGGCTACATCTGGTTTTTTCAGCAAAAGTACGTAATTAGATTTGAGTGCATTTTGTGCTCTTAGGAGGAAAAGCAACTAGATTGAAGATGAAAGTGAAGGGAGAGGAGAGATCAGATGTGGATAGAGATGTAAAATTTCTAGAAATTTTGAAGCCATGGAGATTTTATTTTTTCTGGGGGGTTTCGGGAAAAAACAGAATTTTGGGGGGAAATTGAAAAAATGCAATATTAGCACTTCCTTGTCCTTGGTGCACAGAAATTGTAATAATCTGCTACTGTACATAGTTTTTAGAAATAATTTGGAGAAGTAAATATATGAACACCTTGTCTTAAACATTTATTCATCATAGTAAAATAAAACATTCCATAATCTATTTTTTTCTTCATTTTTTTCAATTTTTCAGAAAAAAACAAAATAGGCTTCAGAAAAAAAATGAGTTTTTTTCTGAATTTTTCCAGGTTTTTTTTTTTTTTTTTGGCAGGCCTTCACATCTCTAGATGTAGAAGAAGACAAACAAACTGAGAAACAAATGTATATTCATTTTATGAATAAAATGAACATGGTATCTTCTCTTATGTAGACATTACCTTACTTTCATTGTCACTGAAATCTATTGTTGTTGGATACATCTTTGTCACTGGAGGCCCAGGTGACCTCAGTGATTCAGAACATACATTACCAACTTTGGTAGTAGCACCAACTATGCCCACTCCTGGATAGGGATAGCCTAGCCACGATAGTTCATGCACTGGTAATTTTGCGACTAGATTCCTGTAATGTACTCTGCATTCAGAACCTGTAGCTAGTGCAGAATGCATCAGCTATGGTTCTAAGTGGGACACTCAACCATGTCACATTACACTATACTAAAAGAACTGCATTGGCTGTCTATTAGCTACCAAGCTTTTTTTCAAGGTTATGTTGTTGACATACAACTCCCTTAACAACTTGAGACCAGGAGACCACTGCCTACTATACATACTCAGCCAACATTTAAGATTTTTATAGGAGTCCTTGTTGGTTATTCCACAACTAACAGAATGTCACTATGTAATATCTCAAAAGTCAGCCTTCTCAGTGGTGGTGCCCACCCCCTGGAATACCTTCCACCATGCAGTTCAAGAATCAGAAAAGGTGGTATGGTTAAAATGCCTTCTAAAAATACACTTGTTTATCCAGGCTTTCTCTAGCTTGTTATTAATTGCTCATATGCTGCCTCATCTTACCGTTCCTTGTATTGCTTTGTATCGTACAGTTATTGTAACTGAAATTGTTTTAAATAATGCATTTAATGTATTATATTAAGTGGTATATAAATATTAAATAAATAAATAAAACAATTGTACAGGTATTAAAAAGGCTTTTAATAATTCAAATATGGTGCTCAGAGTTTATTCTGTGTTGCTTGATGGCATGCCATATTGTTTTACTTTATGTGTGAGGCTGGGTTGGTAAATAATAGGACAAAGCATCTGCGCTTCAAAATGTTGGTAGAGTCAATTTTATTTCAAAGAGTAGCACTGTTCTGCTGGTTATAAACAGCATGCGGCATTAGAAAGAAAGACTGTTGAAAGCCAGAAGCCTACAAGAATCCCCCAGGCATATATTAAAGATAGAGATGCTGAGAAAAGCATAATTCAGGGATATGAATACAAGTTCCATAGGGTCAAGTAAGAGATTAGTATTAGGGTCCATACAATTTTTCTCTAGTTTGGTTTAAAAGCTGAACCAGAGAAGAATTCCTAGACTACCCCTACCCATCCATCCAATCCCTCCCACTGAACTTCCCATATTCCCCAAACACACTTCCCTTCCATTTAAACCCTACTTACTAGCTGGACTACCAGCAGCAATGTTGCCCCAGTTGCTGGGGAGGGGATAAGACATTCTCCAATGTCTGCTGTGCTATGTAGCAATGCACCAGGACAACAGGTTCCAGTGGCCCCTGGAAAATGTTGCTTTCCTACTGACACAGTGTCTTTTGTCCTGATACACTCACAACCCTAGCGGTAGAAGAGAAACTCATTTATTTGTATATATTTCTAGGCCACCTTTCAAGGCAGTTTACAACATTATAGCTCATATAATAAAATGCCAATACAATAACAAGGCATCAACAGTAAAACATTACCAAAAAAAAAAATCTATGAAACAATTGCAAATACAGAGCTGAACTATCTTCTATATTTACGCAATCTGACACTGTGACTATCGGCCAGCACACCTAAAGGTGTCCATCCTTTTTAAACCTCTCCATAGTGGTGTGTGGGAAAGCTGTAGATGTGTAAAAAGGCTTTCATCAATGTGTATTAAGAACAATTTTCCTGCTGATTTCTGGATCAAAAGATATACTTAACAGGTAAGTACTTAGCATAAATAATAATATGATATTTGGCAGCAGAGTGCCCAGGTTTTGCAGATGCTGGTATCTGCCTTAGATCACTCAATGGAATCAAAGAATGTGCATATTAAGTATCTGCCTACCTATATCAAACATGAATAGACAAAATATAGATGAGGATAGATATATGCACAATTACATTTTTAACCCAATCTGATGAAAAGAGCCGCTTTTTCTATTACAATCAACACTGCTAGGCTAGATTGTGTTAATTGTTAATTGCTCACTGCTGAGGTGAGCCAGAAACAATGAGGAAAGCTTGGAGTCAGAGTTTAAGAACCAGAGCAGGATCAAAGGGCAAACCAGAAGGTAAGGTTGAGGAGCAAGCCAGAACTTGGGACCAGAAAACAATCAAGGAGGCAAGACTGAGGAGCAAACCAGAAGTCATGACCAAAGAATAACCAAGGATATAGGAACATATCAAAGTTCAGGAATATGTTATTGCTCAAGCTGGAACAGGAATCCCTTTATACACCTGTCTGCCCAGAAGTTAGCCTGGGTGGACAGAGTCAATCCGAAAGGTTCTTCACTAAGTTGTTCCACATCTTGCCCATTTACTCAGCAGCAAGGGCAGATGTGCCTCTCAAAAGACAGAGGTGTCACACCATATAAAAAGGAAAGTAAAGCATAGGGCTGCTACTACTACCTACTATAATGCTCTCTTACACTCCTTTGAGGGAGATTGCTTGGGTTTGCCTTACTCTCTTCCCTCCCAGGCAGCTTGGGATTTATGAAAATCAGCCCTCCCTGTCTCAAGGAGATGGGGTGGAAAAGCCTCACACAGGGCCAGTGGCTTGTCGCTATGGATCGGCTAGGGCGTCTTGGCACTTCCCCTTTGTTCAAGAAGGCTAATGAAGCTCCAGAGTTGATTCCAAACAATCTCCCAAAACAAGCTTTGGGCTTCAGATCTCAAGTTGTATAATCACTGCTTAGTAGAAATTCACTTTCTTGGTAAGATCCATCAAACAGAAAACACATTTGAGAAGGAGAAGAATAAGATATCTGGTTTTTGAGAGTGAAGGTTCAGTTTAAATCACAAACGTATCCACATCTTTCTTCTGGGGAAAAATATTGGAGAAAACAAAAACCTGAGATGCTGGCCTTTCTGATCCTTAAAATAAGAGCATTTTAAACTGTATTAGTAGGCTGCATTTCCCTTTGTAAAAATAACTGTGAATGAATCATACTTGTATAAATAACAGATGATTAAAAAAAGAACCTCACAGCAGTATTGCGGGGTTATCTTTGTACAAATATGTAGGTGTTGGTTGGTAGCATTTGTAATTTTCTATATGGTCAGCTCCATTGAGAGAAGGAGGAAGTGAAGAAATTTGGGATGGATGAATAACTGAATTGAAATTAAACCTATTTATAGTAGGAGGCACTGTAATTTACTTTTTGCTATATGCAAAAAATAAATAAATTACTTGTCTGCTTTTCATTTTCAAATTCTCAGACTTCAAATGATGCATCTATAACAAAAATGTTATAAGCAAGAATACAATGGCAGTAATAAGAAACAAAGGAGCAACCCCATGTCAAAATAACTTTGTATATATATTACTTTTAATAATTGCATGCTCTCTCTTAAATGTTCAGTGGGAGAGATAATGAAGCAACAATTTACATTAATTTCATGAGAATATATTCAATGCATGGAAAAAGTAAGGACACAGAGGGAACACAGAGGAAATCTGCACAGGATGAGCTGAGGGCCTGCCTGTCATGTCACCACACCCTCACCACTAAAGAAGCGCAGAGAATCAGGCAGAGGTAACAGCCAAAGCCCAGGCAATCCTGTAGCATATTCCGGGACAATCCCGGGATATAGGCCTGCTGGTCTAGCCAGGGCCACACTGTGCTTCTTGAAAAGCTCACAAGGGGGGTTTACCAAATCTGGAGATGGGAACGAAGCACTGTGCATGAGGAACGAAAGAGCAACAATACCCACATGATCGCTACTGCTTGGAGCCCCTCCCCCAAATTCTGTTTCACTGGACCAGTCGATCACTATGTACAAGGACTGCATTCATCCCACCTTCCACGAACACTTGCAAGTCCTCTAGGGAAGCAAACACACCCACTGCCTGCTCTGGAATCTGCTCCAGGACATTCTCCAGACCCTGGTGGGTATTGGCAATTGCCTCTTGTCACTACATCCAATATGGGTGTGCTCCACACAGCCCCAGAGCCCAGACACCAATTTAGTCATGGGCTAAGAGGTGGGCAAAAGGTCATTTGTTTGCAACAGCAGATGGCTCAGGCACACTTCTGACTCTGGCCACTGCTGCTTGGGATTGCCTCCCAGGCACAAGGTCTGGCTCCCCCTTCTGCATGATCAGACAAGTGACAAAACAGTACTAGGAGACGCAGACAAAACTGGCATCTCTACACATGGAATTGATATGAGGGAAATTTCTTGTGCCAGGTCCAAGGTAAAGATGGTGTAAAGATGTACTGTCAACAGGTGCATGGGCATGGATTGAAAGGGGTAGAGGATTAGTGTGAACCTCCCCTGTACTATTCTGCCCAACCTATGACTCCCCCATGTATTTTCACTGCATGGAAAGCTCGTTCAGGGATGTTCCACTAGTATATTGGTTATGATATTGGTTTAGCCAATGTTCTACTGGAGCAGTAGGGCTTCCCCCAAACTCTATGGTTGTTCAGCTGACAGATCTCAAGTACAGGATTGTGTTCTTGGGTTAACAGTTTTTATTACTAACAAATTATTAGTGTAAAGAAAGATGATTCCATTAATTATTCTTTCCCCTCATAAATTTGTCATATATTTTAGTTAAAAAACGTTATAGATGCACCCAGATATTCATGTGAGACACAAAATAAAATTTCAGCAAGGAAGTTCATATGTAAGTTCACCGTTGACAGAATTTCTAAGATACAGCTTGATCCCATGGGTGTCTGTAGGAAATATTGGTTTATGAGTATTGTTATTTATTTCTTTATTATATTTATATCCCACCTTTTCTCCAAGGAGCTCTGGGTAGCATACATAATAGAAGTCAGTTTGATAGTGACTGAAACAAGGTCACCCAGTTAGCTTTATGGCTGAGTGGAGATTAGAAGCTGAGTTTTTCCAGTCATAGTCCAACAGTCTAACCACTACACCACACCAGCAACTACACATACTGTAGCAATTTTGCTGACAGTTTAGATGAAACAAAAACAGACCACAAGTAGAAGTAGAAGTAGAAAGTAGAGAAAATGTTTTTTGTAGATCATGTTTGCTGCATGAATCCTTTATATATGTGATTCTCATACATAGGCCTCATCCAAAGATAATGATAAAATATGTTATGTCATTTCAAGAGCCTAGCCTCCCTGAGAGCTTCTGAATTTCCTCTCCCTTCTCCTCTCATGAAGACAGAAAGAGGAATTCAGGTGCTTTTGCTTCTTTTTTAGAGTCATCACAGCTTGTCATGAAATCCAAATCCACACCAAACAAACTATGACTAGCTGAAACAACCCAACTTTGAAGACTGCGGGCATGTCTACACCAGGAGAAGGGAGGATCTCATGATATGCTGATTGTGAGATCCTCACCCTCAGTCCACACGCATCGTGTGATGTCCTGGGAGGAAGGAGGACGTCGTGCCTGCCATTTTGGTTTTTTTTAAATTATTATTATTGAAGATGAGCGCACGAGTGCTCCAACAATAAGGTTGGGGTTGTTGTTTTTTTAAAAAATGATCCCGCTCCCCCTTCCCACCCCCATGCCTGGTTCCCAGCTCCTCACATTTACTCACGAGGAGCCGAGACAAAACCAGGACAGCAGTCCTTTCCCAGGACTGTGGGAAAAACTGGGCTAAAAGCTGTCCCGGTAATCCCAGGGAAATGAAGGGATCATCCCTCCCTGCCCCTGGGATCCCCTGTACGTCATGTGGATGCACAGGGATGATCCTGGGGCAATCCCCAGGATAAGCTCTCATCTAGACATGTCCTAAACTGTGGTTAATTTGGGATAATTGAAACAATCCGACTTCAAACCATGAGTTATGAAGCTTGTTTCACCTAATCCTAGATAAGATTAACTACAGTTTAGGGCATAATGCTAAACTGTGGTTAACTGAAATCAAATAAGAAAGATTCCAATCTCCTCCCCTTGGCTGTGCCATATGATGACCAAGCATTGTTTATCATCCAAACTAGGTTATGGTCTTCCCTCTGACTCTTCCTCTTTCAGCTGGCATGTAGGATGTGATGGGAGGAGTGTTTAGAGGTGCCCAATCAAATTGCATGGTAACTGTGTGGCATAGTCTTATCACTTGTGTTTCTACACATGCTCTGTGGTGGTTGCTCATATTTGATCTATGAGATTTGGCACTTGGAACTCTTATATTTTGTGTTAATAATAGTCACAAAAGGGCACTGCTGTCAACAAGAACATAGTAACACTTGGGTTGTCATTCTTTTACTCTGTTTATATCACAATTCCTAACTACCCCATATGACTCATACAAGGTTTTCAACAAGTCATGTGGTAAAATGTCCTAAGAGTCTTACTCACAAGTGCAACACTAGACGATTTGTAACAGTAGGTCTAATGTTTTATCCTGGCACAGTGGTCCATTGGATTAAGCTCTTGGGGGTTTCAGAATTGGCATTAAACTCCTTTATTTTGTTTCCAGTATCAGCATGCATTCTTGAAACTAAATAAGAAAGATCCCAATCTCCACCACTTGGCCGTGCCAAATCAGAGGGGATGAAGCAGTGGACAAGCCTGAAGCTTCTGCATATGATGACAAAGCATTGTTTCTCATTATATCCAAACTAGGCCATGGTGAGGGGGAAAGTCTAGGGCTGTTTAATTATGAACTTTTGAGGGGGCAAGCATTGTACATTTAAGAAGCTGAAACAGTTCCCTTCTTTTTCAGTGATGTTCGCAGCTTTTTGCAGCATGGGATCCTAGTTCTGTGCTGTTTTCTCATCTCTACTTCCTGGAGTGATCCCAGCAAATCAGCGATCACATAGTGAGTGCGATGACGTCACTGAGGTCAAATGATGCTGGGATAGAGTAAGGTCAGTGCTTTCTGTTTTGGTCATATAAATGATCCTAAACAATTAGGAATCCATTGCCTCTCTAAGCAAATAAGTATTTGTAAATTGTGAAAAGAAAGGGATTGCACTGCAGATCACCTCCTTTAGAATAAAGGTTTGCACCTTCTATTTTAATGAAGGTGATCCTAGGCACAATCTCTCCCTCTCTCTTGGTAAGGTATTTGCAAATTGACTTCTGCAAGCTAAACATGTACTTTGTCACTGAGCTATGGTCCCATCCCTTCATATTAGTGCTGGGATGAAGTATTCGACTAAGACACAGGCCACAGCTAGACCTAAGGTTTATCCTGGGATCATCCAGGGTTCACCCCTGCCTGAGCACTGGTTCCCCTGTGTGTCACCTAGGTGAACAGGTTTGACCCCTGGACGATACAGGGATAAACCTTAGGTCTAGCTATGGCCTAAGATTTTTTTTCAGCACTTAGGCTGCAATCAAACAGTCCCTGTTGGGATGTCCAAGGAGTCATAAGATGTATTCGTTTTATCCCTCTGAGGGCAGAGAGACAGGTTCAACCTTGGAGAGGAAGATATGCCCTCACAACTATCATTCTAGTTCCTTGGGAAACCTCACACAGGACTCCTAGTTGCTGTGGAAACTTCTACAGTTGTTGGTAAATGCAAAAGAAGGCTTTTGGGGTGAGAGTGATAGGGTGAACTAAAGGAAGTCTTCCCATTCTCTTGACATACCCCTGGAATTATGTAGAATATTTAGCAGTACTGGAGCTTGGGTATATAATTTCCATTCTATTGCAAACAATAGGTTGACTTTTTTTTAACATAAAGGTTTTTTAAAAAAAGATACAAGGAAAAAAGAAAAAATCCATTCCTTCCTCCCTTCCACCTTGTCAGTTAAAGCCTAGCAGGGCTTTGGATAAGGTGGTTCCTCCACCTTCTGACCTCCTACCCAACCATTGCCAGGATTGCTGTTAGGTTGCAATCCTATGCACACTTACCTGAAGTAAGTCCCACTGAACTACTTTTGAATAGACATGCATAGGATTGTGCAGTTAGAGCCTATGGTCCTGTGAACACTTACTTGGGAGTAAATCCATTGAATTAAACGGGACTTTCTCCTGAATAAACTTTCATAGGTGCAGGTTGCACCTTTTGAAATATGCCCAGACTTTGTAGCTTGAAATGTTAAGTGTTCCTTCTTTTAGATTACAGCTGCATACATTTAATAATATAGTTTCATTCCTAGATACAGGATAACATATTTCATGCCAAAGTAGTTCAGTAAGTTTGAATACATATTTCAATTTTGGAAAGATAATTGAAAGTATTCCAACTTTTGGATAAATAGTAAAGCTTACTAATTGGATGATGATGATGATTCTGTTTTGTGCTATTTCATTTTTTTAATCTGTTTTTCCATTTTTCCCTCTTTTGGAAACTGCCTCAGGAATGCCACTTGGCCACTGAAAGGCTGGATATAATATAATGTAATGTTATGCACACACACACACACACACACACACACACACACACACACACAAACAATTTAACCATTAAGGGGGAGAGGGAAGTATGCAACCATACAAATAACAAATAACACTGAGGTTAACTTGCACTCTGAATTTTATAATTCATTTTATAAATAGATTTGCTTAGCATTGTTTTGCTACATGTACAGAAGCATCTGATTGGCAGGATTTTATCTTTTTAAGAAAGTTTATGAAGATGCAGTCATATCTGATTGAGGCATCCATCTTCTATAAGAAAAAGGGCAAACCCAGAACAGACAATATACTGATTTACTGATATATTCATCAACCTTTTAATTTGTATCTTTCCTTGTATTTTTCTTTCTAACATTAGTTCTAGAAGATTATGAGTTGGACAGATTGGCTTTCTAAACTAGAGAATAATCCTAAGATTTATAAATTTGTAAGTCAGATGGGACATCTGTGTAAGGAACTAGAAATACACATCAGTTTATTCTTGTTATATAAAAGTTTTGAAATATACTAAGGAAACGTGACTAGAAACTAATCGGCCAAAAAGAAAAAAAGTAATTGCTCAGACCCAAGGACGGTCTCTAAACACAGCAGACACAGATATATTTTGGTGTTTAAATTCACTATTCTTCTCAAGATACTACAGATTATTTCACTTAAAAAAAAAGTATTGAAAAAGAAACTACCAATCATTAAAAGAGAAAGTGGAAGGGGAGAAAATATGTTCTGAGGATATCTGCTAATGTGAGGAGGCAGAAGAACAAAAAGCTTAGTAAACATTGCTTGAAAGGTTTGGGGAAATTAGATATGCATGGCAAAACAAAATGTAGTGCTGTTGCTGTACTTCATAATTACCTGGTTTGGAATGTGAATTGTGCATGTGCAAGCTGGAAATGAACTATTGGGTGAAGGGTGGACTTCTCCACCTGCCCACTTCCACCCATCGTTACATGGCTCTGGCTGCAGCTGCCCAAATAAAAGGAACCTTCTTTCTTGTTTTCTTGTCCCCTTTTTCCTCTCTCTCTCTCTCTGTCTACCTGGTTCTTGGAAGCATCTACCCCGGCACCAGGAACCTTGGGACATGTAATTTTCCTAGGGACACTCAGCAATTTTCCAAGCCCCAGGTAGGAAGAGGGAAGCAGTGGGGGGAATTTCCAGAGCCCAGCAACCACTGGAGCCCTGCAGCTATGGAGGTTCAGTGGTTCATGGGGTATACTGTCAGCATGGGGTATTGAGGGCTGAGGGGCAGCAATTGTAAGTACGTTTAGGATTCTTCGGAGTGGAGTAGTTGCTTATGAGTTCTCTTAAATGTTACTTATAAGTCTAAGTTCGTTTTTGAATGAAAGCCCACATGGCTTATACATCACTATAAAAAAGTGTCATTGTAAGAAATTGTAAGAATATGTCACTCCAAAAATGCTTATCTAAGTATTCATTAAAGAAAAAAAATATTTTTATAAGCACCAGAGCTTGTCTTTCTTTTTTTGACTCCAAAAACAAAATAAACATCCACTAGTGGCACATCCAGTTCATAAAATTTTATAGTGCTGTATCATGCACATCATATTACCTGCATATCAGTTAATTTGTAAGAATATGACTGGAGATTGCAAACAAGAATCGACAAGTTAGTACATTGTTTACATGGATCGAAAAAAACCACTATTTTAGATAACCCCAAAAGTCTACTTTAAAAAAAATCTCTGAATGGCAGACACCCATGCTATATCACAAACTGTTAAAAAAAAAAAAAACCTTCTCAGAGCAATCATCTGATTCCTGGAATAGCATGCCAGAGACCATAGAATATTGTGGATTCCCCCCACCCCTTCCTGAGCTGGTAGAAACAACTGCAACCTCAGGAAGGGAAAATCCAAACAGGGATCCCCTAAAAACCTTGCAGTCAACACTTCCAAGATTCAACAGCAACCTTGGAAGAGGGTCAGGGAGGAAGAACAGAGTGGAGAGGGGGGAGACGTGGATCCACTGAATCCACAAACCTCTCTCTTCCTATCCACTAAGAGGTAAGTTAGCCAGATGGGTTCAGAGGCTGAAAAAACAAAACTTGAGGAATGAGACGCTGTAAAAGCCTCAGGTCATGTCTACACCAGGCGATATCCCGGGGATCATCCCAGTGCATCCACATGACGCACAGGGGATCCCGGGAACAGGGAGGGATGATCCCTCCATTTCCCTGGGTTATCACCATACCCTTTTTTCTCAGTTTTTCCTGCAGACATGGGACGATCCCGAGGACTGCGGGTGGTGTGGCCAGCTGTCCCAGCTTCTTCCCTGTTCCCTACGAGTAGCAGGGGTCATCTCAGGGAAGGAGCCAGGACGGGAAGAGTCCGGGGCCATCGGGTGTGGGGTCAGGGTTTTTTTCTTTTCTTTTTTGACTTACTTTTTTGCTGGAGTGCAGGTGCTCTCCAGCTCCTGCATTCTTTTTAAAAATGGCAGGTGTGACATCCTTCCTCCATGGACGTTGGGTGTCGCATGTGAACACAGGGGGAGGATCTCGCAATTAGCGTATCGTGAGATCCTCCCCCCTCCCTCCCGGATTGCCGGGAGGTGTAGACACGCCCTCATTGTTGGTTGTTTTAAATTGTGGTTGTTTAAAATTGTTGGTTGTTTTAAATTGTGTTTCTATGTAAATGGTTTTTATATTATGTTTTATATTATATTGATATGGTTTTTTACCTTTTTGTAAACCTTCCAGAGAACTTTGGCTATTGGGCTGTATAGAAATGTAATAAATAATGAAACAATAATAATACTAAGCCAGAAGTTGTGCTGGCCTGAATTAGGTTGTCAAAAACCTTAGGGTGGACATAATATAATGATAGGTCATATAATAGGTCATATAACAGGTAATTAGCTCATATGTACTACGTTATCATACATAACAATTTCAGTTTCATGTATCATAAACTGAAGGCAGAACTAGTTTTAATTAACGTGGAAACTAAGCCAGCCTGACCAAAAAAAATATTGACAAACACCATCTAGAAAAAGCACCAGTAATATTAACAATTCATAAAATTAAGAACTGGCAGCAACCTTATATGGAGAGTTATTTTTATCAGATAATGGATAAAGTCAGTCCCTTCTTAGTTTCGAGGACAATTGCAAGAATCACATTGACTTAGCTATTGTGGAAGGGAGGGGGAAATTGAGAACAATGTTTCAATGATGATACAATGTGATGGGTGCACTGTGTAATGTCAGATAATATCACATGATGTGTCCTGATCTAACCCTTCTTTAAAAAAAAAAAAGTCTGAGCTTAGCAAATGCCTGCTTCAGAGTTTGAATGGTATTCCTAAAAATCTTGATTTCCCCAACACCTCTCTGAGAATAAAATGAGACTGGAATTTGTTATAAGCATTATTTAATGGAGCAGCAACAAACTAAGTTATCCATTTCTAAGATCATCGTAATTCTTTACCTGACCATGTGTCCATCTTTCTTGAGCTGTATTCAAAAGAGGGCTCAGATTTTTTAAAATATTAAAACTATTTTAAAAGCACCCAGCTCTGGGGCTGCCTAACCATTATTTTTAATCTAATGTGAAAGGCAATCTTCTCCAACTGTGTGTCCTCCAGGTGCTGTGGACTTCAGCTCCCATCAGCCCCAGCATGGCCAGCGGTTGGGAATCCTGTAATCCAAAACTTGTGGAGGGCACCAGGTTGGGGAGTAGAGACTGAAGGTGTCTTTAATCTCCAAAACCACACTGGCATGCGAAGTTGAGCAATCAAGTGGAGGTGGGGTATGGTCAACAACCCCCTCCAAATAAAATCCCTGCTATATGAAACGTTTGGTAATTCCGTTTGCCCACCAAATTATTCTTTGCTTTTTTTGTCATTATTCATTTATACAAAAGCTACTTCTTTGCTATGTGGTCATGAACAAGTTTATCTGGTAAAGATAAAACAAGTTTAAATACCCACGAGGTTTTTAAAATTTCTCATTAAAGAATTGTCATGACAGTTTCTGACAAGAAGAGAAATTCTCACAAAACTAATCAGTTCTCAAAGCAATCGGCACATTGCAATAAAAACACAATATGGTACAACTACAGACGTTTATTACAAAGACTATAACAAGAATAGAAAACGCTCAACAAATGAAATCCTGACAACCCATAATCCAAGCTACTTCACAGTAAAGTTCTTCAAAGTATCCTTGAAGGGTGGGTGGGTTGCAAGAACATAGGAAAAGCCCTACTGGATCAGATTGAGGGTCCTTCTCAATCACCACCTTCTTTCCCACAGGGGAAACCCATAACCAGGAAGCTAATATGGTGCAGGGATTACGTTGTCCAACTAGGAGCAGAAATAACTGGGTTCAAATCCCAACTCAGTAATGAAGCTCACTTAGGGGATGTCTACACCAGGGGAGGGAGCAGGGAGAATCTTGCAATATTCTGCTCACGAGATCCTTTGTTCACACGTGCGCACAACATCCTGGGAGGAAGGAGGGATGTCACGACCCGCCATTTTCTTTTTTCTAACAGAGATGAGAGCACTTGCGCTCCAACAAAACTGTAAGTAAAAAAAGACCCCCAAACTGCTCCTGCTCCCCACTACCACTGATGGGCACAGAGTACCTGAAGAGCTCCATGCCCCATGTCTGGTTCCTGCCTCCTCGCATTTACTCGCGAGGAGGCGGGACGAAGCCAGGATGGGCTCCCACACACCGCCCATGGAAAGAATCAGGCTAAAAGTGTTTCCCAGATATCCTGGGGAAATGTAGGGACCATCATTCCCTGCTCCCAGGATCCCCTGTGCTTCATGTGGACGCACAGGGATGATCCCTGGGATAAACACTGGTATAGACATGAACTTCATGACTTCGGACAGTCACTCTTTCTCTCAGCCTAATCTAGTTCACAAGTGGGGGGAAACCTTTTGGGATATTCAAGAACTGCCCCTGAGCTCCTTGGAGGAAGGCAATATAAAACTGTAATGAACAAATAAGACAACAGGGATTATAGTATGGGCAGTTCTTTTCAAGGTTTCCCCTTATCATTCCAACTTTTCCTTTTTAATATATAGCTATCACACAGTGTTCCACCCTTTCACTGAGCTATCCAGCACAAAATCAAGATCTGTTCCTGGTTAGTCACTTCCAGTTCATATGCCATCAGCATATATATGAAATTCTGTTCTTTTGATTCAATGTACATCTCCTTGCATTCACATAGAAACTCATTTGCCATTTTGCTACCCATTTATTTGGAGAGATCTTTCTGGAGTTCTTCAGAGGCTGCTTTGGATTTCCTCAATAATTTGCTGCCATCCACAAACTTATTTACCTCACTGCTCACCCCCGTTTCAGATTGCTGATTAGTGTTAAACACCAGCAGGCCCTTGGGAGAACTCACTGCTCAGTTCCCTCCATTATGAAAACTCTTGATTTACCCCTTTCCTCTGATTCCTGCTCTTTAACCAGTTCACATTCAATAAGAGGACCTGTCTTCTTATCGTATGGCTGACAAGTTTACTCAAGAGCCTTTGGTGAGATATTTTGTCAAAGGTCTTTTTTAAAAAAATTCAAACATATAATATCTACCAGATTGTCCCTATCTATATGCTTGTGGACACTCTTACATCAGTAAGGGTGGACTCCATTCATGTTAGCAAATGCTGGGAGTTGCAGAACTTTTTTCTGTCTAAACATGCATAGGATCATGCCTTTAAAAAGTCTGCTGAGAAATGACTTCCCTTTACCTTTATTTTCAGCGAGGGTTGTTCTTCCATGAGTAAGTTCACATCTAACACCAAATTATGGTTTGGAGTTACATTAATAAGTCTTGTGCTTGTGGTAATTGGTTAACACACTCCACTTTAATGAGTTACTTTCTCTTCTGCAGAAAAGCCTGGTTGCTTACCTGTAACTGTAGTTCTTCAAGTAGACATCTGTGCATTCACAAATATGGGCTCTGCACCTGCATGGGCCCCCAATTCAGGAAAATTCCAAAGCTGAGGCGTTTGGGGCGGGAACCCCTCCCCCTAGACATTGCCTGGGTGGGAACAGGATAGTTTGAATTCCTGGATTCCAAAGACAGAGCTCCGACCTTGGACTCAGGAGTCCAAGCTCTCTTCCCACACTGCCTTGCAGCAGACACAGAGAGAACCATGCCGCCATTCCTGAAGAGAACAGAATGGGGGCATTCCTATGGTGGGAAGAGGAGGAGACTGGGAAGGCTGGCAAGAGAAATCCTCCAGCCTCCACCTTCTCCATCCCTCCCCCTCCCTCATGCCTCATGCAATCGCCTGTCTAGCAAAAATGTAGAGCAGGGGAGGATGAAGGTGAAGATTTTTATATATTTTTTTTTAATTAAAAGACAGAAATAGAAATAGAGGCAAGAGAGAACAGTGAGAGAAGGTGAAAAGCTGAAGAAATATCATCTCCCCAAAACACCCAAGGATTTATAAGGAAAGACAGAATCTATGTTATGTTAAAGCTTTGAAAGTGATTTCAGTGTAAAAAGGTGTTGATTGAATTAGGAAATGGAGGAAGAGTAAGCATTAGAAATTCGAAGAAATCCTCAGCCACAGCATATAGGATGAAACACTCCTTTATTAGACTTTGCCACATAACCTTTCCAGACAAAATGGAGATTGGAACCAAAAGTGAACATTTGGGGATTCAAAATGGAAATAAGCTGGTGTTCTCTGCAACAGTGTGCTGCAAAGGAACATCTAAGGAGGGGAAACCTACACATGTAGAGCTCTGTGAGTATAGGCTGCTGTTCTTCAGACATCCATGTTCACAATGTGGATGTCAGAGGTGGAACCATGTAGAGTCACAACATCAGAGCCAAAACCAACAGCTGTTTAATTAATAATAATAGTATTGATGTAAATGGTTGTTTTTATCAACAATCCACATCTCCCCAATCACCTGTAGTTCGCAGCAGAAAGTGACATAGGGAACAACCATCTATGTGATTCTCCCATTCCATCCCTTTTCACAGAACAGGATTCATGAAGGCACAGAGACTGAAGCTGTGGTTGAAGCAGCAGTTCAAAGAGGCAGAATGTTCAGTGTTCAATTGATCAGCCAGGTGCTGCCTTTAAGTTGCATTTGGCCCAGAATGTTTCATATGCTGACATCTACCCTAAAAGATGTCCATCCCCTATATTGGAGATGTACAATTGTACAAATGCCTTGGTCCATTTCAAAGTAAGTACATTATTACATTCTGTGTGGATTCAGTACCAAAACTATTCTTCTTCTTGCCCTTGTTCAGCAAAGTGATACATAAATAGTTAGATATCCTGTTTCCTAAAAGACACAGAAAACCATGGCCATCAAATCCCTCCATCATGTCCTACTATGACATGAATTTAGTGGGTTGTGTCAATGTAGTGCTTCACAGACTGTCCAATAAGAATACTAAGAGTCATTATGAAGATACACTGAAAGTATGCTCTTGTTCGTCAAAAGTAAACTGAAATAATACCTTTCATTTTATTGTTGTTTTTACCCTACTTTTGTCTCTCTAGATTCATTCCTCTTCACCTCATTACAAAACTCTCCCCATGGACTTTCTTGTGTGAAGTCCATTCTTCTTGGAAACAAAAGCCAGGAAAGGTGTCCATTATTTCATATGAAGTTATCACTCTCACATTCATAATAAATTACAGAAAATAATTACAATTTCAGAACAGTACAAAGTCCCAAATACAATGTCCTCAGATAACTGCAGTCCAGAAATTCTTTTGTTACTAATCCTGCGCTCTCTGAAGTCAGTGGACTATCACAAAGCATAAAAATAACTGGTGCCTCACAAAGCAGCACTTTTACTGCCTTGCCATCTCAAATTTCACTGTGGGGCTTGATGGGCCTTTTAAAACTATGCAACCAAAAACCTTAGCTATTCATTTATGACTGACAGATTTCTTTAAAAATCCACAGTCACATTTTTTATTTATTTATTTATTTTTGCTTAAATGCTTTCCAATAATTGACTGTGTGTTCACTACAGGCTTTTTAAATATTCTGCACTCATATAGATACTACATAATAATAAATTTGAGTTTGAAAGCTCGTATTTTAAACAAGAAGAAATTTTGTAAACCGCCCAGAGAGCTTCGGCTATGGGGCGGTATATAAATGTAATAAATAAATAAATAATCTATAACACACACATATGATTTGCTATTTAGTTCACTCCATTTCATTAGTGCTTATGCTGGTTATATTTTCTGTGGGCCTGTTCAGAAGACATTAAAATCTGTTGGTTAAAGCTTTTGGTTAAGCAGCAAGGTTTAATGTGTCTTGTGTGATGTTTTGCTAAACTCTGCTCACTCACTAACCACAGTCAGACTGTCTGCAGCAGGGTTAGCAGCTCTAACCGTGGCTTAAAGTGTTGTGTGCAAAAGCACAACTTATGGTTAGTGCTAACCCCAGAGAACCACAGTTTTGCTAACCACAGAGCCTGAAGTGCCATCTGAGCAGGCCCTGTATCTTTTCATTTGTAAGAAACCAACGTTCAAACTATACAGATAGTTTCCCTCCTATAAGTTTATATCTAATAATTTTTAGAGCCATTGATTACATGACAAAAAACAGCTCCTCGTATTTTTACTGAACATTTTATTCCAACAGGAATACAGGGAGATCATAATTTTTCACAAAGCCAATGTGGTGTAGTGGCTAAAGTGTTGGACTGGGAGTCGGCAGATCCGGGTTCTAATCCTCACCCAGCCATGGAAACCCACTGGGTGACTTTGGGCCAGTCATAGACTTTCAGCCCAATCCACCCCACAGGGTTGTTGTTGAGAGGATAAAATGGAGAGAAAGAGGAGGATTATGTACACCGCCTTGGGTTCCTTAGAGGAAAAAAGGCGGTATATAAATGCAATAATAAATAAATAAATAAATAAAATATTCCTTTCAACATTTTGTTAGACATTTGTCTAGAGCAGCCTTCTCCAACCTGGTGCCCACCATACCTGTCTGGGGATGAAGGGAGTTGTAATAACATATCTGGAGGGCACTGGGTTGTGGGAAGCTGGTTTAGGGATGCACAAGTCATCACCTTGTTGCAGAAAAAGACTTTTCTGTCTTTTTTTCTTTTTTGTGGCATATATTTTTGTTTGGGCTGCATTGATAAACCCACAAAACTGTGCAGGACAGATAGAATGGGGTGGGATGTGGGTGGGTAAGGGGACATTCTTAAACTCCCCTTGCTTCCTTTGTTCATTATTTACTGCATGTTTGCAATTGCTTCTTCCCCTTTTTTGCAGCTTCAGGACCATTTTATTCTACAGTTAATGTAAGGCACACATACAGTAAAAACAAACAAACTGAATTTAACATAGCCAGTAAGAAAAGCTATGCTTCTGAAAATCCTGGTTTAATTTTATCCAAAGCTCTGTGTTGGTGGAGCTAGGAGATGAATCAGCTACAAGAGAGATAGGTCTCATGGTATTATTAGCATTTTTTAGGGAAACTAACCAATTAGAGCAAATCCTGTGGTATAATCTCAGGTGGAGTGAGAAAGGGGTCTATAAACCAACAGGCATCAGAGACACATGAAAAAGAGGTTAGAAACCTGGGAATAGAGCCCAGAAGATGAGGAATAAATGGCACAAGGATGAGCTTGAAGACCACCACATGGAGCTTAACAGAGAAGCCAGAATATCAGGTTTCAGCTATGGATCACTGAACAGAAAAAATACCCCACAGTAATTGGTCTGACTATAGACCTTCCATTCCACCAAACAAGCAGACAGAACTTTTTGTTATTTCAAGATTAAAAATCACTGAGGAAGGATTTGGTAATAGCTTTAAAGAAAATGGCTGCTGTGTTGAAACATAGCACTGCCCCCAAGATATAGAAACAGTTAAAAGAAAAAGAGAACTGGGTCAAGGGAACTGAACCAACCCCGCTCTGGTGTCTTAGCTCCTTACATCCCCTCTCCCAAAGTGTTTTTCTCTCAGCCAAGATCAATTCCAGTATCAGAGTCCTGACTGGGAGAAAAGTGCCTGGAGAGAAGGCCTGCAAGGGTTCCTCATCTGTACACACCTTCTGATTTTAAAATTGGATCCAACGCCTACTTTCTGTGTGACTGGGACAGTACCATGTTTAAATGCAAACGGCCTACAAGATCACATCTAGTTTGCCCCTACTCCTGCTGGCACCCAAACCCCCAACTTATACAGGAAGGGATCACCTTCCCACTTGACCAGAGTCTATTGCAGGGAGAGAAGTAAATCCTACTTAATTTGTAGGAAGGGACTATTTAAACCGTTATATGTTAAATACAGAGGTTTAATGGTTCAAGTCATTCTACCCCTGTCTAAGCTACATCATAGGGTTCTTCTGAGGATAAAACAGGAGGGGGCATATACACCATCCTGATCTGCTTTAAGGAAGAAGGATAAAAATGTAATAAAAGACATAAATAATACAGAACTAGGAAAGTACTATTTATGTGTTCAGTGACACAGAGGAACTCTTGTACCTTTCTCAGATTCTGAATTCTACACAAGATAGGAACAAATAGCTTATCTACCTTCCAGCTTGGTTAATTAATATACATGTTTTGGCATGTCAAATACGTTTTTCTATATTTAATATTACCTTAATTCATAACTGCAAGTATTGTTATATTTATCTATTGATGTAATACAGAATTATTTTAGATATTCAGGTGATACTTTCCTATGCATGTTAATTCCTTTTGAGAGACATTATTACTGGACACAAAATAAAAGTTGTAAAAGGTTGTTCTTACAGGGCCACAGATGACTAAACCGATAACAATTTTGGATTCATAATTCTTACACCTAAAATATAAAACCAAGAAGATTTCAGTACCAGTCTTATTCTAGTTATTATTGAAATAAAATTCTCCTTTGCCACAAAAAAATCACTGTAGCATATGGATAAAGGTTAAGATTACTCATAACTGAAATGGTGAATGAACATGGCTACAATACATGCTTGCTCTGTGCTACCCTTTTTAGTTCTATTAAGTAAGACAAGATAAAAATAGAGCAACTCACACATGCTGCTCACTGTGTTAGGGATTTATACCCCTTTTATTTAAAAGCTGTGTTTCTGTTTTTTATTAGTTTATACCTGGGGTTTATGGAGAGGAAACGAAACATATACAATAGTCTACAAGAATCTGATTTGTAAAGAAATCTCACTGCTGAACAGTTCTTTAAAAAAAGAAGCTATAAATAAATGAATAGAATTAAACCAGATGGTAGTTAATTTAAATTCTTGCTCAGGATTCAACAATATTGACCTCAATCACACCAGTTTCAGAATAAGACCTCAAAAAGCAAATGGGCATAAACAGCAGCAATTCCTTCAAAATATAAACAAAATGTATTTTTCATCATCATCAGTATGTATATTGCCCTGATTTCTGGAAAACCAACATACTTTTCTTTATTCCAAAGCAAATGTCACATATTAAAAGCACATAACATAAAGAAAAACCTTAATGCATCAGCAGCCATTTGGTACACACACACACACACACAAAATTACAAAATATATATATGCTTGAAAACACCCACAAACCATCACAAATACACATCTCTGCATAATTATAGAGGAATACAGGAACTCTGACTTGAAGCCTAGCAACAGTATCCAAGTATTAGTTAGTCTGCTAATCAACTACCAAACTCACACACCACCACCTCAATGTGTTTCATATTTAAAAATAAAATCTCTCTTGTTTCTATCTTGAGAGCTGCTGAAGGAGAAGGTATACGATAAAACAAACCTTGTTCACTTGAGGAGGAACAACCCATGTCATTTAATCCATCTGATAATTCATCTCATCACAAAGAGCCAAGGCAAAACAAAATAAAAAGAAGATTTTAAAAATAGGTTATCCAAGTCAAAGGATCCTCGGTTCGCAACATATTTAGTATGTGCATAGCTGTATTTAAAGAGACCTTCAAGACTCCTATATATATTATTGCTGGTTTTTTGTATCTCCATCCTATAGAAGCCATAGTAAATGCTGTATTGCAAATGCTTTCTAAACCTTCTGTGCTCATTTACTCGCAGACAGCTGTAGACTGGATGAAAACAATCAGGGATTAACTTTTCTATTCATCACAGTTTTTAATCCATTACTTTCCCTTCAGTTTTCAATAAAAATAAATAGATAAATAAAAATAAAATATTACAACTAATTGCATTGAGAAGAGAAAGAACAACATGTCAATCAGTAAGACTTAGCTACTGTACAGTTCATTACTCATGTGCCGTATTTAAAGATGCAACATTTCTGTCAAAACGTAAATACAATGAAACCATACAAGCAGTGTGTTTTAAAATACCTGAATTTTTCCCCACATCTCAATAATGATTGACAGTACCTAGTTATTAAAGAAGATGCTCTGATGCATTTGTAATATTTATAAATGCTTATTATTGGGAATGTGAGATTAAAAGAATTTAAGGTTATAGGTCATACTTAGTGTGATGCTTAAAATACAAATGCCTGTAAAGGAAATGTATGTAACGTTGACAAGGGGCATGTCTACACCATGTCTTATCCCGGGGATCACCCCAGGATCATCCCTGTGCTTCCACATGATGGAGGGATGATCCCTCCATTTCCCCGGGATAATTGGGATGGCTTTTACCCCGGTTTTTCCCACGGTCTTGGGAGTGTCCTGAGACTGTGGGATGTGTGGGCGGCCATCCCGGTTTCTTCCTGGCTCCTCGGAAGTAAATGTGAGGAGATGGGAACCAGGCACAGGGCCCGGAGCTCTTCAAGTGTTCCATGCCCATCGTGGGTGTGGAGGGGAGCGGGCCTTTTTCTAAAAAAACCCCCAAATGTACTTTTGCGCTGGAGTGCAGGTGCACTCCAGTTCCTTTTCTTTGAAAAAAAATGGTGGGCACAACATCCTCCTTCCTCCTGGGACGTCGCGCGCCGCGTGTGAATGCAGGGGGAGGATCTCACAATCAGCAAATCACAAGATCCTCCCCCCTCCGCCAGGAGGTGTAGACATGCCCAGGATGTCTTAAATGACAATAAAAATGACTTGTACTTTCAAAACCATATTATAAAATAATTAAACTTGAAATATGATGTTCGGTCTTAATATTTTATCTTTTTTCTATGAAGCATATATTTCCAATGAATAATATGATCTTCCAGTATGAAACTGACAATATCATAAATTTTCCAATTTCTTTCTAGTGCAATTCTCAGTCCCTAAATACCTACAGTGGGCCACAGCAAGTGTTGTATAAAACGTCATAAACCAAGGGCTCGTTTGGATGTTATTTCTTCCTTATAAGAGAAGAGACTGCAAACAGGACTCAGGCTCACATGCTCTCCTAGCCTGTTTCTCTATTGGAGAGTTTAATGACCCAGGGTCAGGGAGACCCCACATTCAGATGAGGAACCCGGAGTATGGGGTAAGTGTGAGAGCCTGAAGCCTGCATAAGATCTCTCTCATAGAGCAGTCCTTTAAGGATGGGCAGAAATAACATCCAAACAGGCCCTCTGTTGTAATGTCCACGTTACAGGATGTTTAATTTAACGTTACAGGTTGGCACAAATATCTAGGATGAAAAATTGCTATAATTTGGGGCTGCTGTTTTTCCTTGTATAAAGGGTTGGATCCATGGTATCCATGAGCAAATGTCTACTCATGGGATGCCCTTGCTAGAGGAAGGGTTTTTTCTTAGATCCCCCTTCCACTTGCAGCCCCCTGTACCAGAAGGAAGCCTCTACTGGATCTCAGGCCCTTTCACAGATGGAAGAATTTCTTCCATTTGTGGAAGGGCAAGTCTAGACCTAACCCAAAGTTTTAAAAAAATATCTAAGCCTTATATATCTTTCTTGGGTTGTAAGCAAACCTCACAATATGCAGACTATGATATGGATTTGACTGAAGGTCACTGTCAGCAGGTATAGAGGAAAGAAACAACAGGTCACTATTATGCAAGTGGTAAAAATATATCAAAAAGAAAATATTTTTTGTGAACTACAAAAGTGTGAATGCACTTTTTCACAACATCAGCAGGAAGTTGGGCATGGGAGTCGCTCCGCCCCAGCATTTTGTGTGACGTGGTGCTGACACTTAAGATGTTCAGCCTGGCACCCAGTGTAAAAGCCACCCCTTGTGTGTGTGGCCCTGATGGCACTAAATTCAAGAGAACCCATAAACTGTTTATGGGACTGCATCTCCATTTGTCCATGTCTATCCAGATCAGCAGATTTCCTAATCTACCCACTTCCATCTTATCAGAATTTAGCTTTAACTTGTTTGCTCTGATCCATCCTAAAATTGATTCTAGGCATTTGTTCAGAACTTCCACAGCCTCATATTCATGACACTGCAGCCAAACCACCAGATGACTTCTCCAGTTTCATGTAGATGTTTAAAAACCATGGGAAACAGAACTGAACCTTGCACCATGCAAGAGCCAAAGGGTAGGACTGAAGTTCCCTAGCATCACCTTCCGGACCCATCTAACCAGAGAGGATGGAAGCCACTGCAATACCATGCCTCCAAATCCAATCCTGATGAGACAATGAAAGGACCTGCTTTGTATGCAGAAGGTCCCAGGTTCAATCCCTAGTATCTCCAGGTAGGGCTAGAAAAAGATCCTGCATGAAACCTTGGAAAGCAGTTGCTGCCAGTCAATGTTGACAATACTGGGCTAGATGGACAAGGGTCTGACTCAGTATAAGGAAACTTTCTATGTTCCTATGATACCATGATTGATGGTATCAAAAGCCGCAGAAAGGTCTAGGAGAACCAACAAGGCTGCACTCCGCACATCCCATCCTGTTGATTCCCTGGTGCAAGTCATCCATCACAGCAACCAACGAAGACTCTATTGCAAACCTAGATCAGAAGGCATATTGGAAAGAATCTAAATCACAGTTGAGCGATCTGTAACCCTTGGCCTCTCTCCATGCAACCTTCTGGAAACCAGGGAAGCCCCACTCACGCTTCTCTGAAGCCCAGTTGATCAGCAGTGAAAAGATCACTGTTCAACTCCTAACAGCAAGAGAAAATTGCAACCTTGATGAGGAGAAGAGGCTTTAACCTCACCGCCTCTCAATGATCCCAATGCAGAGATTGCTGTTTTCTCACTGTTTGCAGTGAGAAAACAGTGTTTGCAGCCTCCGACCCACCATCTGGCATCACACAAAGCCCCTGGGGACAAAAAGATTGCCCACCGCTGATCTAAATAACCACGTGTCCTCCAAGACTATGTGAAGGTGAAGACATAACACTCACTTCAAGACCTTGCATATTTGATACTGGGCGATAATTTTCTAAGACCAACAGATCTAACAGCTTCTTCAGTAGTAGTTTCACCACTGTCTCCATCAGGGCAGCAAGAAGTATACCTTTCTTTTGTCTGCTGATCCATTTCAATGGGTTACCTAAAGCATCCTTCCTCAACCTGTTGCTATTCATATATTTTGAACTATAACTTCCAGCATTCCAGATCATTGGCTATGCTGGCTGGGGCTGATAGAAGTTGAATTCCAAAGCATCAGTTGTGCAACAGGTTGGGAAAAGATGGCCTAAAACTCTAGTATTATGAGAAAGGGAGAAAAACTTCTCTCCAGTGACTTTCTTCACACTATAAATAATTTTATAAACCTCTATGATGTTAACCTTCAGTAATTTTTCTCTAAACTAAAAAGCCCAAATCATTGTAGCTTTTCCATATAGGGAAAGTGTTCTACCCTCCTGATCATTTTGGATGCCCTTTCTGCACACTTTTCAGCTCTGTATAAGGCCATTACAATACTGGACAACGCCTTGCACAGAATTCATCTTCTTCACAGCTCCTGCAAAATTGATCAACATCTTTATTAAGCAATCCACCATGACCCCGAGAATTCTATCCTGTTACTCACTGTCAGTTCACATCCTTTCAGTGTATATGTGAATGTAGAGGAGATTCCCCCTCAATGTTTGTAAGACTATTTCACAGTCTACTTTGATTTTAACCACTTTGAATAATTTGGTGTCATTTGCAAACTTGGCCACCTGATCCCTTATTACAGACCATTTATAAACAAGTTGAAAAGCACTGGTTCCAATATAGACACTACGTCCCTCTATTGAGAGAACTGTCCCACTCTCTGCTTTCTGTTCTTTAGCTTGGTGAGAATCCATGACAGCAGGTCGTCTTATCACATATCTGTTGTTTTTGGTGAGGGGCTGTGTCAAAAGGTGTCTGAAAGTTCAAGTTTACAATAGCTCCCAAAGAACACTAAACATTGGATGCAGGACTTACCTTTGCAGAAGCCACACTGATTTTTTTCCAGCAAGACTGCTCTTCTATGTGCTTCATAATTTTATCTTACTAATGCTTTCCATCATGTTACACTGAAGAGTTATTAAGTTAACTATGTACTTTCCTGGATACCCTCCACCCCTTTTTTTAAAGTTGGTGTTTCACTGGCTAGACTCAAATCCCTCTAGTATAGAGACCAATTTCAGTGATGAGATGCATTTTTTTGTTAGAAATTTGACAATTTCACATTTGAGATCAGCTGTTGAGAGTGGAGGTTAGAGGAAAGAAAGTCCCCCCTAAACAATGTTGGTCCCAAACACCAATTCAAAGTAATATTTTCCTAGATTTTAATGGTTTTGTTATAGATCTATGTTCCTTAAAAATTACTTCATTTGATGCGGAGGTGGAACTTAACTTCTTTTCCCTGTTCCTTCAAATTTTAAAAGACAGGGGGAAATTGTATCTCCACAAGAACACAAATGTACTATATTCTTCACTTATAACTGGTATACCTTTAATTTCTATGAAATTACTTCTATACAATATTGGATGGAAATCCTAGTTTACATGTTGATATATATCTTACATACCAATATCAGTTTCCTTGTGATTCTTGATATATTCAGCAAGCTCAAAATTTCCAGCAATTATTGCCACCTGAAAGATGAGAGAGCAGATATATTTAATATGCATCCTATAATTTATTTATTTATTGCATTTATATACCGCCCCATAGCCGAAGCTCTCTAGGCGGTTTACAAAAGTATAAATGATATGTTTCAAATTCCAGGAACAAATACAGACATGTATGAATCAGATACTTATTCAATATTACATCCTTGGGTGACCATATATTTTTGCACCTTTGGCAACTCATCTTTTTGCTGCCTGTAAAACAGATGCTTTGAATTCTGGAAACATTATTTTAAAAGAATAGAACTCATTTGGTCAAGTGGTAATTCATCAAAATAGTTTGTCTCTGCTGGCCACAGAATTAACAGGAACATTTTGCAACAGCATTTCCAAATATTGATATATTATTCCATCAATATAAAACAGTATTTTCCATCAATAGAGAAACAAGTAACAAATTACAATCTTAAAGCAAGAAAAAATCACTGGAGAAGGACATCTTATTAATTCACACATAACGCTAATCCATGGTTTATTTAACACCTTATTTACTGCCCTATCTGGCAGATGATTGAACAAACCATGGCTTGTTTTTTCAATCTTTGGATTGTTTCCTTCCTTCCTCCTTTGCCTGCTCCCTTCCTGTATCCTAAATGCCTTTGCAGGGCTATAGTACTGACATGTAGTGTCTGGGGTTGTTTGCTTTTACCACTCTTGCCCTCTGCCTTCATAGCCTAATGAAACAACCCATGATTCTAGGTTCACACATCACAGCAAACGATCCAGAGTTCACAACCCAACAAACCATGGGTTTTCTGGTTTGTTCATGGTTAAAAAGGTTCACAGATCACAACAACCCAGAATTCAACAAGGCTAAACCATGGTTTATTTAACCATGGGTTAGTGTTAATGTGTGAACCAGGTTACTGCAAAAGTTTTAAAAAAACAGTTTCAGTTTGAACTTTATAACGTTGTGGCTCAATAAACTTATGGCAAATATTGATCTTTAGATTTAAAAAATGTCTAGCAGAGAAGAGGTAGAGGTTGTTGCTTTAGCATAGGATTATATACCCACCCACCCCGCTACCAGTGACATATTACAAACTGATCAGTTTCAAAAAGTAGTTTGTCATGTGACATTAAAGTATGCTGTTCAGGAAACAGAGGCTGCTGGGGCCACCTGACAAGCAGGTATTTTTCCCCGTCTACTCTGAACTTTTCCCCGTCCTTCATAAAACCATAGAACAGCAGAGTTGGAAGGGGCCTACAAGGCTATAGAGTCTAACTGCCTGCTCAATGCAGGAATCCACCCTAAAGCATCCCTGACAGATGGTTGTCCAGCTGGTTGAATGCCTCTAGTGTGGGAGAGCCCACAACCTCTCTAGGTAACTGATTTCATTGTCGTACTGCTCTAACAGTCAGGAAGTTTTTTCTGATGTCCAGCTGGAATCTGGCTTCCTTTAACTTGAACCCGTTATTCTGTGTCCTGCACTCTGGGAGGATAGAGAAGAGATCCTGGCCCTCCTCTGTGTGACAACCTTTTAAGTATTTGAAGAGTGCTATCATGTCTCCCCTCAATCTTCTCTTCTCCAGGCTAAACATGCCCAGTTCTTTCAGTCTCTCTTTATAGGGCCTTGTTTCCAGACCCCTGATCATCCTGGTTGCCCTCCTCTGAACTCGCTCCAGCTTGTCTGCATTCTTCTTGAATTGTGGAGCTCAGAACTGGACACAATACTCTAGATAAGGCCTAACCAGGGCCGAATAGAGAGGAACCAGTACCTCGCGCGATTTGGAAGCTATACTTCTATTAATGCAGCCCAAAATAGCATTTGCCTTTCTTGCAGCCATATTGCACTGTTGGCTCAAATTCAGCTTGTGATCTACAACAATTCCAAGATCCTTCTCGTTTGTAGAATTGCTGAGCCAAGTATCCCCCATCTTGTAACTGTGCATTTGATTTCTATTTCCTAGATGTAGAACTTGGCATTTATCCCTGTTAAATTTCATTCTGTTGTTTTCAGCCCAGCACTCCAGCCTATCAAGATCGCTTTGAAGTTTGTTTCTGTCTTCCAGGGTATTAGCTATCCCATCCAATTTTGTGTCATCTGCAAATCTGATAAGCTTTGATGTATTTGGGCGGGGGGGGGGGAATAGAAAGGTGTAAAGCAATAGTCCCGTCCGGAAGGAAGGCCTCCCCCAACAATCCTGGGTCCACACCTGCCCTGCTGGAGAAAAATCTTAATTTGCTGCTCTCCATTCAAGTGAATAAGTATATCTGAGGAGTGTCCCACATGTGAAATGTTTACCACTGACAGCACTACTGTCCTCTCATGGGACACTGCATAATTTGGACTGAGGTGGTCCGCAAGGAGGTTCTCTACCCCTGCTAAGTGAACCGCTATTACGATACAATGAGAGATGCAACAGTGATAAATCCGAAGTTTGAGGTTGAAGAGGAGGAAGGCTCTTGTCTACCTTGCTTGTTTGGTTAATAGTGGTGTTGTGAGATACTATCTGAACTAAGTGTCTGCATAGCTCTGTCTCAAATGCTTTCAAGGCCTTCAGAACAGTCAAGAGGTCCAGCAGGTTGATATGAAGCTGGGACTCATCCTTGGACCACATCCCATGCACCTAGTATTGGATTAAAAATCCACCTGGGCCCACAAAGGCAGAGGACGCCCCCCCCCCCCACATCCAGCTCTCATAGGCTCAAGAGGACCCACCTCGCACTAGAACAGGCCTGCGCATGATAGCTCTCAAGCCTTTGTGAGTGGTGGGGCATGGGTCTGCCCTGACATATGCCCTTTGCCCCTTCTCGCCTGCTGCATTAATGGCAACCACCATTAACATAGCAGGGGAAAATACGCAATTTCCCCAACTTTGTGTTTCTCTTCCCCCCTTACCGATGGAGGCTTTGAAGGACATTTAAGGCCCCCATCAGTATGTGTGTGTGGGAGAAACAGACAATTTCCCCAAGGCATTAGAGTCGTTGCTATTAGAGTGGAGGGGGAAAATACGCAATTTCCCCAGACTTGGCAAAATTGCATATTTTTCTCCGGTGACAATCGGGGCCTTACAGGCCCTGTTAACCTTGCATTAAGAGGGCCTTTAAAGCCAAAATTGGCACAGGGGGGGGGGGGGGACAGCAAAGTGGGCCTACAGAAAGTGCACAATTATTGGCCAGAGGAATTGTGCACCTTCCGGAGGCCCTGGAAAGTAAGCTTTGCTGAGGGCTCGGGCGACTTGCGCAGCCTCCTTAGCACTCAGCAAAGTTTCATGCGGCCTGGCTCCTTGAAGCAGGGCTGCACAAGCAGGGCTCGGCAAGCTCACGGGACGCTCCCCCCCATGAGTTCTCCAAAGCCTACATGCACTCGCAGTGTGCACCCTAGCCTGGCAAAGTGGCATCCATAGCCAGTACTAGTAACGGGGATTAGGGAGAAAACACCACGCCCTGTTAAAAAGTAGGGATATCTGTCCTCCAAGCTGGAGAAATGGCCACAGAAGTTGAGATGTTCAATCACATCTGCATGGCATCCCAAGCCAGATTGAATGCACAGACAAACCAGTTTTGAAGAGTTCACATCTGCATATGCACTGAACAGATCACAACGGTTGTAGCTGCCATAATGCTAAGCAGCCTCTGAATATGCATAGCAGTATCATCCCTTTGGATGGCTAGTTCTCATGCCAGGCCCAGGCATGCCAATGTTGATATGCAGTGTGGGAGAAGAAAGGCTCAACTTATACTGCGTTCCAGTATTACCCCAATAAATTGAATGCACTGCAAGTTGGACTTCTCTGCATTGATATAGAGTTTGTGAAGCTCTATTTTGTGTCCTTGAAGCACAAAAGAGTCAACAAATCACCTTTGTATTGCAGTATGCCATATGCCAGGAGGTGTTTGTTGCCTCACTTTAGAAAATCTGAGCGAGTTCACATTTGTCTTCAGGAAGGTGGTCAAAAAGAGACCTCATTTCCTCAGGTCCACCCTTTGATGATTCAGCTTTCCCTTCCTCCTATCAGGCTATTCCCCCACAGCCCGCACTGAAGTCAGTAATGCTAGGTGAGGTCACCCAGACTCCCAAACTGCACTGAAGCTGGTGTGATGGGAAAACCCACCACAAAATGACTTGGAAAAAATGCAGGTTTTACAGCATGAAACACCAAATGCCATGAGAGTGTGTGAGGTGCAGTGGAATCAGAATATTCTGCCAAGACTCTCGTTCACGCACTGGTTATCTCTCGGTTGGACTACTGCAACCTTCTTCTCTCTGGCCTTCCTTCATCTCACATCAATCCGCTGGTCTCTGTCCACCACTCTGCCGCTAAGATCATCTTCTTGGCCCGCCGCTCTGACCATGTCACTCCACTTCTGAAATCTCTTCATTGGCTCCCAATTCACTCCAGAATCCAATATAAACTTCTCCTGTTGACCTTCAAAGCTTTTCACGGTCTAGCTCCTGCCTATCTCTCCTCTCTCATCTCACACTATTCCCCTGCTCGTGCTCTCCGCTCCTCTGATGCCATGCTTCTCGCCTGCCCAAGGACCTCCACTTCCCTTACTCGGCTTCGTCCTTTTTCTTCTGCTGCCCCTTACGCCTGGAACGCTCTTCCAGAACACTTGAGAACTACCAACTCAATCACAGCTTTTAAAACTCAGCTAAAAACTTTTCTTTTCCCTATAGCTTTTAAATATTGAGTTTGTTCTGACTCTATACTGTTAGCTTCACCCTACCTGGTGCCTGTTTACACTTCCCTGTGCCTGTTTGCATTCTCTTTCCCTCCTTATTGTTTACTGCAACTTTATTAGATTGTAAGCCTATGCGGCAGGGTCTTGCTATTTACTGTGTATAATCTGTACAGCACCATGTACATTGATGGTGCTATATAAATAAATAATAATAATAATAATAATTATTATTATTATTATTATTTATTTATATAGCACCATCAGTGTACATGGTGCTGTACAGAGTAAAACAGTAAATAGCAAGACCCTGCCGCATAGGCTTACAATCTAATAAAATCATAGTAAAACAATAAGGAGGGGAAGAGAATGCAAACAGGTACAGGGTAGGGTAAGCAGGCACAGGGTAGGGTAAAACTAACAGTAGAAAGTAACAGTAGAAGTCTGCACAACATCAAGTTTTAAAAGCTTTAGGAAAAAGAAAAGTTTTTAGTTGAGCTTTAAAAGCTGCGGTTGAACTTGTAGTTCTCAAATGTTCTGGAAGAGCGTTCCAGGCGTAAGGGGCAGCAGAAGAGAATGGACGAAGCCGAGCAAGGGAAGTAGAGGCCCTTGGGCAGGCGAGAAACATGGCATAATATTGGCCCCATAATAATGGGGCCAAAATCAGGTCTTTGCTAGACCTAAGGTTTATCCCGTGATCAACCTAGGTCATCCCTGTTCATGTAAATGACACACAGGATATCCCGGGAGCAGGCAGGGATGACCCCCAGGACGATCCTGGGATAAATCTTAGGTCTAGGTAAGGTCTCAGTCAACTTAAGATGTCTTTTGTTGGGTTACAGCCTTATAAATTACATAGTGCAGAAATCATTGGATTTAACAACTTTTTAAAAAAGTTGAAATCTTAAAGTATCATGTAGTTGTGGTATCAAAACAAAGGGAGCAGTATTATTCTATATAGCAGTGATGTTTTCAGATGAAGACCATCTGGCTACCCTATGCTAAACAGGACTGGTTTAACCCAGGCACTTTAAGAACTATTTTTAATGCTTTCAGTATTTATCCTGTTACTGGTTTTAATTTGGTTTTATTTTTTGTTTTAATATTTGTATTTTATGCTTTTAATGTATTGTACATCACCTAGAGAACTTTGGTTATTGGGAAGTTTAAAGGTATAGTAAATACATAAAATAAATATAAGGTATACTAAGCTTCTTCATGTTTAATTTGCTTCATTCACCTCTAAGACATCTTCAAGGAACACTTAATTGCTGTGTTACTTTTATCCTCTGAAACAACATAAGGAAGAGCATTCACAGATATAACAAAACCAAACCTGTCAGCCAGGGACCATGTTGTCATGGTAAAGACTGAAAAGCTCCATTTTTATATTGTGCCACTAGCTACTCTAGTGCAAAGTAGCTAATACACCAATGGGCCTCATGCATTATACTTAAGGTACAGAGATAATGAACTATTTGGCAATTCCCACTGCAATAAGCATAATTACAATTTTACTCATTGTGATAGTTTTATAAATGTATCCAAACTAAATAGGACTCCATTCCACAAATACATTAATTAACCTCAATAAAATAAGCAGTCAATCAATGTAAGTATATCTGAACCTGACCTTTAGCAATGAATGTATCATAATTTTAAGAAGTACATCATGATTTTTTGTGGGCTGCAAGCTTATGTAGCAATGGAACTGTGCAAAATAAACATGTTTTAATTCAGGCTGCTTTTGGCAGGTTCCATTCACACAAGTTCAAGTACTGTGACATTCATTTAGAGATAGTAAGTAAAGGCTCATCATCACCTCACACTCATCCAACGACAACAATTTATTTTAAGTAACACGACCTCTCATTCTTAACACCCAGAACACAAACAGCAAAGAGGTACAACTATAAAATCTGAGACATGTTATTAAGATGATAGAATATTTTATGTGAAGCAGTAAATCTCAGCCACAAAAATGGTGAATATGTTTTATAGCTCCAAGAGTTTTTTTTATTAAGACTGCTCAAAGATTAAAATGGAAGAAGTGTAGTGTTCACTTCTGAACTTGACAGCCACTCTCATTTCCAAAGGACTCATCAATCTCAGTTTAATTTCTTTGAATGTGACTGCAATAGGTAATCATAGTAAAATGACAAAAAAGGTGAAAATATTTTCACACCTTTTGACAAAACATGACTGAGTATTAAGTGTAATTAAAAATACAACATTTTAACACAATTATTTCAGTGTCTGTGCAGCTTGGACAGACATTTGAAAAGGCTACGTTCCTTTGTAATTTAATTATTTACTAGAAGCCTGAAACCAAATAATTGGCTGACTAGATAAAATGTAAGTTGTTCATCTCCATGTTTCCACCCATGTTTTTCAGAGCCCTGCCTACTTTTTTTCATATCATGAAGCCACCCTGACTCCTTGCTAGCCCTTCCCTAACATTGCTATTTTCCCATGTGCTCCACAGCATATGGACCCTCCTGACTTTAAGCATTGTGAGGTTTCTTTAGAACCCACTCCTTCAGTTCCCTCAATTTCATTTTCATTGTTATTTATTACGGTCGCAGACCAGCAAAATCAACACCAAAACATGCAAAGGATAGATAAAAAGTGACATAAAAACAAAATACAGCTTGGCGAGTTGCTTCTCTCAGAAGGATTGCAACGGTTCCCTCAATTTTATTTATTTATTTATTTATTTATTACATTTTTATACCGCCCAATAGCCGAAGCTCTCTGGGCGGTTCACAAAAATTAAAACCATCATTCGCCTGACCTTTTACTCAAACCACCAATTTGGGCTACCTTTCCTTTAGGTTTCTGTTTCTTAGTGAACCTATAAGGGGAGAGTGAATTTCACCAAGTGCTCAATGTCGATATGTCAGTAGGTCATGCCCCTCAGTGACATCACATTTCACAGTGAGAAATGGGTGGGAACACCAAGAGTTGCCAATCATAAGACAGTGCTATACAAGCATAGGGCCCTTCCACTCTAATGCTCAATTGGCAGGGATGGCCAGAGGTCACAAGCTCACATGAATTCCATTTATTCATGGAATAAATCCCAGCCAAAGTTCTAGTTTCCCCTTACTTTTCAGAAGCTGGACTACAAACAGTTTGACAGCTTCCTGTTCTCTTCCCGCTAAGCAATTAGAAGCTTCATGAGCTTTCTGTGCATCATACCAGTTCACTATACTTTGTCAGAAGATTCCTTGCCAGAAGCCCAATTCAACATGGGGCAAGATCCAATAGGGGCCTTGCGCTGATGGTGAGCACCGCTGGTTGCGGTCTGCATGTAACCCCTAGCACTTGCAGCTGCGATGTAGTGCTTCTGGGGGCAAGCCCGAAACAAGCGGAAATGCTGGTTTCTGAAAGGCACAACCTGCCCCTTTCAGAAACGAGCGTTTCTGGCCCTTTGGGGGCTTGCCCCTGGAAGCGCTACATCACAGATGTTGTGGGCAGAAGAGCCCAATTGGATACTGCCCATAGATTTTAAGCAATTTGAATGTTTAAAAATGGAGCCCTATTTCATGTAATATACAAATAAGTTTATGTAATAATATAGCAGCAACAACAACATATTCAAGAGTTCTGTGCATATGTGTGTGTTACAGCTGGCTATATATTATTGGCAGGGTCTGAAATTAGAAAAAAGTTTTGCCTTCAGTCAGACGTGTCCAGAATGCAAACCATTTGCTTTGTCCCATAGAAATCAAAAGGAGCTGGACAAAATCAAATGAATGCTACCTGCTCTTTCTGCGCTCTTGTACAGGGCTGAGACCTTTATCTAACATGCCCTATATTGGTGTCTCCAGCAATCCACCCTTGCCTGGCCCTGCAGATCGATCATTCACACAATTGTTCTAACAATGAAGACTGTTTTAATTACTAGTGAAAAGCCCATGTTGCCATGGGTGCTAGCAGTCTGAAGGCAAAACATACTGTTCCTTAAATCCAGTTATGACAGCGTAAGGTTATTTTCCTTAAACACAAGCATGGAGTTTTTCCTTTTGCCTCCCCACAACCGTTGCTTGGGTGACCATATAGAAAGGAGGACAGGGCTCCTGTATCTTTAAGAGTTGTATAGAAAATTTCAGCCGGTATCATTTGTATGCATGCAGCACCTGGTGAAATTCCCTCTTCACCACAACAGTTAAAGCTGAAGGAGCCCTGTCTGGCATGACCAGATACAAAAGACTGCAGGGCTCCTGGAGCTTTAACTGTTGTGATGAAGAGGCAATTTCACCAGGTGCTGCATGCATACAGATGTCACCTGCTGGAATTCCCTTTTCTATATAACTATTCATACGGTCACCCTACTGTTGCCACTGAATGACATTCCCTTCTTCCCTTCAGGCCTCAAGCCCATCTCCTTCCCTCTCCCCCCACATTTTAAAACTTGGCTTTTCCTAGGACCACTTCTTTTTCTCCTTCACCACCTCAGAGTATTTACTGCTGCCTCACCATTATCCCTGCTGCCAATAGGGCCACTCCGAGAGCAGGATCAACTCGCAAAGCCCAAGGCTGTCTCTCTGTCCCTGCTTTTGTGTTTTTCTCCCAGTGTAGCAGCAGAGCTACATGGGAGCTGTAGTTATCCAACTGCCTCAGGATCCTGGCCAGGGCACAGAAACATACTGATTGGCTATTAAAGCTTGAGATCTGAACTTTTTCAAACTTTCAACATTTTCTTCATGTCTATACTGCTCAAGCTACAGTTTTTTTAAAAATGAGCAAAATTGGTCTAGTAGATCTCTAGTAATAACCATTACACTAACGTACTCTTATATAGATATAAAGGGGTTGGAAATGAAAAGTGACAATCATACTTTGGAGTTTAAAAAAACTAAACATCACTCAGGTAACTGGTAGAAGAATAGCAATTCTGCTGCGTGGAGGAGGGAGGAAGAGACTCCTTATCTCCATCCTGGTTCTGTGCTAATGTTTCTTCTAGCGGGCCATACTATTCCATGAAATTATGCAAATATTTTATGGAAAGCATTACTTCCTTTGAAGTATAAGGAAGCAGAGTAAGCATATCTTTGTATTGTTGGTTTAATAAACTCTAAACTCTGTTAAAAACCAGCTGTATGCAATTGCACAGTCTTTAGTAAAATGAGCTCAATGCTATAGTGACTGATTATAATAATATGGTGAAATGCACAAGTTCTAAGTGATATCTATTACCTGATATATTATAAGAAGAACAAATTCAAGAATACAAATTGGATATTGTTTGGTGATCATTAAAAGTACTCTGTTTCTAATCTCTGGTTGATATAAAAGATACCCCCCCCAAAAGCAAAATAAAATGAAATGAGCCAGTACCAGAGCTTAACATAATTTCAGATCATTTTAATATTAATGTATGGTTGTTTAATAAACAAAGAACACATATTTCTGGCTCAATTCTTCTGGGAAATGTATCATTTTGTATGTCAAAATTGTTTTTATATTCCATTTTTTCATGTTAGAATCAAAAAAGACTTCAATAAATAAAGTAAAATATTATGTGGTGAGAAAGTCAACACCATTTCTAAGGTAGTGGTCAGGAGGTACAAAACCGACCAGCTATGATGAGATGTAGAGGACATCAGGGCTACTGTATCTTAAATCACTCTGTAGCACAAGGAATATTAATAGATGCAATCTGCTCAAATTTCCTCAGTTGCCAGGTACAGGAGTCCTGTCCTCTTTGCCCAACAACACCCCCTACATTATGCCAACTTAGTCTTCAGACGTGGTAAAAGAAATGGAGTGAGGGTGGGATTGTTGGGGGCACAGACCAGGAATAAAAGTTAGGGATTAGGAACAAGGTTTCAAATAGGTCACCAAGACCCAACAACCCTTTCCCCTAAAACATATCTACTATAAGAATGTCAACTGTTCAAAAATCCAAGATGGTTCTTCAAAACAAACAAACAACTTTGAAGTCTTGCATTCTCAGAGATACAAAAATATTTCAAAAACATGTCTACAAGCCTGTAAGTTGGGAATACATAGGTTTTTCTTAGTAAAATACTGCATAATTTTGGGGAAACTACTGAGAAGCCTATGCTTTGCTCTTGCTCTGTACATACCCCAATGAAGGCATTCTTACGGGGTTGGACTCGATGGCCTTATAGGCCTCTTTCAACTCCACTATTCTATAAAAAAAAAGAGGACTGATCCTGATGAGCATAAAGGTCATAGGGACTCACAGGGGATGGAGGGCTCCCAAAAATATGATTAGCATAAGCAAGTAAGGCACTTAAAGGTAAAAACAGGACTTTCAATGGTGCCTGGAAGCTCACTGAAAGCCAGTGCAGTTGCTTTAGAACTGGTCAAATATGAACATACTTTTCTACATACATAGATAGGCGGCTGCCAGCAGCAAACAATTAAGAAAAAAACACTCATGCTGTCAGTGAGTCACTAGGAAGGGGCATGCCAACCCCTCTCCCCTAGCTTCATGGATTCCATAAAACCACTAAGTTCAAAATATGCTCAAATTGAGGTTTAATTGCTATGTCACTGGTAAGTTCAATCAAAAGAAAATAAGTTTTCATTTGATCTCCTGCTTCTTAAAGCAGAGACCTTCTTCATGAATAAAGGTAAGTAGCACTCCAATCATGAGGAATATTAGCTAGTGGTTGCATTTTTTTGCTTGCAATTCCCCTGATGTTTCTCTTATAAAAGAGTATCCTGGATGGGTATCAAAGGTCTCCAGACTGGCTCAAAGGAAGTAGATGTGCTGCTACTCAGGTTCTCTCTAGTGACCTCCTAGTTCTGGCATTTGAGTGACTAGTAGTCCTAAGGCCAGAGAGATGTTACCTATGAGAGCTTTCTCTGTCTTGAGCCAGCTATTTTCTCCCCAGGGACTAAAAACATGCAGAGACTTCCCCTGCCTCTGGACAGGTATGTGAAACCTCTGGCTTGTTTTCCTCTTCTCCAGACTCTTCACTCTACCTTCTTCCTACTCGGTATCTCCTCTTATCTCTTGTACTTTCTCACAGCCTTCACAGGATCCCATCTCTTTCCAAATCCCTGTCCCTTCTTCCTGCCCTCTGACATTTTTCAGTATCCTTCCTTTGTCATTTGTCTCACTGACTTTCACCTTTCTTTTCCATCTTCAATGTTCTAGTCTCTTTCTGTTCCATATCTACCTTCCCATCTCACCTCCCCACTTCTCTGTTTCTTCTTTTATACCCTGTCCCTGCTTCCTGCAGTTTTATTTTATCATGCAGCGTCCTCAGCCATGATGTAGACAAGCTGTCAGAGTGTGCTGTGGGCGTATGTCAGATACCTGAGTGACTATACTGAGCTGCTACTACCCATGACTGTGCCACCCCAGTCCCTGTCAACAGCATCAGTTCAGAGGGGTGACCGACCAGCATCCTCCTTCACCCCCAGCCAGAAGAGGCTGCAAGGCCCAGCAAGACCTTACATGTCAATGGGTGTTGCGAGTGAAGGAAGGGGGACATAACAAGATAAAACAACTGTATATGGTATAAAATATACAGTTTTATATAAACTGTATATTTATTAAAGATCAGCAAAGGGAAACTGGGCAGGCCCCAATCTACACCAGCAACTAGCTAGGCGTTATATCTAGACAACCTAGAGTTAAACCTGGGATAACTGGCAGGTGTAGATTAGGCCTTGGTTTCAAAATGGTGACTGCAGACTGAATGAGTTACAGACAGGAGTTGCAGGTATTAGATAACCCCTAACTTTCCGGGAGAAAGAGATGTCTGACCACCATTTCTGAAAACTGAAAGGCTGCCTGCAACTCAGATCCATATCTTGTCCTGGCTGAGACACACAGATACTCCTAGTCCTGACTACATTAAAAACAAGATAATGCCACAGAAAAATGTAGTATAATAAAAGTTTTAGGAACAAGAACTGGTGGCCAAAGTGACTTTGAAATAAATAACAAGTTCATTTCTAATAAATAACTTCCAAATCCAACATGGATTTATTGTTAGTTTAGGAGAAGTAAAATGGTCATGTGTTAAGCTAGGTAATAAAGCAGCAATCTCCGGCTGGTTTCCACTGAACTCCAGAATTTGTGGAGGAGTTTCAGATTACTGAACAGATGATAAAAGACTAGAAAGACCGGTTAGATGAAAGCTTTAATGCAATTATTTCTCGAGTATCTGGATCCATTTCAAACTGATTTCCGGACTGCTTTTGGGACTTTAACTTCTTTAGCCATCTTGGTGGATAACCAGTTTCCTGAACCTATGCCAGGAAAGGGACTGCAAGAATATGACCCTGTTCATTCTCCTGGACCTCTCAGTACCTCAATACTTCAGGGACTGCCTGTCTTGCTATGAATCTTCCCAGGTATTAAGATCTGCAAGAAAAATACTTGTGAGGGCACCATTATTTGCATGGGCCCATTTGTCAGGCATGCCAGCCCTCATGATTACCCCCCCCCCATTTTCTTGTCCTTTAGAAAGAGCATGACATCTTTTCAAATTTGCCTTTCAAATCCGTAGGTTTAATGTGTTTATTGTTTTTAATCTTCTTGTTTATATTGTTGTACAAATTTATTGTTTTAAATTGTATACTGCCTTGATGGCATTTTAGCAGATAAGGCGGTATATAAATGTTAATAATAAATAAATAAATAAATATCAATGTTTATTGTATTTTTCTAGTCCACCTTCCTGGTTTAGGGTTTGGGGTCAGTGCTTCTTTCTCATACTGCTCCTTTCACGAACACAGGTTCCAGAAGATGATGGGACACTGTTGTTCCTGGTGCTGGAATTGTCATACAAGGTTTTTCAGTTATCAACTCTGTCGCCCAGGGTTTAACATCTATATAAAACCACTGGGGAAGGTCATCTAGAATGATGGCATGCTGATGTCTGACTATCTCTTTTTTCATCAGATCTAGATATTTGTTTATTTACATAAGTCCACCCAATAAGGTGAGTATTAAACAATGTAGCTACTGAATCAAATAATCATTCAAATAATATTGACACTTCAAGGGCTCCTCTACTCATGCTGAAGCCCAACAGCTCACTAAAATGTGGTAATATTCTCCAAGCTCTGTCTTTCTGTGTTGAACGACAGTGGAAGAGCCATATAGGGTTACCACCTTAAATCATGACAAACCAGCTTGCAAGGCCCATGCATCAAAAATAATATAGCCGTAGAGATGAAAGTGTAGAATTTCATATGCCACACTTTCTTTTCAGAAAGCAAACTTCAACTTAATTTGGTAAATTTAAATCTTATATTTGTCTGCGTCTTTTAGGGTACCTCAACTTCTAGATATATTAACTCAAAGTACATATCTAGGTTATATTCAAACCTGTTACAATATAACACCACATTTATTCAACACAGTAAGCAACCTGTTTGACTGTCTTAAGAAATGTGCATTGGTATAACATAGCTATATTTAGCTTATATCTACACTTTTAAACTACAGTTTTAGACTATCCTAACAAAATAAAATGCCTATACTTGTAAAATATTTGCATATAACTTTAAAGATTCATTATTGTGTGGTTGTTCTTCAGCAGCTAAATTTCCTACCATAATATATTTTGAGTCCCAATCACATATTACAACTAGAGCATACAAGAAATATCTGAAAACCACTGGTCAGCTGAGAATTATATTTATGTTAGATATTTTATAGCTATTATACATGTAAGTATTTGCAAAGTTTTCCAACAGTTTTCAAAACAAGAAATTCTACTATCTTGTCCTAATACAGAGTTTTGATTATACACTGCAACTCTACTACTGTCTATATTCTAGTCCCAGAATATTCTACCAGAGATGTTGTTAAACAACACTACTAAACAGTACTCAACATTTTTAACACTAACAGCTGGCTCCATGGTACAAAATTTGAGTCTCAATCAGTAAAATGAAATCACAGGGTGGGGGAGTGCTTACAGTTTTAAAATATTTAATTTTGAAACAGACATGTAACTTTTTCTATGGATATAATCCAAGGAAATGAAAACTATTAGCAATTTGATTAACTTAACATCTGTGAGAGACATAGTTTGCACGATCACCCCATCCCCTGTCAAATTAAATTTTCATTTCTGCTGTGCAGCCCTGGTTCTCTTGCCTGGACTGCTGTGCTCTTGATGAGTATTTACCTTTTGGATGCTTTCAATAGGCTATCTGGCTGAAAATCCTTGATAATACGTAGCATGCTAGCGTTGACTTCCTTTTACTGGTCTTTTGAGTTTGATTTTTTTCCACCACTGAACATTTTTCAGTCAGAATGCATACTGAGACTGTTCCAAAATTTAGCAGTACATGTGGTATACTGTGCACAAAAATTCTCCTAGCAACTCTGGCTTAGCGTCTAACATTTTCTTTATTCAAGCTATGATTCATGGTGCCATCTGTAGTCAGATATTGACAGGCAGTAGTCTCAGAATAGATATTATACATTTGTTCAACAACTAGTTTTAGCATCTGCAAATATAAATCATGGGAAAAGTCCAACATTTATTTATCAAACTAGTTTACATTTGCTAAAACACTGCAATATTACTTATTCAAAGAGCTGCCTTTTCACTATGCAATTCTGTGAAGATAAATATGTACTGTATTTCAGTGGTGTACAGAGACACTTTAGAAATATAATTACTGCCAAATGTGATCCAAGGACTATCTGAGAATAGCCACTTTTGGATGCTTTCAAACGTAAGTTTTCAAACTGAGGTTCATCAATAAGAAGATGAGTAATGACTGACAAGCCTTCCTGTCCATCACAACAAAGCTTCTCAGCATTCTATATATGCAAAGTCTAAAAGTAAGTAGTCTGAAAACCACTATTTTAGAGGGAAAGGAGGCAAACTATACATTAACGTTAAATGCATGATCTCATGTAATGTGTCTGTCTTGTTATTAAGTAGCAGCTGGAAGGGGTGGAGGACAGGACAGTATTGCAAAGCATGGATGAGGGGGTCCACCCTTTCCCCCTGTGCCACAGTCCTGACAAAAATCTTCCCAAGCTGCAATTTGATGCTGGAGGGAAGCTGCTATTTGCACAATTTGATCTCCCCAACTTCCGTGCATGGCTACTATTTAACAGCAACAACAAAAACTCTCTCTCACACACAATAGACAGACAGTTATGTACACAACACATATTGTGTAGTTTGACCCATAGAGTGATTAATCCTTTGGGGTTTTTCCCCACCTTCAATAAAAATGGAAGTATTGCAATATCCTGTACATAACATGACATCTCACATCTTGATGTACTGATGGATCTGGAGTCCATTAATTATCTTTCAAGCACAGCACAGCATGCTGGTTTTTCACTCAGAATGCTCTATATTCACTTAGACTGCTGCTTCCTCTATTGTTCTACCACGTGTGACAGAGGGCACCCTCTTAACAATACTGCCTCTACATGCCAGATTCAAAAAGCTAGGGAAGACAGGCATTCAAAGTGACTGGTCTACAGTTATAGAACTATGCCACTGGAGACTTGTCAACTCCTAAGTATAATATAAGTCTTGCGTGTTTGGGCTACTTTTGGATGTGTGTGAAACCAGTAGAAAGTTGAAAAGGAAAATGTATTTTAACTGAATCCGATACTGATTTAATCAGGCCTCCTGTCAGCAACTGGCATGGCTGGGCATCTGCCAGGGTCAACTCTTCAGCAAGGAGACCAGTGCCAACTATTGATACTGGTTTTAAGGTGGGTTTCTGTCAGAGGAAATATTTTGGAAAGCCTGATGGCCTGACCTGGGCTACCTTCTCCTCCTCCAAAGCTCAGGCAACAGCTGCTCAGGAAGGCCAAGCCTTTCCCTCTGTCTAGATACACTGTCGCCTGTCTGAGACCAAAGGGAGATACTGCAGTGCACCTACCTGGGAAGCTGCATTCTGGGTTAAGTCAGGCTGAGTAACAGAGCAGCCCATGGAAACGGAAGGCCCAGTGCTCCATATGGTGGGAGGTAGGATGGAGCTGTAGCTACAAAGTGCAAGTGGACAAAGTCAGACCATGGGTTAGAACAGGCAGGGCTAGCCCTCTCATGAAGCAGGAGGAAGCCCCCGCCTCAGGTGGCAAAGCAAGAAGGGAGCCAAATGGCACCACTCCCCCTGCCCCTGCATCAAATAGGTGCTCTGAACAGCCCCACTGACCACTCTCCCACCGTAGCATTTGCAAAAAGGAGAGGACACTGCTACTATCAATGTTTTCATTGCTGCTGCTCCTCATACATACCCACATGGGAGGAAGGATCGAGACGCAGACCAGCTAGACTAAATCTTTAGCAGCTGCAAGATGTATGTGGGGAGAGGAAACACTAAGGCCTGGGGCCCACAGAAACATGAAGTTGGCCCCAATATTAAAGAATTTAATGTAATTCTCAGTCAGCAAATCCCAATTCAACACAAGATCATCATAAATCCATTACTGAGAACATAGCTAACATGAGATTTGGATTTTTCCTCATACTACATATGGCTATACTGAATCCTGTTCCTTCTATTTCTCAACAAATTTGTAATCCAATTGTCAAACATCTTGAGGAAAATGTGTTAGTTTGTCCACATATAAAATATTCAAAATATTTATTTATTTAATACATAATTTTTAATCCCACTCCTCAGCCAAAGAAGTGTCTTGGAACAGTTTATATGCAATTAGTAAAAAAAAAAAAAAAAGAATTAAAAAAAAGACAGCCCCTGCCTGCAGGCTTATAAAATTAAAAAAAGACTCAATATACAAGGAAAAGAGGATGGGAAAGGAAGAGTAAAAAATTAAGTAGTCTTTCAGCAGACTGGTGGAATGGCCCTGCTTCCCTTCTCATCTCCCTCTGTATAGGCTGCCAGAATAGCTACTGGCGATGTCAGTTAACAATCCAATACTGGTAAGGTATCTTTATTTTCCAAATTATATCGAATAATCACTCTTGAGTGAGGTTTTCCCAGTCCCCTACTGGAACTGTTAATCCCACATGATACAGAACAATACCCTTAAAGGTTCCCATGGCAGATTATGGTTTGCCGTTTTGTCTATCTGAATCAGGACTGACTTCCAGAATTCTATAATTCTACATAATATGTCAAATAAAAATTAGCAATCTGCAGTCTTACTCTTCATACGTTAAAATCAATAGGCAAATAAAGGTACTTCCAGAAGGAGCGGTCCTGACACTAACAGTCCAAAGACACTGAGCCGCTATTCCATCTTTTCTTCCTTAAGTGATTTTCCACTGCAAGAAAAAGTATGGAAGAAGTGATGGGAAAACATGGGAAAGTTGATCCTCCGTGAAATCCCATAAATGAGGCAGGGCAATGGTGAGATAAAACCTTGCCTGGAAGCACCCTAAGAATGGCTCAGAACTAATATATTTATTTGCCCAAATATAATTGGAGAGGGAAGGTTAGATACAAATATTTCATTTTAGATTACTTACCTTAAAAAATAAATAAAACCTTAATGTATCCATAAGGATACATAAACACCAAGCTTATGAAACCCTAATGTCTCTTATTTAATTAAATATGAGAAACACAAGGCTGTATCCTATGCCTTCCTATGCCTTTTGCTGGATTAAAATGCCACCAAGCAAACCATTCACAAGAAAAATGCATTCTGAAATCCCTTATGAATTGATTTTAATAATTAAGATGTGGACAAAGGAGCAAATACTGTAATGTATGTACATTTAGAACTACGGGGGGGTTTTGTAGAGAAATCTAGTTCATAATGAAAAGAACTATCAAGGCAAGTGATTATATAATCCCTATTACTACTTACATGACTGAACAGTAATTTTAAAAGAGGGTGAATTGAAACTAAGTCTGGTTGTAACTCAAGATGAAACACAAAAGAGATAGACAGCTAATAGGAAAATACATTATGAGTTTAACTTTCCATTTTTTTCTTTTGTTTTGTGAAAAGTATCTTAAAGCAAAAGAACATAAAATCCAGTTGAATTTGGTTCAAAAGAAAATATAAGCAATGCTAAATAAAACTTCCTTTAAATTTCCTTTCACTGTAAATATAATAAGCCAATTCACAGTCACGGGTTATCTTGAATAAAGCATCATGTCCAATCATTCCCTGTGGCAAGCAGGAGGAACAGCTAAACATAGTCTGGCTGCTGTTATGTGTGAACCAGGAACTCTGGCTTGTCTCTTCCTCAACAAGCCAAGGAAATAACCCATGAATAAACCATTTTGACTAAGCGCTCTTCTGTCATTTCTGACTCACGCAATGAACAATGGCATGACAATGGCATGACTGGGGCCTCTCCCACTGCTCCAACCCTCATTATCACATCCTCATTGCCATCCTGCTCTGGGGATTTCTTTGCAGAGGCAGAACGAAGCCTACCAAATGTGCATAGGCTTTCCCCATGATCCAGAACCATGATTATGTGAGGAGAAGTGTCTGGATAGGGATAAGGAATTTTCTAAAGATCTATCCCTTTTCCACATTTGTGGTTGTGTGAATTGGCTATCACTAGACCCTTTGTACTTCAACAATTAACCTGACATCTCGGATGTCACTGGACAATATAATATAAACAACAAAATGGTTTTAACTTCTAACCCAAACTCTCACAAAGGATATAGCTCTCAGTTCTCACTAGTATTGTATGGTATCTCATCTTTCAGATACATACTTCCAAGTACAATTCTCATGAAAGTTACAGAATGTATGAGGTATATTACTTTCCCCCAAGAAAATCCCTAATACGGTGATAAATCTGAAAAGAACATAAGAAGAGCCATACTGGATGAGACCAAAGGTCCTATGTATTTGTATTCACAATTAAACCCACTGAATTCAATGCAGCTAATTTCCAAGTAAACATGTTTAGGTTATCAAATATTCTCTGTACACAGCCTTAGGAATAACTGTATTACACAACCCCTATATATGCACACATAACTACAAAGCTTATCATTTGGAAATCTAAGGGAACAAGAATGTGAAACACAACTGTATCTAGAAAAGGACATGGAGGAAAAAATCTGGATGTGGAAACATTCTCCCAAATAAAACAATGTCCACTGCAAATGAACTTTAAAATCCTATTTTTCAAAAGCTAGGGGAATTTTTTTGCATATATCTTTAGAAATAAGTTTAGTATTCACAGCTTATGAAACAAAAAATGACTCCAAAGCAGAATACATAGACTTTTCCATACAATTGAACAGGTAAGCATCTTTATATGTTCACTCTCTTGATACTGAAGTGAATGGAGAACATCTTACACATGAAGGATCCCAGAATTTCCATGTGTCCTGACAAAATGGTTTTAATAAAGGATGAAAAAAAAATTGGTAGATTAATTGGTAGATTCGTTGGTAAATTAATCAACTATGAATGACTAACCATATGGAGCAATTGTGATTGTTAGGGCTGCAAGCTAAGCAGGGCCAGTGTCAGGGGTTGGCATCATTGAGCACCCACCAAGTTCATATTACAGTGGGGGGAGGGGGCACTGCCAATCCCTAGAAGCAGGGGGTGCCTATTGGACAAATGAACAAATAGGTAATATGTAGCAGTGGTGGTGAGGAGGGCTCACTGAAAGAAGGAGGGTCGGTGAGAGCATCTCATCAAAGATCTCTTGAAAAACCGGGATCTGGCAATGAAGCTACAGCACGCTGGTTTATTTTCAGCTTATTTGGTTTTGGTTGCCACTGTAATATGGAATTTAAAAGAAAATGGTATCTGCTACTTATTAAATTGAAAGATACTCTGCATATTTTTAATATTTCAAAAAGACACCTCATATTGAGGTTTTGGTAAATGTATTTAAATGTAATGGATGAATCAATACATTTATTAAAAGGTTAATTAATCAATAAAAATTATGCAATTGGGCAACAGCAATAGATTTAATATATTTTACATTGACCAAACAAATATATATTAGGTATTGTACAGAACCAGAAAGAAACTAACTTCTTTAATGTTAGAGATACTCCTGCTTGAAATACCCGAAATGGAGCTCTTCAACATTTCTATGATCATCACCTTTTTACTGTCTGTCATCTCATTTAATGGTCGGAGGTAATTTCAGTGCCCTTCCATTTACAGCTAGTGGTAGAGAAACCCCACTATCATGACCTCATCTCATCAAAGTAAGTGGAACCCTTTTATCTAGTATTGCATTTCCTTCTATTATGAAAACTCTATTTTCCAATTTTAGTTAGACAGGACAAAAGTGATTTCCCAACAGACACAGAAACACCAAATACAATTCAGCCTTCCACTGCTCTTTTCTTTTCAAAAAGAGTATTTTAAATTAGAGGTCTTGTATAAATTAAATGCAGTATTTGATAACAGCTAATAAATGTGGGAACTTGATATATTACAAAGAGTTCACTGATTACAGGAATATAATTTTAGTATGAAAAATCCTATTAACTCAAGAGGATCCCTTGTAATTTTGTAATAGTATCATTTGCATCGAGTGAGTTAGTAAAATAAAGCAGATGGCAATGAATTGAGGAAAATAGATGTAATCAAAAATGAGGGCTCACCGGTCTGCAAATAAATCTGTTTTGGCGTATCTACAGAAAGCCTACTCAATTTAACTAGCAGATAAGTATACTTATCAACTGTGGCAGTGTAGTAGCTAGAGTGTTGGACTGAGAGTCAGGAGATCTGGGTTCTAGTCCCCACTTGGCCATGGAAATCACTGGGTGACTTTGGGCCTGTCACAGACTCTCAGCCCAGCCTACCTCAAAGGGTTGCTGTTGCTGTTGTTGTTGTGAGGATAAAATGGAGAGGAGAAGGATTATGTTCTCTGCCTTGGGTTCCTTGGAGGAAAAAAGGTGGGATATAAACATCATCATCATCATCATCATCTATCAACCTTATTCCTCCCACCTCATTCTCTTCCTCTCTCACTGCTGTCTCTAGTCTTAGCTAGACCTACCTGATAATCCAGGATGGAGGAGGGAAGATCTCGCGTTGCGATTAACACGAGATCCCTCCTCCATTTACACATGAGGTGCAACGACCTCAGGAAGAGAGGTGTCGCACCCACCATTTTTAATTTTTAATGGAGAAGCAGTGCACAAACGCTTGTGCGCTTAAGGTAGGTCTTTTTTTAATTTAACTTAATTTCCCCGCTCTCCTCACCCTACCCTACCAGTGCACGGCTCGCGCGGAACTGAGTCAAACCACAGCAATGGGCCACATGTTCCGCAGTCTCGGGCTCAGCCCGAGACCGCAGAAAAAGCAGGCCCAAAGTGGAGGGCTCTATCCCAGGGCAAGGGAGGGATCATCCCTCCCTGATCCCAGGATCCCCTGTGTGTCATGTGGATGCACAGGGACGATTCCGGGGTTTGCCTTGTGATAAAGCCTTGTCTAGCTAAGGCCTGAGTGTCTTCATCTGCCTCCTCTTGGGTAAAATTATCAAATTGCCCTGCAGCAGGATGCCTGAGATGAAACATCTCACGTTTCAGGTATTGGTAGGGAAATGTTTGAACCAGAGTTTCATTTGCCAGCATGCTTGCCTGTCAGTTTAGCTGTGAAGAGACACTGACAGTGTGTCTGGAAAAAATGCTCTGACCTCCTTTTTATATTACTTCTGCCTTCACCCTAACTGCATTCCTTTATTATACAGTTGCCACTATAAATTTATTTTATAGATTTACTAAAATAATTTACATTTACTACCTATAAAGCTTCTTCTCTTGCAGATATGTCACCTAGTAAATCATCCACAAAGTGTATATTAAGGGCCAAACTACAGGTTATCAGAAACACTAGGGTGTTGCCATTTCATGACTCTTTGTTCTTTATCCCCCGTAACATCTAAAACAAAAAAATGTGTGATTTAACATCCTCTCAGTGAATTGGTTTCACACATCGACAACAACCAAGTTAACAAACCAGTTTCTGAAAAGGGAGTAGGAGTGAGCGAGTGTGCATGTGTGCGTATTCTCCCACGCATGCTTTTCCTAACACAATGACAAACGCTGTAGGGTTTGAGAACAATTGTCTTTTCTTTCTTACTTTATTCATATTCATGCTTATCTCCGTAGCCACAACACACAAGACAGGAAGCCCATCTTAGTATGCTTTACAAGGAATACACCATGAACATTTCACATACATGCAAGCATTCTCCACAATCTTGTAAGGCATCTCATATATGAGATCAATGGATTTTGCTTTATCATGTGTCTGTAATGCAAATTTAAAACCATTAGCTACAATATACATTCAATTTGAAAATACCTCTCTGCCACTTCTTTTGCTGGCCACATTCAGACGTAACATTCAAACAACCCCTCACGACTGGATTGATATCCTGATTTGCTAATTAAGATGATTTGCACAAATTAGTTTCCCATATTCAGACAAAAGAAGATGTGGAATATGGAGTATGATACCAACAGTGAACAGAAGTTTCTAATCTCTTATCTTCATCTACAAAGGAGGGAGAACCAGGAAGGGGTGAGCCTGAGGCACATTCCCCTAACAAATCATGGTTTGTTGTTCATCTGAATATGGCCACAAAGCGTCACGTGTGAAAAAGCATTTAAAGTGGCAGGCAAAATTATATATTTATATGGACCTTTCTGAGCTTGCAGATATAAAAGAAGCAATATTAGGGGTTCTACAAGTTTGATGGGGGTTTGTAACCACTGTAGAGATTCTCACCCTTGCAAACAAATGGGGAGATGAAGCATTATCTCTCCCCCCCCCCCGCCCCCGGCATCTCCTGCTGCCTCACAAAACTGTGGGCCAAGGATTATGTATGTACTTTGATAGCAGAGTGTAGTGTTCAGGCAGAAGACTCAGCCAGCAGGGCTCAAGTCTGAAATGCCTTGGTTTTGCATGAATGCGACAAATAAAGTTAATCCACTAATCCAAGTCCTCATTAGTGATAAGGAATAGAGAAAGTAATGCGCAAACCAGCTGCTTTTTCAAACCTTGCACAACACGCTTTCTATGTGTCCTTTACTCCCTGGACCCACCCAGTCATACCTGCTCAGCTAGCTTTTACTAGCCAGTAAGGGCAGGGCTTGAGAGGGCACATGGTTGATTGCACTGCTGCAAGCACCTTGTCCACTTCATGAGGCTGCAGAAACTTAAACTGATGCCACAAAATTGGGAAGACACCTCGACTGGAACTGCACTAACAACAGCATCATGTTTGCTGTAGAGACAAGTGATTTTATCCTCAAAGTGTGATACAAAAAAGTCACAGTGGGTCCTCAACAGAGCAAGGGCCCCATTTGCTGCCTGCCCTGCCACACAATAGGCGTGTCCGGTCATCTTCGCTTCGAGTCTTACGCCATTTGTGATCTAGCCAATATTCAGCCTGTTTTATTGAATGCAGCTCCCCAGTATATCAAAGAGCAGAGCGGGCTCCACAGCGCTGGAGAGGGCACTCATGTACAATCAAGTTGATGGCCCTCTGCATCTCACTGTTCCACAGTGAAGTTAGGGCATCAGTTGGAACACCAACTCTCTCCACTGGAAAATCCCCAAGAGCATTTAGGAATCCACTGGATTCCATCAGTCTCCTGAGACAGACCATCTGAATGGGTCCCCCACCCCTGCAAGAGGGAAGTAGCACAATAACTTCAAATCTCAACAGGAAATGGTCTGACCATGACAATGAAGTTACTTGGACTCTCACCCATCCCTCAATTTCCAGACAACCCATTTCACAACTTAGAGCAAAAACCAGATCAAGGGTATGCCCTGCTTCATGTGTTGGGCCGATGATGAACTGAGACAGCCCCATGGTTGTTATGGAGGCCATGAAGTCCTGAGCTGAAACTCCAGAGACAGCTTCAGCATGGAAGTTAAAATCAGCAGAACCACTGTCCTGGGTTCCTCCAATACCACACTAAAGACTGCCTCTGTCAGTGAGGATGCTGGTCAGCAGGGTGGGCAGTACACCAGCACCATCCCCAATCTGTCTCTATGGTAAAACACCAGGTGCAACCCCTCAAGGTCTGCTCCAAGATGGAGTGGTTTCTTGGTGATAGAGCTGATGGTTCTGGTGGTTCCTGATGATAAAGATGGTGAGTGCAGAAAGACCCAGGTTTAAATCCCCAGTATCTCCACCTAGGACTGGAAAAATCCCTGCCTGAAACCCTGGAGAGCCACTGCCAGTCATTGTGGCCATACTGGGCTAGATGGACCAATGTCTTGACTCCTATGTAGATGCAGATAATTCATTATGTAGACAAGTATTCAAAAATATAAACCCCAACTTGAAGTCAGAAATTATAGTCCAGAATTCTACCACCTCAGTCTGCTATTTCATTTCATGTAATGTGCAGAACAGCTGTCAGCCTAATCTACATCACAAGATTATTATGAATACAAAATATAATTCATGTAAGCTGCCTTGATGTCCTTGAACTTGAAGGAAGAGTGGGGTACAAATGTAACAAATAAATAAATAATATGATTGCTGCATTCATACTTTTGTATCCCATTTTGTCCCAAATGCATACACAATTGGAATCAATATAGATATAGACATAGAAACATTGCATGTTGAATTTGTTTTTTACCTGAAATGGAGTTTGGCTGTTATAGTTCTTTAATTCCTTGTTGGCTCCCCGTAACAACAAAACTCTGGCACAACTATCCTGTAAATAAAATAAATTATCTGTTACAATCTTGCAATCCTATATGCCAGCCTTCCCAAACCTGGTGACCACCAAATGTTTCAGTCCACAACTGGCTGGAAAGCACCAAGTTAGGGAAGGATACTTTCTGTAATCATGTAATACTGTTGATATTCAATGTGTGCTTAGAGCCAAGTGAAATGATGCTAAATGTGTCACTCGAAGTTGCACTATTACTAACCCCCCACTGTGGTCCAGATGTTAATCATGCTCTTGAGGTTGTTATTAGCTCTAACATGGTGACCTGGCCAGGATCTACACTACTGCTTTGAAATGGTTTATAACAGTAGTGACTTTTAAAGTAGCTTTTAAAGCTCAGCTAAAAACTTTTCTTTTTCCTAAAGCTTTTAAAACTTGATTTTGTTCTGACTTTATACTGTTAGTTTTACCCTACCCAGTGCCTGTTTACCCTACCCTGTGCCTGTTTGCATTCTCTTCCCCTCCTTATTGTTTTATTATGATTTTATTAGAATGTAAGCCTATGCGGCAGGGTCTTGCTATTTACTGTTTTACTCTGTACAGCACCATGTACATTGATGGTGCTATATAAATAAATAAATAAATAATAATAATAATAATAATAATAATGATGATGATGATGATGACAACTGTTGGGGCCCAGGACACACTCCATATGCAGTTTTCATATGGTTTTCACAGTATCATATCCTGCTTGGTGTAGATCTGGCCCTGTTCACAGGAGTCTTGTTATCATTGGCTGATTTAAAATTAGCATCTTACTCTAGTTCAGCTACCTAGACACCAATAGGGTCAATGCCCCAAAAGTTACATCTTTATTTCGTAACAATCCCTTTAAGAAAAGTCATGGGTGTCTTGAAAAATGTCAGAGTTTGCCCTTTCTTGAGAAACTGCCATCCATCATATCATCCTAGCAACATTTTTAGAACCAGCTGAGCACAGTATGAACAATGTAGAGCTAGAGAGAAAAGTTAGTAGTGCTTTCAGTTTCATTTCTTGACTGCCTATATTCTTTGAGTCTTTTAACTCTTTGTGTCAATATGAACATGTTTTTCCTAATCAAGTAAACTAGACTGGTGTGATACTGCAAGCTAAATCCCACTTCATTTGCCAAACCATTCCAAAATGTAATTGACTTGGAGAAGCAGATATAGGAAAGATTGGGAAGACTCTTGTCCTGGAGCAACCTTGTAAGTGTCTTGTCTGTCTTGTGAAGGGAAACAATTCAATGAGAGAGAATTGGTAGCCACCCGGGGAAGTATGTTTTGTTAGAAAGTGCAGGCTCCTATAAGAAGGGTGGGATTCTAATTGATCTGGGGTCCTAATCCTGTCAGGTCCCAGTCAAATAGATTCTTCGGATGACACAAATCCACTTGTGCAAAATAATGACAGTTTATTGATCGAAAATGGATGCAGAAGAAATATGCAAGGGAAGTTCACACCTCTCTTCATCTGACAAAGCAGGCACGGTTGCTGCAACTAAAAATGCAAAGTGACAATAAATGACCTATTTCAGAAGGGCACCTGAAATTTATTCACTTTCTTTGATACTAGGCTTGGAGTGGAGGCAGATAGATTGTGGTAAAGAGTCAGTGCAAGCTGCAGGAAAATCTGCACCAGGTCTTTAAATGCATCCTAAATAATCACTTGGTACTATGTTTAATTCTTTTTACAAGGTTGTAATAAACTGTAATACTAGTTTTCAAACGTTCTACAGGGTTTTGCACTCTTTCATTCCACTACAGAATCCCTGCACAATGCAGAAGATTCTGGGTAAGGTTCTAGGGAATACGCATACATCATATAAGGTGTTCCTCCATACCATTGTTTTTTGTGTACAAAGAGAGCATCCTAGATAAAAAAACAACACTGCCTTAGAGCTAAACATTACAGAGGAATATTTGCATTGGTGGATTAGCTGCCCTTCAAAACAGTTTGGCTACCATTACTGAGAACCCTGATAAAAATCCAAAATAACACCATGGGTCCCTGGAACCAAGTTTGAAAATTGCTGCAGTATAATGTATGCCCATTAGTATCAAGTACCAATAGCTAGGGTGACCACATGAAAAGGAGGACAGGGCTCCTGTATCTTTAACAGTTGCATAGAAAAGGGAATTTCAGCAGGTGTCATTTGTATATATAGAGAACCTGGTGAAATTTCCTCTTCATCACAACAGTTAAAGCAGCAGGAGCTATACTAGAGTGACCAGATTTAAAAGGGGGCAGGGCACCTGCAGCTTTAACTAGTGTGATGAAGAGGAAATTTCACCAGGTTCATATGGTCACTCTACAATAGCTCTAAATACTTTGCTATTAAATTATTATTATTATTATTTATTTATATAGCACCATCAATGTACATGGTGCTGTACAGATTACACAGTAAATAGCAAGACCCTGCCGCATAGGCTTACAATCTAATAAAGTTGTAGTAAACAATAAGGAGGGAAAGAGAATGCAAACAGGCACAGGGAAGTGTAAACAGGCACCGGGTAGGGTGAAGCTAACAGTATAGAGTCAGAACAAACTCAATATTTAAAAGCTATATAAATGAAAACATCAGTAAAACAAACAAAGAAAAACTGAGCTGAGGACCCTTCTGTCTTGTCCATATACACATTTTGTTGGGCCAGAGAAGACTCCAACACAGCCTAGTGCACAACAGTACCATCATTTATTTATTTTCAAAAAAATAAATATCTTTGTAAGAAAATCAATAACACTCGATAGAAGACTCTCTTTACTTTGTTTATGTGTGCTTTTGATATGTGTTTTGTTAAATGCCTGAGGGTAGCAGCTTTATTTTAAAAAGAAAAGAATGATGGTCAGGTGACACTTATTACTTACCAAAGAGTAGTCTGAGCCTTATAAGAGACTTCAACTTTTTTGCACCCCTCCCATGCTCTTTTGATGTACAGACATTCCCCTGAACATGGATAGGCCAGGTTTGTGTAGGGAGCAGAGGCACCTGTACTCAGTTGCTCTGAAACTTCTAAGCTTGTTAGCCAAAACAAACATTACTTTAAATGTGTGTCTAGCAGTTATGCCTTTCTTTTTTTCTTATTCTTGAGTATGCACAGGGGGACAGTCCAAATCAGGACCCTAGCACGGGGGTGGGGTCTTTTAAGATCTGGATCAGGGCTCCTGCACGTAATCTAGAGTAAAAATTAAAAGTTACACATTTAAAGCTGCTAGATGCAAACTTGAAGTAATGTTTGAATTGGCCCTTAAAATCCTTTTCAGACCTTTGTGCCAAATGTGGAAAGGTTTATAGAGGACACATGCAGGGCTTGCAAACACACACCCTGTGCCCTACACTCCTTAAGCCGACCTGTGTTCAGGTGAATGCCTGAACAAGGCTGAAGAAGAAAATATACCTGATCTAGGATGTCTATTTATTTTAAGCTGGTTATCTCCACAACAACTTCAATAATCACTGGTATTTTTTTTTCCTTTGCAGCATCAACTTAAAGAGATTTTTTATAAGATGATGTATAGATGGTATATGTCACCTGTAAAATTAGTTAAAATGTTTAAAGGGGCCTCAAGAAAGTGTTGGAAATGTAAAAAAGAAGAAGGAACCTTTTATCATCTTTGGTGGACTTTTGAGTCCAAAAAGCCAAGACTTTTTGGACTCAAATACATTCCTTAATTCAAAAAATACTAAAGACAAACATGGAAATGAAACCGGAAGCTTTCTTACTTGGACTAATGGACAAACAAATAAAAGAGAAGGGGGAAACTTTGTTTTTGTAAATGGTAACAGCAGCAAGATTGATATTCGCACAGAATTGGAAGAATGAAACACGAACAACGTATGTTGGAATTTGCAGAGATAGCAAAACTTACAGCGATAATGAGAGAAAGGTCAACAGCTATGTTTATGTTGGAATGGAAACCTTTGATAGAATATTTGAAAGAGACAGAGAAAAATGATGTACTTGTTTGTGGATTTTATTATTAAGATGGGGAAAGAGAGGAAAGAAGCACAACTCTGTGAATCCAATGTATGACACTCAGATAAATTATAAGAAAAATTGAATTGGATGGATATATAAACGGTAATTAAGAAATTAGCGGGCATTTTGGCATGAAGAGGGCAAAAGAAAAATATATCTTAACCTCACCCTTAAAAGTTTTTAGTGTAATTGTAGTTGTTGTATGTATACCTTTGTTTGTATGTATTATATGTGATGTCTGTCTAGATGCTGTTGGAAAAAATAAAAAAATTATGATCAGAAAAAGAAAAATGTTTTAACAAACATGGTACAGCCTGTATCAGACCTTATTTTCCCCCACAACTGAGGGGGCACATGCACCCGCAAGATATTTACTAGGCTGAGATTTCTCCCCAAACAGGACCTCAAACATTGAAATAAATAGTAGAGATGGGCGCTCTTGGATCCAGAAGATCCAAGAGGCACAGGTGAACTCAGTGGCAAAGAGCACCTTTTATCAGCTTAGGCTGATATACCAACTGCGCCCTTATCTGGATGGAGATAGCCTAGCTAAAGTTATCCATGCTCTGTTAACCTCTCGTTTGGATTACTGCAATGCATTATACGTGGGGCTGCCTTTGAAAACGGTCCGGAAACTTCAGCTGGTACCAAACAGGGCAGCCTGTTTACTAACAGGGACTGGCCAGCGAGATCACATCATGCCAGTCCTTTTACAACTTCATTGGCTGCCGGTCCGGGCCCGATTCAAAGTGCTGGTACTAACATACAAAGCCCTAAACGGCTTGGGGCCAGGTTATTTGAAGGAACGCCTCCTTCCATATGTACCTGCCCGGACCTTAAGATCATCTACAGGGGCCCTTCTCCGTGAGCCCCTGCCAAAGGAAGTGAGGCAGGTGGCTACTAGGGGGAGGGCTTTCTCCGCTGTGGCACCCTGGCTGTGGAACGAGCTCCCCAGAGAGGTCCGCCTGGCACCTACACTGTATTCTTTTCATCGCCAGCTGAAGACCTTTTTATTTTCTCAGTATTTTAACACCTAAATTTAAACTTTGCTGTTTTAATTCTGTATTTTAATCCTATATCAATTTCTGCTGTGTGGTTTTATCCTGGTTGTGTTTTTTATATTGTATTTTGTATTTGGGTTTTTAGATTGTTGGATGTTTTATTGTGTTCTTGATGGTTTTAATTTTTGTGAACTGCCCAGAGAGCTTTGGCTATTGGGCAGTATAAAAATGTAATAAATAAATAAATAAAAATAAATAATAAAAAAAGATTATGGTTTCTAGCTGAAATAACTTCCAGTTTTAGTTTGTGACATGTGACATGTATGTGACATGTGACATGTATGTGTGTATATCAGCAATACTACAAACGAGAAAGATCTTGGAATTGTTGTAGATCACAAGCTGAATATGAGCCAACAGTGCAATATGGCTGCAAGAAAGGCAAATGCTATTTTGGGCTGCATTAATAGAAGTATAGCTTCCAAATCACGTGAGGTACTGGTTCCTCTCTATTCGGCCCTGGTTAGGCCTCATCTAGAGTACTGCGTCCAGTTCTGGGCTCCACAATTCAAGAAGGACGCAGACAAGCTGGAGCGTGTTCAGAAGAGGGCAACCATGGATGATCAGAGGTCTAGAAACAAAGCCCTATGAAGAGAGACTGAAAGAACTGGGCATGTTTAGCCTGGAGAAGAGAAGATTGAGGGGAGACATGATAGCACTCTTCAAATACTTAAAAGGTTGTCACACAGAGGAGGGCCAGGATCTCTTCTCGATCCTCCCAGAGAGCAGGACACGGAATAACGGGCTCAAGTTAAAGGAAGCCAGATTCCAGCTAGACATCAGGAAAAACTTCCTGACTGTTAGAGCAGTGCGACGGTGGAATCAGCTACCTAGGGAGGTTGTGGGCTCTCCCACACTAGAGGCATTCAAGAGGCAGCTGGACAAGCATCTGTCAGGGATGCTTTAGGGTGGATTCCTGCATTGAGCAGGGGGTTGGACTCGATGGCCTTGTAGGCCCCTTCCAACTCTGCTATTCTATGATTCTATGATTCTATGTGGGTTGAATGTGACAGCAGGATCACCTAAAGATGGGAGAACCAGCGATGGCTTCACATCCAAGCCTGTTTTGGCTCACACACACCCCGCCCATTTTTGTTTGTGACATGCTTTTCAATTCATGCAAATAGGAAAAGTGCACATTGCGAATGAAAAAACTGTGCATTTCTGTGCACATTTTTCAAAAGTGTGCACTTTGCCCCATTGATTAAAGTGTGATAGTGTGTGTGTGTGTGTGTGTGTTAAAAAATATTATTTTATTTAAAACATTTGTATCCCGCCCTATATCATTAAGATCTCAAGGCGGAGTACAAAAATGTGCAATGCAAAATGATTGGTGATTTTATTTCACTTGTTTTCCTGCAGTAACTCAAATAACACTGTGTGCTACTTATGCAAGTTCTGGATCAGAGTTTTAATAACTAATACCAGTTTTGACACGTAGACGCTGGCATTTTTAAAAAGCATACTGGCACAGTATATTCCAAATACCAACCCTTTCCAAAATTAAGAGATATTTTAGACATACCAAGGAAAGGAAAGATATCTGCTTTGACAAGGTTCTTACAACTGAAGTAGCAATTAATGAAGAAGCAGATGCTTTAACAGATGTTACACTAGTTATAACAGGCCTCATTACTTGTGTATTTCTAATGCAATGCAGCATTGAAGTGTTGTAAAACATCAAATGCTAAAATAAACTAAAGCCTTGTTTGTCATAAGTTTATGATAATCAAACCTATTGGTTTTAGCATATCCAATAAAGAGAGCCTGATGTGACACAAATAAGGATTTATATTTTTAGATATCACATCAAAATGATCTGTCATTTTAAATAATCTCATGTTACACTCCACTTATACAAAACATGCTTGTTATAAGCAAATTGCTAACTTGCTTTCTACTACTTTCCTTCTAAGCTTGGAAAATAGTGACTGGGGAGAACCAATAACTTCTACTTCCTCTATATGATCACCATGGAGTGCTGTATTCTTTATGCTGAACAATCCCTAACCAAGTAAAGTCAGGGGAGAGAAATTCTATAATCCCAGGAATACCCTCCTCTGAAGCGGTAGACACTGTTTACAACCTCGGAAAGGGGGGTCTGAAATACGATCTGTCCTTTGCCCCCTTGCAACTGCCATGGAAAAAACCACTTCAGCTGATTTCCAAAGTCACAAAAGTGGCCAGGTCCTTGAAGAAGTCAGAAAGGGGGCATCCAGTGGGCAGGGAGAAGAAAGGGCAGGATACGGTTTCCTATGGCCTTTCCACCCCTACCAGCATGCCTCTTTTAGATGGACTCAGAGGCCCATCTAGAGAAAAAACAAAACACCAGGAGCATGGAAAGGCAAAAATAATCTCTGTCCCTCCTCTCGCCCTGTTAGCAGCAGTCCAGCAGGGCATTGGATACATGGAAGCCTCTGTTAGGCTTCCATCTAACAAGGGTGCAACCCATATGATTGTGCCCTTGGCCTCTCAACATTTTTCCCCCTTGTCTGACTGCTTTCTGTGTCTGCTTACTTCTCAGCTTGCCCTTTTGTGATCTGTCCTGCCATGAACACTGCCTCATCCCTTTGCCCACAGAGCACTACTCTGATTTTAGCATTTCATCTAGCCAAGACTGCTTAACTCATCAATCTCTGCTGCTTTAGCTTCGTCTTGCATGGCCCAGGGATGATTCAAGCACCTGGCACCAGATGTAAATAAATCCCAATGGAACCAAGAAGTTCCATTTTCATATAGGTGTGTTCTGGCCTGAGTTTTAGTCAGCTAGTTCCTATGGCCCTAGAACCAATTCTTGCATCCAAATACTGCATGATTGTCCAGCTGCCTCTTGAATGCCTCTAGTGTGGGAGAGCCCACAACCTCCCTTTCTATGATACTTTCTGGTATCATAGAAAACACATATTTATGTTTAGGTATCATAAAATAATATGGCACATTGAAACGCACTTCCAAATATTAATTGTTTAAAAACTGCTATCACCATAAGACAGATAGTATTACACACTCAAACAAGAATAAAAACATCACTGCTCATCTTGGAGTTTTGTCATGAATGGTTTGTCAAAAACATCAGATTACAATTATAATTGTCTTTCAGCTTCTTTTTAAAAAATCTTTAATATTATTGTAAACAACTCTGAGAACCATATGAGCTAGTCAATAGATTGTAACTTTTAATTAACAATAATTATGGTAATAACTCATTATACATAGAGAATGGATTATTGGAGTGGAGCTCTTTATTAACTAAAACAGCATCAGTATCAGAGGCAGTAAGCCTGTATACACCAGTTGGTGGTGAATTTGGGTGGGAGAGTGCTGTTGTACCATGTCCTGCTTGTGGATCCCTGGATGACAGCTGGTTGGCCACTGTGTGAACTGAGTGCTGGACTAGATGGACCCTTGGTCTGATCCAGCATGGCTCTTCTTATGTCATTATTAATGCACAAGAGGGAAGTATCACCAGAGTTGAGGGAACCACAAGATTTGCGGAACTACAAAAATCCTGTAGAACCCCCAATGAGGAGTGAGTATGTTCATGGACATGGACTCCTAAGAGTTGGGGTGGGTGGGGAACAGTATGGAGTATCCTGAAAAGGGGACTTGCTAGCTTGCTGTAACCTTGAAAAGAAGTGCTCTACAGTACAACATTTTCTTGCAGGTGTGACATATATATATATATATATATATATATATATCCTATATACTAATAGGGAACTCAATTCTCCATGTGCGGATCCTTATGTAGCCAAAATGGTACCATCCACACACAACAAGGAGATATCAGCAATTCTGAGAAAGCCATCAATTTGCAGAAGTGCAATTAAAAATAAGTTAGAAAAATTCTAGAGAACAGTAAACCAAATGGAGAGAAAATGGGATGGATTATCCTCGAAGAGGGTATGAAACTATGAGTGGCTGGCTGGCACCCCAACAGCAGCACTTCTCATCAACTTGCAATAGTAGTCGTAGTAGCAACAGCAGCAGCAATAATCATCATCAACATCATTATCATCATTACGTTAGTAATAGGAGGAGGAGGAAGAAGAAAACTAATCTATCAGAAGGTCAAGGCTTTACAAATGTTCCACTCAAACACTTGAAAAAAAAACCTATAGCACCCAACAACATCTTCTGTTTGGGGGTAGGATAGGGAGCATGACAAGCAGAGCATCTGTTTCCCACCAAGGATTCTGGGAATTTTAGTCCCAACCCATACTGTGTTGGAGAAAGACCCTCCACTGTGGATTGCCCTTCTGTCATCCCCTTTCCCAAGGTAAGCTTTTTGGCCTTTAACCATGGAGAGGAGTGTGGGGTTCAAAGAGATAGTCTGTGTCTTCCTCAATTCTGCTCATAAGGATTTGAGAATTGTTCAAAATCTTGTGACACCCCTAGCAAGCAACACCCATATTACATAGCTTGTCTGAAAAATTCCGAGTATCTGTTATGTTAACAGTGAAATTATAACTAACCTCATTATAAAGTGCACAGATATGCAATGCTGTGTTTCCAGAGGCATTTTGTGCTCCCATATCTGCTCCATAAAACAGAAAATGTTCTAAATGCTGGACATGACCATATCGACAAGCCTAGAAAGACATAAAGTTCATATTTTAATTACAAAACCTCAACTATACAACATAATCTATCTCAATTACATACTATGTAATCTACTCAGAAGCTTTGAATACTGAATACTATGAACACAAGCTCTTTGCTTGTGTTCATAGTATTCAGTGAGATACATATTATTACCAAATGTTAGTAAGTTGAGACTCCATATTGGAATGGTTATCTGTTGTTGTTGGTTGTAACAGCAGCACCTGAAGTTCTTTCTGGCTGGTCATTCTTTCCATATGGCTTGGTGGTGAAACAATTAGACAACTAGCAGAAATTCAACATCACTGTTTCCTTAAGCATTCTAGAAAATGCCATCAAAAACTAAACAAAATCAAATATAACTTCATCCCTCTTATCAGGAAAACACATGGAAGACATTTTATAAATGAATGATCACTACAATCAAGATAAACACCAAAGAGCAGCTTCTGTAGTCTGATGAAACAATCCACACAGAACCCATGATTCTGGGTGCAGACCTAACAAAAGTGCATGGTTTGAACAACCCACAGTTCACAGCCCAACAACAACTCGTGGGTTGTCTTTGTGGTTAATAACCCACAGTTAACCCATAGGGTAGGATTCAGATGTCATGACAACCCACAATTTGATAAGCCATGGGATAATTAATTGGGTCAAACAGGATCAACAGGAAGACCATCATGTGAAAGTTTATTACACCAATTGGCCCAAAATGGCACTATAACTAAATACTAACACTAACATCATAAACAATGATGTGGGATTTGTGAGTCTTTTTGACTCTGGGACTTTAAGACACTTGTTCAAACTTTTCTCTACAACCAGAAAAGCCAGAATTGTAGTAACTGATAATAATTCTAGAAGTAAATCTACAGTTGTGTGAGTTATGATAAAGCTGTAAGACAATTTGTTATTCCTATCATTATAATAAATCTTAGGTACATACGTAAGCTATTAAAAATAAAAAGTATCAATGTACCTACAAAATTATAATTACAGAAGGTAGGTTACGCTACAAATTGAGGCTGAGATGTATTTATTATCCGCTCGTGAGCATGCAGAAGAAAACACCAAGACCACCAGATGGCACTAACAATCATATTTCTGAATCGAGTTTTTAAAGGGGGTTGTTGACAAATATCAACATTTATTTAAAATGTTTCAAAAGTTTATCATTATGGCTTCCCTTAGAAATGCAATTCTCTGCCCCGCAACCAAAATACAAACTACAAAGGTGTGGATGACAGCATGTTACTAGCATGCAGAGAGGAATTGTAGATGTAACAAATTCACAATAATGATGGTAAGTAAAGTGTGTTTTGATTAGGAATGTGCAGATTTTGTTTAATCTATTCTGTATGTGTTTTTGTGCTACACAGCAAAGGCTGAAGAGGAACTGAAGCTGTATAAAATGTTTGTGCTGTTTTTTGTTTTTTTTAAAGACATATATATTAATGTATTTTCCAGTAACTTTTGCATGACCAAATTTGCATAAATTCTGGAAAGTTAAAAAAAAACTGTCCTCAAGCACACAGAATCCACACAAGTTCGCTGTGGAATCCAGATATCGAATTCATAGTAATCCAAAGTCATTTGAATCAAATTTCTCTGACACCCACAGTTTTCATATATTACATATGCAATCCATGAAGAAATTACACAAAAATAAGAACACACCTCAACTGAAAATTAGTAATTTCCATTTCTATTTTCTACCTGCTTTTGTGCAATTTCGAAATCCAGAAAGTCTTTGGGGACCACTGCCTCAGAGTAACGCCTTCCACAATGTCAAAATAAGAGAACTCATGTAGCTTACTTTTTATAAGCAGGAAAGCTCTAAAGTAGGATCTACCTACCCACCTGCCTGTAATTCCCAGCTTCCTGTGAGTTCATGGCAGTATTGTTGGTAGATGAACAATAGTCTTCAGACCACATGCATACATATTAGGGGCTACTCCATCATGGGAGAAATCAGGTTACAGAACCACAAAATACTTTCTAATACCCTGAAAAGAAATAACGTGGTGCAAAAATGTTCTCTCCCACCATTATTCCACTTCCTACCCACCACAGACCGCAGCAGCAATACATCTACTTGAACAATGCTGTGATTTTCAATAGGTTTTCTGGTATGGATGCAACTGCCACTGAAAAATCTGGTCTTGGGAACATACTTCTAGAGTATTGCCCCTCTTAATTAGCATGTATTAACATGCTAACAAATTATTTTGTTGTAGGTTTTATGCAGCACCATTCAATTAAAATTTGCTGCTTTGGTGGAACAGTTAAACTATTATTTGCATCACAAACTCAAAAGATTAATTCAGTTCAGATAAATAATGCCACCTTTGAAAATAAAGACTAACCTGAATTTCTCCTCTAGTACTCCCAGCCCTGAGATAAAAATATCATTCTTAATTAAATAAGCAGGAATTAAGATTGTCTAAAAACACCTAAGTGTTGGCCATTGTGTCCTATTCATCATTATTAAAATGAAGAGTGGAAAGCTTCCTAAGGAAAACTGTGAATATATATACACACCCACACACCCACACATGCACCATTTTAGTAAAAACCAAGATGTGACCGATGGTTTCTTCACTGTGCCAAGATATTCCACACTTTCCACAACTGATGAGAAAATGGGATTGCTTTTCACTGTTCTGAATGATGACTTTGTTCTTATTGAGCTGTAGTGCTCAACTAGCCTACATTCTTGATGTAAACCAACCTGATTTGTCTCAGATTACAACCACAAAAGACTGCTTTCAAATTATTGCAATAGTTCCCAGCACAGAGACTTTTGAACAGAAAATTATGAATAAATGTATCAGGTTCAACTAGTATAAGAAGATACAATGAAGAAAACTCACGCAAGCAAACACACACACACACACACACACATACACACACCTCAAAAAATACCATTAATCTGTCCCAATGTGAGGCCTCCATCATCCTCTATAGAGGGGTCACAACTTTGATGCTGAGTTTGGAAGAGCAATGGAGCAATATAAACAAACCAAAGACTGGCAGCCATGATTTGGAGTGGGCTAAAATTTTGGTATGGCACAATTTCAGAAAGTTGGATCCAACATTGCCATTCCACTGTCAGAAGCAATTCCATTAACAGAACTGGGAAAGAGGGGTCTCCCATAATGCAGACACAGAAGGCTTCAGTGGGGAGGACAGAGAGAGAAAGTCCTGTTGCATTAGTGAAAGTCTACTAGTGCAAAATTGGATTTAACAGAGGGTATAAAAATATTTAAGCAGATGGAGGTAATATGCTGGATGGGTCTAAAACCAAGTTCTTTTCATGAGAAGTAAAGTACAAGTGTATAATAATGTGGTTCCATTACATGAGCTTAGGATCTTTCCTGGTTGAAAAGAATGATGAGCAGACCCAATATATTTTTCTACACTATTTTCTTTCCAGGATAGGTCAGCATAAGATAAATTAGTCTAAAGGTCTTATCAGTCCATCATTTTTCCACTCCTGACAAAAAACCCTCATATACACTTTCACAAAACCACACAATATACAAAACACAGAGTGAGACAAAGTGGTTTTACACCAGTATGCCCACAGCAATCATGTCTGCCCCACAGAGTCTGAAGCTGCCCTAAGGGCCAAATGTAAAATTATATAAATCTGCTCCCCTCACTGACTAACCTAACTAGCTCCTACTGAAGGACTATCTGCATTTAGTTTCCAGAACTGGAAGAAATAGCAACTGGGATTGTGAAACTGTTACTGATTCCCTTCGCTGGAGCAAAGAACCACTAATTAGAACATGTTGGGACTAATTTAGGCATATGAACTTCCCAGGCATGTAGCATTTACAGCTCTAAAAGCAGTGAAGACAGCCTGAGTAATGGATGTTATGGAGCTCAGCAAACTTTAGCACTGCCTAACGAATATTGAGTTATTCCAATGGGTAGCTCAAGAGGGCACCAGAAGCACTGAGATGAGATTTAGAATGCTTTATCATTCTAACCAAATAAAGCAGATGTTTCCAGTTGTTAAATATTGAAGCATATTCAGCTGTTACAGTGACAGAGAACCATTTACAAAGAAAGGGGGCACATGACACTTTAGAGGGTCACTTAACTTTCTGTCACCACTCATGGGCTCAAACGCGGGGATTTGTAAAAATATACCAAAGGATCACCTTTTACTGCAGCACATAAAAGGAAAACAGCATCTGGTATGTCAGGAATTGTGTGTTATCCCATTATTTTCATTTGTCATTCATCTGATATATCTACACCGCTTTACCCATGTAAATGAGATTTAGACAGGCTTTTTTCATTATCAAAAAAGAAGACCAGAAGGGGAGGGAAAATGCCATTTTAAAGTAAAGGTGTACCATATAATCTCTACATTTCAGTATTTAGTTTGAAAGAAGAACATTTGATGCAACAGAAGAAGTTATTCAAAAAGTTTTACTACATTGAAAATTTGTATTGTTTCAATTTTGTTTTGCACCATTTATTTCCCCTGGCTGCTGCTGTTTCTTCTTGGAACCATTCTCCTCCTATAATGGTAGTGTGGTCAAATGAGGCTGAAGACAGTAAGGGCAAAGAAGAAGGGAAATGGCAGAGAAAAGAACAACAATGAAGCAACATGAATGTATTTACAATGAGTGCCAAAAATCACCAAAGACAGATGATGTTTTTCAACACTCATGAAAATAAAACACAAAGCAAGCTAAATAGTTTCAGCTCTGCCCTAATTTAAATAGCCTTCTGCTGCAGAGTGATGCCAGTTCAAAACTAAAGAAATGAGCATGCACTAAAAAAGTATGCTGTTAGCAGACCAATGAAGGTCAAGTGTCAGTACTTGTAACAATAAAAATTGTAGGAGTTTGTTTCATAACCTTCTATGATTTTAGTAAAAGATGGTCTAATTGTTCTTCAGTGTTTTTTGTATGTGTGTTTTTAACTAAAATTAACTTTCATAGTAACTATGAAGAAATATAGCTGCCATGAGGGGAGGCTTCAAGCTGAGTTTTAAAATGTCTTTTGAGAGAAGCTACTTTGGATTGGATTGGCCAGTTAATTGACAGCTGGCCAAGAGATTTCAAAAAACATCAGTTGGAAGTCTGTCAAAGACAGTAGTGTCAGTGGGACAGTAGGAGACAGAATGGTTGCTGGCTGAAAGAGTGTTCAAAGCTGGGGAAGGAAAAAGCTCATTCTGGCCTCAGCTAGACCTACTGGTCTAGTGTGATGGAGGAGTGAAGATCTCGCAATATTTTTATTGCGAGATCTCCCTCTCTGTTGACACACGGTGTGCGACGACCTCAAAGGGAGAGGACTTCGCGCCCGCCATTTTTTTTAAGAGGAAGGAGCGCATGAGAGCTCGTGCACAAAAGGGAAGTAGGGTTTTTTTTTTAAAAAAAAAATCCTGCTTCCCCCACCCCACCCCCAATGGGCGCAGAGTAACCGTGAGGAGCCAGGACAAACCGCGACACCCGCCCACACGTTCCGTGGTCTCAGGATCAGCCTGAGACCACAGAAAAAGCGGGCCTAAAGTGTACTGCCATATCCCGGGGCAAGGGAGGGATCATCCCTCCCTGATCCTGGGATCCCCTGTGCGTCATGTGAATGCACAGGGACGATCCCAGGGATCACCCCGGGATATGCCCCGTGTAGCTATGGCCTCCAAAGGCTAAAACAGGCATTAGTTAAAAGACATAGCTAGCCCCTACATCTTTTTTTTAATTTTTACTGTACAGTAAGCACAGGGCCCCCTGATCTAGATTGGAAGCTTAGTTTGGGGAGCTTTAAACATATCCAGGCCCACCATCCCTGCACCTGCAATTTCTTCAGCAAAATAGAATCCATTTGTGTTATGGATCACTATTTTGCAATAGAAATTGCAGGCCTAGACTCTGATCCCTTATCAAGCAGGGGAGAAAGGTTTTTTTAAAAAAGCCCTATTGGCTAGTCTTGACCAGACCAAGGGCTCTGTGCATACTCAAGAGTAAAAACTTAAAAAGAAGTGGTTGTAGCTACATTTTTAAAGTAATGTCTGTTTTGGCTCTGGAAGGTCTGAATACGAGAACTAGTAGCTGAGATGAAAGCTGTGTGGTTGTGGTGAAGTTTCAAGCAGGTGGAGAACCCAGCACCAGAAGGACGCAGTCAGAGGTCTGTCCAGAGGTGGCTTCAGCAAGTAGGCCCTGAGATAAAAAAAAACATCCTAGAAGCCAAAGGCAAAGGAAGTTTGCTGAACAGCATCTGTTAGTGGTTTTGAGGGCCTGGGTGGAGTGGAGTTTAGGGAAACCCAATCTTACAAACAGTAACCAAGGATATTTAACTTAAGTACATTTACACAATCACATCCTATTATTTGAAAAACAACATTATTTTCCATTTAATATCTTAAAAAGTCCACCTTGACTCTAGTGGTGGTGTCAATATGATGCCTACACCATAGAAACTGAGCTTCACAGTTTCTAAAAGGTACAGAGGATTGATTTTTGGTGGCAGCAGTTAAAAGTTTGTATAGTTGAGAATGCCTTGTGGCATGCATAAAGTGCCTTCATTCATAAAGTGCCAAGAAACCTTCATTTTTTTTACATTTAGGGATATAGGCAGGATACATTTAGGGATATAGACAGGTTGTCCCTCCATAGTAAGAAACATTATTAAAAGTACATTAATTCAACAGATTCAGTACGGTATGTATTTAGAATCTCTTTCCTTCGTAACTACATAGATTGTTATAGATTACAAAGGGGGGGAAGTCACTGAACAGATACACTTTTCTTAAGACATCTCTCCTACCTGGTGAATCTCTTGCCATCCATTTTCATCTTTGCAACCAACAGTAGCATGTTCATGAAGTAACAGCTCACAACAATATGGATCCCCTCCAACTACAGCAGTGTGATACAATGGTGTCAGTCCACAGCTATCTTTGTAGTTAGGAGATGCTCCAAGCTCTAAGAGAGTCTGCAAGTAATTGTACATTTTGAAGAATATTTGAACATGTAAGCTAATAACTAAATAAAGGTGATCTTTTCAATACACACTCATAACATGCACACTAAGAGTGCAGTCCTACGTATACTTAAGAATAAGTTTCATGGAACACAGCGAACCATACTTCTCACTGAGTAAACATGCAAAGTACTGAGTTATAACACTGTTTACTCGTAAATATAGTGCACTGTAATCAATAGGACCTACTTCCAACTACATATATTCAGGATTAGGGTGCCAGGCTACAATCATAAGTTTATTTACAAATAAATAATTAAGATTCATTTACAAATAAATATGTTTTGGTGAGAGTGGAGGGGAGAGAGAATCCATACACCTCTTCTTTTTTTCATTACAAAGTCTAGTCACTCTATAGTGAAATTCAATTGGGATGAGGTAATGTGAAGGACTTGTCCAGTTTTCAATGAAAGACCAGTTACACCATTTTATGATCTAGTTTCTAATAATTCTGGTATTCAAAAGACCACTCTTTCTAGATCTATTCAAAATTCTATGGGTTGGATCCAAGAACTATATTCCACAAGAGAAAGGAACTTTTTGCGAGAGGAAACACTCCACTTGCAGCAGGTCCTTCTGCCTGATTTTTTGGGATTCTTACCCCTCCCCCGCCGACTCTACAGTTCACCCCATTCAGCATAGTCTCTTGACTCTCTCATGTAGTATTTTCAGAGAGCAGAAGAGGCTGCCATAGGAAGAAGAGAGCAAGGAAGACCACTTTCATCAGCACAGTTGATACGATGTAAATCTGGATCCAACCCGTTGACTCAGTTACAATAAGACTCTGTACAACATGCCAGATTACAAACGCTGATAAATTAAGGAAGCAAAAGAAACCCAAAGGGCAAAGAGAACCAAAAAAAAAACCATGTTAAAGGTTTTTTTAAAAAAGGTAGGTCACTGAAACTGATACTCACTTTCAAACTCTGATAATCAGCTGTTGTATATTCCTATTTCCTACAGACAGATATTACATTGTCTGTCAACTAACACGGCAAAGTTTTACCTCCACTTTTCTTTCTGCTATAATGAATTCTTTGTTGAAAGCTAGTCTTGAAAGTCAAAAGCCAAAGACAGAAACCTCTGACCATATGCAGATTAAAAGTTCCTTTGAGGACACTGATAATTAACTCAGAGCATTTCTCTTCATACACCCTTCTATATAAAACAACATACAATATGCCTCCGAAAGAATTTACCTTCAGGGTTACTTGGTTCTTGGCTCTAGCTGCTTTGTGTAAAGCGGTCATGCCATCTCTGGCTCTGAAATCTAAATGAGCTCCTCCATTTTTCAGAGCTTTGATTACTTCAACAGTATTGCTAAGCTGGGTTGCCAAAGTTAGTGGGGTTTCTAAAATGGACAAAAATGGGGAAAAAAGTTCTAGAATTCATATTTAAATGGCATTTTGTAATCCTTCTGTTTCTCAGGAATATAATGGATTATTACCAACTCCCGTCACACTGCTTAGTATTTCTTGTTTGTAATTAACTAAATATGTGTAAATGTTGTCTTTTTTTTTTCATACCTCCACTTTCTAAGTCATGATAGTTAGGATCAAGTCCTCGGTCCAGCATCTTTGTTAGTTTTTCAACTGAGAGGTGGTGAACATGGTCCATACATTTGCGAAAATTAGTCTGGAAAAGAGCATTATGCAAAACATTATTACTATAAAATATACATTTTAGTTATAGGAAAAATTCTCAGATGCATAAAAGTATAAACATTAATAAAATTGTGCATACTGAGAATACATGGAGTACACAGATTGCACATCTCAGTTATCACTTACTGCCCACTTACAACTGGATTGCTTCTTTCAAACTAATGTGCACAAGAGACAATTTCATACATAATATGTATATACACATCCTGGCTAGAGATGTAAAATTTCTGGAAATTTTGAGGCCCTGGGGGAAAAAAGGGTGGAGTGTGTTTTTCCCCCCAGAAAAAAATGGAAATTGGGGGGGGGGGAAAGCAATGCATTTTTAAGCACTCTTTATAGACCTAAAGTCACTTTGTTCCTTTAAGACAACCTTCCACACCCTAATGCCCTCCAGATATTTTGGATATCAGCTCCCATCAGCCTCAGGCATATGGCTAATGGTCAGGAATGCTGGGCACTGTAGTGCAAAACATCTGGAGATCATGGGGGGGGGGGGGCTGATTCAGAAACATAAATCAGACTTTCTGTTCCTAAAGTTATTTTATATATAACTTAGTTTGCTCATAAAATTATCATTATATTTGAAAAGTAAACTCAGTAAATTTGTAATTATTGTCTGGATAGATTAGGACTACCTTAAGTAATTGCTACAGCATTATAAACACAGGACTCTATAGAACAAAACCAAATTGTCAAGAGTGCACATTTGCAGTCAAAAATGCACAATGGTGGGAAACAGCATAAATGTCTATCAGTAAAAATGTACTTTATTTCAATAATTTTAAGAAAGAATTAACTATGCTGGAAATCCTACAAAGAAAATTGGGGGGGGGGGAAACATTAACCCCCATGGCTTCATTATTTCCAAACATTTTCATCTCTAGGCTTTCTATAAACAATTACATAGTTTTTAGGAATCATTTTCGGGGGAGTAAAGGCTGGGTGACAATATATAAATACTCTGTCTTAAATTTCAATAATAATAATTCCATAATCTAAAACTGTTCAAAAAATCTGTCGTCGTCCCCCCCCAGGCCTTTACAACCCTAATGCTGGCATATATGTATGAGCAATATGTTGCCAGTGCAGTACAAATAGGCACAAAAGCTCCATTGTCCCATCACACATTCAAAATACACATTTCTATTTACAACACATGACTGGAGGATTTGGGTGTGTCCTGGAGCTCCAGCATTTTGTTCAGAGTCTGTGGGATAGGGCAGGGTCTGTACGTAATGAACTAAATAAATATGAGGGCATGTTAAAAGGGATCCATTTCCTACTAGATCAGTAAACAGGAGGGGACTGGGAATAGATCTTGAGTTTTAGCACTCAGGGGGTTCAGGCTCAACCATTCACTTTTCTCTGTTGAGACAAGACCAAAGACTATATAAATGAATAAATGTGCACAGGACCAGATCTTATTAACACCCAGGTTGCAATCTGTATAGTATTTTATTTGTTATTAAAATCAATGAATTTTAATTAAAGGTCAATAAAATGCACTGTGATTACTGTTTTCTGGTAGTCTCTAATACATTGCTCTGCACTTGGACATACCTTCGTATGAAGCTTAGCTAGATGCTTTTCATCAAGATTCATTTGTCTGTATACCCTCTTCTTGTATCGAAACTGAAAAGGTGACAGTATTAAAATAGTACTTTTCATTTCAGAGATTGGGTAAGTGTTATTAAAAGCAAGAGGTAAATCATGAAATGGTTTGAGGGTCAGCTCACGTAATCATCAAGTTATCAGGACATCTAACAGAAAGCTTACAGCTTAATCACACAAAACAATAGTCTGCACTAGGTGTTCTTTAGAACCAAAACTATGGTTTAAGTTTCCATACATACAGACAAAATATAGTTTAAAACTGCTTATATGCTTTCATTTCTTAACTGATTCCAGTTTCTAGATATATTGGTCTCTAGATGCAGAGAATCAGTCATAATTATGGTCTGTCACTGCAGACATCATGACAAACCATAATTAAATCAAATCAGGGTTTGCAAACAAACTTCAAGCCATGGTAACTAATTCATGGTAACTAATTGCCAACTGATCACAAAACATAATTTGTCCATTCAGATGTCACCCAAACCACAGTTAAGCTTCGCCTTGAATTAAACCCATGAATGTCTGGTATCATGGGTGCATGTGCTTAACTCTTCCATTAAAAAGGTGGGAGTTAAGTGCTCAACAGTATCTTTTATTAGATATCTGATAGATAATGTATTTGCACTTTCATACTCTAAGAGCGCTTCATGATGGAGTCTTGTGCCCGAAGAACTCTGTGAAGCCTCAAAATCTGGGTATCCTCCCCAAGGAGAAATGTATGGCAAAAGTGCAATATCACATGCTAAATGATATCAGATGGGCTCCGTTTTATCAGTTATGTTCCTTGTTTCTCGGTTCTAACCACAGGCTATGTGCCAAATGAGCCACAGTCCAACTGTTTTGGACTACAGTCCCTGCCATTCTTGACCATTAGCTATGCTGTCAGGGGCTGATGGACGTCGTAGTCCAAAACATCTGGAGGGCTCCAGGTTGCCTCCCCCTCCCCCTATAGACATGAAGATTAGGGTGCCTGCTCTATTTATTTATTTATTTATTTATTTATTTATTTATTACATTTCTATACCGCCCAATAGCCGAAGCTCTCTGGGCGGTTCACAAAAATTAAAATCATAGCAAGACAATCAACAGGTTAAAAGCACAAATACACAATACAATATAAAAAGCACAACCAGAATAAAAACCACACAGCAAAATTGATATAAAATTAAAATACAGAGTTAAAACAGTAAAATTTAAATTTAAGTTAAAATTAAGTGTTAAAATACTGGGAGAATAAAAAGTTCTTCAGCTGGCGACGAAAGGAGTACAGTGTAGGTGCCAGGCGGACCTCTCTAGGGAGCTCATTCCACAACCGTGGTCCCACAGCGGAGAAAGCCCTCCTCCTAGTAGCCACCTGCCTCACTTCCTTTGGCAGGGGCTCACGAAGAAGGGCAGGTACATATGGGAGGAGGCGTTCCTTCAAATAACCTGACCACAAACCGTTTAGGGCTTTAAATGTCAATACCAGCACTTTGAATCGGGCCCGGACCTGGACTGGCAGCCAATGAAGTTGTAAAAGGACTGGCGTAATATGATCTCGCCGGCCAGTCCGTTAGTAAACGTGCTGCCCTATTTTGTACCAGTTGAAGTTTCCGGACCGTTTTCAAAGGCAGCCCCACGTATAACACATTGCAGTAATCCAAATGAGAGGTTATCAGAGCATGGATAACTGTAGCTAGGCTATCTCTGTCCAGATAAGGGCGCAGTTGGTATATCAACCTAAGCTGATAAAAGGTGCTCTTTGCCACTGAGTTCACCTGTGCCTCAAGTGACAGTTCTGGATCCAAGAGCACCCCCAAACTACGGACACGATCCTTTAGGGAGAGTGCAACCCCATCCAGGACAGGGCAAACATCACCTCGCCGGACAGATGAACCACCCGCTAACAGTACCTCCATCTTGTCTGGATTGAGTCTCAGTTTGTTAGCCCTCATCCAGTCCATTACCGTGCCCAGGCACTGGTTCAGAACAGTCACTGCCTCACCTGGATTTGATGAAAAGGAAAGGTAGAGCTGGGTATCATCCGCATATTGATGACACCTCAGTCCACATCTCCGGATAACCTGCCCCAGCGGCTTCATGTGTATGTTAAACAGCCTAGGGGATAAGATAGAGCCCTGTGGAACCCCATGGCTTAGGAGCCACGGCACAGAGCAATAATCCCCCAGCACCACCTTCTGGAATCGGCCATCCAAGTAGGAGCGGAACCACTGCAGTGCAGTACCTCTAACTCCCAGCTCAGACAACCTATCCAGAAAGAAACCATGGTCGATGGTATTGAAGGCCGCTGAGAGGTCCAGGAGAACCAACAGGGTCACACTCCCCCTGTCTCTCTCCCGACAGAGGTCATCCCACAGGGCGACCAAGGCAGTTTCCGTTCCAAAACCAGGCCTGCAACCCGATTGAAATGGATCTAGATAATCTGTTTCATTCAAGAGTGCCTGGAGTTGTCCTGCAACCACCCACTCAAGCACCTTGCCCAGGAAAGGGATATTAGCCACCGGCCTGTAGTTGTTAACATCCTCCGGGTCCAATTTTGAGTTCCAGCTCCAAATAGATGGCAGCATGACAAGAAATAAATAGTATGTGGCCACAAAGAATAAACCTATTCTTATTCAGGAGGAACAACAGCACCAGCCCCTTCAGCAAAGATGAATGAGAAGGGGGAGTTGCAAGTTTTTGTCATCCTGTACTCCAGAATGGAAACTCCCAGAGTACACCTGTGGTAGTCTTTTGAAGGGAAGTACATCATCTGCCATAATTATGTCTGAAATTATATCTATATTCTTATCCTATTCGTCTTTTTCAAATCATTTTACTTTTCTTTGAAGAATTTCTCATTAAAATTCTACTGCCAATGCTGTTCATACTGTGCTACAATTTCCCCTGAACTAGTAATTATACATTGTGACCCAAGATGAAAATAGACTTCTGTTTACTAGATGGGATTAAAAAAAACACAATGTATTGATGAGGTAGAAAAACTATGGTTCAACATATTTCCTTATAGTTTTTAAACCATATACTTCAATATGGATGATGGGGAGAATGACCACTATGGTTGCCACCTTTTCCTTTTATAGAAAGAAAGTCTTGCTGCCCTATTTCTTCCCCCACCCACCCCCACACCCCACCACTACCCAAACCTCTCATTATTATTTATTTATTTATTTATTTATTTATATATTTATATAGCACCATCAGTGTACATAGCACCATGTACATTGATGGTGCTATATAAATAAATAATAATAAATAATAATAATAATGGTGCTGAACAGAGTAAAACAAGAAAATAGCAAAACCCTGCCGCATGTCTCCTCACTTGTGTATGAGACTGGGGCCCTTTCTACACCTAAGGATTATCCCAGGAAAATGGAGGGATCATCCCTGCCTCCTCCCGGGATCCCCTGTGTGTCATTTGCATGCACAGGGATGATCCTGGGACAATCCTGGGGTAAAAGGCAGGTGTAGAAACGGCCTTGGTCCAATTGTTTTCTTCTCATCCTAACAGATAAGTGGTGCCCCTGGAAGGAACACTACTACAAGGCAGATGAATTATGGGGAATAAGTAACGAGCAACTACATGTTCTAGGCATTTATTTCTACCGTCCAACAGATTTGAGATTACTGTTGAATAGGCCCTGCTACTATAACAGGCTATCCCTCAAATCCTCTCAACTGTTAAATACTGAAGTACCTACTAGAATGAAGATAATGGAGAACTTAAATTCTAAATTGTGGTTTCAATATGTGTGTATCTGTTTGCTTCTTTGGTCTAAACACTTATTCCTTGGAACACAGATAGCAACTACCAAATTAGTAACAAATTAGCCAGCTGAACATAAAATTCATGTAGTACAACCAATGTGCTGTCCCAAGAGACCTAAAAATATTTTTTTCTTTTTTCTTCACATTGTGCCTGGAGCTTCCTTCCCTGTCTGTCACTGCGGTCTGGGAATTGTATTCTTGGCAGAATATATGTCCTACAGCACCATGGGAGTGAATTGTGAATTTCCACCCCATTGTTACCAACATTGATAGATGCTAATTAAGGAACCTATTTCTTGTTTATCTAAGAAAAAGTAGATGTTTACAAAACATCCTTTAAGCAAAATTTTACCTTTGTATTTTACATTGTGCTAGTTTTGGGGTGGAAAGTGGGGCTTAGAACACATTTTAATTTTATTGTCATTCTTTGATGTTCCGTGAACCAACTCGTCTACCTTAGGAGTCATCAATGCGGCCACCTTACCAACATGGGGGTTGGGGGAGAACCAAAGGCACTTTGCCCAGGGCCCCAAAAGCATGAATCCAGCCCTAACAGGAATATGTAACTGTCATTCATGTGAGTCATTACATATGAACAGTTATTGGCAATCGTGAGCTCCCCTTTTTCTCAGATGTAACTTTCACCAGATCCTCTCTTCTTCTACTGCTCTAGTTCTAGCTTAGAACAGCTTGAAACGTCCTTGTAATGCATAGGATATGAGTTAGTTCTTTTTCTGCTGCTATCTACATTATACAATTATCTTGAATGTTGCTGGTTTCCAAACATTAAACAAAGGATCGTTCATTAAATTACCTCTAAGGATGGAACACCTTTATTTACAGGTTGCGGATATTCCAAAAGAAGTCGTTCCTCATCCAAAAATTTCCCATCTCTTCCATTGTTTGCAGGCTGGAACAACCCATAATTGAGAACATCTTTCAAACTTTGATTCAATGTGCAAAGAATTCGTTGCTTTGCTACCCACACAGAAGCTTCAGGATTAAATCTAATACATTTCTGTAAAACAACACACACACACACAGAGAGAGAGAAAGATTATTAGTACACATAGGACATAATAATTCTCATGAATAATATTAGCATTCCTACATCAGAGTAGTAGTTATTTTGATTATTCGATATAAATCCTCTTGCTTTATCCAAAACAGACAATTTTGCTTATCCCCATAAAATAAATATTTCATAATATCTTTTCTCCTTTACACAGGTATACTGTATTCATACTTTCTAACCCAGTGTATATTAGATATGTCATTAAAGATAATACATAACCATTTACACTTATTTATTCAAACTAGGCTAGAGAGCCAGTGTGGATGCAATGGATACAGTGTCAGCCTTCATTAAAGAAATGTGGGTTCAAATCCCTGCTCAGTCATAAAGTGACCTATCACTGGAAATATACCTGTTGTGAGGATACGAGTGACTTGTAAAGTCTGGGACAAGTTAACAGTAGGAGACCATTAAGGAAACCGTTGATGAAATTCTAGATTTCTATGCATATCCCAGTTAGAGCATTTTATACATGTCACATCTAAGTAAAGGTCAATTGTCCATTTTACATATAAAATCTGGCAACATAAGCAACCTTTCAAAGAATAACAAAGAAGAATAACATTATTAGCATAAAGTAATATTGGTCCCAGCTGTTCTAAGCTAAGATAGCCCTGTGCTGCTCTTTCCAGCCAACCAGTGCACTGGGCAATCTTGCAACCTCATTAGATCTGTGCATATGTTTTACAACCATGATTACTGACTACACAGAGAGGAAAGATAAGGATCATACCTGCTTGCCCTATCTCCTCCATTATGAATATTCAATATAATGTCTATCCTCTTCCTCAAGTTCTAATAAATGCATGTGGGGCCGGGATGGGAAAGCAAGATTACAGTCATAAGCACTGCCTCCTATATATAGATGTTTATTAGAGGTCCTCTGCATGTACAAACAGAATTTACAGGCTCTTTTCATGTTTACCCTTGTTACAAGAGGGGTCCCTCTATAAAAATTCTAATGACTGTATGTAGATTGGTGAGAGCCTGCTGCCATGATCACATACCCTCCCTCACATACACATGCTTACACTCACATACACATGCTCAAACACACACACACACACACACTAATTGTTTCAAACATAGATGACATGTGTACAAATTTTATATTTATAGGCTCTGTCTGCAAAATGACCAACCTTGGATCAAGCTTAGAGAAGTCCCAAACAGTCTACATATATTATACGTATAAGTTCTGAGGCATAGTAGAAATGGAGTAGAGACATCAGGTATGATCCAACTCTCCACTCTAGGCTTCTTTAATAACTATAGTAGTAATGTTTTCATGCTCATGTAGGAAACATATAGACAAAATAAATAAGAAATAAGAAAGGATTTAGGAATATAAAATAGGTAAAGAAAGATAGAAGGAAGAAAATAATGATACTAGCTTCTTCAACATACCAAAATTACCTATTGCCAAAACTTCCTTAGTAAAATTAAATGGGAGATTTAAGTACTGAATCCTGGCATTTCATACAAACTACCAAAAATAAATAAAGCTACTAAAATGTTCTCTCTATAAAGAAGACCTAGATTTTTTAGGGATCAAACAAAATTAGCAGAGATGCTCCGACAGAGAAACATCTACAAATAAGTTTTTCAAAGTATGCACACAGAGGCTTAAGTATGCTTAAAGTAAAGGACAGAGCAAGTCTTGCACAAGCTGCCATACGTATAACTTAATTGTGAAGATAGTTTGCACAAGGGGGTCCACTTGCACATCTGGCAGAGGTTTGTGGGGTATGATTTAATCTTCCCTTCATAAACTGTTTGAATGAGCTACGTTGAAAAAGAAAATAACATGTAGAAGGAGGAACTTTGTATCGATTCCTAGGCTGTGTGCATTTGTTTTCAACCTCTCTCAAATATGATTTTCACCTTGGTATACATCTTGAACAGCCTTATTAACCTTCAGGCAGGCAGCCCATTTAATGTAGTGATATATGAATATGTTTGCTGGCAGACATAACTCTTCCATGGAGTAGACAGGTCTAAACTAGCCCTCTGAGCCACAGAGAGAATAGATTTGTTTTTATATAGTGAATGAACTATCATTACTGTCTGTAGGCCAAAAGAAGAGCAAAACAATGTCAATTAGTATCCAAAGAGGAAATCGCAATGTCAGTGAATATGCCAGAAGAGTTGGGCTTACTTATTTTGAGCACATTGGAAAATATTATTCCAAAGAGGAATACAAAAATTGAGCTATGTGAGTTGTTTGTCTTGCTTGAAGAACCATTGTGGAGGCAATGTATGTGCCCCCTAAATTCCCAGTAGATTATCTGCTCAGTGATACCTATTGTAATTTCAAGAACAGTGAATGTTGAATTACAATATGCTGTATAGAAAATATATAGACTTTTAAAAGATTAACCTGACTGCAATCCTATACTTACCTGGGAGTATCCACACTGAACTCAACAAGCCTTACTTCTGAGGAGACACATATAGGATTGTGCTGTAAGTACAACTCATTAAACTATCTTTGACTGGGAAATATAAAGTAGATCAGCATCAAAACTTGTGAAATGTGGCACGGACTGATTCCTCACTGATTTATAGACTGATTTGGGCGGGGGGGACATATAGTATGTTTATACTATTGTTATTAAGTCATCCTTAAGCCAAAACTTAATGAATATGTGGAGATGCACATAGGCTTTATCTCTAATAAGTGGCCAGATATGAATTTGAGAGCAGGTAACCTTCTAGAAGTCCCAGGAACCAGTGTAGCAATGATCCAATGATATAATTGGGCCATGATGTTTGCCAGTCCCACTCCAGATCAGGCTAATATCTCATCCCTGATGGTTCCACAGCTTCTGCCATAAAGGGGACCTTTATGTGGTAAGCACAGATTGCGCAATGACAACCACTCTCCATATTGGAAAAGGCTGCATGTAGAAGTAAACAAATATTTGGGTCTCGGAATGCCTGGTTGCCAGGATGGGAATTTATTTTTCAATGGCAGGCTAAAATTACTCCTGGCATGGAATGTACAGTGCCGTTTTATACCAGACTGGGAACAACAGCACCGGAAATACTATTCAACTCCCCATGTCTTTGACTGTCACTGCTAGGATCTAACCAGATGCCCTTTGGATCGTACACTGTCTTTTCTCTTCACCAACAAGAGTGATGGTCAGAAAAGGGAATTTCAGACAGTTCTAGCTGAGGTATTTATACTGCAGCCAATAACACTAGCTAGGTTGGCTATTTATAATCATGAAGAAGGATGGAAATGCACCACCAAAACAGAGGACAAACGTGGATAAAATTTGCACACACTAGTGTATAATGTAATTTAAAATAAATACTATTATATTTAAATAGAAAATATCTCACCATAGTGGGGAAGTCTTACCAGGTAGTGATATGTCTACCTGCTCAGTATTCTGTCCAGATGCAAATTGCTGATGGGTGATTTCAAGGTCAATGCTTTCACTTCTGGTAGGTCTTTATCTTTATACTGGACTAGCATTGGTCAGCCCTTCAGGTAGAGGATACCTTCAAACAAGTGGACTGTCCTCCGTAAGGTTGGACACTCTGGGCCTGATAAAACAGGCAATACCATAGGGCTAATCTAGTGTCAATGGGAGCTTCAGGGATAAGTTGAAATGTGAACCCAGTTTTGCCCATTCTTGGTCAACACACTAACAACTATACAATGCTGGCTCTTACTTTGTGATTAAGACAGTGAGTTCCTAACTCTGTAACAGTATTTTCTTTTCTACTTTGCTTATGTTATTGTATGTTCCTCAAAAATAAGAAGTAGATAACACTTCCTTACCTGAGTTTTTTGGAGTTCTATTAAAGGTTTGTGGAATATTGAGACTGATTAAGATGATTATTCATGATGCTTGGGAGAGCTATTTGATTTTCTGCACTTGCCCTGAACTTTCATAATTAGAGAATTATGAGATTGGAGTGGAGTACAAGGCAGAACTAACAAATTCAACATCTTCACCTCAACATATTCAGCTGGACATCCCCAGGCTTCCCAATATTTCTCTGTCATTTTCTGCTGTCCCCAGCTGAGGTAAAAGCCTGAAACCAGCTGACAGGTGGGTGTGCTTCCAGCTAGGAAGAAGGAGCACTGCTGGCATCCTTTGTCCTTTCTACACTCTCTGGAAAGTCAAGGGGATCGATTTCCCATTAAGTGGAAATACCAAAGAGATGGCTATGCACTAGTTGTCATCTTCTCCCTTTCTATCCAGCTATATCACCAATGTATTCTGAAGCAGAGGAGAAGGAAAATGCTAGATAGTATTTCTCTACAGGCAGCAGCAACTGAACAATCCACTCCCTGTCTCAAGCAGGAACCTGAAACATTCCCTTTATCTCTGGGGAAGATATTGAACTCTCAATGTCAAACTAGGCATGACAGCAGCAACAACATTTGTCTATCTTTGTTTCTGTCCCATTCATATATGGGGGAGTCTAGGTTTTTTCAATAAAAAGAATGCACAGATGGATACTTTGCTTTCCAACTATACCTCAACGTATACCATTGATTAAGAGAAATGTGTTGAGGCAACAGTGTATTAGTAGGTAAAGCAGGAAGAGGGTTCAGCTCTCCTCACCCATGCATGCTTTTGATGTAAAAAACAAAAATCAGATTCCTCCCACTTATCCATCACTTTATACATGAATAAGACAGACACGTGAAAAAATCAATATGGTTGCTGCAATTGTGTCCAATTGGACTCTCAGATTTTGCCACACTGAATGCTAAAAGCTGACTGCTGCATTTAGCCAGAACAGAACACTAATATTACCTTTCAAACATGATTTATATTATCCTAGGTTGGTAATTTTAATCAAAAGAAAAGGAAAATGCAGTTACATATAATGCAACAAACTACTGGAGCAACAAAGGAGCCTTATGATAAAGAATGATGTCTCCCAGAATTTTGTAAAATGCAAATATAGGCAATTGGGAAACTGTTTCCAAAGGATTAATCATGATCTGAGACAGCTCACATGTCCAAGCAAAGGGAATCATTAACTCCTGGCAAACGTTCAAGGCTGAAATCATTAATGTGAACTTAACCAGGTTTGCATGGTGGAGTTATTTTGCAGGCCTCAATAATAAGGGCATGATTCAGCCAAACTTAAGTACTTTGGCATCTAATTGGTTTCAATGGAAGAGTTAAGCATATACTCTCTCATTGACATCAATGACACTGAAAAATACTTAAATTAAGTCCTAAATTTCTTTTTTCTGAATCTAGCTTCAAGTTCCTACCCATGCCTACACTGAACTAAGCACCTGAGTGAAATTTCAATGAAGACCTAAAAACATTCCCGACTGTTTAGATGAATAAATCTAATTAGCTTTTCAACACTATTAGCAATCGAAAAATAGCAAAAGTACATTATTGAAACAGAAAATTGGTGAGATCATATACACATTTTAGTCAGCCAAAAATATCCTTTCATCTCATCTGATAGACTGTGCACAGCTCAGTGCTTAGAAGAAAAACACACTCATTGTTTAGTTTTGGTTAACTTTTATTCAGTCCCAGTACACCCTACAGATGTTTTTAAGAAGTAGAGTCTTTATTAAGGATTCAGAACACTCTCCCCTTTTATTAAGAATTTTAAAAAGAGCTCAAAATCTACATGTCAGTCCTTTTAAACAGATCCTGAAAAATGTGTTAAGGAGCAGAGTACATAATAAGTCACGAAAGGTGAGAATTTTTCCCCATGTATTGTAGTAGCTATTTTGCTCTTGTTTGATATGAATGAATAAATGAAAGAAAGAATGCATGTCAGTATTCCATAATGACTTTCAGAATACTTTTCAAAGTACCATGGACAAAGTACATTACACATTTGATCTAACTTAATGCAAAAAAAGTCTGTCCAAAATTATTTCCATGCTCTTCAGCTTCAGTGTATGCTTCCTTGATTCTATAGTTCAAAAATACTAAGTCCGTGCTTTTATCATTACAAATCTTTACAAGACTTTAACATATTTTAATCGACTGTTTCAGCTCAATATACTTAATGGTCTTGGTCAATAAACTTTGTAATGGAGTTCACCTTACCGTTTGCTGTAGGTCTGGTATTATAATCCGTATCACTAATGTGTTGTTCTGGGTGTCTTCCATTCTGCTGCTTGGTTTTTCCGCCGTTGCCCTGATAGTATCATAAATGGTTTCTTCTTTGGAGCTGTCCGATTCAGATTCCACTGAATAATCTGAAAAACTCTGAGCCATCTCATCTTCACTTGATGTTGGACTGCGAGGCATGTTCAGTACCTCTCACTGCATTTGGCTAAAAATACAAAGGACAAGGAATTACACATAGTTCAGCCAGGCACAATGAGAGCGTTCTTTAATAATTTTTTTTTAAAAAAAACTAATCTATTCCAAGTTATTTTTATGAGGTAGACAAGTGTTACTCAGATACAAAAATATTTAAGTTCAATAAAATATGGGAGATTGCGTCATTCACAAGTCTTCAGGAATAGGGGTAGGGAATCTGTACATGAAACAGCGGATCACCAGGCATTCTTCTTGTAGACAATGCTGGAGATTAGATTTGGGAATACCACATACCCATAGAAAAATATGTAACAGTATTTGGAAGCAAATATAAAGCCCATATGTATTTCACCCTGATTTGTTTAAGACGAACACTGGAAGAATAAGGAGAGGCATATATAATGCTATATTTGTCCTTTATAAAGAGACAGCTATGAAAAGACCACACTCCTTAACAACTGCTAGAGCAAGCAACTCAAAAGCACACCCCCTATTCAAATATCATTACAAATTAGGAAAAATGATAGGGTTAGTTCAATCAGTAGTGAACTAATGATGTTCCATGAACCAGTGAAGTTACCAGATGGAGAAGATTTTCATCTGAATACAGGAAGCTGCCTTACACTGTCAGACCAGTGAATGGCAATGGCTCTCCAAGATTCTTTCCTACCCCTACTTGGAAGTGCTGGGGATTGAATCTGGGACCTTCTGCATCCAAAACGTCCTCTACCAGAGACACAATCCTTCATCCCTTATTTCTCTTATGACTTCACTGAGTAGTCTTAGGTCAGTGATAGGAACATTCGCTTTTAGACATTTAGTGGACATACTGGTGTGGGAAGGGGAAGATCTTGATTAATGGTTTAATTTGTTTTTAGCTATGTATATTTATTGTTTTATATTATATAATTTTATCTTTACGCTGCCCTGAGATCCTAGTGATATAGGGCGGGATACAAATGTTTTAAATAAATAAATAAATGAATGAATAAATAAGATCCCATCCAGACCTCCAGGCATTCATTTTTACAGTCTCCACAGCCAGTATGCATGATCCATGCGGGCATTCAAGATGAACATGGGGATTGTGGCCATGATTTTGGTCCCCCTCACACACATGCGTTCACTGAATGTATGAAAGGAGCTAATGTCTAGGACTCTTTTCTCTATTTCTAAAATGTGAATCTTTTTATAGCATCGTCTTAGAAAAAGGAAATAGCAAACCAAATGCCAATATAGAGAAATTACTTGTGGTCCATTACTCTGATGGTGAAATTAACAAATCAGGTTGGGCAACAAAGGTCTGAAAACTATAAGAATAGCTTCTGTGAAAATTGGGCAGCTCATTTCCACTCATTTCAGGGCTTGCCCCCGGAAACGCTACATTGCCTCTGCAAGTGGTAGGGGGCGCTTGTGGAGCGGAACTGGTGGGCCTTGGCCACTTGCAGACCTGGTCCAGTGGTGCTGGCCTGCATGAAAGAGACCTATTGGATACTGTCCATGGGGAGCATCTTCTAAGACTTTTCACTGGTGCTGGAATATTGTTGTTTCAGATATGCTAAAACCATATTTAATAATGAATGTTAAAATATTGCTCTAAAATCCCATCTTTTGAGGAGAAACCAATTTACAATGGCTTTCTTTTAAGCAAAGGAATCCTTGAGGGAGTATTTCATTTTCTTATGCTTCACTGAGCTGTGGATTAATGCAGCTCTCTAAAGTACCTTAAGTCAATAAAAGGCACAAATGCTGCATTGGTTTCCCTGCCCTTCCACAGATGCCAGCTTGACAAATGAACATTTTTGTTGGTCAGTATGCACAAAACATGACCAAAGAGGGCACATAGAAATATAAAGTCTGCCCTTTCACTGCTTCTGTGCTTTCATTGGTCTTATCTTCCCAAAGGCAGGGTTTAATTTGTTCAGATCTGTGCTACTCATGTAAGGAAAAGGTGTTTTTTTTAAAAAAAAAATGGGGTGCCATGGGACGTGCTGCAGCAATTTTTTGCCCATACAGATCTTGGCTAGGAGGAGACAATGTTGCCACCACCAGGTTATTGTTGTTGTTTAAAAAAAAGACAGGAGGGGGCTGGTTGGCCAGCAGTGGGCTGGTAGGTGGGAGGAACCCAGGAAACAACTTGCCCAGGGCCTCTTCAAAGCTAGATCCCCCCCCCGGATAAAAGTGAGCTGGGCCATCGTAAAATGAGCAGGATATTCACTCACAGAGGCAACTATCTCCCCTACTCTCTCTCCCCTACTCTCTCGCTCACACGCACAAACAGACACACATAATCCATCAGCTGAGAGTGGAGCAGAGTGGTGGTAAGGGAGCACTTCAGGGAAGGTGATGCATAAGATCTTTGGTAACCCAAGTAATAAGAATGCTTTCTAAACTCTTTATTTATAAGTGGTTGAAATAGTCTTACTTTGCAGAAACATCCTTTTCTCCATTCCCCCTTCTACCCCATTAATTTTCCTCTTCATTACCTAGGAAAAAGCACATTATCTTTCAGGTCTGTCCTCTTAACCATTGCCTATATTTAGATATGCAAATACCAAAAAGACTTTAATATACTGTAAGGTAAAGGGCAATCCTAATACAAAGGGACCGACAAAAATTATTCTGCTCAAGTTCTGCTTCCCAGTGTGAAAGTAACACAGAATGCTATTTGTGATATCTACTTTGTTTTATGCTTCTTACAAGAGGGAAGTATTTGTGATAGTCCATCTAAAAACATTTTATCAGTGAGCCATACTAGACGTGCCTTACAAAATAAAGGAAAACAGGGTATGTAAGCGGATTTTTCTTTTTTCTTTTAACAGAATGTCCATACTCAGGGTCCTCCACATCCTCTGTCACTTAGGTCTAATCTATATTATTATTATTATTATTATTTATTTATTTATTTATTTATTTATTTATTTATTTATATAGCACCATCAATGTACATGGTGCTGTACAGAGTAAAACAGCAGCATTATGAGCACAGAAGCCCTATTCAGTCTTTCTCCATGAGTAGAAATTGCAAACATTAAAACTGACAAACTGGAGCATGCCCACAGAAGAGCAAGCAAGGGCCTTGAAACTAAGGCCCCATCTATATGATGCTGGTTTGCCTACTGATTTCCCCAAAACCCCACGGCATTGCTGCAGCGAAGTGGCATTCATAGGGTTACATGGCATGAGTGAATGTGGGCTATCCAGTCAGGAAAAATCGCAGTGCCACTATCAGACAACGGGAATGGGCAGCAAATATCGAGGGACCAAAAACCATGAAAACCTTTCTTTTGCTTGTTTTTTGGTAACTCTGCGTAACTTTGAAAGCCTGTAGCAGCACATCTCCGCTTCTTCAGTTCATTGAAGCAGCATTAACCATCTTAACTGCCCTTACTTTCGTTTCCCAGACTTTAATATCATCATGGCGGCCAGTACATGCCAAGCCTGCCCCCCGCCTCCTGCCCTGCATTCCCATGCCTACCCTGCACTGGTATCCGTCCCTAACTACACCCACTCTCTTAATCCGAACTGAAGCTACCACTGACAGACAAACAAACAACTGTGGTGACACTGGAGCAATGTAAAAAGTCATGCTAAAACGACACATCAAAAAGACGCGGTTTTGCAGGGAATAACACAATGTGGCTGTGAGTTGGCAGCTGCGCCATATAAACAACAGGGAGCAACTGCGCAGCCATGGTGGTGTATATAGATCAAGAGAAATCTGCAATGGAATAAAATAAGTTTGGATTTCTCTGAATCAGCCCTGTGGATTCCGCAGCGATGGCATTTCCTGAGTCGCACTGATTCCGCAGACTTGCAGAACAGTATTTTTACTTTCTGGAATTTTACACAGATTTAGTCATAGAAAAATAAACAACAATACCCCGCTGGCTAAAAATATGCATTTCTCCCAAAGGCTTAATCATGGCCCTGATTCAGATTGGGGACACCATGCTCCAGGAGGGGAGGGTTAACATACACATACACCATTTCTCCCCTGAAATACCCCTCCCACTCCACTGATGGCAATACAAAAAAAAAAAAAAGCTTTTTTCAAACATCCTCAAGGGACTGCAACATCAAGTAGCACTAACTGTAATAGTTAGCTTTAAAAGGAAAGAAGTTCACATGTGCCTCCTCCCATATGTACCTGCCCGGACATTAAGATCATCCACAGGGGCCCTTCTCTGTGAGCACCTGCCGAAGGAAGTGAGGCAGGTGGCTACTAGGAGGAGGGCTTTCTCCGCAGTGGCACCCCGGCTGTGGAACGAGCTCCCCAGAGAGGTCCGCCTGGCACCTACACTGTATTTTTTTCGTCGCCAGCTGAAGACCTTTTTATTTTCTCAGTATTTTAACACCTAAATTTAAACTTTGCTGTTTAATTCTGTATTTTAATCCTATATCAATTTCTGCTGTGTGGTTTTATCCTGGTTGTGCTTTTTATATTGTATTTTGTATTTGGGTTTTTAGATTGTTGGATGTTTTATTATGTTCTTAATGGTTTAAATTTTTGTGAACCGCCCAGAGAGTTTCAGCTATTGGGCGGTATAAAAATGTAATAAATAATAAAAAAAAATGTGTATGCATATTTACTCTGAAGTCATTCGTACTTAGTTCAATAAGACTTACTCCCAGGATATATATATATATATAGGATTGCAGCCCTGGAATGTTTTACCTATAGATTACAATCGTCTCATTTAAGGTATGCTATCCTAGGATGAGAATGAACATTATTTATTTAGAGTAAATGGAAAAAGTAGTGTACAACACCAGTGTTCTATGGTATTCTCTTAACAGAGGCACTGTGCTTCCCCCCACCTTTTTGTGAAAGTGAACTTTTATTATAAATGTCAGTTATGAATTCTATTTCTGCAGCTTTGTATTGACTTTGAAGTTGTGGGTTTTTTCGTATTCACTATGTCCTCTACTCCATCTAACAGCAAGTTTGAGGTTGAAATCAGTAAGTCCTAGGAATAGATATTGTCCAGTGGACATGATTTATGAAATTGACTTAATTATCCTGTGCCCTCCATGGCTGTGCTAAATGGAAAAGAGGTCAGTGGGAGAATGGTGAATGGTTGTTGTTGTTGTTTGCTACTTGCAAAGTGCAAACCCAGTGCTAGCAGCAGAGTAGTGGTACCAAGATAATGAATCTTCAAGTACACTAATAAACACCTTACACTAATAATCCACTTGTTGGGGATATTTTCATGAATTCATGCTATATCAGCTGAAAGATGTGATTAATGGTCGGTTATATCTTTTGATTTCAGTGTAGCATTTATGCTCTATGTGAACCAATCCAAATTTGCAGCCAAGTTTGACTGTGAATGTGCAATTAACCCATGGAATTTATTGGACAACTCAATACCTAGCCTGTGAAAAGGGGTTCCAGCAAACACAGTGATGAACCATGGTAACAGGTTCCTTCCCCTCCCTATGCACAATTACTATAATGTATATATTCTTCTGAACTCATGGGGTTCCTACACATATAATGAACACATATATGGAGGGGAAGAAGTTGCTTCTGCAATGCTGCTCCCTGAATGTCTTCATTTACCCACCCAACCTTCTTAGCCGAAAAGGGCTCATTTTTTATGTAGTCAAAGCTTTGGTATCTTCCCTATGTCTCAAAGGGTATTGGTGCTGGATTATGTCCTGGCATGTTCTTCTTCTTTAAACAGTTGCAGTTCCTGGCTGGATTCCCAGAGTGAGCTGGGAAGATGGTGTGTACCCCCTTGGGCGGCCTCCCTGAACTGCAAGGTGATCCTGCTAATTCCCGGGCCAGTGCGAGGGGGGACAGCATGGATTCCCAGAGTGAGCTGGGAAGGTAGCAGGTACCCACCCACTTGGGCAGCAGCCCAGAATTGCAATGCGATCATGACCAATTCACAGAGATGGGTAATCATGAGTAGATGAGTATATGGTCTTGCTGGATTCATAGAATGAGCTGTAAGAAGGGCATGCTCTCACTTAAGGGGTACCTGGAAAAAATTAATATAGATTGGGAGATTATAATGAATTAATTAAACTTGGAGATTGGAGCACACAACACCTGGCAATTGTAGAAGCACAGAGGGAGCATGATAGGAAGGTAGGGTACAATGTCGGAACTTGGGAACGGCTTGAATTTGGTAGATCTGTAGAAGGGTCTGCTGGATGCGATCCTGTGCAGGGGGTGGGGGGGGGGGGAGAACGACTAAGCAAGAGGCTTGTCACTCCCTGTGGCAGGTATGTGCGGGCATCTTGAGCAGGTTAGGGTTGGTGAGCATTCAGAGGCACCATTGCAGTGATCAGTAATACCTGAGGCTCCCCAGCTGCGAGTTTTACAGCCCAGCTGGCAGGGATAAGGGTTACCTTTCAGGCCAACCTCCCTCACCCACTCAGAGCTTTATGGCACGAGGGGGGGGGGTCAACACAGAAGGTCTTCCTACCCCAAAAGGGGGAAGCCTGGGAGATGGCAAATGTTGCCACCACTCTCAGGCTGTGAATGTCTCGCTCGATAAAACAATGTCAAGAGGCCGGATTAGAGAAGATCCCCGGTTAGGTTTTCCCTTCCTGCAAATCTGTTAATAGATGTGGCCCTGTTTAAATTCCAATCTTGTTTCCACCTTATTTCCCACACTCCACATTCCCACAAGGCAATTTCATATTTTTTGTATGTAATATATGAAAAGTTATTTTTGTATGTTTGCTATTTCTTGCTGTATTAACTGATTGCCAATTTTAATATAGCATTCTGCTTCCTGTAGCTCTTTAAAGCTTACAATAATACCATGACACCTAAGGTGAAAAGGAAGATTTATAACCCATATCAGACATTGCTTCATCCACCCATTGCTTCTGATTAAGAAGCAGCATGGTGTTCTCATTTATGGCTGCTTTGCCATTTGCAGGCTCCATAAATGTCAGTAACGTGAAAGAAAAAAAGACATCCTAGAATGAGAAAGCAAGATAAAACTTTACACTGTCATGAGTAAAAGCCTAACAGAACTACAGACAATAAGGGCTGAACTGTGCTGGTATCTATTCCTGATTATTAACAACTATTAAACATAACCGTAGAGCAAGTTCAATACATCACACCTCATGTATATATGAAGTATAGCTAAGTGATGTAGTTATTCACTTTGATATTTTTTTACATCTGTACAAATTGAAAGATGCCTTTGTTAAAGTTAGGAAGTTTCCTCTTCTTCTTTTGGACTCATGCTTATGAATTTATACTCATATGTTGACTTTTTCTGAACTACTTTAACAAAGACTCTTGAGAAAAAATGACAAAATAACTTTACAATATATTAAATGGAAGAGGACTATGAAAAATGTAATATAACATTCTGTCTTATCTATGTTATTATTTCATATATTTTGACATTTCATTTAAGGCATCTGTTGCCCTGGTATTCCCAAGAAACCTACCATATCCCCGGTTTCATTTAAGCAACAAAGATTGGGCACAGCCGGTGATAGATCATTATGCAGGATGACCTAGGTCTAAGGGTTATCCCGGGATCATCCCGGGGTCGTCCTTGCCTGATCCCTGGATCCCCTGTGTGTCATTTACATGAACAGGGATGACCCTGGGACGATCCCAGGATAAACCTTAGGTCTAGCTAAGGCCCTAATGTATAACACCTCAGATTTTTTTTAACTGTAATTTCTTGAATATTCTGTACATATATCTTTTTGCTTAATAAATAAAGTAAATTTAACAAAAAATAGACTGTATATATTGCATGATCACTAACAACCCTGTAAGCAAGGTAAACTTTGTTATCTCCATTATGCAGGTGGGGCATTATTTTTTGCAGCTGAAAATAGCACCTTATCTAAAGAATCATGGCAGAAGTGAGATTTGAACAAGGGTCTTTCTGACTGAGATCAAACTTTGTCTTTCCCTGTTCTACCTTTTTTGTTTTACTCTTTGAAGCTTGAATATGGCCAACTACACATTCTAGATCGAATTCTCAGGTATTAATACTATATTTTGCTACAAGGCAGCATTGTCATTTTTATTATTCACTAGGCTTATTGTAACACATTGTATGTGGGGATGCCCTTGAAGCCAGCCCCGAAACTACAAAACACAGCAGTAAAGCTGTCAACTGGGATTTGGCTACCATGAGCATAATATTGAAGTATTAAAACTCCACTGGCTAGCAGTTTGTTTCTGAGCACAATTCAAGGTGCTTGTTTTTTGGCCTTTAAAGCCCAACTTCCATCAAAAGTATCTTGGGACACTGAAGACCATGGTGCTGGTTCTTCCTCAGGATTGTCTCAAGAAGAAGCCACTCAGGAACCTTCTTCTGCAGAGACCTCTATGGATAAGGTGAATGTTTAAAATTATTCTGTCTTGGAAAATGAAGCAAAGCAGTTCAAACCTCATACACACACCCAACAACCCTAATCCCCACTTCCACCCACACCCCAATTGTGAAAAGCCCTTACAACAAAAGAAGTAGAGCCAAGAATTACAGATCCTGGGCTCTCAAAAAGTCTGCCAAGGACCTCTTCACATGTTAATGCTTTTAAGTGTATGCCTAAAATGTAAAGTGTGCATATGACAAATAGATGTTTGAAAACACATACATCATAAGTCAGAGGATTCAGAGAATTAGGGACTATACACTTCTGCCCCAATCTGGTAGCTCCTTATGCATGCAAACATTCTTGCATTAGCAAAGTTTCCCCCCTTAATTCAGTATCAGGGGAAATTCTATATCATGAGGAGTGGGAACAGTCTGGGGTGCGGAGCTTCATAAAATGAAACAAGGAAGATCTGCTTGTGTGGAATCACCCTGTAACACATAGAGCTTTGAAACATGGATTAATTCTGTAGGACCAAAGATAGTCATAGCCTTAAGGAGACAAAAATCAGAAAATGTTAGGTTCTAATCTTTCATTAATGAAGGACAATGTTGGGTTAGTCAGCTGGCAAACTAATATGAAATGTCTGTAGTCAACAGAAAAATCCACACATACACAAATATTCAATTAATTTACTCTTAACAGATGTTTATAAATAAAATGACTTTCTGGATCACTTCATTTTAACGAACAGTGTGATTGTGCAGCAGTCCAGATGGCTCTGTTTTGATCTTCTGCGCATTTGTGAGCAATAATTTACATGGTTCTGCAAATGTTCATTAGTTATAATTTTTTGATACACTGCAACAAGTTTTTCCCCTGATTGTTTTCTTTTACAATAATGATTAATATTTTGTAAATTATGTGCAACATCTGGCTTCTATTTTCTACAGCAGAGACAGAGAAACTGTGTCACTCCAAATGTTGGTGGGCCACAATTGCCATAATCTCTGACTATTGACCATGCTGGCTGGCGCTGATGGGAGTTGATATCCAACAACATCTGGAACACCACAGGTTCCCCACCCCAGTTCTAGAAAAAAATTTTTTAAAGGCACACTGCTATACATGTTTAGACAGGAAAAAAGGCCTACAATTCCCAGCACGCCCCACTATGGCTGGCTGGGGCACTCCGGGAGTTACAGACCTTTTTCTGTCTAAACATGCAAAAGATTGCACCCTACAGTATCAAATTCCATCCTATTTCACTATTGTTGTGTATCTATAGTAAGCAGTGAAAGCACTGAAAGTTGCTTTTTGTGTATTTATTTACATTACTTTTCTTAGCTTATGGCAGTTTTTGGCTATTGGGTGGTATAGAAATGCAATAAATAAATAAATAAAATAAAAATGCAATAAAACAATATAAAATTAAAGCAAAATAAAATGCTAAGAATATAGACACTACATCAAAATAAATTCAGGAGCAAAAAAAGAACTCAAAGCAGCTGTCCAAAAGCCACCCAAAACTGGCCCTCTTGAATTCCATAAAGAGCTCACTCCAGAGCTTCAACATATCACAGTGAAGGTCCTACTTTGTATAAATGTCTCCTTTTTAAAATGATTGGAACTCCTCTTTAGCCATAAATAATAATAATAATAATAATAATAATAATAATAATAATAATAATAATAATAACAACAACAACAACAACCTGCGTCTCCCTCTGGATATAAGGTGGGTAAAAATTCAATGGACCGAGACTGTAATCCAGTGTACACTTACATGGGACTAACTGTCAGTGAATTCAAAAGGGCTTACTTCTGAGTAGGATTGCACTGAAAGTCTAAAAATAGATGACACCTGAGAAACTCCTTCTTTGACAGAATTGCTATCAAACAGTATTGATTTATGAATTTAAAGGAAGTCCACTTGACTCGATTTTTTCACTGCAATATTCACTTTTTAAATTTTCTCCTGTATGGGTCCAATGAGTCCACTACCCTTTTTCATATTTAGTAAGGTTTTAAAAAGTTACCTCGTGCAAGCAGCAGAGATAGCTGAATAAACTGAGATTCTAATATAAAATATGCCAACTACAAACCTATCTGGAGAGAGAAAGCCTTGCAACAGTCATGCTCCAATAATCTCCCATTTGGATTTCTGCAATGTGTTATACGTGGGGGTACTTTTGGAAAAAAAGTCCTGGAACATCAGCTAGTCCAAAACAGGGTGGTTAGATTGTTAATGGGAAACCAGCCAATACAATCACATTATGCCAATACTTTGCCATCTGCACTAACAGGCCGTCCATTTTCTAGCCTAACGTAAACGCCCTAAAAGGCTTAGAGTCAGGTAATCTGAAGAAGCACCTTTCCAACATTTACCTACCCAGACCTCATCCTCTCAGGCCCTGTCAAATGAGGTAGGTGCAAGAAGAGTCAGCCTTTACAATGGGTGCACCCCATCTGTTGATTGTCCTCTGCAGAAAGGCTCTCCTGGCACCTACATTATTATATTTTTTACTCTAGATATTTTCCCGGGCATTTTACATGTTTTAGTGCTTTTATATCTTCACAGTGTTTTATTCCTGACGCTGGTTTTACTTTTGGTTTTATTATGTGCTGGTGGTGGTTTTATCCTGTTTTTATCTGCTTTGTTTTATTGTTACATGTTATGTTTTAATTTGTATATGGTCCACAGGACTTTGGTTATGGGTAGTTTAAAAATGTAATAACTGCATAAATATAAGTAAATACACAAATAAAAACCATAATCAGAGCTAACTGAATTATTTGAAACTCAGAACATGGCTGACAAAATGGGTGAAAAGCTATGCTCTTATTTTTAGATGTATGCAGCCATCAAACCTACAGTTAAAAGTTTCCTACCATTATTTTAGTTAATATTAGAAAAAGTCATATGGTGAATTCCAAATAACTTGGCTCCAATCCTACACATATTTACTTAGTAGTAAGCCCCACTGAACACAGAAGGACCGACTTCTAAGCAAACATCCAAAGAACTGGGCTGCATATCAATTGTAAATAGTACCCACAAGAAGTCTGAATTTGTTTTTAATTTTCGTTAGTGTGTATTTGACAATGCAATTCAAATGAACCACCTGTTTTCATTAAATCTATGATGATCATATTCTGGATATATCAAGTAAATTATTCTACGTACATCAGGCCATAAATATGGAAAAGTGCTATATAATATCTGGAATGCAATCAGGCTCCTTAATTTGATGACGTGCAAGTTCTCTTTATATGGCAGATAATTACTAATAGAAGTGTGTTTAATTGCACTTAATTAAGAATTAAGAAATCCTATGCACATTTACTTGAAAGTAAATCCTACTGAACTGAATGAGACTTACATGCACAGTAAACATGCACAGGTTTGATCAGTAAGAACAAAATATCCAGTATATGCCGGATCAATCAGCAATTATTATAAGGAGGAACTGGCGTCCTGAAATTCTATTTTCTCTCTAGGTACAATTTCACTGACTGGGTTCAGACAACACAATAACCCATCATAGGTTATCATATTGTATGGTGAGATTTTTTAAACCCACAGTGGGTTATTTTGCCGAAATAACCCATGCAATCACAAACAATGTGCAGAGTGGGATACTTATACCACCATTGTTTATTTTCGTCGGCTCTAGAGTCAATAGGCAAGAGTGGGCAAAGTGGTTGCTGCCGCTCTACTCAAGCCAGCAGAAAGGGATGACAGGATACAAGCGGGAGGACTGAGCGGAGGAGGGAGTGCAGGGGATGAGTTAGTCAACGCACCTTGGCTTAATAATCCACTCACAGTTGCTTATAACCAACTCACATGTAGATATTTCTCTGATCATGTGGGGAGTACCTGCAAAATAATCAACTGGGAGTTGACTATTAACCCACCATTGACTATCATGGCGTCCAAACACAGAGACTTTCTTGCTGTGAGAAAATTATTATTATTATTATTATTATTATTATTATTATTATTATTATTATCATCATCATTTCTATATTGCCCCATAGCTGAAGCTCTTTGGGCAATTCACATAAAATTAAAACAATTAAAAATGATGTACAAAATTTTAAACCTTAAAAACATACAGTATACACAAAAACATATATCTAACTATAAACAACTATAAGCTGTCAGCCAAACCTAAAAGCAGATTGGGGATTGGTTAAGTTCATCACATATTGCTAAATACTTGGGAAAAGAGAAAGGTCTTGACCTGGTACCAAAAATATTGTAATGTTGGTGCCAGGTGGGCCTTGTCGGGGAGATCATTCCATAATTGGGGGGCCACCACAGAAAAGGCCCTCTCCCTTGCTGTCTTCCAAGCCCCCCATGGAGTAGCACCCAGAGGAGGACCTTAGATGTTGAGTGTAGTGTATGGGTTCATGTCAGGAAAGACATTCCGTTAGGTATTGTGGTCCTGAGTCGTGAAAGGCTTTACAGGTTAAAACCAGTACCTTGAATCGGGCTCGGAAACATACAGGCAGCCAATGCAAGCGGGCCAGAGTTGGTCTTATATGTTCAAACCTCCTGGTCCCTGTTATCAATCTGGCTGCTGCATTTTGCACAGGCTGCAGCTTCTGAATTGTCTTCAGAGGAAGCCCATGTAGAGTGCATTGCAATAATCTAACCTGGAGGTTACTAAAGCATAGACAACTGAAGCCACGTTATCTCTGTCCAGGGAGGGGCGTAGCTGGGTCACCAACTGAAGTTGGTAGAAGGCACTTGTGCATTTTGCACAGGCTGCAGCTTCTTAACTGTCTTCAAAGGAAGCCCCATGTAGAGTGCATTGCAATAACCTAAACTGGAGGTTACTAGAGCATAGACAACTGAAGCCAGGTTATCCCTGTCCAGGGAGGGGTGTAGCTGGGTCACCAACTGAAGTCGGTAGAAGGCACTCCATGCCACCGAGGCCACCTGAGCCTCAAGTGACAAAGATGGTTCTAGGAGAACCCCCAAGCTATGAACTTGCTCCTTCAGGGGGAGTGTAACCCCATCCAGAACAAGTTGAACACCCTCCATCCAGGCAGAAGAACCACCCACTTATAGCATCTCAGTCTTGTCTGGATTGAGTTTCAGTTTATTAGCCCTCATCCAGTCCCCTGCCACAACCAGGCACCAGTTCAGCACATCCACAGCCTCACCTGATGAAGATGAGAAGGAAAAATAGAGCTGCATGTCATCAACGTACTTGAGTGAGTGGTTGCGAGCCAGCTCCAGACACTCTTGGATGAGACAGATTATCTGGATCCATTTCAGTCAGGTTTCAGGCCTGGCTTAGGTATGGAAACAGCCATGGTCACCCTGTGTGATGACCTACGTTGGGGAAAAGATAGGAGTGTGACTCCATTGATTCTCCGCATTCAACAGTTTCATGTAGATGTTGAACAGCATAGAGGACAAAATTGACCCCTATGGAACCCTGTACTGGAGAATCCACAGAGCTGAGCAATGTTTCCCAAGCACCACCTTCTGGAGACGACCCACCAAGTAGGAGTGGAACCATTGCAATACAGTACCTCCCACTCCCAACTCAGACAGTCGTACCAGAAGGATACCATGATCAATGGTATTGAAAGCCGCTGAGAGATCAAGGAGAATCAAGAGTCGCACTCTTATCTTTCCCCCAACATAGTTCATCACACAGGGTGACCAAGGTTGTTTCTGTACCAAAGCCAGGCCTGAAACCCGACTGAAATGGATCCAGATAATCTGTCTCATCCAAGAGTGTCTGGAGCTGGCTCACAACCACTCATTCAAATATGGCTTATTAAGCCCAGAAAACCTGAATTGATGTTTCTGCAGGGATTTGGACTTGATGGCCTTATAGGCCCCTTCTAACTCTACTATTCTATGATTCTGTGAAGTCTGACTCGAATGGAAATATTCTGCTGATATTTCCCCCCTTTAATATGGAGGAATATATTATTTTTCCATACAGTATATGGAAAATGATACACAAATAAGTGACTGATTAACTGATATTTTAAAAAAGGAATATGCTGTATTCAGAAAAATTCTTAAGGGTTGCAAACAGTTCAAAGGTGACAAAATAAAAAAAGAGGTAGAAGTCGGCCCACATTAAAATAACCTTTACATTAAAATAATTAATTAAAAATTCAATTTCAGCATAAGGGAACATATATTATGCTTCCAGCTTTCTAACCTTGGCTAAATGAATAGGACTAGGCCAAGAGATAGAATACTTCCTCCCATAAGCAACTTTTCTCTTCTGCATGAATAGCCCTTCCTCTACCAGCTAACAACACACATTAAGGCCTACACTTTGAACTTATAGATGGTTAAGAATAACTAGGGATTGCTACTGTATAGGTATTGAAACCAGGATTAGAAAGTGGTTGCACATTCATGGCTAATAGAAAACACTTATTAGCATCAGCCATGGTCAAAGTTACTTACTGATATAAGCAACTGCATACTGTGAGAGCCAGTATGGTGTAGTGGCTAAAGTGTTGGACTGGGAGTCAAGAGATATGGGTTCTAGTCCCCACTTGGCCCTGGAAACCCTCTGGGTGACTTTGGGCTAGTCAGAGACTCTCAGCCCAACCCACTTCACAGGGTTGTTGTTGTCAGGATAAAATGGAGAGGAGGAGGATTATGTATGCTGCCTTGAGTTCCTTGGAGGAGGAAAAAAGCGGGATATAAATGCAATAATAAATAGCTGTTATTCACTTCTATGGCAGAAGTTTATGAGGAGAACAGGTTCTGTTCGCATCACAATATACCTAACATCAATACTTCAATTTCTACCATAGAATGAACCACTGCCACTCACTTCTGTAGCAGGAAATAATTGGGTACTCTTAGGATCATAGAACCTTGACTCAGGATGAGGCAGGGGACCACTTCTCCACCTCACTCCACCCCCACCCTCAGATATTTCTGTGGCAGCTGGACAACCATCTGTCAGGTATACTTTAGGGTGGATTCCTGCATTGAGCAGGGGGTTGGACTCGATGGCCTTATAGGCCCCTTCCAACTCTACTATTCTATGATTCTATGCATCCCACTGGAGGGCACAGGACACTGGTCAGAATGCAAGACTGCCACTGCACTCCTGCTCGATCTACTATACAAGCAGGACCCCACCACTCAGGCAATATAAAACTGGTGGTGAAAAAAGCAACCCTGGAAACAAACAGAAATGCTTATTTCTCAATCAGGACAGATAGGTGGAGCTTCCTTCTTCAAGCGCTGTTAACCTGCTCCATTTCAGAAATGAGAATTTACGCTCTTTCTAGCTGCCCCTGGAACTGCTTGCCTGCCATTGCACTAGTGGTGCATCCCACTAGCATGGGGGGAAGGGGCCCATGCCACATCTACACCAAGAAGGATACAACACTATGAAAGTGGTATGAAAGCAGTATATAGCATGTGTCATAGGCCCCAACAGTTGTCAGTGCACTTCAATACCTTTATTTATTTATTTATTTATTTATTTATTACATTTTTATACCGCCCAATAGCCGAAGCTCTCTGGGCGGTTTATAGAGCAGTAGTGTGGCTCCCGCCTTTTATATACCACTTTCATAGTGCAATATCCTGCTAGGTGTAGATGAACCCACAGTCACAGGCAATGATAATTGAGATTCATCCACAGAGCATTAATTGCAATCAGCATAAGAGCCTCATTAGCATAAGAACAAAATAATTAATCCTTGCAAATGGCATGAAATTATATTTTCCTGTAACTTTCTGTCATTCTCAGTTTATTAATATATGAATACATGAAAAATAAAACTCCCTGAATGATAAAAACCAGCATATCAGATAGAAACTTAAAGACCTTCTCGTTTATTATTATTATTTAATTATATTTATATACCGGCCCATAGCCGAAGCTCTCTGGGCGGTTTACAAAAGTTTACATGCTATATTGCAGTGTTTGGACATTAAAACATTTGATTCACCCTCATCTGCAGCATGAATTGATTCAATCCAGCAACACCTATATAAATGAGTTTGGCACTGTAGAGGAGTATTTCTTCCTCCATTAACAGATCACAAAAGTGGCTCACTCTCATGAATAATGTCACCATGTTAAGGAAATCATAGAAATCCACAAATCAGGGTACCCTGAACTATACATGAAACATATTTCAGGACTGGGTCAGTGGCATAATTTACAGGAGGGAACTACAGAAATCATTATTGCTGTCAATAACGCTCACATCAACATGTATAATATGTTTACCTTGAAACGTAATTCAACAAAAGAGTCCCTAGAGTAGCTATAAAGAGTTTCTTCAAAGAGAACAAAGTACAGTCAAGTCAAGCCTACGGGAGAGATAAAATTATGTACACTTGTAACAATGAAATGATGATATAATTTTATATCTCAATCCTATCTCAACATATTAATGCAACATAAGAAAGTCAATGAAGGACAGAATAAAAGGAAGTAATATTATTAGAATAGCAACTGAGATCAATCACACAAGCAGATGAGTTTGGAATGGAAACAATATAAGCAAGATAAGAAACACAAAGGCCAATAGGTAAAATCCTGCAGTTATCAATGCAAGATAACGTAAGAAGCAGAACCAACGTTTTTGTAAAATTAATTTATATCCATACTGGAAACTCAACAAGGCTGGTTGATTTGGTATCTACAGATTCATTCAGGAGTACTTGCGGTGGGGGGATGTGTGTGCACTGAATACATCTTTGGGGATTTTCGATGGATGTTCTTGCTGGTTTTCGATATAAGAAAGCTAAAGCATCCATCAAGCAAAAACTCAAGAATATGAACTTCCAAGAACTCTTCTGTCAGAACTCGCTTCCAACATATTTGGGATTTGATAATTGAATTTTTTGTCAGATTAGTATGTACTCAAACTCTCTTACTCTGTCTGAATTTCAAAGATCTTTTATATTGGTGCAATGTCCTGATCACAATCTCTTTGGGCATAGCTAGACCAGCTGATATCCTAGAGATTGCCCCGAGATCATCCCTGTGCATCCACATGATGCACAGGGCATCCTGGGAGCAGGGAGGGATGATCCCTCCCTTGGCCTGGGATATCAGCAGGTCTTTTAATCACGGTTTTCCCATGAGACTGTGGAACGTATGGGCGGGTGTCACGGGTTGTCCTGGCTCCTCGCGAGTAACCGCAAGGAGCTGGGAGCCGGGCATGGGGCACAGAACTCCTCAGGAGCCCTGTGCCCATTGGGGGTGGGGTAAATGGGGAAATTAATTTTTAAAAAACAAAACACCTCACCTTCTGCTCACTAGCGCTTGTGCGCTCCGTCTTCTTTTAAAAAAATTAACGGCGGGCACGACATCCTCTTCATCCCAGGACGTCACGCGCCGTGTGTAGACAGAGGGGGAGATCTTGCGATAACCATATTGTGAGATCCTCCCTCCTCCGTCGTGCTAAACCCGTAGGTCTAGCCATGGCCTTTGTCTTCCACATGGTGAATTCAAAGCAGGGGAAGAGAGAAAGAAAAAAATTCCATATGCATGGGATCCTACCTCTATGTATGTGTTTATTTAAGTGTAAATGCAGACACACACAAACATACACTGGCCCAGTTCAGACAACACACTAAACCATGCTGCTTAACCATAAAACGGTTAATGGAATGCATTAATGTTAATGAAGCTGGAACCCAGCAGGTATAGAACTTTGATTCCAGATGCAACTTGGTAGGAACCCTCTTCCAAATCTAAACCTGAAGAGGCAACAGAATTCACACAATCCAATATTCCATGCCATGATAGCTTGACGTTTTCTGTGTTAGCAAGCCAGTCTCTATTATGACATAGACAGCATGCCCAAGTTTTGACATTTAACAGTGAAGATGTCCCATTTCCATATATTTCTATAGACAATGTTTCTTCAGCTAGAAGTAGTTGCATCCCATTTCTAGGAAGAGATTTACACATTTCTCCTTTTTAGACATTTTCAGTGATAAGCAAGTCTTGGGCTATATTTGGACAAAACTTCCACTTTTTGGATAGCTTGAAAATACCATAAGAATTTGAGGGCATACTTTATCTTCTTTTTTGTAGTAGAGATGTACAAATGTCCCATTTTCAGGAATCATGGAGTAATATACCAAATTTTGGGAATCCAGCTCATTGGGGGGTACTCAGATCATTCAGATACCACTATAGATAGGTCAATCTATTTGGGACCCCTAAGTATCTTTTTTATAGAATATTTTATATATACAAAAAAAATAGATTGGAAATTAAAATAAAGATACTTTATCCCCCAGTCACTGACAGACACACATATATATATAAAAAACTAGGATAATCCCCCACCAGACAGAAAAATCTAATTAGTTACACACATAGTCTAAGATTAATATAAAGGTCTAAAAATATACTAATATAGAGGTTTACAAATTAGACATTTCATAGCAATCTATGGCACTTAAACTCTTCACATGGCATCTATAGTCCCCTGCACACGATGATACTGAAGCCCGTGTGCCTGTCTGTTAAGAAGCTTCTACAGAAAGTAAAAATCAGAAGTGAAAGAATGGAGTTGGAAATTAGAGAATGGCTATAGCTTAAGGAGTCTGAGACAGGCATTGTTGTCAAATATTAAACAACATAGATAATTTAAGTTGTTCTTTTATAGCTTAAGTTTCAAGAGTATTTGTGTTGGGTGTGTGGCAGAGAATAACATGCATATGCTAATTCAGCACAGAAGCGTGTTCTGCAAAGTCAGGGAGGGAGTCAATAAAGAACTGCACACACAGTGTAAAACAAAGCCTCTCTCTGTTTGCAGGTGTTTGACTGCCTTCTGTAAATATGAAACCAAAAAAGAGTTTACACTCACAGAAAGGAGTTTACAGTCTCTGGAATTTTATTGGGAAATATGTCTTTGCACAAGGAAATATACATTTTTCACTTGGTATTGTATTTTATGTTCTCATCTAAAAAGCCACACTAGATATAGACTTGTATATCTTTACCTATAACGCAGGAAGTATGTGTGTGTCACGTATGTCCTGAAACCTTTACCCACTTCCACATATGGTACTGCCTTAATGCTGTTCATCCAGACAGGTCTTTGTGATACAACATGTCTTTGAGAGGCTGAACTCTGGACATGCTCAAAAGCACTCTGTCCTGTTCTCAGAAACTGAGGGAAGCACACACACAGCCTTCACTCTTAAGAGGGAAGGAAGGAGGAAAGGGAAGCATTCTGTGCATGCCCAGAAACAAGTTTGACAAGGCCCAGTCCCGGCCCATCAGTACAGGCTCCTGATGGAGCACTTTGTGGGTGAGAAGTGTGGGCTGAGGCAATCCCAGCAGGACTTGGCCAGAGTTGTGCATGTCCACTGACAGCCGCTTACCTCCCCTCCTTATTGATGCTACTCCTCAATGCTGTGTCAACGGAGCAGCATCAGCCACGAGAGGAGGAGAGCGCATCTCAAAGGACATGGGTACCTGAGGGCTGCCAAAGGCATGCTGGGAAGTGTAGTACTGGCATCAGTATCTCTCAGTCCTAACTTGGGCCCAAAGGGGAGGGCTCTATCCCTGGGCAAGGGAGGGATGATCCCTCCCTGATCCCGGGATCCCCTGTGCATCATGTGGACGCACAGGGACGATCCCGGGGTTTGCCCCATGATAAAGCCTGGTCTAGCTAAGGCCTAAATAACAAAACTGATTTTTCCAGTGGGGTTTCATAAAAAAAAAAAAAACTTGCATTTGTCAAGAATGGAAAAATAGGCTACATAAACAGTGGGAAAAATAAAAGAAATATTAATTTTAAAAAGTCAAGTAAAATAGGCAACTGTTGGTGCAGTTTACATAATGCACTTTAGATCATAATTCAGGAAGAAACACACTACTCCTTGATGCATTAAAAAGCAAATGAAATGTCTTTTTCCTTTCTGGGAGGCACAGAATTCCTCATTCCCATGGTACAGGCATGTGAAAGCCAAAGCATACACACAAGCTCTTTTGAAGCAATTGAAAGGGCAAGGTGTTTTTCTGGGGAAACAAAAGACTAGGGAAAGGAGGAGAAAGTGAAACATGAGAACCTTAACAAGTCCAAATGGCAAGATATTTTGCAAACAATGATTTGGCATTACATAACAATTCCAGGTCCGAGCTATCTCCCGAAAACATTTATACAATGATACTGGACAAAATGGAATGCTTTATTCTGCATTAAGGAGTAATGTGCTTCTTTCTGAATTATGATCTGCATTATACAAAACTGCACCACTAATTCCCTTTCCAGAATATAAAAATGTCCAAAACCTCAGTGTATTTAAAAAAGACTATAAAGTTCTTGTTCAATAAATTATTAATGCATAGCTTTATTGATTTTAGTGGACCTGCACTGATCAATAATTTTATTCTGCCCATTCATTTTGCACAGATGGTTGACAAGTTAAATAGCACTCATGCTGTTATCAAGAATCATGCCATATTCAAAACCCAAAGGTTTTGTGGTAAAAAAAGGAGCGAACACAACATGGAGATAATGAAAAGCTAAATCCTGCTTAGACTACCATTTCAAATATTTGGTGAAAATGTTTCTTACTAGTGTGAATGCTGGCTAAATGAAAGTTGGCTAAATGGTTTGATTAGTCTTCACAAAATTCTGTGGGTTTCCAGATCTATTTGTATTGGTCCATACATTCAGTTTCATTGAGGATGTGGGGGCTGACCCAGCAGGCATAACTGAGACCTGGGCAGGAGAGCTGGGTGGCCCAGACATGTAGAATTCCACCTCTCATCAGGAAACAAGTCTACCTGGGAACTGGATGAGGGTGTTTGTATCTGGAGTTGGGTAGAGAAATAGAACAGGGATATTGCTGGTGAACTACCCACTTTGTTGCCCAACAACTTCACTAGCTGAACTGGATTTCCAGTGTGGTGTTGGAGAAACCCAGGACTTCAAAGTTCATGCCAGAGCTGCCTTGGCTGGACCAGCTCAGGACTTATGGCCACCACGACAACGATGGGGCTGTGCCAATACATTGCTGACACAACACATGTGGCAAGCAATACTCTCAACCTGATGTTTGCTGTAGGGAGGAGTGAGCCAGTGGTAGAGAAGGTGAATGTGTCTCCATGGTTATGGACAGATTGCTCCCTGAATCGGCTGTAACTAACATTAGGATGTCCCACTCTTGGTGGCTTATGGAATCCAAAGGATTCATGAATGCTCTGGGGGATTTTCCAGATGATTCAGCTGGTGCTCCTGCCAATGCCCTCATTCCACTGAAACAGTGAGACAGGTAGAGCTATTAGAGCCACATGGAGTACAAAACCTTCCTGGCTTTCTGAGACCCCTGAGCAATGAAACTGACTGCTAGAACCCAGGTGGCTTAAGTCTCAATCCAAATGTGACCATGCAAAGGTCTATCATGTGGCAGTGGTAGCAATGAAGAGATCTCACTTATGGTATTTTAAAAAGCTTAGAAAGCCCACCAATGTTAAAAAAAATGCTGTTCTATTGACATTAAATTCTTGAAATATTTTCTCATATTAACTGAATGATATTTAATGTATTCTTAGATATTTAAAGTTTTATTATAATATGAAGTAGTCTGAAGTTTTATTACAATATTATATTACAGTTTATTTTTTATTTTTATAGTTGTATTTTGTTCACTGCCTTCTTCCAACTTTGTCCAGAAAGGTAGTGTACAAATATTTAAATTAAAAACAAACAAATATGGAAATTTTGGTTGACTCAGCTCCAACCAAATAATTTATTTTATTTTATTTATATCCCTCTCTTCCTCACAAGGCGCCTAGGAAGGCTAACAACCCATATAAAAGAGTACAACATATAAACACAGTTAAAATATTAACTCTAAAATTATGAACACATAACAAAATACAATAACTTATAATCACTAAAACTTATAATACACTTGGCACTATCTGATCCAACACCTTGTTCAAAAATGGAAGATGGGACATGAGGCAGTAATTTGATCATAGCAGCTCTCTTGGCAGAGGCCCCAGGCACTTCACTCTAAAAATTGCAACTGGTGACCAAATACTCATGAGCAAGTTTGCCTTGCAGGATCATATCCCAAATGAACGGAGCAGAGAAAGCAGCCACTGCACACACAGTGTTTCACTACAGTCACCAAGGGTGAAGTATCTGCAGTCTCCCCTCCACCACCACTACAACCATGATGGAGGAAGGCTAAGTTAAGAACACTGAGGCCCCGTCTATATGACAGCAGGATTGCTTCTCATTTAATTTTAAACCAAATTTTCGTTGATTCGAATCTAGGTAAAGAGCGTCACACTCTTCAGGAGATAAACAGCAATTTATCTCCTGAATTTTTTTTTATAGTGCAGCTATTAATGCGCAAATGCACATATATGCACATTTGAGGCTATGGATTACAGACGAGGCAAGCTATAAATTTTATCTGCGGAGCTCCACAGATTCATAGAAGAGGAAAAACAAGTGGGGAAATGAATGAGGCAGCAGAGGAGGATGCGAGCGAGAGACTGAACACATTTTCTCTCTCTCGCTGCCCGTTCACCCCTCTTTGTTTTCATTTTAAAAGCTCCATCTTAACTCAACATGAAAAACGACAGGAAGGAAAGAGGCAGCCAGAGGACGCAATTGGTGGGAAGGCAGAGAATCAGCCAATCACTTTGTCCTACCCTGAAAGCTCTGCCCGCATGTCAAAATGTGATTTAACTCCCCCAACAACACATAACCATAACGCGGTGCAAACTCGGATGTGATCCAAAAGTCGCAGTAGATCACAAATGCGAATATGCGGATTATCGAGTTAAAAATCCGCTGCTACGGCGAATGGACGGCCGTGTCATGTGTCCTGAAATGCAAATATGTGCATTTAGGTTGGGGTAAACAAGCTGTATAGACAAGCCCTGGCTGAACACCCAGGTGGCACCACTGAGTCTTCTCTCTCATTCATTATCTTGTGTGTGTCTCTTAGATTTTTCTCTTTCCTCTTCACAAACCTATTGTGCATCCTGTTCCAAGAAAAATGATCTCCAACTGCTGAATATTGCTCCTTCTACTCCTTTGTGTGTTGTGCTCCAAAGGAGTGGCTGTGAGCAACACAACCAGTGTCTCCTTGTGCGGGAGAAGAGTGTGTCCCATTGTTGTGGGTGGAAAAGTATTAGAGCAATACAAGTTCAGACAAGACACACTATTTTCATATAAGCAATTACCTGATACTAGGATGCTTGAAAACTTACAGTAGTAGTGTCATTGCTGGCTGTGACAGTGAATCTGATGCAGTTGGGACACACTGTGCTGTATGCAGAGGCAAGTGATGCTGGGGTGACCCCATCACCATGAGTTTATTGGCTTCTTCTGTGTCTGTGTTGCAGGTGAGTATTGTTGCTTGGTTGGCACTGGCAGAGTTTCTAGGATGCTGTGGGTGTGGGTGTCATTTTTTATGTCACTTTTTTTTTTCTGGCTCTTTATTTTTCCCTCTCATCCTGGGCTGAGTATGCACTGGTTAAGGTGGCCATTTTGCAGATGTAACAGCAGCCAATCTCTAGTCCTGGCATAATGTGGGTACTGAGTTGCTCTTCCAGTGCAGCTCAGGAGGTGCACAAAATGTCCACTTCGTTATTAAGATGAACAATTTGTTTTCCCCTCTGATCACATTTTGGTAAGTGCATTAATTTACTCATGTCATCTTAGTAGAAGACCAAGTGAATTACAGTAAGTTAAAACAAGAATGTGGGTCAATATTTATTGTTTTTATTAAACCATAATTTACTTTTGAAAAGTAATTAAGGTCAATATCCCATGTGCAACAGCAAGCAGTTTGCAAAAATTAAAAAGCACAATGTATTACAAGCCATAATGGCCTCAGAAGTTGTTTTTGGATGGATGAATTAATTCTAGCATTCTAGGTTAGATTTCCCCAAAGATAACTTCAGTAAATTGTGATATTAAAAAAAGGAAAGATTTAAGTCACTGCTCTACTTCTTTTAATCAGTGTGTTACATAACTAACAGTGATTTTTCTTCTCAAAGTATAATACTCATTTAACCTCAACAATTACAATGTAAAAATAAGGAAAGAAACCAGCCATCCAGAAAACAGAACTACTTTTAATTCCTTCAGAAAATAATTAATTTTATATAATACAATTTCCAATATATTAACCAATTCAGTTAGTAAACTAATCAGCCTTTCTTTTTTTTAAAAAAAAAAATCTATTGTGCCAGAGGTGGACAAGTGCTAAAGGCCATGCTTTCTTCCACCAACACACACACACACACTTGAAAAAACACAACAAAAGCTTCATGCCTCTTCCAATACTCATCTACAAGATACTCTACAGCAATTACTCCTTGTAGAAATATCTTGTGGGCCCTTACACTGTGAAGGAGAGGGACAGGTAAATAACTGTATGATGGTGCGCACTGAGCACCCATTCAGTGTGTACTCTACTTCCATCTAAGTTTATTGAATAAGTCCTCAGATCACTCTACATGCATCTATGCATGTGTGGCCAGGGATGGGGAGGGGGAGAAAAGGAACTCCATCCCAACCAGCTCATACAAGCATAGCTATTTCCAGAGGGAGATGATTTATGCAGAATTTATTTATTTATTTATTCATTTCATTTTTATACAGGCCAATAGCCCAAGCTCTCTGGGCAGTTCACACAAATTAAATTTATTTGTTTGTTTATTATTTATTTAATGTATATGCCACCCAACTGGGATATGTACTCAGTTTACAATAATAAAAATTGAGCAATCAACCAAAGCAATAAAATATCAAAATATTAAATATTTAAAAATGTTTAAAATATTCAAGAAACTTCTTAATAATCACAGCACTAGATTTGAAATTAAATGCCTGCTGGAAAAGGAAGGTCTTAACTTGGCATCTAAGCTTTTACAATAAAGATGCTAAGCAGATCTCTTTGAAAAGGTCATTCCACACACCTGGAGGTTGGGGCTATCACTTCAATGGACTGTATTCAATTGTTGCAGAAACAGATGCCAGCTTGAGCAACCAAACTTTCCCTTTCCCTCCACCCCCCCCGCTACCCCCCCCCCCCAGTGTCTCCAGAGGGTTGGGTGGAGTTTCTGAACTGCGTGGATTGCGCTCCAAAGTTTGAGATGACTATGCAACAAACAAGTCACTTAAAACCCCTAGGTTAAAATACTTACACAGGTATTGCATTAAGGATATCCACAAACTTTTTTGCTCAATGACCAAGGTACATAGGAGCATAGGAAGCTGCCTTATAGGAAGCTGACTCAGTCAGACCATTGGTTCATCTAGCCCAGTATTGTCAACACTGACTGGCAGCAACTCTCCAGGATTTGGCAAGATGCTTTCCTTACCCTATCTGTTGAAGCCGGGGATCAAACCTGGGACCTTCTGCATGCAAAGCAGGTGCTCTATCACACTGACCTATGGCCCCTCCCAAGGTAATATCCTAATGTATTCTTCTTATAGCTTACTTTAGGAATAAGAGGGTAAAACCAGCTTACGACTGACTGCATTTCTAAGTTCATTAATTTTATATGGGTTATTGTAGATTTGGCTCATCCAGTGGTACTGAGTGAAACATATCAGTGCATTTTCATAGACAATCAATTAGGGAACAATCCTATGCAAGTTTAAGCAACAAAAAGTTCTACACCTCCTAGCATTTCCCAGCAAGCATGAGCAATGGTACGGATTGCAGAACATTGTTCTATCTAAACACGCATTGAATTGCATCCTTAGCCAATCAAAGAGAAAGGTGAAGAACTTTTAAACAAAACTTCAGTGATATGGATACCTTAAATACATCCTCAAAGATTACATTTGGATGTGTCTTAAGAAATGAGAAGATTTTAGTAATTCCTTATCAGGAAACTGTAATGTGAGTTTCAACTGCCAGATTAGCCTCTATTTTCTTGTTTTAAAAAACGGCAATATCTAACTGTGCTAATGTCAATAGAATGGCATTTCCCTGATATCACTACCTAACAACTAAATATTAACCTGAATTCCTCGGCTTTCTTTAATCAGTAGTTAAATTTTACAACAGTTTGATATCAGGATGTGATTCAAAGTTCCAGACATACCATCTACTGTTTATCAAGGTTGGCAGACTTCAGGATTGCAGAATATAATTAGATCTTTATTAGAATCCCAAGATCCACTAACCTCCATCTCCCATATCACTCTGGTAACATATGAATTGTGCCTAAATGTAGTTAGGATGTGAGAACAAATTAAAGAATGTCTGTTCGCAAGATGTACTTGGTTGTTGTTTTTAACAGAACACCAAGATCTACCAACCAGAAACTGGTACAAAAAACATGTACTTAGAATTAAAGCATTATGAATACAGGAATTTGTTCTAAGCACCTATCTTCTGCCCAACCCTGATCAATGAATCATTATATTATGCAGATCCCATAGAAACCCATTTTGGTGAGATACTGGACAATCCCCACAAAATTGCCAAATCTACTTAGATTCCAAGGAACCTTCTTTACATTGACTGTAAGGAAACCAAAAAGTAAACAAATCAAGCGAACTGAGCCAGAAAGAAAAGTAGAAGCTACAGGAAGGTGGGGCAACAGGATGGCTATGAGGGCAGGTTAATTAATTATGTCTCCAACTTCAGTAAAACACTTCATATCTACAGTAAAAATGTCTTCTTTGAAGTAGCCAAGTAATTTCTTTATTTGCCCACTTAAATAATATTGGGGCAGGGGAGTGATTGCTATCCGTCTTCTGAAAGTAGCACTTCTAAAACAGTCACTAAGATACATATTTTCCCATTTTCCTGCACATTTGCATTTTAATTAAAAATTATATGTGGGGAGGGGGACAAACTTCAAGAGAACCCATTCTTTCAATTGTTGGTTTTCTTCTGATATTATTTTCAATACAGGTAGGCTTGACTCTGTCTGTGCTAATTTTGGCAATGCCTACCAATAGTCCATGCCAGATGCTAAAATGATTTATTTATTTATTTATTTATTTAAACGTTTGTATCCTGCCCTATGTCACAGGGATCTCACGGCAGCGTACAGATAAAATCAGAACAATGTAAAACAATAATATACGCATCTAAAGATGTATTAAATTGTTAAAATTTAAAACCAGTAGAATTTTTTAAAAAGCAATAGAAACAATTAAAAACAATTAAAACTATGTGCAACCATGGAGAATTTAGCCCTCAAAGGCCTTGATACAAAGCCATGTTTTAACTTGGTGCCAAAATGAAGCCAGTATCAACGCCAGTTGAGCCTCCAAGGGGAGGGTATTCCACAACCACAGTGCCACAACAGAGAAAGCCCTCTCCCATGTCCCACCATAATGTATGCCTTGCATTGGTGGGACACAGAGGAAGGCTCCTCTAATAGATCTTCAATCTTGGGCAGGCATATATAGGAAGAGTTGTTCCTTCAAGTCCTGAGGTCCCAAGCCATTTAGGGTTTTAAATGTCATTGCCAATACCTTGAATTCCAACCAGAAGCATATAGACAGCCATTGCAATTCTTTTAAGACTGGTGTTATATACTCTTTTTAAGATGTTCCGGTGAGCAGTGTAGCTGCTGCATTTTGCACTAGCTGCAACTTCCGAGTCATCTTCAAGGGCAGCCCCACATAAAGTGCATTACAGTAGTCTAATCAGGAAGTTACCAGCGCATGGACTACTGTGGCTAGGTTGTCCCTGTCCAGGAAGGGCCGTAGCTGGCGGTTCAGACTAAGCTGACCCCAAGTACTCCAGGCCACGGAGTCCAGCTGGGCCTCTAGTGACAAGGATAAAATCGAGCAGCAATGGAGAAATTAATACAGATTTAAAACACAAATTTAAAACAGCGAAGTCAAAATTAAGTTAATAGACACTTAAAATGCTGAGAAAATAAAATGGTCTTCACCTGGCATCTAAAAGAATATAGAGTAGATGTCAGGCGAACCTCCTTAGGGAGCTCATTCCACAGCCAGGATGCCACAGCAGAGAAGAACATAAGAAGAGCTACAATGGATCAGACCAAGAGTCCATTAGTCCAGCACCCTGTTCACATCGTGGCTAACCAGCTGTTGACCAGAGACCAACAAGGCAGAACGCCTCTAATATCTTTTGTCAGAATAGGTATTTTTCAAAAGCGATATGCTTTATTGCAGAAGCTGTCAAATATATAAACATATGAAGCTGCCTTATGAGTCAGGCCACTGGTCTATAACCCAATATTATCAAATCCAACTGGCAGAAGCTCTCCAAGGATTTTCCCTGATTCTACTGTCTGAGATGCTTTTAAATGGAGTTGCCAGGGGGTTGATCCTGGTACCTTCTACAAACAAAGCATGTTCTATATAATTGAGATGTTCCATTAAAAAGTATATGGAGGTCTCCAATAGGTAAATTTGTGCCAAGTGGGGGCTTATCTAGGAATTCTTCACACAGCACATATTAAAACTATGGAATTCAATAGAGAGTGATGGCCACAACTTTTAATGGCTTTAAAAAGCAATTGGACGCATTCATGGAAGATAAGGCTATCGATAGCTACTAGTCCTGATGGCTATATGCTACCTCCTTGTGGTGGCCACGACACATTCTATATGGGTTTTATTTTAAGGTTTTATTGTTATATTTTAAATCCAGTTAAGGTCTTTTATTAGAATTATTGTATCTATTGCATTTTTGTAAACTGCTGACCTATTTTATCTCGTAGTGTTTTGTTAGAAAGCGCTACATAAATCAATTTTATTTTTTATTATTATTATTATTACCTCCAGTATCAGAGGCAGTATGCCTATGTACACCAGACTGGGGAACATGGGTGGGAGAGTGTTATTGCACTCATGTCCAGCTTGTGGGTTTCCCATGGGCAGCTAGTTGGCCACTGAGTGAATAGAATGTTGAACTAGATGGACCCTTGGTCTGATCCAGTATGGTTCTTAATTGAATCTAGAATCCCTCACACTAAAGCAAGAATCAAACAACCAACTCAACAAGCTTTTGTTGAGCAATAAGTAACAAAATTGATCTCTCTCTTTGGTCTTACAACTATGTGTTCAATTCCTTGTAATTTCCATACTACCTTCTCCTACTGCCTAAGATTATTCAAGGATTGCTATAAAAGGATCTGTGACTAAAGTGTGGGACACTGAAGAGCTGGTGTGGTGTAGTGGCTAAAGTGTTGGACTGGGAGTCGGGAGATCCGGGTTCTAGTCCTCACTCGGCAATGGAAACCCACTGGGTGACTTTGAGCCAGTCACAGACTCTCAGCACAGCCTACCTCACAGGGTTGTTGTAGTGAGGATAAAATGGACAAGGATTATGTATGCCACCTTAGAGGAAAAAAAGGCAGGATAGAAATGCAATAATAAATAAATAAATAAATAAATAAAAATAAAAGAGTTGTCGCTTCTTTCAGAGCTACAATGGCCACAGCCTTCTCAGTGATGGTACTCTTTCCTGTGGAACTCTCTTCCGAGAAAAGACAAATCCAATAAAGGTTTTCCAATGACAGAACAGGTGTCAGTGAATATGGAAGGGGGGAAATTCCCTCTCCTACTGCCTGTTCCATTACACCCTCAAAATATGCTCTGGAGACTTGGAAGGTAAGGGCACAGGGGCTACAGGACAGAGAGAAAAAATCCCGACAGTTGAGCGGACATCAGCCTACATAACATTGGATTTCACCCAGTCTTGACCAGTTCATTGCCATTCTTTTGGGCAATGGTGAAGGCTGCTCTCTTCAGAAGGGTTTTTCTCTCTTAGCAGAGAATGACTTATAGCTTAAATTAGTGTTGTGGTTCTACACTGTTTAATGATATTGTTGTTTGTTTAAATATTTAGAGTGTTGTAGATAAACTGTAATATGTTTTTGCATGATTATTTTTGTAAGCTACCTCAAGAAGTGGAAGATATATGAAATAAAACTCTCTGAAGCAGGGAAAAGTAATGAAGATTCCCACAAATAACAAAAACATGCGGTTTTTGGTTCTGTGCAGTTTTTACACAGTGAGAAAGGACAATCCAGCTTTGCAACAATTGTAGTATCTTAGGAACTGATTCTTTTCTAAAAATTCTGTATACAAATCAATCAACACAATCTTTTTCATTCTGCTTGTAAAACATAATATCAATGAATTATATTAAAATGGCTGGTTAGAAAATCACTGGGGAAACAAAATGAAGCATACAATGCAAAATCTTAAAAAATACCAGAGTAAAACATTCAGTGTCACTGATCCCCTTGGTGTTGATTATCAGAATGAATCATGATACAGCATACATTCAGTTTCACAGGATGGGTGTTGAATGATTCATCAGAAGGTTACAATACAAAGCACAGGAAGCTATTCCATCAAAAAACCAGACTCTTAGAAACAAGAGTTGCTTCAAAAGAGAAGGGTCAAATGCTTACTGGCCATACTGAATGTCCAGTTTGCGCCACGGATATAATTTGTTACAAGCAGAAACGTGGATTTCCGCATGTCATCAAAACCTCCTAACTCATGGGTAATTGATTTAACACTGTGCCAAGATATGGGCTAAGTCAATGTTTCAGCTGGTAATGTGGCTCATAGGTTCACCATGTATTAAGATTGCTTAATCAAGGGCTTCAATTGTGCCAGAATCAGCACCAGAATCTGCTTTCAATATCAGTCCTAATTCTGAAATATGTGATGCAGTAAGAAGGGGGAAGTGTTTATGGAGCACATGCAGGGTGATTTTCTCACACCATCGTGTTATCATACACTTAGAATGAAAACATGGGACTTCTATGAAAGATTCCATGGCACCCAGGCTTCTGCTGCAGTTCCTTTCTACTTACACATTAAGTGCTATCTATGCTTTACTCATTTCATCATAGGGAGACTAGTAATTTAATAACATAATAACTGATGTAACTAGAGAGTCATCAACAGATATTGAAACATGGGCTATAATGGAAATGAACTAAACTACGTAGAAATACTTAGAGTGTAATCCTATGCATGTATAGATTGAAAACAAGTCCTACAACTCCCAGCATTCCCCAACCAGGGGAATGCTGGGTGCTGTAGGACTTTTTTTCTGTCTAAACATGCCTAGGAATGTATCCTTAATGTAAAAATACATTAATTCCTGATCAATTTAACTTAACTAGAAACTGACCTTACAAAAATCAGCTGCACCTGACTGGTCATAAAAGTTTTACACACAACAGAGAGAAAACTACATTAGTAAAGCTAAAAGTCTGAAGTAATGAAAAGCACTGTGTTATATGTGTATTTCATTTTGAAGAGAGAAAAAACTTTTGAGTCAGCCAAAGGAAACAATGGTCACCTTTAGCAACCATTAACTTTGGTTCCATGTGTTTGAGTACATATGGGAAACCATCAAAGTCTGAAGGGGGAAGAAAAGTCACAGAGAAATAATTCCCTCACCTCTTCTCCTACTAAAAGATTAAACACTTGGCGGGGTTGTAAAGGTTCTTTATTCTGAAAAGAAATGCAAACGATCACATGGTCGTTTTGTTAAGGCACTTTCTTGAACAGAATCAGGAATTTGCTCAAACACTTTCAAAGAGACTTTCAGTCTGTAAAATGGCACCAGACACACAAGCGTCCTTCTGTCTGACACACACAACCTTTAAAACAAACAAAATTAAAATCTATCAATAAAACTGAAGCCAGGAAGATCATGTTGGTGCTGCTTGCGTAATGCATTTGGCCATTCTTTAAATACATTTGTCGAGAGAAGGAATACACCTCTACTCCCCCATATCTTTCAGCTTCCTTGTCCCAAACAATCCATCTGATATGTAGAAATCTTACCTGTGACATGTCTCGAAGAGATAAATCTTCAAACTAATAGTTCCTAACAGAGCTGGCACAAGAAGGAGGAAAGGTATTTATATAAACAAAAAAAACTTTCCAGGGACAGCTCTGAATTCCAGCTGCAAACACAGAACAATGAACCTGAACTAGGTTGTCTGGTAGCCCAGCCTCCTCTCTCCTCTGCCAATCACACTACACATCAAAGCCAAGTGATATGTAGGACTAGACGGAAAACGGCTGTGAGGAAAGTGCAGCTCTTCTCAATGGAAACACCAAGGGAGGCTAGATAGCGTAGACTGTAGAATACTGACTTTGTAAATGGAACAAGGTAGTGGAGAAAGGAAAACTGCATCTAGAATTGAAGAATGGGAAGGAAAGAAGAAAAGAAAAGAAAAAAGAAAAAAAATTGGCAAAGCACTCGGGAACTTCATTCTACTTAATATGAACCAGAGAGTCAGCTTGGTTCATGCCTAACATGCCAAAAGTCCAATATAAACATGAGACAGACAAGACAGCAGAATTTGCCTGTGAAGCATGCTCACACCCAGTGAGAGCCAGTATGGTTGTAGTGGCTAGAGCAGGGTGACCATATGAAAGGAAGAGAGGGCTCCTGTATCTTTAACAGTTGTATTGTAAAGGGAATTTCAGCAGGTGTCATTTGTATATATGGGAATCCTGGTGAAATTTCCTCTTCAGCACAACAGTTAAAGCTGTAGAAGCCCTACCCTGTTTTGTATCTGGCCACTCTACTATAGCTAGTGTAGCTTTAACTGTTGGGATTCACCAGGTTCTCCATATATACAAATGACACCTGCTAAAATTCCCTTTTCTGTGCAACTGTTAAAGATACAGGAGCCCTGTCTTCCTTTTCATATGGTCACCTTAGGCTAAAGTGTTGGACTGAGAGTCGGGAGATCTGGGTTCTAGTCTGCACTTGGACTAGTTGACTTTGCGGCAGTCACAGACTCTCAGCTCAACCTACCTCACAAGATTGTTGTTGCGAGGGTAAATGGAGAGGAGGAGGATTATGTATGTTGCCTTGGGTTCCTTGGAGGAAAAAAGGTGCGATATAAATGCCATTTAATGCATAGCGGTAGAGGACAGTTTAAACGAGATGACAGGTGCATCCAATGGCACACAGATAAAATCTTTTTCCCTACCCACATCACATTTAAATGAAGAGAGGCAGCATAATGAGTTGGGAATGAAGTAGCAGAATGAACTGTGCCACTTCTGCCTACAGGGAGGAATATCCATTTTGAATAGTCACCCAAAAATCATCACCATCTAGCACCTGAAGAAGAAAGGGTAGGCAATCTCATAGCCTCTTCTGCAGAGTTTCGATATGAAGAGAGCTTGGATTGTATGGGGTCATTAAAAACATTATTTTCCCCAGCAACAATCTGAAGCAGTGGAGTCCATTTTGTCTTCTCAGCACTTTGCTGAATTTTGCAGAACCAGGCATTAGGAGTTATGAGATGGACCAATATTTGAACAATGTCATTTGTGAGAGGGGGTTTTCATCTTTCCCTAAATGCTTTACCTTGTGTATAGCATATGGGAAATTCACCTGTTTCCAGAATATCAATACAACTACCTGAAATGAGTTAATACTTAACAAAGAAGATAGCTTAAAATAGCTACTTTTATTTTTATTTTATTTTATGTTTAAGTAAAAGCAGCCATAGACCCTAATCTGAAATGTATTTCAATCCAGATTGGGGGCCCACACCCTGAAAATACAGCAGGGAAGCCTCTTGACTTTTACCATCACTCTTCTTTCTCAGCAGAAGAAGCAGCTTATTGAACTTTCTTGGGAAAGCAACCCATGAGCTCCTAATGTGGTATCTGGTATATGGTGAGCTTTCCTTGGGGGGCGGGGAATGTAATTGCTCTGAGGCTAGATACGTTTGGGGCTTATCCTTGCAGCCAGGCCCTTCAATGTCTAATTTCTAATAAGAAATCTCAATTCTATTCTCAAATTTCAAATCAACTCTTAAAGCAACCCATGCTTCATTTCCAAAGTGACAGGCACCAGTTTGCAACATATCTGGAAATCATACTTTTCTCCTCCTCCTCCTCTCCTTGCTATATAAGATATGTGTCAGCCTGGCTGTGATTACTCAAGTGTGTGTGTGTGTGAGAGAGAGAGTGGCGGTGGTGGTGTCATTTTGCACATGCTCACACGCATTCATTTCTTTATAATTGGGTATCCAGATAAAAATTCAGCATTAATCCCTAAAGCTCTAAATCCCTGAAGCACTTAAGACCTAAATTCTTCCTATGACAATGGTCATCCTCTGGCAAAGCCTTTTGTTCCTCTAGCCCAGAGGTAGGCAACTTCTTGGCCTCTAGGTGCATTAGTGTAGAGCTCTTATGATCCTTCGCCATTGCCTAGGCCGGCAAGGGCAAATGAGAGCTGTAGGCCAAAACATCTGGCAGGCCCCACCCGTTCTAGCCATTAAAATCCATGAGCCACAAAGATGGAATCAGTGGTGCACCAGACCAAAAGCAAGGTGGACAACATAAGAGCGGAACATGTGGAAACGGGAGTGTTGAGGTACCCTATCACTGTTAAGTTTCATCATATAAGCATCTGTCCTTTACTATATTAAACATTAACCAGGACATGACCTTTTTTGTGTGTGTCAATTTACTTCTTTGTAAAGGAAGCATTTGAGAAAACTGTTGCAATACACAGTGTTGATTTTTTCCCTCCCTCCCTCCTGATAAACCTGCATAACTGCACAAGGTCATTCAAGGACACAGAAACACTGGATACAAGAAAAAGAGAGATAGACAGAAAAAGGTAAGAATAAAAGAAGCAAAACTGACTCAGAGGAATATCTATAAGAGAAAAAGAAAAACAGAAAGAAGGAATAAACATAATGACCAGATTCACATGTTGAAGCATTTTAATTATGTGTACAAACACAAGAAGGCTGCAATCCTATGTATCCTGGTACAACCTCCCAGGAGCCATAAGATATGTCAGATCACCCGCTCCAAGGGCAGAGAGAGAGGTCTGCCCTTTGGAAGGAGAGATCCAACCTCAAAAATCCCACGCAACCACCATGGAAACCTCTGCAGCTGGTGCTTCTCCAATATCAGAAAGGGGGAAAAGAGGGGTTCTGGAGGCAGGTTGGGGCATTCTAGGAAATCCTTTAAAACGTTCTTCTAAACCTATAGGATTGCTCTTCCCGTGTAATTTTGCACTGCTTGTGTTTCTGTATACCATTAATATATAAAGTAGGAAAATTAACAATGAGAAAAATACCTTCCTCTACAAAAAAAAAAAAAAAAAATAGGATGAGGGAGAGCAGGAGTTCCCCTTTGGACATTCATTACTTATACATGAACACAAGAAATGCAGCCCAAGTGTGTACAGAATTAACACATGGAGGGAAAGGGGGGGGAGTGCTCCCACTGCCCTCTACAAATTCATCTGGAGGTCTGATCAGAGCTTAGATGTGTACAGATGTGTACATACAATCAGGGACCCTGGGTCTTTTGCAAGGACCCCAACTACAAGAAGCAAACCTACCTGCATATAGTTTGTTACATGTCATGGGTCTATCCAGACCTCCAGTTAGAATGTGTAGAGGTCAGGGTAAGGTCATCGGACACAATCCTAGTCTTCCATCCACGTGTTCACACATTTTTGTTGTTTGCTTGTTTATTTATTTAATTTATATGCTACCCCATAGCTGAAGCTCTCTGGGTGGTTTACAACAATTCATAAAAATACAACATAACAAAAATAGTATAAACTTTTTAGCATAAAAAAATAAAACAATGTAAATAGCTAAAAACAATTTAAATAAACAATGTTTTTCCTAATAGACCTGTTCAAAAAAGCAAAACATAGATGCCTCATCATATACCATTAAATACATTTGCTGTTTGAACAGGGCTATTGTATGCATGGAGAATGGTCTGAAGGCACCATTCTGTGCTTAAAGTAAGGTAATCAGGCCCTGTAAGCTATCGGAGAACAAAATTAACACTATGAGCTCCTTGCACCAGAAGTAGAGTTGTTGTTTTTTAATTGCATTTCTATACTGCCCAATAGCCGAAGCTCTCTGAGTGGTTCACAAAATTAAGTTAAGAAATTAAAATAACCTCCAATGCTACTCAAAGAGTATATTAAGGCAGAAAAAAATCCAGGTTAAGTCTATGTGTTGTTTCTTATAGTAGTAAAAGTCCTTTCATCCTTTCAACAGAAGGGTTGTTTTTTTAATTACTTCAGCTTCATTATTATCTCTATTTTTTTAATATTTAGTAATGCTGAAAATCCCCCAATGCTAATTTTTGTGCCAATCTATCCAAATCGAGTATTTCTATCAGTTTAAGAAGACAGCCTCCCTCCTTTTTTTTTTATTTGAGGCTAATACGCACTGAAACTGTAAAATCCCTGAAGAGAAATGTAATGAAAATTCATTTCAGAACAACGTTCTGAAATTTGGGGATGACTGTATATTTCTCACAAAATTAGACATTCTAGTTCAGTCTTCCCCAATCTAGTACCTTCCAAATGTTTTGCACCACAACCCCCAGAATTCCTAGCCATTAGCCATGCAGGCTGGGGCTGATGGGAGTTAAAGTTCAAAACATCTGAAGGGTATCAGATGTTCCAGGTTATCAGATTTCTTTTTCCATTGTCACCTGTAGATTTATGTTAGCTGTGATATTTTGTTTTCCTAATTGATATGGAAGACTAATAGAATTTAGAGTTGTAACCACTTTACACATATATCTGGTCACCTGCAATGAATAAAACTTTCTTCCAAGCAGACATGTGCATGCTCCATTGGTGAGACATACTGAGGGCAAAAGTAGATGTTCTTTTATTAAATAGCATGCAGCTAAATATCACATTGTTCCTTACCTAATTAAAGGCACAAGTGGAGGAGGATCTTTTCAAAGCATAGGAAAGGGAGATTTAATTCTTCCCTCCCCAGTGTGATCAGAGTGATCAATTTCACCATCCTATGAAACTAGAAAGCTTAGGAAAGAAGTTCCCATTGGCACCAATGGGTTCTATAGAAAAAAACAAAAACAATCCTAGGCTGAGATTTTCCACAATGAAATTGGCTACTTGCAAAACATAATTCAAAGTATTCAAGTTCTCTCTATTCACACAGGCCTTAGCTAGACCTAAGGTTTATCCCGGGATCGTCCTGGGGTCATCCTTGCCTGATCTCGGGATATCCTGTGTGTCATTTACATGAACAGGGATGACCCTGGGACGATCCCAGGATAAACCTTAGGTCTAGCTAAGGCCTATGTGAGTAGAGAGAATTTGAATACTTTGAATTATGTTTTTTCTTCAATCCAAAGCAGTATAAGCATTCGGGCTACATATTCCATCATCACATCACTATCTTTTTCAATCAATGGGCTTGAAAGATTACTCATTACACTCCTCTCTATCAAAACACCAAGCCAAAAGTTGTCATAAGGCAAAGATGGACAATAAGCCCTATGCAGTATCCACGTGAATGAATGATTCAGAAGTAGCATTCCCTACTGTTAAGGGAAGTCTGGGTTCACTTTATTTCCAAACTATAAAAAAATATGAGGATTAAGAAACAGTGTTATATACTTAAAATGTGTTTGCCAAACTGAAGTAGCTGTTCCTGTAAACATGGCAGGGCCAACACTAATGGTCAGGGGGCACCTGTCAAGAAAACACACCCTGTCAGGGGGCCTATTTGCAAGAGTCCCCTCAACCCGTCCTCTGTTCGACATACTGAGGTAGGAGTCAAAAGCAAACAGGTTATGACTTATAAAGCCAACAAATTCAGTTTCTTGAAAGCAGAAAAGGCAGGAGGTTTATTGACCCCCTGATTTACTAACATACATGACTGGAGCATTTTGTGGTTTCCAAGGGATGTAGGCCTCACATAACGTGAGGAAAGAACCCTTTCTCTTTGCAGCAGAAGGCCTCCATCCATCAGAGTGTATAGTTACTGCCACTGTAAGAAAACCCATGAAGAATTCCAAGTTTTTTTGTGAACCGCCCAGAGAGCTTTGGCTATTGGGCAGTATAAAAATGTAATAAATAAATAAATAAAGTTATCTCCACTTAATGGCGCTGTTCAGACGACACCTTAAACCGTAGTGCTTTAGGTGTCTTCTGAACAGGGCCAATGTAGTATTCGAGGGCGCCTATGTGAATATGGTTAGGAAGCTGTGCTTAAAAGGAGTGTAGAGCAGGGGTGTGGAAGTCTATCAGCCTGAGGACAAATTTTCATTTTGGAGAACTTCTGAGGGGCTGCATTCCAGTGGTGGATGAGACTGAAGGAAAAGGGATGGGGCCAAATTACCAGCCATTTTAGCTTAAAGCTCTTCGGCCATTAACTAAAGCTTAGGAGAGGCATTCCGTCCTTTTAGAATAGGAAAAAATCTAACAGAAGCCTGGAAACCTCAAACAATCATTAGGCAGGGGAAAGGGGATGGAGAGAAAGCATAGCCATTTTGGAGAACCCCAGAGAGACAGTTTGAGACAGGCCTGAAGTTAAATACCCTGGTATATATTTACTTATTGCATTTGTATACTGCCTAATAGCCGAAGCTCTCTGGGCAGTTCACAACAATGAAATATAAGATGATAAAATACAATCTAAAAGTTTTAAACAATAGAATATTAAAAAAAACCAAATAGAGGTATAGAGGTTAGGCACACCTTCCGGATTAATTCCTACAGAACTACAGAGGCATAGAAAGAACGGACACATCATGCAGGAGTTAGTATGTTACAACTTTCTAAAAAAGGAGTCCATACTTGTGTCTCTGCCTCATTAACTTCTTTCTCACACCTACATTCTGAAGTGATACTGTTCATTCTATCACTGCAGAATTCTACCCCCTTCCCCTTCATTCTGTTGCATATGTTGGAGAGGCCCTCAGTTTAACCAGTGCAAAAGGGATACAGCGTCACCATGAAAGGATCACATAGATATGACACGAAGTATAGATCTGGCCTGGGTGTGGGGAGGTTGGTATAAGAGGTGGCCATAAGAATATAAGAGTATTCGTTGACATTGGCCAGATCTACACCAAGTAGGATATAGCACTATGAAAGCGGTATATGGAGGCAGGATCTACACTACTGCTTTATAGAGGTATTGAAGTGCACTGACAACTGTTGGGGCCCATAACTCATGCTAGTGTTATATCCTGCTTGGTGTAGATGTGTCATGGGCCCCAACAGTTGTCAGTTCACTTCAATACCACTATAAAGTAGTAATGTCATCACTTCTAGCAAATGGCCGTCATCACTTCTAGCAAATGGTCCAATTTTGTTTCAGTTCTGAGCAAGTTGTCCATAAAAAGACACATTCTGTGGAAGTTGAGTGCATTGATCTTCCAGCTTATTAGCCACTGAACCATACTGATTCAGCCTAAACCTCAACTCGGTTGTTCAAAGTATGGATTTGTCTATTGGTTAATGTGAATGATAGCAGCATTATTACATGCAACTAATGGAGTACTGTGACCTAAAAATATCAGGAAGTTTTACTGCTCACACTATTGCCTCTAGCCAGGCAGTGAAGCAGAAGCAAGATTTGAAGGACTGTGCAGAACTGTAACTTTCTCTTGTCCCTTTGTACTAGGCATAGTTGAATGGAGAAGATACACACATGCACGCGCGCACATACAAGTTCCAACATCAAGTACCACCCCTCCATGTTGCTAAACTGGATGCCATATCTAGATGAGGGAAACCCCAAATTCCTTAATGACAAATACGAAGTTTTTCCTCAAGCACTTGATAGAGTGAGGCAATGGAAATGTACTCACAGTGCAACATGAAGATAAAGCTAATTGTTTGTTTGCAGTTCTCAGAGTTAAAGCCTCATCACCAAACACTGAATTTTCAAGTGAAAATTCAAATGAACAATTTTTCTTTGTTCTCATGACCTTCTCATTTCTTCTAAAGAAATTACCTCTTAAGGTCAAAGATGGAAGACCAAATATTAGTTTCTACTATTAACATGACAAGACAGCTTTGGGAGCTAGAACTGCTATACTTTTTTCCCTGGCAGAGTAGTTCAAACATTTCTGTGTGACAGGAAGCATTTCCCATCATTTCCCCAACATTGCATTTCATGATGGCAAAACCTGTGCCTGTCAAATTTCTGTATGTCACCTAGCTTTTAAAGATGCAAGAACATTGCCAGAAAAAAATGGTAGGAACCATATTGGGAGTGTCCACTATCTTTTCCTATGCTTACAACCTCCTGACATAAACTGTTTACCTCAAACATCTACATAAAAGGCAAAAATCCAATAGGTAATGCTTCCCCATCACTGAGGGCTCCAGTAAACCAATTCTTCCCGTGTCAAACATTTTACATATAAAATTGTACCTAGCTAAAATTGTACACCCTTCAAGAGGTGCCACCTGCTGTTTTCTTATAGTGTACACACTGTGTACTCCCCATTTGTTTGTTTTTTATCTGACTTACTTCCAGTGGGTCTTATTTCACAGTATGAATTATGCACATCTGATGAAGCAAAGAAGGTCCTTGAAAACATATGTCAGAATAAATTTGTTTGAGTCTTTAAGGTGCCACAAGACTCTTTGTTGTTTTTGCTGCCACAGACTAACACAGCTACCCCTCTGGGAAATGAATTGTTTGTTTCCAAAACAAAAGCAATTGGTAAAGACAACTTAAAAGACAAGGAAGAACAAACATGGGATTAAAAAATTCCTGTTTAATTTTTCAGCCTTTCTAAGCAGGTGAGCAAAAGTGTGTTCATGTATTTATAGATAGATATTTCTATCAGAAATATGGTAGACCATTCCCTTTTGTATGGACCTTAAGCACAAATCAGTTTTCATCCTTTTTTAGAGTGGACAAAGATGTGTATTTCAGAGGCAACATCCATACATTAGGCTACACGGTGGTATATTTAAAACACACACACATTAATATAGCTTTATTACCTCCTCCCATTGACAAAGAACAGTGGTGACTTAGGCTGTATTCATACAGCACACTCTTTACACAGAGCACGGATAGACCTCCTCTTAACAACCCTGATTTAAAATGCCCCAAACACTGTTTCCTGCAACTTGAAATCGATGGGACTTTACATCCCCAAAGTAAATCTGTTTCGCTAAGAAGTCCGACTAATTTCAATCACGCTCTCAAGCTACTTTGCACAGAATTGCGGTTTAAAAACTGAGGCGCTTCTTTTCAATTGTTATAAAAACGCTATTTTCATTCTTAAGTACGGTCAAGAGGGGCTGAAAATAAACACCAAAGCGTGGGGGGGGGGGGGAATTGCACTGCATGCTCACACATTTTTTTGCAGGGAAATCAGTCTCACTAAGTCCAGTAAGGCTTACTCCCAAGTAAGAGTGCATAGAATTACAGTTTTAAAGTTCACCAAGAAAGTCCATGTTTTGAAAACTGATAATACCTCAGTTCTCCCAAACACCACAACCAGCAGATAGGCAGGCAGGCAGATCTCACAAACACACCCAAACGAGCATTTGTTTACTTCGCCCCCCAGCAGCGGGGCGGAAGAGAACAAACTGAGGACTGTAATGCAGAAGGAGCTTCTTACCTGCTTCAGCAGCAAACTGGCGCGGGCTTAGTTGGCGGTCTTTTCAGCCGGAGACGGTCTCCCCACCCCTTTCCCTCCCCGCCCTCGTTCACTACTACCCCAGTCTCAGCTCAGAAGGGTTGGCTCGGCTGCTCCCTTCGCCGTAGCTTTTGTAATCCGTCATGTTTTCCTAGCGGAGCAACAACGTAAAAGTTGTGGACTGGGGACGTGGAAGAATGCGGTGCAAACGCCGGCGCGCCTTACAACTTGCTGGGAGCGCACGCTTGGGAAAGAGAAGGAAATGGAGGTGGGAAGAGAGAGCAAGAGAGGCTAGGCGCTGCGCTCCCGTGCACACGCTGCAAATGGATGCAATGTGACAACAGGCGACCGGTGCCCGGCTCCTTCTCCTGCTTGCCCCCCCTGAGGGGAGAAGAGCTCTGTTCACGCCTCACTTCCAGCAGCTCACCCCAGATAAAGGAAGGCACACGCAGAAGGACTCCGCGGCCGAGGCGAACCGTGCCTCGGTTGCGAGAGGCTACACTCCCTGAGGGTACAGATGACAAGAGAAAGCCAGCCTTTCTCTCGTTTCTTTCAAGTACACGTACACACGCAGCTGGCAAAAATAATTTCTCCACAGAAAGGGCAGTTGTAGTTAAAGGGAAGCAGCCCTCTTGTTTCCCTTACTGCTCGCCTCAACTAGGAACAAAAAGTGGCAGACTGTTATCGTTGCTTATTTATTTATTTTATATCCCGCCTTTCTGCCCAAAAAATGGCTCTCAAGTCAGCTTGTGCACATCCCTTTCCTTACCCACTGAAGGAGGCCAGTATTCACAGTACAGTATATATGGGTAGGAGCCAAAGGTGTTTTCCTAAAATACACTCTTTTCTTCTAGTGTGTGTGTGTGTTTGTAGGCATTATTTATTTATTTATTTATATAGCACCATCAATGTACATGTAGGCATTTCCTGCACTTGTACATAAAGGCTAAATGGACTAGACTAGAACGTATACATTTTTTAATGATTAGCTTCCGCTTTCTGTGCACATTAACAACACTCATTGAGACATTCCATATTAAAAGGCATTCATAGCGCATTTGCAACTGTGACGTAAATGGGTTTTTGTGCATTTCTTGTGCCTTAAATTCATATGTTAGAACCTGAATTGGCTGTACTTTCAGCTTAGAATTATGTGTGAGCCTAAGGGCCATTGCTCAGTGGCAGAACACATGCTTTGCACGCAGTAGGTGCCAAATTCAATCCGCAGCTTCTCAATTTAAGTCTACCAAAGGCCTCTGCCTGAAATCCTACCAGTCAGTGTAGATAATACTGAGCTACATGAACCAATAGTCTGACTTCCTATGTTCCCATGACTATATCCTGCATTAAGAGTGTTCAGAACAATAGTATCCTTACTGTCACACTTAGAATATCACATGATTTAATGCACGTATGGCAGGAATAGGGAATCTCTGGCTGAAGGGTTAAATTTGGTCCTTCAGGACAGCCCATCCTGTTTGTGGGGCCTCAGGTGATGTCCCAAACCACACTCCTCAGTAAAGATGTGAAGGCCCAGGAAAAAGAATCTGAAAACTTTGAAAAACAGTTTTTTTCATTGGCTGCCAGTCCAGGTACGGGCCCGATTCAAAGTGCTGGTATTAACATTCAAAGCCCTAAACAGCTTGGGGCCAGGTTATTTGAAGGAATGCCTCCTCCCATATGTGCCTGCCCTGACCTTAAGATCATCCACAGGGGTCCTTCTCCGTGAGCCCCTGCTGAAGGAAGTGAGGCAGGTAGCTACTAGGAGGAGGGCTTTCTCTGCTGTGGCACCCCAGCTGTGGAACGAGCTCCCCAGAGAGGTTCGCTTGGCGCCTACATTGTTTTCTTTCGTCGCCAGCTGAAGACCTTTTTATTTTCTCAGTATTTTAACACCTAATTTAACTTAAATTTAAACTCTGCTGTTTTAATCTCATATTTTAACCTATATCAATTTTTGCTGTGTGGTTTTATCCTGGTTGTGCTTTTTATATTGTATTTTGTATTTGTGTTTTTAAATTGTTGGTTGTTTTATTATGCGCTTCATGTTTTTAATTTTTGTGAACCGCCCAGAGAGCTTCGGCTATTGGGCGGTATAGAAATGAAATAAATAAATAATATTTTTTAAAAAATCCACCAAGGACTGTTATTGTTGCCCCACCAAAAAAAAAGGGGGGAGCAATTCAACAGTTTTGGATTATTTTCTCTTAGATTATGGAATATTTTCTTTTAGAATGCTTAATAAAATATTTAAGGGTGCATTGCCAGCAACCTCCAGTACAGGGCTGGAAGACAGCAGAGGTGATCTTCAGCTCTGCATTCTAGCTGCTAGAGAGGAGCAGGAGAGGAAGAGTCTGGGGTGGTCATAGGATCTATCATATTGCAGCCCCCCCCCCACCAGTCTCCTCACCGCCCCCCCCCCCATGCTCCAGTTTCTGAGAGTAGAGAGGTAGCCATCACAGTTCTCTCTGCACTGACTATGAGGATGAGAGGAAGGGATGGGGAGCACAGTTTCCTGCCTCTTAGGTCCGAGCCTTGTCCCTGGTCTTGGAGCTGGGAAACCAAACCATCCTAGGATTGCTCGCTAAAACAAGTTGTTTCTATATTGCTACCCAGCCTTTACTCCACCAGATGATTTCTAATAAGAAGACTTTTACAGAAAGACTGGAGATGTAAAATGTCTGGAAATAATGAAGCCATGGAAGAAAATGGTTTGTTTTTTTAATTCTTTGTAAGGTTCTTTGTAAGGTTGCCAGCATAGTTATTTCTTCCATTTCCTATTAAAATTATTGATGTAATGTATCTTTTACTGATAGATCAGTCATGCTCAGTGTGTCCAATGTGTCAATAGAGTCACCATATCATAATATATGGGTGGGAGGGAGTGCAGTGTTCACAGTTTGGGTTTTGTTCTATCAAGTCCTGTGTTTCTGGGCTTGCTCTGGTTAGATGCTGTTGCAGTCAGTTAATGTAGTTCTAATCTAAAATCCACATGTGAAAGAAACATTGTAGGTTATCCCACCACCAGATGCTACAAAACAATTATCCCACCTATGTTTCTTTTAAAATTATTTTTATTGTTTTTAATTTTGTGGCTTGAGTCTATAGAACTCACTGCCACAGTCTTTAATAATGTTCTCAATTAGAACTCACCATTAGGCAATGCTGCTTCAGCTATAAAACCTTTTAATTGGTGCCAATATGATAAATCCTCTCTACCTAAAAGAAACTCAGTAGCCTGGTTTCCATGGCATAGGCATGGGATTGACACTACCACTAGAGACAACCTTTCAAAATGAAAAGAAGAAGAAGAAGAAGAAGAAGAAGAAGAAGAAGAAGAAGAAGAAGATCATAATTAATAAAAACAATGTACAAAAGTGAATAAAATGTCATTCTTCAAAGAATAGCTCTTCAATTGAATACAGCTGCTTACCATTCCACGTCTTCCCCAGCTAAATAAAATCTCAATAGCTTTTCCTTCGGACCAAATTTCTCTAAACTCCAGACCACAAACAGGAACAGATTTAGGTATTTCCCTAAACTTCCTTACAAATAGGAACAGAAGTTGTATTATTTGTTTTATGTATTTAATAGATTTATGTACTTTTGAACATATTTTTCAAATGTCTTTATGCTGTTCCGTACACTAGCTTCCAGTTCCTTTTGCTTTTTCTGGCTTCTAGGATGTTTCAGGAACTTGCTGAAGTTCCCTTTAGTTAGCCATAAAATAGGAACCTAAAATGTGAGTTGCATAACTTGCTTTGTTCATAAAATTATCATGTTTGATAACACTCTAAGGTTTAAACATAGTAAATATTGTATGAATCCATAGATTAAGAGGGATGGAGAAATTGAGATAAACGACCTATCATCCTTGGCAATCTGTTCAGGGACTATTAGGTATATAAGCCCTGATATAAATGAACCATCATATTTAGAAGAAGCAGTAATACCTCAGAGAACTCAGTTATAGGGACAAATGATGGAGCCGCTGTGTTTTTGAACTTCCTAGGATGTTTGGATGGCTGCTGTTACAAAAAATAATGATGCTGGACTAGATAAATCCAGCAGGACAATATTTCTGGTTTTTTTGGGTGGGGGGAGATTTTTAGTAGATATTCCTGCTTGAATAAATCCTGGCATTTCCTCACATTGCCCTGCCAGATATACAGTACTTGTCTTTGCTAGAGAGTTCATATGCACTATAAACGCTAAGGCTTTCACCATTTTCCCACATTGCCTGTTTTCCCTGGAACTCTGTTTTAGAACATCTATATAGTAGTACTGTGTCTCCTTTCCTACAATACCCTTCTCAAGTTTGACCTTTCTTGTGGAGCCCTTGCTTAATCTCCTCACAGCCTTCACTCCCAACAGCAATAAAGTTTAAGTGTAACTCAGTGCCCAAAAAGGGGCAGGAGGGAAGTGGGATGGTTTGGAAATCAGTGGGGTAGTTTCAGAGTGGCAGAAAAAAGAAGTGGGATGTTAAGGTCAGACTCAATTTTGAGCTCCATTACACCAGCGATTTATCACACACTCGCCATGCCTGGTATGCAATTTTTCAGCCTGGTACTCACATGACGTCGTCCATGACCTGCACTCATTTCTCCTCTTCCCCTCCATGTTTGGTTTCTTTTTTCTTTTCTTTTTTGTCTGCCTGAAAAAAAAAAAGTGGGATGGCTATAGTTCTAACAGAAAGCTCAATCACACTGGGGGTTAACACACTCCCTACCTTCACTTCTCCGTCGATGTTTTCATTCCTCAGTTACTTCCTCTTTTCGAAAGAGAAAGTACAGAACGAGCAGGAGGCCCATTGAGTCTGCTGCTCTAATGGCACTGCTTCTCCTGCACACAGCAGGAGAGAGCAGCAATTCCATGTTTAAAAAATCCATCGGACTTAATGAGAGGGTTTTTTGTCGCGCAAGGAAGGCCAAAAGAGGCGGAAGGCGTGTGGGAGGCAGACGACATCATGTGAGGGACCTGAGCAAACTCTGTGAGTGCCCAGTAACGAGCGTGTAATAAAACGCTCATCAGATGGTGCTTAGAAACAAAGCGGGTGGTATCCCAGCCCATCTCTTCCCACTTTGAACACTAGTGTAGCTACATTCCTTCTTTCTTATCCTTGTTTCTCTCCACCGTCTGTAACCTGTTTTGTTTTATCTTGCTTATGCAAAAAAGAAGAGTGCCATATAGCACCATGTGTATTAAGAACAATGCAAAATAATAACAATCATAATTACTATAATAAAAAAATATTAAACAATGCAGTGATCAAAGTACGCTGCAAAGTGAAAATACCATTACAACTACAGACAGAGGCATTAAATGCATTTGCATGCATTCACCACGGGGGCACCAAGTTGGGGAAGGCTGTATCAAGTTGTTTCATATTATTTCTGCTCCTGCTATTAGTTGTTTATTTCTTTGTGTGTTGAAAGTCAAAAGGTAGCTTGAAAATTTATCAAAAAATCATAAACAGAAAATAAAAGACGAATCCATTTTAAAATTTAAGATTTATATTCCAGCTAAAGTGGTTTACCAAAGTCTTTAATTTTTAAAGCATTTGAACATTTTTTCCCTTCCCAGTTGACAAGAAGAAACTGACTGGCTGAATCCTGTTTCATAACTCTAGGGATCCTACTGAAAATAGGACAGCATGGCTCATGAAGAGGGATTCCTTGTATTCCATTTTCAACAAATGCCTTGAAAGCTGCGAGGGAGGAAAAATTAAAATTCAATGTTCTTTTTTATTCTGGTGGAACCTGAAGTGCATTGTAGTAAAAATGCAGAAGATTCAGGAGATATGTAAAATATAATCACATCCCCATATATATAGATATAAAGATAAAGTTGAATAAAGGGACAAATATAGTCACATGCACACATATTGTATTGTGCAAACAGTTATAAATAAAAGCTTGCATTCAGTTTTCAAGGAAAACTGGTTAAGGTCATTATCAGAATGCATTCTTTGCCTTTTAGGCTTTGGGATATTGGTACTTGATCAATGTCTGTCTCAATGAACAGGATGATAAAGAAAAGTATACCATTGTTTTCACGATAGTATACTTTTAGCTCAGTCTGAAAATGCTTGGCAGGTTCTTTTACCATCAAACAATTCAGATAGTCAGTTTACAACCACACTCCAATTCCTCTTGATCTCAGTTATTCTATCATATATTATCACTGTTCCCAGCACACAGAAGCTTAGAGGAATGTCTATTAAAATAGCACTCAGAGGCCCACTTTCAGGTTTATGATTAACTCTGAACATAAGTGCATTATTGTAAACAAACATCTCAGATTTCAGCTGAACATATTACTGCACTATTATTATTGTCATGTGAAATTTCTATGTTACTCTGACGTTTTCTTCAGAAAATATGTGATGCATAGAAGTAAAATATGACCTGTGCACATATATCTGACTGCAGATAACACAGTGGTATAACACCAATGTTCCCATAACTATAGTAGCATATAGCACTTGCCTTATTCACAAATAATCATCCTTAGAATACCATAATATGTTACCAGCAGAAACTTTCCAATGGGTTCATCTCATGTATCTCTAATAATGTATAGATCCAGGAACTATATAGGTAGGGCCATTATTTTATTTATGTATTTATTTAAAACATTTATATCCCGCCCTATGTCATTAAGATTTCAGAGCGGCGTACAAATAAAAACATACAGTATAAAACAATAAATATGCACAGTTAAAAACAAATTAAACCATGTGCATCCTTACTATTCAATTATTGCTTGCTGAGAAGTTAGACAATTTGAATAGTAAGAAAACACACACCATTGGTACTGCCCACATGTAGCTCCATCACACCTACTTTTCCCCCCTGTTATGCACCTGCAATTTTGATTTGTTTCATTAGCGGGGCAAGCAGCGGCCCCTTTTACGATAGTCACTATACCAGTATACCCTTTTTACTTGTTTGCTCTCCTGCTATTGTGCCCACCCTCCTCCTTCCCCCTCCATTTCATTGGTTCTTGTCAGGTGATGAATGTGGGCACCTCCACTCAGGACCTGATTTATTTATTTATACAGAGTGTTCCCAACATAGGAGTGATCACAATGGTTAAAGTTTGGGGAATCACAGGCAGGACTTCCTTATGTCGCAGAAGTCCCCAAAGTGTTTGGGGTAAGTCCCCAAAGTGGGGGGGGGGAGCAAAGAGGACTTTAAGCCAGGTGACAGCACAGGGCTGACTTTCTTCACCACCACTTTGCTTAAAATCAAGCCAGCTTCCCAACTTTCCCACACTCGTTTCACCATGCCTTGTTGGAAAAGCATCGCCAAGGCTGCCCCCCCTTCAGCGTTTAAAGATAGCACGTCCCCCATTTTCACGCTCTACACCACAGTTATTTTATCCCCCCTCTCCAAATCAGAACCTCATGTGGCGCAGAGTGGTAAGCAGCAGTTACTGCAGCCGAAACTCTTCCCCACGGCCTGAGTTTGATCCCAGCGGAAGCTGGTTCTCAGGCAGCTGGCTCAGGTCAACGCAGCCTCCATCCTTCCGAGGTCGGTAAAATGAGTACCCAGCTAGCTGGGGGAAAGGGAAGGCAATGGCAAACCACCCCGCTACAAAGTCTGCCAAGAAAACGTCAGCGAAAGCAGGCGTCCCTCTAGGAGTCAGCAATGACTCAAGTGCTTACACAAGAGGTTCCTTTCCTTTCCTCCAAATCCTAATTAATAAAACTTAACAACATAGGATCACTGCACCTGTTCTTCCCAGCCAAAGTCCCAACAAAACAATCAACAACTTTGTAGGAAACCATGGAAAATCCCAGACCCATCAGCCAATGTGATGGATGTGACCAAAATGCTTACAGCTCCTTCATTTTTAAAAATTAAGAGATTGAACATGGCACCATGATAGCTCTTAAGTAGGGCTTTAGGCATGCCATGTTTGAACAAGATCCTTTCATCCAATGATTTTTTATAAGTTTTTAAATTTCCCCCTCAAACCATTCACCTACGTAAACACACGCACACACACCTCTGGTTCTGTGTTAATCCACCCCTGCACATTTATGGAGGGAGCTTTTATCTTCCATAAATGTAAAGGAATGGATTGACACAGACACAGGAAAAGCCTGATATTTCCATAAGCACAAAAAAATTCAAAAAAAGAAAAGTATGTTGACAAAGAAGGATGGGAAAATCCCCTCAAACAGCCCAGTTCTTGCTCAGTGTCAATGGGGTGTGCTGACTGCCTTTTGTGGAGGGAGGGGAAATGGAATGGAATGGCTGGAATATTGAACTGCAGGATTTCACACCACAATATTTTGAATTGTAGATTTAGTGTTTGGAGAGGAAGAGGATATTTCTTGGATCTATTCATCAGTTATAGAAAATGCCCTTTGAACCATAAAGGACTGATTCAAAATCTGTTGTTGTTCTCAAAGCAAAAGAAATATTTCTTAATGAATTCAAAGTCCAAGGGAAAATGTATGAGTCCATGCTGTTTCTGAGTGAGCACCTCTGAAGTCAACTGCTCGGAGTTCTGTGTGTGCTCTGAATTATTCTGCAGCCTATTTATTCAATCCAATATTTTTAACAGACTCTTATTTGTTCCCAATAACTAGGCTGAAAAATGTGGCGCTGAGTATACTCTTACAAGCCTGATTTATCTTGGGGGCTTGAAGAGAAATAAATTGAAAACCAGGGGGAAGGTGAAATTGAATAGAGCAGCTGGAGTACCTACTTTTAAATGTCCCCAAGGACGAAGTTAAAACTGCCCATAGAAATCAATGGCGACATCCACAGTTTTAATGCAGCTGGGATAGTGCACCAGTGTGTCTACCACAACTGACAAACAAGCAAAAATAGAGGGGGGAATTCCTAAAGGAAGGGTGGAGGTACAAAACAGTAATAATGATAAAATTCTTACTATATGAGGGCTAGAGAAGAACCAATGTCAGTAGTCAGGTTTGTTGAAATATTAAATGTTTTTGTTATTATTTTTGAATGATAAATTTAGTGATAATGTCTTACCATACCCATTTTCCCCCTTTAATTTGAACCCTTTAGCCCTCTCCAGGTATTCTTCGTCCCATGATGAAAGAACATGTGAGGTGAGGCGCGCTCCAGTCATTGCATCTGTCACCCTGTATGTGTGGAAGTTGGAACAAGTTGGAACAATTTCCTCTATCCATGGAAAATCGGGGTTCCTAATTGTGTAGAGAACCCCCACGGATAGAGGAAGCTCTCTGTTTCAGACATTGCCCTCCATGGAGGGGGTGCTGATCTTCTCACATGTTCTTTCATGATGATAAGAATGGCTGAAGATGGCTACTGTCAGATGATAATGGATATTGGATGATATCTATGTAAATTTTATATGATTAAATACATTTAAAAATCAAAGAACCAATGAGGATCAAGCATGCTCAATGGGCACAGATTCTTGACTAAGTGTTGGGGAAGGTGGGGAGATAGAAAACTCGGAGCAGTAGTGGGAATGGAATGAAGTGGCTGAACACAAGCACTCCATACAACATTTTGTACTCTCTATTTCCGAAGGTCAATTGTAAGTGTCATTGCTTATGTAGCCAAAATGGCACCACTTACATAAAAGAGATAATAATAATAATAATAATAATAATAATAATAATAATAATAATAATAATAATAATAATACATAAAAGAGAGATGTATCAGTAGGCTTGGGGGAACTCCAAGGTTTGCAGAAATACAAAATAAATAAATAATAATAAATAAATAACAAGGCAGGATTCCAAAAACTGAGGACTGAGCTTCTTAGTGTCTGAAGGGGACAGAGGGGAGGACAGAAAACTGGTAGGGAAAGGGAATGGAATGATATATTGTGGAGGAGGACATGGATGGTGACTGTAACAATGAATGAATAGGAACATTCCAGATGTTGCAGGACCTACTTGTTCCCTCAATGTTCAGGCTGTGGACCTTGCTGCTTATGTAGCCAAAATGGCACTATCTCCACCCAAGAGAGAGGTTTTGACCCCCTCCCATCCCAAACAGGGTACTGAGCATGCTCAATGACCATGGAATGCTGACTGACTGGTGGGGGGGGGGGAGAGAATGGAGTGACTGGAAACCTGAGCAGCAGCATTTCACGTCATAATATTCTCACTCATTGATTTGGAAACTACGAACCCGTTTGGCAGCCTGACAGTGTTCTCTGCATGAGATCTCATAATATTGTACCAGACATCTGATTTCTCAGTTAAAGTTTCTTGATTCTAATACAGATAACAGACAAATACTTGTAACTGGCAGGGCCAGCTTTATCATGAGGCAAACTGAGGCACTCACCTTATGTTTCCCTTACGCTGCATGCCCCTTCTTCGCCTTAGCTTTGCTGCTTTGGGGCTCTAGCTGGCCGAGTTCTTGCAAGAGCCCCACTGCCAGGAAAGGGCACAAGGTGGCAGAGACAGTGGTGGCAGGAGAAGGGGAACAAGGTGCAGGAGGAGGCAGTGTCAGTGTCAGGAGGTAGGGCATAAGACACCTTAATCCAGGGCTGGTAACTATGAGTGGGAGCATAATAATTCATGCATCATCCCCTTTACCAAGATCAAGTTCCCTCACATTCACGTTTTCCCTAAAACATCCTTATTTCTAAGCATTACCAGAGAGAGAGAGAGAGAGAGAGAGAGAGAGAGAGAGAGAGAGAGAGAGAGAGAGAGAGAGAGAGGAATTTCTTCCCCATCCCTACATTTTCCTCTTAGGACAAAGGCAGGGCAGTGGTGCACTTGCAGGGCAGAACTAGTGAGCAGGAATGGGTTGCTTAACTCACTCCTCATCCCCAGCCCACAAATTATGCTGTGCAAATGTCCACTGCACTGTTTTAAATCAGTTCTCCCCCCGCCCCCCAGCTAGGATCTGCAAGCCAGTAAGCCCAGCTGGTGGTGAAACAGTCCAGCAGGATGGGTAGGTGGGTGTATTTGTAGAAAGCATCAGCAGGCACGGAAGGCATTAAGCCATGCTCTCCTCCTCCCACTGATCTTCCCCTGAAAGTGTTCCCCATGACTGCATTTACAATATTTCAGCAAATGCAAGTTTGGGAACATACATTTGCCAATATGACATTTTGTTCCACCCTTAGAAACTCACAAGAAGAGAGAAAAAGAAAGCAAATGAGAGATGAAGTTTCCAATCTGATTTTGCCCCTTTTTGCCATTTATATAAGATTAACTCCTAATATAATGAGCACAGGATATGTAATGCCACGTGAAAAGAAAAAAGAATAAAGTAACAAAAACAGCAAGCAAGTTGCAGCATTAATTTCCCTTTATATGGTTGTTTTCTGTCTGAAAACAGAATGGCTATGAAAGGCAGATTTTTATGTACTTTCATTCTCTGAATCATTATTTGTATTCTTTCTTTGGGATAACAATTCATAGGGACGCATTTCCATTTAAGATGCAATATATTTAATGTTCAACTACATCAGCTATTGTGAATCAATTTACTGTGGATAAATTGTTTCTGCAAATATTACTATACCCAAACTCTACTTTATAGAAAGCATGGAGATTAACTTTCTTATTTTAGTAGTGCAGTATAAAGTGTGAAAGTGTACCTAGAGACTTACCTTTGATATAGTTTATATTATATACAATTCTATAAATGAGATTAAACTGGTCCAGTTACCCACATATAATTAAAATATGACACTGGTCTAGTTAAACTGGGTACACGTATTCTGGCTTCAAAAACTGTCCAGCTTGGTTTCTCTAGAAAGCTTTGGAAAGACATTCCTCATGATCCTCATTCCCTTTTTCCTGTAGTGGCACAACATCTATAGTAATATAATAATGTTTATCTGACCGTCCGTCCATCTGTTACCACCATAGTGCCATGACGTAAATCTAGATACTTAAAATTTGACATGCATACTAAGGGAATCCTAGGTGTACACACATTAGAAGTTCTCCCCCCAAAAATGCATTAATTAATTTCAGTTAATTTAAATGTGTCCATGTGTTTGAAGTTTGCAATAATATTTTCATCCACAAGTGGCAGATTTCCCTAACCAGCATATAGCTTTGCCATCCATACAGTATGAAGCCATGAGAGATTAGTAGGCCAAGGTCAAAGTTATATATGCATGCCCCTTTTCCCCTACTGTGGGGCAGCCCCCCAGCCCCATCCACTCAGAGGAACAGAGTTGACAGACCCCTCTAACATTTTCAGTCACTAGAAGCAGACTTCCCTAACCAGTGCATAATTTTGCAGTCAATACAGTTTGAAGCATGAGGGGAAATTAGTAAACCAAATAATACAGCCATATGCCTGCCCCATGCTGCCCTTCAGGGAAATGGAGTGGACAGACACCTCCCTTAAAGGGGCCATGCTTAGGGGTGCCAAAGGGGCAGGCACAATGTATCCAGATCTCTGACAAATGTGTAAGTTTGCTTAAAGGCATCAACATAAGGGCTATTCCCCACCCACTGAAAGCCATCCGTTCACTAGTTGTTGACTAAAGTAGGGTTGTTGGGACAATGGCATAGCCAACTCCCATCTGCCCTGATCCTCTGGCGGATGGGCAGAGGTTTCCCATTCCTGCCACAGGCCTTTGAAATTCCCTAGTATTTATGCCTATCTTGGACTTCTAGCTACTGCAGGGCCAAGTAATGTGAACTGTCCAGAGATCTTCGGCCATTTGGCAGTATAGAAATGTAATAAATAAGTATACAGATATGACAAAGGCACTCGTGTTCTGAAATTCCCTGGGTTTTCCTTGATATGTAATAATAATAATAATAATAATAATAATAATAATAATAATAATAATAATAATCTAATATTTTAGCATAAAATAAGTAAAGGATTTATTTGATATTTACCTTTATTCCGCAAAGATATTGTATTAAACTGGTTTTATCATGACTAAGCCCCAATTCCCACATTAACCGCTGATGTCCTAGATCTACACTTCTACTTTAAAAAGGTTTTATAATGGTAGTGACAACTGTTGGGCCCAGGACACACTCCATATACAGTTTTCAAACCATTTTAAAGTGCCATATCCTACTTGGTGTAGATCTGGCCCTAATGTCAGTGTGACATGATTTTTATGCATCATGTATCCCAATAGATCATTGTGTCCCAATAGATAAAGTTATTTGATCTGCCACATTCTGGAAGGAAATTCATAAAAAAAACCCTAAACTTCAGATTATCAAGTCCATCAAAAATTAAACTTCAGATGAGGATCACTGACCTCATAATGATAGATAAGTATTCATCATGTAATAACAGTGCAGATGTCATTGTGACACGCAGACATAAAGCACATGCTTAAATGTAAATGAGTACTAAGTGCTGCTTCAGATATTACCCTGGTGGCATAACTAGAGGTGCAAAACCACATGATTAGCTAGCTACATGTGTAATATAATCTCCCTGTGGTTTGATTGATTTTCACCCTGTCTGGGAGAAATAATTTTTACAATAAGGGTGCAATCCTAGGCATGTTTAGCCAGGAAAAAGACCTACAACTCCCACCATTATGGGACTTTTTTGTGTCTAAACATGCACAAAATTGTGCCTAAATAACATTAAAAAAATAACGAAATAACATAGTGTGTACTTAGACAGCCACATGGTTCCACTGGCAACAATATCGCCCAGGTAAAGGCTGAATCATCCTTACATTGCTGCTAAATCAGGGCATAATAATGACAGGGTTTGTTAATGTTTATCTAATAATTAAATAGTTATTAGGAAATTTCATGGTTTCAAATGTATCCCATGCCCCTTGAAAGCACAAGACTATTACTATGCAATGACTATAGCCATGTTTTCTACTGAGAACGCAGTTAGTCAGCTGTAGACTTTCCTTCTTCTAACCCAGGCAGCAGATGTCCTTCCTTTCATGCCAATGGGAAACCTGACTGGATGCTTTTGTTGCTGTGGTTTTACATATGAAAGCTGTTTGCTAGAGATCAAAACTAGCTTCTTATTAACCCTTTACCAGTGCTGGCAATTTCCCCAAACCAAAAAGAAAGAAAAGAAATGAGGTCATCCTAAAATTCTGTTGTACAACAATACTCATTACACAGTTAAAGCCCTGGAATGACTATACAGGTATGATGGCAATTAAAGTGAGAAAGTTTCTAATATTTTACTATTACTAATAATGGCATTCACCTTATCAGCAGAAATCTTCTCATTAGCCCAGACAGCATTCATTGTAGCTTTTAATCCTGCTATGTGTTCCCATTCCACTCGATATTGTTATGAGAAATGTGGAACCATCCTTTACAGAGATGCTTGCTTGCTAAACCTGCTGCCACTCTGCTCCTTGTTAGCTGTCAGTGTTAGGGGGTGCAGGGTTTTGATGATACACATAGGTGCCTGTGTATGAAGTTTTGTCCCAATCCTGTAACCCCACCCCTAGGTTTGGAGCTGCTTTGCGGTGCACCTGAGATTTTTGCTCCTCTGGAGTACATGCATTGGGGTTTGATGCTGCATCAGATGCCTCCTGACTAGGAGTGGCTATGTGTTGAGTTTTGTCTTGATCCTGCAAACCCCCAAGGTCTAGCCAATTTCTCCTTTTTGGTGCACTCAAGATTTTCCCTCCTTGGTGAATGATCCTGCAGGGGTTTGATGGTGCATCAGGTGCATCCTGATTGTGGGAGGCTGTATATGAAGTTTTGTCCCAAGCCTGCAAATTTGCAGCGCTTCAGAGGTGAAGTCGTGCCACTGGTCAGGCAGGAGGACTGCTGCAAGACAGGGGGCGGTGTGTGTGAGAGAGTCAAATTACACGCTTATTAACCCACTTGTGTAGTGGGGAATCATGGGCTATTTAAAAAAATAAGTTACTGTGAGTAGCTTATTAACCCATCATGGATGACATCTGGACGCAGCCATAGAGTTTAGGAGTGTCATCTCAGATCACAGGTGCCATCGTGTCTTATGCTGGTCCTACTACAAATTCTGATATTTGTTGCTAGTTGTATGGGTGTGTTGTCTTATTACTCTGTTTTCTAAAGATGGTAAATGAATTAACAACTTTCACCAGTCGTTTATTCAGATCTAACCATTTCTTGAATTTTGTTTGGCAATTATTTAATGGGAATCTCCTTGAACTTTAAACAATTTCTCTCACTTTTCCCTTCTTCTTCTTCTTCTTCTTCTTCTTCTTCTAAGTGCTATTAACTATCTTGATTTTTACATTCAAGCAAAGAATATGAATAAATATAAAGAATTATTTGGTAAGTTCATATATTGGGAACATTTTTCTAGACGGTAATGGTGATACTGACAAGGAATCTTATTTCCTTATGCTCTGAAATGAAAACACAAATAAAAACATAGACATCTTGCAAACAGGTTTGCAAACAGCTTGTCACAATGAAAAATTATAATCAATGTGACATGAACATTCTACTTTGGTTTATTATTGAGCCATAATTCTACCAAAGGGAATTCACTCATGTGAACGGTAAAACCCAAATCAGCTGTTCACTTTCTATAATTTACCCGTGAGGTCTGGTTTGCATACAGTTTCCTTCCTTTAAGAATATCCTCCTTAGAAACATACACATTTCTAAGCTATATAGATGGTATAACCACAGTATAAGAACATAAGAAGGGCCATGCTGGATCAGACCAAGGGTCCATCTAGTCCAGCACTCTGTTCACACAGTGGCCAATCAGCCGTCGGCAAGGGGACAACAAAGCAGGACATGGTGCAACAGTATAATTTATCGTAGTCACTATGTAGCACTAAAAGGGTCAAAATTAGCTCTTACGGATGCCATTTCAAAAGTTTTATTATATTTATTTGGGGCACCCATGGGGTGTAGGTGCGAAAATGGCCCCTAGACCTTTCAAAGTTCCCCACCCTTAACTTAATGGGTCCTAATATTGTATTGTTAGTTGTTTTTAGTTGTTTAAAATTTTGTATGATAAGATTTTATATTATTTTATCGTGTTTTACTTTAGTTTTTTTATTTCTGTGAATTGCTTAAGGAGCTTTTGCTATTGGGTGGTATAGAAATGAAATAGTAATAACTAATACTAACATCAGATACAGTGCTATTGCGTTTAAAGAGACTTACTTCTAAATAAGGGTTGTGAGCAATGTTAGGCTAATGGACAAAGTACAAAAGGTGGCAGTGTGACACTTGTGCAAATGCTAGCAAACAACAAGCATAACTAGCGCAAATAAGATCTTGTTTAATGACTTGTGCAATGACTTGTGCAATTGCTTGTATAAGCAGAATCAAAGTACTTGATCTGATACTTGCACATATATGAAACACAATTTTGGCAAATGGTAGAAGATTTGTGCTAGCAAAGTTACATCATAAATGTGTATTGAATTGTAGCCTAAGTGTTGCATTGATGTGATGTTGCTTCAATTCTCCCCTCCATTTATTCTTATATATATATACATGACCTGTCATTTTCTTTGTTTCAAGTGATATGAATTGCTCAGCAAAGATGACAAAAAGAGACCTATGAAATGAAGATGTTGGTCAAATGTATTGCAATTAAGTAATGTCAGGCAGAATTGGAAATAAAAATATATGTAGGTGATATTAGCAGACCGTTGAGATACTACCTGAATATATGGCCACCAACTTTTCAGAAGTATTTAGCTAAACCCAATTAGTGCAATACAAGTTTATTAAAAGAAATAGGAGGCTTTACTGTTTTTTTAATGAGGGCATGGATTCACCCAGAGGTCACAAGTCTAAAAACTCATGCTAAATGTTAAATTTAAGTCTCTAAGGCCCATGCTAAATATTAAATTATCTGTGCAATAGTATTTTCAATTGTATACCATACTTCCACCCACCTCCACTTTGAGTGAAAGTATAGGAGCAGCTATGAAAAAGAGTGTGTGTTCTATTTTGTTACTTAGGGAGTTTAGATTACAGTGAAAACACCTGCCTACCTTAAACCATAGAAGTGAAATACATAAATAACATTCTTTGGACATGTTGCAGAAATGACCAGACCAGTCATCAATTTCTGCTCTGTAAATTCTCCTTTTAGATTTTGCTATAATATTGTATATAACTTTTCCCAGATACTTTATGGTGTTTATGTTGTATGTCTATGCACCAGTTGCATTGTAGGGATGGGAGCTTGGCTCCATTAAAGAGCAGTTTTGTAGTCATACAAAATTTTACATGAACTCCCAAAATTCACCAAGTCCAGGTCCTTCTAAGGTTTATCAGTTCTCTCATTCTCTTCTGATTGATAAATACAGAAACTGTTCAGTAAAGCAGTAAGAGTTGATTGGGTCTTTTCCTAGTACCTAGTCCTTGGCAATATGATTGGCATGGCACACTAACCAACAAATGCCTTATCAAGAATGAATTCAAGCCTCTCCTAGTCCTTTGTGTCTCCAGTTAAGATACAACTGAGAAAAATGCCATCATCAGCAGGAACATTCACTCACTCACTCACTAGGGCTATTGCAAGGATGAGTCATGGGATGCTGTCATTTCGAGTTGTAGCATGACACTTTGAATGAAAGTGAGAATTTGGAACAGCCTATGACCTGAAATAGCCCTCTACTGACTTTTATCATATGAAAACAAGGACGGAAAGCTACATCTGGCTTTTCTGGGTGTATGACACTGGCGTCTGTGGGACTGTGCTCATCTTTGCTAGTAGAAATGGCAGAGCAGATACTAGCAGGAAGGGTTCGGCTATTGGGCAGTATGGAAATGAAATGAACTACACAAACAAAACAGTGACTTCAGCAGTGGCACAAATACACAGAGTTTGCATCTACTGCACACCGTAACCTTTTCTCAATTTATGGTTTAGCACTACAGGTCCTAAAATACCTCTTTAGCATCTGATTGTTGTGAGAACTAGGAAAGTTGTAAGAGCACATTTTGCAGCTAGTTGTGACACAAACACAGGGAAATGTGCAAATCAGTTGTATCCCATCCGTTGTCCACATGATTCCCTTTGAAATTAAAAACCTCAGATTCTATTACATAATCTCTAAGTGTACTGGCAAAAAGTAGGGCTGATGTGTAGACAGAGGTGATCACAAGGTATATACCTGCAAAATCTACACATTTCAGTGGAGTTGGATATCAAATATATGGGATATGACCTACAATTTTACAAAGCTTTGTACAGTATGTTGGTATATGGTGTGTTTTCAGTGTATTGTACACTGTCCAGAGAACGTTGGTTATTGGACAGTTTAAAAGTATAGCACATAAATAAATTAAATACTTCCTAGCCCCATAATTGAATTTCCAAATGGACCAAGCATTTTAGCAAGCTGTTTGCACACCATCACTTAAGACAAGAAGGGGCATCTGCACAATTCTTGAACCCCTAAATTTTCAGGTTCTGCAATTAGGCTTGGGCAGAAGCTCAGCCATGGCCCTGATGCCAAAGTCGCTTTACCAGAATAACTCAACAAATTAAATTCTTGTGCCCCTCGTGAAGCTTTCTACCAAAACACATTGGACAATTGAATATTGCATTGAAGCCCCTTATTATTTTTCAGTATAATTGTTATGCTTGTTCTCTCTTTTTGCTCTCTTTTTTTACTCTGTTGTATTTAATGCTCTCTCTCTCTCTCTCCCTCCCTGCCTCCCCCCCTCTCTCTCTCCCTCCCTCCCTCCATCTCTCTCTGTAGTTCCTCCAGGCACTATCTACATTTCAGGCTGCTCAGCCCTTTCCCTTGGTTCCAAACCTCAAAAATTAAGGACATCCTTACAATGCCTCCATCTGGCTCCCTTGTTCCAATTTTGGCAAGTTCTGTTCTCCTGAGAACCAGTGTACTCTAGTGGATATAATGTCAAATTCAGAGTGCTTCCAGACAGAGGGCTCCTAATGCTATGAATTACAAGGCACTGTGCATCTATTTTTTTCTTTTGTTTCTCAACAGATTTTCTGCAGTTCAAAAAAAGATGGAAGAAGCAGTGGGAAGGTTACAAGTAGAAGATGACACACACACACACACACAATTTAGTGAATGAGGCAGGGTGATGGCAAGCTAAAAGCTTTTCTGGAAGCACACTTAGGCTGTGTTCAAACAACATGATAGTTAATAATCAATTTGACAGTTGTTTATCTAGGGGTTACTCCCCACACAACATAATAATCAACTGTGCTGTGGATTAGGATAAGTGTTGAGTTGACTATTAGTCCACTCTGAGTTGACTTGCTTATCCCAGGCTCTCTCTCCCCCCTCAATCCTCCCGCTAGTATCCCCTCAGACATTGCTGCCAAAAATCTATCCTACCAGCTGGACTAGAATGGTAGCCACCACTTTGATCTCTCTTGCCTTGCAACTCTGTGGCTGACAAAATCACCAGTGGTGGCCGAGGAAATAACCAATGGTGCCCTCCACACAACACGATAACCAGTGGTAGTTCAAATAGCCAACTCTGCACAAATAGCCAACCATTGTTTAAAAATCTCCCTCCACACAACATGATAGCCCATGTTGGGTTAAATAACCAATCGTCAATTATTTAAACTGTCGACTCTGAACCCAATCAAAGACTAAGGATAATTAAGTTAATGTCCCTGCTTAACAATGGAACTCACTAGGGAAATTTGGGTAAACTACTATTTCTCTAACCTACTTTACAGGAATATTCTGGGGGTTGGGATAAAATAGGATAAGCCCTAGATGTGATGGAATTGGCTGAATTTCTAAGGCCCTGTTAAGAAGACACCTTAAACCACAGCTTTAGCCATGGTGGTTAAGGCAAAAAGCCTTATTCACCATGGTTAAAGCTGTAGGTTAAGGTGTCTTCTGATTAACACAAGTTGTCCAGTTTTATACTTTCAAAAGCAGAGCTTCTCCCCTTCCAGTCTCAAAAAGTGTTTAATTGTATGACTGTGTTTGGTTTCTTATGGAGGAAAATCTGTCTCACACAGGTACTCAAATGTATATTTTAGGTCATGTAGAAAGAGTAGAATCTATTCTTGATCATATAGATAGGGTGAAATAACCTTCTACCCCTATTTGCAAAAGGTTTTTAAAACTCCAAACTTCTGAGATGGCCATACCATATACTCTACCCTGAATTTTTGAGGACAAATAGGACTAAATGTACTAAATAAGTGAAACTAAGAACATCCACGTATCTATTGCATCTTTGATATTTCTTATTTGATGTATGCTAATCAGTTCAAAATAATTAAATTAACTTCTCAATGCCTCAACCCAATTACAGTGTGCAATCATGAAAAACAAGCATATGACTAACACAATGTTATTCTGCATTAATGGTTTAATCCATAAAGCATGCAAAAGCACATTCAAACTCATAATATTATGATATTATAATATTTACTAATTTATTAGAATTTGGATAATAGGCCCAAATGCAAGGCTAAGCAATAGAAAGGATGATAGCCTCATTAATGAATGCAGCCAGCTGAGAAGTACAAGTATGTGTTCAGTGTAAACCTTCATGTTTGAGACATTATACTAATTGCCTCAGCATCCATGTCCAGTTAATATTAGCAACCATAATAGGCGCAAAAGAGTATATTGCATTCAATGGCAGAACTGCTATTGAGTTTAATGGATCTGGAATGTGTCCAAAGTATAATATAGAACTGGCTCTTTTAGAGCTATTAGCCTGTCTGTAACAATCCAAGCAATTAAGCATAACTTTGGAGAAAAATCTGTGCTTCACATACAAAATAGATAAGTGAACACTGCTGTATGTTGCAACATTTTGCCAAGCAATATGTACCACAGAGACATTCAAAGACGTGGGGGAATCTATAACCTCAAGATTCTCCACATGTGGAAGGGACATGTTATACTATGTTGCTTTCCTTGGTTTTGTTTAATTAGGTTTAACAGTGTTGTTAGGGGAGAAATGTGTAGTTGGAAAAATGGGGAGAAATTAGAATATGCATGTGTCTATTAAGAATTTAAATTACAGGCAATGTAAGGGAGGGCAGAACGTGCTCATCTAAAGAAGCTAAAGCAATGGGGACAATGAGCTTCCATGAAATTCAGTGGACCAAAGCCTGCCTTCTCAGTGGAAGGGGTGAAGATTCCAGGGGAGTTGAAGGAGAGAGAAAGGGAATAAGAGATCCAAAAGAGCTGAAAGGAGAGATTGGAAAAAGTAAAGAAGAAAGAAAAAGGACTGTTAAACTGATTGGATTGGCATAGTATGAGCTTCATCCCATGTACCTATTTTCCTCGAATTATCCCCTACAGCGCAAAGCTGTCGTTGTTGTTGTTGTTGTTAACTAAATCACACCCTGGGCGGCAGCGCTCTTAAGATCCTTTGCATACCAGGAAAAGGGTTTAAGGGGGGAAATGTAAAAACATCATAAAAAATCAACGGATAACCCAATATGATTCAAATTTGGTATGCTTAAAGCTCTGCTTAGTAGCTATTACTGTGCCAGTTTTGATGTCTTTATCTTTAAAACTTATGCAGATGTAAGCATTTGTTTAATTTGAAGCTGAAGTATCAAATCCTGCTCCTGCGCCCCCAGTGGCTGCTTAGAAAACAACAAATGATTCGCTCCAAAAGTAGTAGCAAAATAGGTCGGGTCTTTTGGCTTTATAGCACAATTAAAGCAGGATGTACGGGAGTACTTCACAGTCAAAGCAGATTATAAACTGGAAAACTTCGGAGTCCTTTGCATGCAATTCGCAGTGATTGCACAGTATGACGCTGGTGTGATAAAGCTATCAATGTTTGTTATTTATTTCTTTTATAAGCGCCTGACACTGTCTATTCTATGCCTTGGGTATAAATATCTGCTGGTCTGTTGAAGTTGAGGATGGAAAAAACTGAGGTATTTGACCCACATCAATAAGGGATAACTGGGTAAAGACTCCTGAACAGTGTTACCCTTACACTAGGACCCTCTTCTCACTAAAGAAAGACTAAATCTACTCTCTAAGAAACAGCAAATAATATAGGCCATCTTAATGTGCGTTCATTGGGCGTGAATGTCTTTGTGGAGAAAAGAGAGAAACAGTGAGCCAAAAGAGATGTGACATCCAGGCCCTTTCTACACCTAAGGGTTATCCCAGGAAAATGGAGGGATCATCCCTGCCTGCTCCTGGGATCCCCTGTGTGGCATTATGATGCACAGGAATGATCCCGGCATATAGGGCTGGTGTAGACATACCTCTAAGGCTAGGTTTGCAGTTAAAGCAGCTCAGTTTAGAACCGCGTAGGGGACAATGACCCGGCTCAGGGTGGGCCATCATAAAATTTTATTTCAATATGTTAACGGAACTGCAATGAATATATCTCATTGTGACTAAACTATGATAATGTTCTGTTATATATTGTACTGTAAGATGTCTTTTGTTGATGCTGTGGTGGATGATATTGTCTAAAACCTATTTTGGTTGCATAATAAAGACTAGTAGACATGCCCCATATGTGTGAATGCATTTAAAGTAGGGTGGGTGACACATGACCCATGGGCCACATGTGGACCCCACTCTCATCCCTAATGTGCCACCCCTGCTGCCTCAAAACCTACATATTCGAGGAGTTCTAAGACACCCGGGCATTATCCAGGGTCAGCGCCATTAGAACAGCAGACTCAATGGGCCTCGTGCTCGTTGTGTACTTCCTCTTTTGGAAGAGGAAGTAACTGAGGAATGAAATCACGGGCGTAAAAGCAAAGGTAGAGAGCACGTTAACCCCGGTGTGATGGAACTTTGAGTCTACTGTAGCAAAAACAATTGAAGTGTTTTAAAGACCAACAAATTTATTCTAGCATAAGCTTTTGTATACTATAGTCCACTTCATCAGATGCATCTGGTGAAGGGGACTACAAAAGCTTATGCAAAAAAACAAAAACAAAAACACACAACAACAACACCCACCCCCCAAAGGTACTCTTTTCTTGCTGTGAAGTGCCAATATTATTTAATAATAAAGGAACTTTTCCATTTCCTTTAATCCACTTCATGATTTCCATCGCTGGGGTTTAGTCACTGGTTCTGGCCAATGGTTCTGGCCAATAGGTTCTCTTTGAATGTATATTTTAAGGGTTTCTCCATTAGCTTTGAGACATTCCCCATTGTAAGATCACAAGCAAAACCTCATCTGATTCCATGCTTACATGACAAGGAAATGCTTTCAATAAGCAGATGAACATCCATAGAAGTCACAGACCTTGATTAAGCCAGAGGGATCTATTTAAGAGCCATATATTGAGCATATTTAAAACTTTTGGGGATGGGTGGGGAGAAAATGGCTTCACATAGTAGTTCCACTGTAATATAAATTATGAACATATTTGGCATTAGACATTTCCTAACTACATTTACCTTGCTGTCTATTCCAACTCGCCCATCTGGGATCCAGTGCTGCACTCAGCTGCTCTTGTAAAACAGTCCCTGGTTTATTCTGGCCTATTTAATTTGAGTATTTTCAAATGTTTTCCCTGTGTCTTTCTGTGTCACCTTATAAATTATTTCAAGATCTTTTAAAAGTGTTTTGTCCAAGGGTGGCAATTCTAACAGCAAGCACAATCTTACCAAGTACTGTGTTTAAAGGGGTCAGCAGCATGTCTGCATATTTTTTTTTAAGTGGCATGGGCTACAAATGCCTTATTAAGCCTGTATTTTTCCCCATGGCCACCTGGGAAATTCATTCAAAGCCACATATTTTCAGTTCTATGTGAATTTCTAACGAATGCCATCACCATGGCAAGAACTCAGACATGCATGAAAGCATCCAAGTCTGCTGGGAAATGTAATCCCCATGCTTCACAGCATTCACAAGAAACGCCACACATGTCCATTGCCGCATCCAAGACCATAGGTTGATATTTTTAAGGGTTTCCAGCATCCTCGGTTGCTATAGTGGGCATATATGGCAGGGTCTAGGGCAGGAGTGTTGAAACTCTTTCAGCCAATTTCAGGGAAGCTCTTGTGCTTTGAATACCAGTGTTGGGTCAGGCAGAGCGAAACAGGAGCAAAAAAATGCCAGCCTATTTTAGCTTAAAGTTCTTACTGCCAGTAATTAAGCCTTAGGAGATGCATGTAAACCTTTTAGAAGGAGGGGCATGCAAAAACTGAGGGCCTTGCTAGACCCTGCCGGATAAGCCGGCAGGGAGGTGGGGCGACGGCGCGTTAACTTTAGCGTGCGCTGCCCCGCCTCCTAGACGGCTGACGCGCAGGGACGATGGAAGCCCTGCAGCGTCGGCCATTTTTTTTTAAAGGGGCCATGTGCGCCCCGAAAACTGCGGACAAGGTAAGTTTTTTTAAAAAAATTAAGCCCCCTGCCCCCTCTTTTCCCGCCCTCCCTCCCCCTCTCCCGTGTCGCCTTGTGCCAGCCTTCCCTCCCCCTCGTCACCTTGTGCCAGCCCTCCCTCCCCCTCTCCCGTGTCGCCCCCCGGGATCACCCCCCCAGGCCTGATGGGCACAGCCAAAAAGCTGTCCATGGCTTTTTGCTAGACGTTCCGCAGCCTCAGGCCGGAGCTGCGGAAAAGGCACGCCATAAGCAACTTCGCTTATGGCACGTTAAGGGAGGCTTCGGTGCGACCTGGGGCCGAATTCCCCTGTGCGTCATGTGGACACACAGCAGGGAAACCGGCCCTCAAAGCGCACTAAGGCCTCGTCTAGCAAGGCCCTGAGAAACTATCAAATGACTGAAAGTTGGAGAAGGGGGTGAAGCCAAGGGAAGCAGTGTGGCCAACTCGGAAACCCCAGAGGACTGGGAACCACGGTAGGCCAGATTTGCTTGTGGGCTTTAGAATTGACCCCCCTGGTCTCGGATCTGTTGCATCTGCTTTTGTATTTTATATCATGTTTTTATACTGTGTTTTATACTTCGAATGTTTTTATTTTTGTGAACTGCCCAGGGAGCTTTGGCTATTGGGCGGTATAAAAATGCCATAAATAAATCATTCCCAGGGGGCCGTCTAAACATTCAGAAAGCCCTGGGGTGAGTGGGTGGTGATGTGGCATTGATTTTACAACACTGCTGCAATTGTGTACCCACCCTGGGGCTTTCCGCTGAAGCTCCTTCCTCTGTGTCAGGATTACCCAGGCGGGGGTGGGGGGTGGGGGAAGTGCAGGGTTTTTGAGGAACACAGCACCAACCCGGCACCATGAAGACAGCCTCAGGAGACCTCCATTGATTTCCCATACCAGCAATGCTGTGGGAGAGCCTAAAGTCTTCAGCGCCATTTTTGATGGAAAGGCAGGGTTTAACACATTTCATTAATAAATAAACTAATAAGACATGTAAGTAGTGTGGATGGTGATGATGTCATTACCACACACAATGGGTACTAGTACTAATGGCTAAATATTACCAGAAGCCTATATACACCAGTACTAGAGGCCTATGAACATCAGTTGCTGGGACCAGCAGCAGGATGTCTTACTTGTGGGTTTCCCCACAAGTTGGTCACTGTGTGAACGTAATCTTGGAGAGAAACCTTTGGTCTGAATCAGCATGCCTTTTCTTATATTCTTAGGTTCTAAATAAATAATACAAAAAAAAAAAAAACGCCAAACAGCTCAAACTGTTCTGGGTGGCTGCTCTCCTACTCTGCTCTGCCTTGTGGGAAATGGACAAAAAAATTAAGAATACAAAGAGTGATGCAAACACATGAGTGGATGCTCAGGTGCTCAGTCAGTACACTGTTGTTGTTGTTGTTGTTGTTGTTGTTGTAACATGGTCAATAATACCAGAATGGATAATAGAAATTAGCTCCATTTTATTCACAGCGTACTTTACTCATTCCAGTTTTTAGCTCAAATCAACATCAGACTTTACTCCTTGATCATCAAGCACTGTCTATAGCCAGTCTTTTGAGCCTAGAGGCCTGAGTGCACAGAAGCCAGAGCATCCTCTTTATCCCTGGTTCCATTGCCAGCTCCCCATGCAAGACATATGGGGAGTCTTGCCCATCTAAGTTGAAGAATCCTTGCAGGCACCCCTTCCATCAGAAAGCGGCTCCAAAGCCTCTGCAAAGCAGAGGGCATGTCTACACCAGCCCTATATTCTGGGATCGTCCCTGTGCATCCACATGACACACGGGGATCCCGGGAGCAGGAAGGGATGATCCTTCCATTTCCCTGGGATAACTGGGACCACTTTCCCCCTGTTTTTCCCCACAATCCCGGAACAATCCTGAGGACCGCAGGTGGTGTGGATGCCTGCCCCAGCTTCTTCCCACCTCCCCACAAGTAGCAGGGGTCAGCAGAGGGAAGGAGCTGGGATGGGGGGAGTCCAGGGACATCAGGGGTGGGGTGGGGTCAGGGCTTTTTTTTTTTAACGTACTTTTGTGCTGGAGCGCAAGTGCGCTATGGCCCTGTCTTTTTTGGAAAAAAATGATGGGTGCGACATCGCTCTTCCCTCTCGGGATGTTGTGCTTCCGTATAGACACCCAGGGACAATCCCAGAAGCAGGCAAGTATGGCATTGTCCCCTCCCCCCATGGTGTAGAAATGCCCAGCATTTCTGGAACTGGTCAGCCTCTAATTTCCCAATGGGATTGGAACATGCCCAGTTGAAAGCAGTACAGGATTCCACCACATACCACTTTTGGCAATGTCTCCCAATTGGGGTTGAAGGCTACCTGCCAGCAAGAAGCAGGATTGTCAGTAAGAATCAGGCCTTTGCTAGACCTACCTGAAAATCCGGGGGAGAGGAGGGGAGACCTTGCGTTGTGAATAACATGAAATCTCGCCCTCATTTACATGCAAGGCGCAACGAGCTCAAGAAGAAAGGCGTTGCGCCCGCCATTTAAAAAATTTTCTTAAAGGGCCGGTTGCGCATGAGTGCAGGAGCAGAAAGGTAAGGTTTTTTTTTTTAAAAAAAAAATGATTTCCCCGCGCCCCCCACCCTAGCCCCAATGGGCGCATCGCTCCTGAGGAGCGCTGCACCCTGTGCACGTCTCCCGGCTCTGCGCAAGTAACCACGCAGAGCCGGGAAAAGCCGTGGAAACGGGCCACACGCTTGCAGTCTCGGGTTTAGCCCAAGACTGCGGGAAAAACCGGGCCCAAAGTGTAGGGCTTTATCC